>NC_040903.2:0-659810 GCF_004126475.2 Phyllostomus discolor
AGTTTACCCTCGTAACTCATGAGATTCAACGGAAAAGTATCACAAACAGAACTCACTACAATGATAGGGAAATTACATGAAAAATAAGCAGATACAGAAAATTATAGATATAAATTTATGAAAAGACTCAGAAGCAACAAAACGGAAAAAAAAAAAAGAAAAAAACAACAACCTGGGAATAAACTTAACTACAATGTACAGGATCTGTACGAATGAAATTGGAAATTGATACACAGTAACAGAAACTTGAACAAATGAAAAATATTGTCTTGTTTGGGGGTTCACAATGGCTCTCTTTGTATATCCATGTACCACAGTTATCTACAACAGAAATATCCAGATAAACATAGGAAAGTGGTCCCACAGGAAATAGTTAAACTACGGCCAGAAACAGTCTGGCCCCCGTTTTCTGCTCCCCACAGGGTGGTTGTATCTGCCCCCCAACTCTCTCACCTCATAGCCCCGACGCAGCTCACCTCCTGCCCCTGGACCGCCTTGCTTGCATCACGTTAGGCCGAGAGCGTCATCTCCTGCCCACGGAGAGTGGCGCCCCAGCATCGCCTAACCTCCAGTCCCCATAGTTGTTCCTCTCTCCACCAGAACTGCCGGCCCCTCACGCTCGCCAGCCTAAATACGCCTCCCACCCAGCCCCGCCCCATTTGTGATCCACTCCCACCTCCAGCCCAGTCCTGCCTCTACCTTAGGCCACGCCCCTCATCTGTAGGCTTGAGGTTGAGTGGTCCATTTAAAAAAAAAATAGCCAGGAGTCATGTATACTTGTGGACATGCAGTGTAACAAAGAAATACATTCATAATGTATACTTTACAAAATTAAATAATACTCTGAAGAAGATCAGAGAATAAAAGGACAAGACACAAACTGGGAGAAAACATGAATTACCTAAAACGTGGGGTGAAAAAACAAAGTGAAAGAATAGGAACAGGTACACGGGATGGTGCAAAAGCAGCTTTACAGTTGTTCACATGAAAAATAATGTCATCATTGTTAAATAATAGGGCAAAAATAAATTTTGTTTCTCATGCACACAACTCTAAACCTACTTTCACCACCCTCTATTTTATGCCCACATAAACCACATGAAAATTACATAATCACATGCGGTGGGATTCAAGGTAACAAGCATGACTAGAGATGAAGAGCACTTCCTATCAAGGAGTTTCACTTACCAGGAAGTCCAAATTCGTAAACTTAAATTATGCAGAACACAGACACAAACAAAAATCTATAATCATAATAGATTTAACAACCCTCTCATCAATAATACAGAATTCCACTTTCAGACACAACAGACCACCTCAAAAAGTTCAGTAAGGATGTAAGAAACACCATGAGAAGCGACGCACTGGACTCAACATTCACAGATAACCCACTTGGCACAGTTTTCCTGCAGACCGTCCCTAAGGTGCTATTCCCAAAATGACCACGAGACGGCAGCAGAGATGCACGCTTGGAACATTCTTTACATTGACCATATTGTAATGAAGTTTAAAAAATTCAAGGAATTAAAATGACATGAAGTTTCTTGCTCTAATTGTAGATAATCTAGAAATCAGATGTAAAGGTCACCAGAAAATTCTTACATTTAGAAGTTATGAAATACACTTCTAAATATCCCTCAAAAACAATCACAGTTGGAGTTAAAACATCATTTTCAACCAAGTAATATTTAAAACAATACATTAAAAAGCTATGGGTAAACATAGAGATACACCTGCACATTAGGGGGAAACAGTTGAAAATTCACATGTTTTGCATTCCATACTACAAGCCCAGAATAATAAATTAAATCCAGAGAAACTAAGAGAATGGAAATTGGCAGGGATAGATATCTGTAAGGGTTTATACTTAAAACAATAGCAGTTATTACCTGTTTGGGTAGGATTTTGAATTACTTTTTATTTCTCTATGTAATTTAAGGAAGTTACCACAAAAAAGGCAGTCTCAGTTTGGGTAAAAAAAAAAAGTTGTTATGAAAGGAAAACAGCATAACTTAAGAATACAAATAACCTAGACTGCTGTGGTGACACCAGAGGCCTTTTTTCTGCTCACCCAGCCCGATCTCCTCACTCAGAGGGGCCCCTTTTCCAAAGAGCACTTCTTTGTGAGGAAAGGATGGGACCAGACCTGAATGGGCACAGAAGTGCTGACCAGCACAGCCTGAGGGGGAACTTGACCCAGGGCTGCCTCACTCCAGGACCCCCTCACAGCCAAGACACTTCACAACTAAGCAGCAGCGGCATTGGGCTGACCCACAGAGCTGCTGCTTCATGATTCACCTAGAACAACATGATTTACCTGGGACAATACTGAGCTGCCTACCAGCCATGCTGCACTCACAGCCATTAGTACCAAAACAGAGGTACTCGCACTAAAAAGAGTTCCCTTCTTCCCCACACTCCAGCTCTGGAACTCCTGCTGGCATTGAATTGGAGCCAGTGACCATTGCTTCACAGACACCAGATGCCACAGACAGACTCAGAACCTGACACAGGCCGTGGACTCCAGAACCGGGGCCCCAGAGCAGACCTGGAACCAAAAGCTGAACCCCAGAAACCTGCCCCAATCCCAAAACTGTTCCCACGACCCAGGCCAGACCATGGACCCTGAATACCAGACCCCAGACACCAGAGACTGATGACAAACGCTGGACACCAGATTTCACACATCAGAGGTAAGAGCCAGAGCTACACACGGACCCCACACACTAATCCAGGGCACGGAGCTACACCCAAAGATACTCCAGATCCCAGACACACAGCCAAAGACAGATTTAACACCAGCCCACAGACCCAGGAGACAGAACCCAGATCTGTAAACAGAACCCCACAGCCAGACTCCAGAGCTGGAGCTGGGCAATGGAGCCCAGCTGCCAGATGCAGGAGCAGAAGCGAGTCCTCACAGTGTGAAAAGGCCCAGGAGCTGATAAAGGACATTCCTGAGTCTCTAAGTCCAAGCAGCTGGCCTCAGAAATAGCTTTTCATGACAATGTAAGTGTACTATGGAAGAAAATAACTCCTGGCACTACTAAATTATGTCAAGCCCTGCAGAAATACACCAAAAAGACTGGCAGAGCAAAACATAATAATAATGCTTACTCTTGCCAGGAGATGTCCATGATCTCTCAGACGCTGCACTTTCCAGAAGTTAGTGTGCCGCCCATGAATGTCACTAAAAAATTACGTTTGTCTTTCCTTCTAAATTCTAACACCTGAGGTACCAATCAAATTCATGTGATCTGATTAATGGGAAGAATTCAACATCTAATACATGCGCAAGGGGGAATTCACATTAAAATAAATACCAAACAATGAGGTAATATTGGGCATACGGGGTATTTTAGAAAATGGAAGCACAGAGTCTTCGATTTCAAACGTGAAGTGGGGACATGCAGCTGATTTAGAAAGAAGGACAGCATACCTGGCAGGTTGATTTTTGTTGGGCAACTCCCACAACTTTAAAACATAAGGAATACGGTAACAGACTTAACAAGCTCGGGCCAGGAATCTTACTGTCTGAAGCTGAGGTGATTGTCCTGAAGCTCTCTGCCTAAACCGAATTTTGGCAACTAACCTCTTAGGAAGAAATGAGATGAGAATCCTGTCATTTCCCAGCCTTCCCTTTCCTAACAGCCAGGTTAACATCAGCATGCCAGGTGCAAAATGCCAGCCCTCTCAGGACCACCTCTGATACTTTACATACAAGTTTTATATCCACAACCTACATTAGCACATTGCTCCATGTTTCACTGACATAATCAGTCCATTTTGAGAATCATTTACTTCACTTAAATTTTTAAATTTAACCTAAGTAAATGTTGACATGCATGTACTCCCCAAATTCACCTCCTATGAAACACCTGACTACTTGCCTATGTGGTTGGGAAACAACCTTTCTTGTGACTTCAAGAATCTAAGGGCTGCTCTAATAATCCAACAGCTATGACACAGATTACCAAATGAAAACAGCCAAATGTCAGACATACACAGGCAAGAGAACCTCACTCACAGGATAGAGTCAGAAACCCCACACACAGAAAAGCATAAATGAGGCAGCAATAATGGGAGGTGCTGTGATCATTTTCCAGGACAAAGATATCTCCTTAGATCTGTGGGGAGATATCTGAGATGTGGCATTTTTTGGTACTGGCTTTGTAGCGTAATAGAGTTAGGTTTTCACAAGTTGTAAGTGTGTTTGAAAAATGGCACATAAAACAGGTTTATGGCATCCATTGCCCTAATCTGAAAGGCAGTCACAAGGGAACTGGGCAGTCCTTACATTTAGACATTTTAAAATATGCTTCTAAATACCATTGCCATCAACAGTCATGGACATTCCACCTGAACCAACCACTTGGCTTGTTGACTGGCACAAAGGTGTTATTCCCAAAATAAACAGGAGACGGCAGCACAGAACCATGCTTGGAACTGTTTGTTTGTTTTTTACATTGACCGTATTGTACTGTGGAGCAAGTTTCAAAAAGCAATATAAGATTCTTTGAGGTTCCGCCCTGGCTGGCATAGCTCAGTGGATTGAGAGCGGGCTGGGAACCCAAGTGTCCCAGGTTTGATTCGATTCCCAGCCAGGGTACATTCCTGGTTTGCAGGCCATAACCCCCAGCAACCACACATTGATGTTTCTCTCTCTCTCTCTCCCTCTCTCTCTCTCTCTCCCCCACCCTTCCCTCTCTAAAATGAATAAATAAAAATCTTTAAAAAAATGTAAAAAAAAAAGATTCTTTGAGGTCCCAGCCAAGGTTGAAGCATAGCTGGAAACTCTTCACTTCCTTGCACAACCAAAATGAGGATAACAACCGACCTAAAATCAATACACAACCAGAAGTGCCAGAATATCAAACTACACGGCAGTTTGGCAGCCAAATTATTAAAGAAACAGTCAACCAGACCCACCAGACTGGTGCGCCAAAACAAAGAAATATGGTCCTGCTGAAAGAACAGAGCAAAACTCCTGAAAAAGAGGTAAGCGATGAGATAGCAAACCCATCTGCTGTTGGGGACTTCAAAGCCCTGGTAATCAAAATGTTCGCAAAACTGATTGAGCTTGTTCACAAAGTGAAAGAATGAATAAAAACTACCCAAAGTGAAATAAAGCAAAATTGATGTGTGGGTCACTAGCCAGCAGTCATTACAGAATACTGTGGATGGCTCGTCGAAACTCGAGAAAAAATATGCACAGAGACAGACCGGTTTCTGTGGAGAAGTAGGGAGGGAACAGTCACCCCCTCTAGTGGGGAGCGTGTTCATTTACCGTCCAAACTGGCTTCTATTGGGTTCGTTTGGCATAAGAATTCAGGTAAAGCACATTGCTCCTTGTGAGGAAGTAAGGATCAAACAGATAGGTAACAAGGAACTCTGAGGGTCTATTTTGAGTCAGGGTCAAAGAGCTGTAAGACTTTGAGGAACAAACTAACTTCCTCCTTGGACCCTTCTCATTCAACTGAGAGCATTCTAAACAAAGATGGTTTCACAGGAATTTACGTGTTCTTTCTTAGGCCTGATCACCGGGGCAATCCACCCTTTCCAGCACAGGGCGGCACCACCCTGTCATTGTTTCAGGCTTAGGTGGAGCAAGGGAAGTAAGGCAGCCAAGAGATTAAGAGATTTTCTTGCAGAGCAGGAGGACTCGGGCTTTGTCAAAGCCAAAGGGAGAGAGTCCATCACCCCCTTTTGCCGTAGCCCCCAAAGTCCTTCTTTTGGGGACCTCCCACGTGATCATGCCTGTCTGGGGTCATTCCCCCCTTGGGGAATTTTACCCCTCATTGGCTAACCAACCAAGCATTGGGGTCGAGGCTGGGTGAGGTACAAAGGAGCAGAAGCAGGGCTCCTGTCAGGGAGATAAGCTTGTCTCCTTGATGGCTGATGGTTTCAAGGGCATTCCCTTAGCCTTAGCCTAGGAGGGTTATAGCTTCTGATACCAGGCACAGTGGTTCCCAACACAAAATATGCAGGGAACCAACAGTCAGAGGAAGGAAATCAGGACTCAAATCAACTACTTGAAACAAAAGGAAGAAATAAACATCCAACCACAACACAATGAAGAAACAAGAATTCAAAAAAAGGAGAAGCTTAGGAACCTCTGGGACAACTTTAAATGTTCCAATATCCAAACTATAGGCGAGCCAGAAGGAGACGAACAAGAGCAAGAAATTGAAAACTTCTTTAAACAAATAATGAAGGAAAACTTCCCCAGTCTGGTGGAGGAAATAGACTTCCAGGAAGTCCAGGAAACCCAGAGACTCCTGAAGAAGGTGAACCCAAAGAAGAACATACCAAGGCACATCATCATTAAGTTACCCAAGTTTAAAGATAAAGAGAGAATCTTAAAAGCAACAAGAGGAAAAGAAAGAGTTACCTAGAAAGGAATTCCCATAAGACTATCAGCTGATTTCTCAAAAGAAACCTTGCAGGCAAAAAGGGGCTGGAAACACGTATTCCAAGTCATGAAAGACAAGGACCCACATCCAAGATGACTATCCAGCAAAGCTTTCATTTGGAGATGAGAGGCAGATAAATGCTTCCTGGATAAGGTCAAGTTAAAGGAGTTCATCATCACCAAGCCCTTATTATTTGAATTGTTAAAGGGACTTATCTAAGAAACAGAAGAAGATAAAAAAAACATGAACAGTAAAATGACAACAAACTCACAACTATCGACAAATGAACCAAAAAGAAAAGAAAAACAATGAAAACAAAAAATAAGTAAACAACTACAACAGGAACAGGATCAGAGAAATGGACATCATGTGGAGGGATTTCAGTGGGGATGGGGGAGGGAGGAATACGGGGAAAGGTACCGGGAAGAAGTTTAATTGGCAGGTATAAAATAGATGGGGAGAGATAAAAATGATATAGGAAACAGAGAACTTAAAGACATATGTACAACCCACAGACATGAACTAAGGGGAAGGAGCTGGAGGGTTGGGGTGCAGGGCGGAGTGGGAGTACAGGGGAGAAATTGAGAACACTGTAATAGCATAATCAGCAAAACACTTTAAAACTAAATAAAAGTAAGTAAATAAAAAACAACAAAAGAACTCAACATGACTGATAGTAAAGATGCTCCATACCAAAACTTGAGAAAGAACTCTTCACCTTTGAATGCACAGCTTAGAAAGAGAAGCTGGAAATACACAACTTTTGGACCGGAACCAAGAACCTAAAATAGTTGATGAAGTCCAGGCAAAGGAGAGAAACGAGCCCATAGACATGTCCTCCTGAGGGGCATGTATATAAACTGAGAGCGCTTGTATTTTACTTTACTTTTTTTTACCTCCTGCTGGAGAATTTCAAATACATTTGACCTCCCCGTTATTTAAGGAAGCTGCAATGGAAAAAGCTAATCACAGATGATTTTCAAGCACGCTCGGCACTTGTAAAAACCTGCCTCTATCGGCTACAAAGCCAGTTCCAAGAAACGTCATATAAAACATGCTTATTCCTCCCTAGGCTGATATCTGGAGACCAGACATGAAGTAACTGCACAGTCCTGACATTTGGACGTCTCCAACTGCGCTTCTAAATTACATCACTGTGAAAAGTCAGTGATATTCCCCCTGCAATCCACCACTTTCCCTGCGGACCTGCACTAAGGGGTCTTTCCCAAAATGGCGAAAGAGGCCGACATATGCAATGCATATCCCACTAATGGCTTGGCTGAAAAAAAGTTTCTTCACTTTTTAGTGTAAGATGCAATGATGGGCACACTTTTCATTTTCCCCCCAAAATGTCACTGCACAATGTCATCGCCAATCAGTTCCACTACCCTCTGCCATCTCTCAGGCAAATTCCCATTCCACCATCCAACAGCCCTGTTACCTTTAGGAGCAGAGAGCTCTTCCAGGCACCTTCTGCCGCCTTCCACGGAACAGAAATTTCTCTCCACTAGGAGAGATTCGGAATACTGAACTAAATGGCCTCGAGAAGGTGCAAGGTCTGGTAAGTACTGCAGAGGAATCACGACTACACAGCCAGGCTGCAACCAGTTTTCCCTGGTCACCAAAGAGAAATGTGAGTTCCCACCTCATCCTGAAGCTTTTACAACTTCTGATTGGACCCTTTCCCTCAGATGGTGCTTGTAGTGGGTCTGATGGGGCAGCACGAGTTGCGAACTTCCCCAAAGAGCTCCTCCTACAGCACTCCCTCTGGTATCACCACACAGGCAACATCGCCTCCTTTGGATGAAGACCGCCCTGTGGAGGGGCTGCTGCTGGTGGTTCCTTCATTGGCCCACAATCTCTCCCATTCCGTGTTATTCTCAAATTGTAATGGTTCATACCCCCTCACAATTTGCTTGCAACCAGAATAGTTTCCTCATGTTTATGTAGATAACCGCATGTGGAAATGAGGTGAAGAAAGCTCCCGCCTCCCTGCTTAGCTTCTGTGGAACCCAAACATCATAGCAATTCATGGAATCGTGTAGGTGCAAATGATTTTCAATGCGTGATCTGGATACTTTAAATATGTCACCTTTCTCCCACATGATATAACATGGTCTGTCCTCAGTTAACATCTGGACTCGGTGGCTCTCAACTGCAAATGGTCTGCCAGGCCCATGGGACACCTTTGTGCAAGAAATCTTGGGCATGAAACTTCACAAACCACTTCTGACACATTTCATCACCTACAGCACCTTCTCCATACACACTACTAATCTTTATTTGTGCATTTCAGTTGTGTTTTCACCTTTCTGGAAGTGACAAACCCTCATGTGCCAAAAATGTTGCTATGTTCATCCATCTTCCATACGACAACGGCCACACAAATATTCACAAGTTCTGGTCAGATTTTTTAATGCATGTGAAGATGACAGCTGTCACAATAAATTTTTTTAAAAAGGGTTTCAAATGAAGTTAAATACAAGTCATGGCATCCACCTCAACCACAACCACTAACCCTAACCCCAAGCCATGCCACTGGACTGCGTCTCCGAAGCCTGTCCCTGACTCCAGATGCCTGGCTCTGGACATCATACTCCAGAGAACAGTCTGTCCTCCTATTTAAACCTGTAAACCCTTGAAACACAAACATCTAATGTCTACAAATATAAGGCAGGTTTCTGTATTAGCAGGAAAGAGCCCATAATTCGAGTTTCGCTAATTGCCCACCTCTGGTCACTATCTGTCTTACAAGGGAGTCCCTGATGCTTACAGAAAGACCCAATAAATAACTTTGGAAATTGCCCCAAAATTTAATTAACTGCCTCCTGTCACGTATGTGTTTTACAACAGGATGACCAAATGGAGTCTGCAGCAAGATAAGAATTCGGGCAGACAGACCCCCATGCATCCCTAAATTTGGGTAGTCACATTCCCCCAGGAAAGCTGGCACCACATTTACCCATTAATCAATATGTGACTTTTTCCCCTCCTATCCCAGCAACTATATAAATCCTGAGAACAAAGGACTCACTCTCTCTCTCTCCGAGGCTCAGGATGCTCTCTCTCTCGGGGGCTCTGGGGGCTCTTGGCTCTCGGGCCACAGGGCCTCTGGCCACAGGCTGCCCAGGGGCTTGCCACCCCGGTCTCCAGCCTCTCTTGCTTTTCTCACCCTGACTTACTCTGAAACTTTCCCTTTCACCCCCTGATCTACCCAGTCCTGTTCTCTTCCATGGAAGCGGACCACTAATAAACTGATTACATACTGCTAGATTTGCTGATATGTAATTCTTTACATGCGTCAGCAAGAAGAACCAGGTCTCTCCCGTCAACACTCCGAGCCTCTTCATTTGCCGTATCCAACACCAGCCTCTGCTCATCCCCCTTACGAAAGCAAAGAATTCAATAAAGCTCCTATGTCTGGCCAATTGAGATGATAAATGGCAAAAACTGATGCAATCAAATCAGTCATTTTAGCAGGGTTATGTCCATAAGAAGGGTTTGAGCTTTTCCAGTTTCACAGGTGCACTGTAGGAAACAGAGTATGTGCCAGACAACATCTAGCAGAGTGGCCTTCTGACCTTACTCTCACTGAAAAGTCTCCAAAAAGGATAGTGCCCTGCCCCGGTGGGGGCTTTTCCTCCACCGAATCTGGTTTCTTGACCGATTCAAGATAGCGATGCCAGTTCAGGCGCACTTTTCCCATTTCACTCACAGGAGTGGATCCCCTGGGGCTGCAGGAACTCTGACCAGCCTGCAGGGATCTTAATACCTAGATCTTCTTGGCCCCTCTCCTCTGACCTTCTATCTTTCATATGTAAATTCTCTTTTCTCTGAGCTATTAACTCACTTTCCTCTCTTTTTTCCTTTTTAACTCTGCATGCATCTTTATCGTGTAAACTCAAAAACTTCTAGGTAAGGCAATTTGTCCTACTTCCCTGATTTTGACAAAACAACTTTTGTTACAGTATAATAGTAATTTAAAGACCCATTCAGTGACCAGCACTCTCCTGAGTCTAAATTATACAGGACACAAACAGAACAGTACTACAACAAAACAACACACGCTTTCGATATACGCTCATGCGTCGATCAATTTACCAGAACCCACCCCAGCGGGCTGTTTTTTGGAACAGAGGGTTCCCCGCCCCCATATTACCAGACAGCACTCCACGGAGCTCCAAAGAGACCCCTTTTGGGACCAGAGCAGATGTCCTTGAGGACCAGACGGAGCTCCAAACAGACGGTACCCAAACAGAACAGATGACTTAAGTTGTGACCGGGATTTCAACCTGAACCAGAAAGCGCAACGATTCAATCCAGTGTGATGCACGACGAGAGGTGCTGGGGCAAGGGGTGAGAATCCCCAAGTGAAATCACTTGGCAGCTGCTTGGGATTCTCTGACTCCAAGCCCCCCAGGGCCCCTCATTCCAGGCAGCCAATGGGACTCCCTGCCAAACACCCAAACTTACCGGAGAGTCCCAAAGTCTGTCTCGGCGCGGACTCGCCAAAATATGAAACCGGAAAAGACACCCGCATTCGGGCTGCCTGTCACTACCAAATCCAATAAGCAATGACAGTGATTGAATCTTTTATAGGTGCTTTATTCAGATGGCCGGCGATCTGAGAAGATGGTGGGTTCATACCCTAACAAACCATCTTACTCTTTCTTTCCTGGCCAGATCTTTTATAAGGGGGTTGGGGGAGGGCAAACAAGGTGTCAGCGAAAGGCTTTCAAATTCAACAGTTGCCTCCAAGGGGGAAGGGTAGTCACTTGCTTCTTCGTGGTACAGATGTCTCCAGGAGGTCAGCTACTTATTCTCAGGCACCAGGATGGGCCTGATCTGTAGTTACTGAAACAAAAACTTAACATACATATTACTTGCTAGATTGATGACTATTTACCTTAAGCTAAATTTTCCCTGATATTTAAAACTTACTAAATGCATTTCTAAATAACATTTCAATCAACATTCATTCATATTCTCCTATAGTCAACCATTTTTCCTCCTGACCAGCTACTAATATGTCATTCCCAAAATGCCCACGAGATGGCAGCAGTGATGCACACTCGGAACACTACTATTTGCTTGGCCAAAAGGTTCATTCAGTTTGTAGGTGAAGACACAATGAAAGAGACGTTTTTCCTTTTCATCAATAACTGCATTGAACAATGTATTAACCCTCTTGTCCCACTGTTCTGCAAACTTTCTAGCATCTTTATTATTCCATCTTCCCAAAAGTTTTTAACTTTTAGCCAAGCCAATATAAAGACAGTTTCAACAAGCATTACAGAATTGAAATTCCATACAATATCTCTCTTAAGTGCTCCTATTGCACTTCAGCCAGAATTCACTACAAATGGGTGACTGGTAAGACTTTTCACTACAAACGGGTGACCTTTTCAGCCCTGGTGGCATAGGTCAGTGGATTGAGCATGGGCTGCAAACCGAAGCATCGCAGGTTCGATTCCCAGTCAGGGCACATGCCTGAGTTGCAGGCCACGTCTCCCAGCAACCGCACATTGATGTTTCTCTCTCTCTTTCTCCCTCCCTCCCCTCTCTAAAAATAAATAAATGAAATTTAAAACAAAATTTTTAAATGCTTTTCAAGCACACTTGGAACTTCTTTAAGAATGACTATATTTAGCTATAAAGCAGATTTCAACAAATGTCTCACAAACTATGCTTACTGTTCTCTTTGCCATTAATCTGGAAACCAGTCATTGGGTAACTAGAAATTCCCTCTATTTAGATGTTTTAAAATACACTTCTAAATACATTCCAAAAATAAATCACATAGTAAAAAATAATTTGCATAGAAAAATAATAAAAAGACTGCATACCAGACCAAGATCTTTCTGGTTTCAAAAATGATCAAAGCTTCAAACTGTTTCTCAACCAAAGGTGATTTTTGCCCCCAAGAGGACTTCGGACAATGTTCTCAGCCATGTTAGACTGTCCTGAGGGAAAGGGAAGTGAGGGTGTCAGCAGTGAATAGAGGTATTGGATGCTAATGAGCACCTACAATGCAGAGGACAATCCTCCAGGATAATGGATTCTCTGACCCAAAAAGTCCATAGTGCTGAGAATGAGAAACCCTACTCTGTATTGTGGCAGAAAAAGAAACTGCTCTCTGTAACACTTGCAAGTTTTGTCTGGACAAAAGCTGAGTAAAAGTTATTTTTAGGTAAGGAGCTGCCTAGCAGACGTTGCTAAGTAATGTTATCTGAAGGTCACTAACCTTGATCCTGCTTCTGAATGCTTGCTTTCAGCAGCTGGTTCCCCCTCCCTTTCTGCTTGTGTAACTGGTATATAAAAAGGACCCCTAACCCAGCCTTTTTGGGCTCAGAATTTGGGATGCTCCTCTGAGCGCCACCCCCCCCCCCATAATAAAGTTTGTGCTTCATCATCTTCCCTGAGTGTGAGTGACATTTCTGCAACAGTATCATGAAGACTCCATTAGAACACAAACAGCATGTCCCTTTGCACCCTACATCTGAAATGCTGCCTTTCTTGGAACAGGAAGCCTGAAGCTGAAACTTAAAGAACACAAAATGCCAGCCATCCTGCAAATATTGGGGAGAAGTGTCCTAGGCTATTGGTCAGGAGGCAAAGGAAGATCTGTCCACTTAGGAGACCAGATCACACTGTGATTAAACACAGTAGTCCTCTGAGGAT
This sequence comes from Phyllostomus discolor, assembly GCF_004126475.2. Classification (NCBI taxonomy): domain Eukaryota; kingdom Metazoa; phylum Chordata; class Mammalia; order Chiroptera; family Phyllostomidae; genus Phyllostomus; species Phyllostomus discolor. The sequence goes on from NC_040903.2 coordinate 13,095, forward strand.
CCCTGCTTCTTTCCATTGCTCATACATCCCTTTAATAACTTATTTATAGTGTCACTTAGAACAGAGTCTTACTCTGTTAGATTCCAGATTTTACCATCTCAAGTTTTTTTTCTTTGAAAATGTGGACATTTGCTAAATTCTGTGTTCCTCAGATTACCTACCTGGGGGGGACATTTCCCGTAACAACATACTTCTGATTTCTAGAACACCATGCTTCCAGGCCCTAAACTCATTTAAAATGCTAAAAAGGGTGTTCTTTTTTTAGTTAGTCATTCATATATTTATGGCTAACAAAGAAAATTTTCCTAGCTCCTCACATTACCTCACTTCTTGTTTTCTTTCAAGCTTTAGCTATTTCTACTTCACATACAGCTACAACCATGTACCGATCGTCATTGCATGAGAGCAAGTTTATCTTCGAACTCATGCAAATCAACGGAAAAGTGTCACAAACAGAATTTAGTACAATGATGGGGAAATAACACGCAGAAATAAATATGTAGAGATACTAAGTTAAAGATGTAATTTTTAACAAGACTTGCTAGTAACAAAGCAGGTTTAAAAAAAAAACTTGAAATAACAACATATGGGATCTGTGTGAAGAAAATTGGAAATTGCTACCCAATAACAGAAACTTTAACAAATGAAAAGTATCATACTGTTCTTGGATTTCAGAAAAAACACACAATGATACCCACTTACCAAACTTGTCTATAAATGTAACATAATGTAGATTAATATAGGAAAGTGGTCCCACAGGAAGTGGTCAGTTAAATTGAGACCTGAGATGTGTACCGCAGTCTGGACCCCTTTCCTGCTCCCCCTTTCCTGTATCTGCCTGCCACCCCCCTCACCTCATAGCCCACACGAAGCTCACCTCCTGTCCCTGGACCGCCTTGCTTGCATCGCGTTAGCCTGTGAGCGTCACCTCGTGACCATGGAGACTGGTGACCTCAGCGCCTAAACTCCAGCCTGCAGAGTTGTTCGTCTCTCCACCAGAACTGCCCGCCCCTCAAGCCTGCCAGCCTAATGACGCCTCCCACCCAGCCCCACCCACATCTGTGGCCCCCTCTCACCTCCAGCCCAGTCCTGCCTCTGAACTTAGACAAACCCCACCCCCCATCTGTAGGTTTGATTAACATTGGTCCATTTAAACAAAAGTGGCAACAAATGTTTTGACAGAAGATCAAAAGAGAAAGAATAGGAAAAGATACATAGGATGGTGCAAAAGTAGCTTTAATCAGAAGCATAAATCACATGAAAATTACAGAATAATATGCAGTAGCCTTCCAGGTTAAAAGCGTGACTGGAGATGGTGAGTGCTTCAAAAAGCTTAATTGACCCAGAAGATCCAAATTCACCATGTACTTAATATCATAAACTTAAATTATTTAGAACAGAGACACAAAGAAAACTTTATAACCATAATAGATTTAACAAACCTTTCTCATCCGAGATAGAGCATACCTCTTTCAGAAACAAGACACCAGCTCACAAAATTCAGTAAGGGTGTAAGAAACACCATGAGCAGCAAATTGGATTCAACATTCACAAAGAACCAACCGACTAGACACAACTTTTCCTGCTGACTGCGCTAAAGTGTTATTCCAAAAATGAACACAAGATGGCAGCAGACAACCACGCTAGGAGCTTTTTTTTCCCCATTGACCTTATTGCAGTAAGGATCGTTTCAAAAAAAGTATATCAAAGGTATACTGAAATTATATAATTCAAAGGTAGACTGAAATTATATAAAGTATGTACGGGCGATGGCCTCCGTCGCCCTCAGAAAAAAAAGAAAAAAAAAAGAAATGATATAAAGTATGTTTCATGCTATCATTGCACCTAATCTAGCCATCAGTAATAAAAGATAACTAGAAAGTCCTTATATTTAAAAATTATAAAATACACTTCTAAATGACCCGCAAATCATATTACAATTGCAGTTAAAACATAATTAGAAACGAATGGTAATAAAAGTAGTACATAAAAAACACTCTGGGAAAACTGTATTGATAAATCCACACATTCGGGACAGAGCCTGAAAATTCACAAATTTTGCATCATCTTACAGACCCGGAATAATAAATTCAATCCAGAGAAAGTGGAAGATTGGAAATATGCAAGTAGTGATATCTGGAAGGGTATACACTTTGTTTCATTAAATGATTTTTTATTGTTATTCTATTACACTTTCCCAAGTCTTCCCTTTTGCCCTCCTCCACCCATCCCAGCCCACACACCCCCACCTTCTTTAGAAGCATATGTACTTAATATAACAGCAGATATTACCTGTTTGGGTAGGATTTCAATTATTTTTATTTTTATATATAATTTAAGTAAGCAGCAGCAACAACAAAAAGGCCGTCTCAGTTTGGGCTTTAAAAGCACTACAGGAAAACACAGCGTAATTTAAAAATAATAATAATCTAGTCTGTTGTGGGGACAACACCAGAGACCTTTTCTTTGCTCGCCCAGCCTGATCTCCTTGTTCAGAGGGGCTCCTCTTCCAGTTTTCACTTCTTCATGTGCAAATGCGGCCGAGCAAAGAGGGAATGAAGGTCTAGACCAGCAGTCCTGCAGATGAGCAGAGAAGCCCTAAACTGCACAGCAGGGGAAGGAGTTTCCCCCAGGGCTGCCTCACCTCAGGGCCTCCTCACAGGTCTGATGCTACGTAAAGAAGCAGCAGCACTACTGAGCTGATACACAGTGTTGTTGATGGGAGAAACCTGGTTCTTCTTGCTAACGCATGTAAAGAATTATATATCAGCAAATCTAATAGCATGTAATCAGTTTATTATTGGCCTGTTCCCATGGAAGAGAACAGGACTGGATAGAGTAGGGGGTGAAAGGCAAAGTTTCAGGGCAAAGCAAGAGAACAAAAGCAAGAGCGGCTGAAGACCAGGGTGGCAAGCCCCTGGGCAGCCTGATGCAGGTGGCCAGAAGCCTTGTGGCCTGAGAGCCAAGAACACCCTAACCCCGAGAGAGAGAGACAGAGAGAGAGGGAGAGACAGAGAGAGATGGCTTTGTTCAGAGGACTTGTATTGTTGGTAGGATGGGAGGAAAAAAAGTTACTAATTGATTAACCGGTAAAGGCGGTGCCAGCTTTCCCGGGGGAATGTGACTACCCACACTTAGGTATGTGTGGGGGTCTGTTAGCCCCAATTCTTATCTTGCTCCAGACCCTATTTTTTCACCTTGTTGTAAAACAAATATGTGACAGGAGGCAGTTAATTAAAATTGGGGCACTTTCCAAGGTTATTTATGGGCTCTTTCTGTAAGCATCAGGGACTCCCTCTGTAAAACAGATAATGACCAGAGGTAGGCAATTAACCAAAGTTGTTTTATGGGCTCTTTCTTTGGTCACCGGGGACCCTCTCCCACATTCAGGCCTTGGGATGAAAGCACAGTTTCAAGGCTTTCTTTCCCAGATAGTGGAAATGTTACATAGAATTTCAAGGACTTTCTTTCTTGCTAATATAGTGTTTCTTGTGATATTGAAACACCTGGCAATATTATCAGAACAGGCTCAGGACTGCTGAATTAGCATGTGAGACTTGTCTCCTTCCTCCTCCCTGCCTCGGTTTACTATTTATTCTACCTAATTGGTAAAAGGTGTTTCCTGGCAACCAGGCTGATAAACGCTGGCCATTGACAGTATTGCAGTCTCAGAGTTCTTCCCATGCTGTCTCCTGCTTCAACAGAGTGAGCAAACCATAATGTAACCATTTCTCTTCTACTGAAAACTTTATATCTGTAATTATCTGTGTTGGATAAAATACATGGAACATACTTCATTTCATACACAGGGAAGCATAACAAGGGGAAATTTTTAATACTTTTCTTTTCATTTCATGTATTAATTTGAAAGAGAGAGAGAGACTTAGTTGTTCCCCTTATGTATTCATTCATGGCTTGCTTCTTGTAGGTGCCCTTGTTGTGGAAAATCGACCCACACTCGGGAAGATAACGAAGCACAAACTTTATTATGCGCGCTCGGGGCTCAAGGTGGGGGTTAATTCCCAAATCCTGAGCAGAAAAGGCTGGGTTAGGGGCCCTTTTTATATACCACTTACACAGGCAGAAAGGGAGGGGGAACCAGCTGCTGAAAGCAAGCATTCAGGAGCAGGGGCAAGGTCAGTGACCTTCAGATATCGTTACTTAGCAACATCTGCTAGCCAGCTCCTTACCTGAAAATAACTTTTACTCATCTTTTGTCCTGACAAAACTTGCAAGTGTTACAGAGAGCAGTTTCTTTTCCTGCCACACCCTGACTGGAGAATGAACTGACCACCTTGGCATGTAGGCAGGACATTCTAACCAACTGAGCTACCAGGCCAGGGACACTAGGGGAAAATTTTGAAAAGTGGAATTTCTGGGTCAGAGGGTATGAGGATGTTATTTCTGGATGGCTATTCTCAAAATGATCACTGGGAAGTCTGCACCAAAGGAGTCTTTCAGAGCAAGGACACTGCACCTGCTTGCTCATCAGCCTCAGAGATGTCAGGAGTCCTCTGGATCCCCATACGGGCCACCAAATTATATTGACCTTAAAAATATAGCAGTCAGTTATTTTACCAGCAGATAAGGGGTTTGCTCATAAACAGTAAAAAAAAAAAATGCAATTTAGGTCAAGCAAGCTGTAGCAAAAATCACAAGGCAGCTCCACAAGTAAAGGAGAGGAACGTATTTCACAAGGAGAAAGGGGGAAGGTGGGAGGGGTCACGTCAAGTGAAAGTGCACTGCAGAAAGTCCTCAGTTCAGGGGGACGATGGCTTCTCTCCGGCTGAGGTGCTGAGGAGTCAGCTCCTCCTGGGAGCACACGATCCATCTTCATGGCCGCAGAAACCGCCTAGGTGGTCCTCGCTGCAGGCTGCGGACAGGCGCTCGGGAGACCCAGGGCAGCCAATCCCCGCGGGCGGGGCGGGTCTTCCGCTGGCCAGTCCCGAACCGAGGGGGTTCAGCGCACCCCCCCCCCCCCCCCGCGTCCCACCTTCTTCTGGCTGCCCATTGGCGGGCAGGGCACTGGGATCGCTGCACTGATTGGCGGATCGCTCCCACGCGGCTATCCGGGCGGGAACCTCACCTCGGGCACCCAAGAGCAGGAAGCCCAGAAGCTCGGAGAGGACGCTCGGCCGAGGTGGGCCGCGTGGCAGGGACCACGGGAGACTGGCCGGTAAGCGGGGAGCCCTGCCCTGGGGAACCCTCAGCCCGAGACCTTCCAAGTCCAGCCCGAGAGACCCCCGATGCCCTCCTCCCGAGGGGCCCGAACCCCCTCAGCACCGAGGGGCCGCGTCCGCTAACCCGGAGGACCCCACGTCTCCTGACCCCCAACGCTCAGACCCCCAAACAGCCTGGAACCCCAGTTCCCCTCGGCTCGGGGCGCCCTTCCTGCAGCCCACCCACCCAGAAAGACCAAATTTCCCCAAACGCAGAGACCCCGAATGCCGTCGTCCTGGAAACCGACTCAGTGGAGGGGACCCGGACACCCCTCGTGAGACGCCCCAACCCCCCTGAGCCGCGGCGGTCTGACCCTCCCTCCCCCCGGGACGCGGAGTGTCCTCCGCCCGGAAGACGCAGATCGAGTCCTGAGGGACCCCGGGCCTCTCAGCCCGAGAGACGGCGGTCTGCCTGCCGGACACTGCGCCTGCGCCTCGCGCGGGCTTCTGTGGACCCCGGGGGTGCCTGCTGGCCCTTCCGTGGGAGAAGCGCGTTTCCTGCGCCGCCACGGCCCACACGGCCGCCCAGGGGCCCTCATATGCCCAGGTCGCGGCCTGTGCAGCCTGTGCTGAGGCGGCATGCGGGGTTGGGGGCGGGGGGTGGGGGGGGGAACACGGGCGCCCCATCCGGTGGGTCTGCGGCTGCGCGGTCCCGCCCTATCCAGCCCCTCTTCCGGCAGGGCCCAGGTAGCGCATGCGCAGGCGCTGGGCCCCAGCAACCCGGTGATCCAACAGGCTCCTGGGTGGTTCAGGTGGCTCCAAGCGCCTGCAGCTCCCTCCCGCAGGGACACGGATGGGGGGAGTTTGCTCCTTCGTGTCAGAGTGGGGCCTGCAGCTCCCTTCCGCAGGGACACCGATAGGGGGAGTTTGCTCCTTCGTGTCAGAACGGGGCCGGCGTGGGGCTCATGGCAACTCGTTTCTCCTATCCCATCGGAGCCAGTCCCACGGGCTTCCTGGCACCTGTTCCTCCTCCCTGCTCTCTGCTTCAGGACAAAGGTTTCGTCTCTTCCCAGGTCTCGGGGCCCCGCGACCGGCCTACCTATGTCACCGCCGCAGGCGGGCCACCAAGCTCCAGGAGGGGGATCCTGAGGACTTGGATGAAGAACGGGCTCCGAGGCAGCAAGGTGAGCGGCAGGAGGAGCCAGAGCTCCCCTCCCGACGCGGACCTGGTTTGAGTCAGGTGGCATCTCAGGACATAACCAGGGAACAGGTTTGCGGGTGCAGCGAACAAGCAAGATGCACAACAGTGTGTCGTACAGTGAGGGGCTATTTCGGGGCTGTTCCCGTAAACTTTCACGTGGGCAACGTAATCGTCTATATTTATAGATGCGTTAATAAGCAGTAAATGTGTAAGAACATAAAGTGAGCAAGAAATAACTAATTCAGAAGAGTCGTCATCGCAAGAGAGGGAGGCAGGTCTGGTTGGGTGAGGAGGGTCCCCACACCTGGCTGCGCGATGGCCTGCATGGGGACAGGCTGGGAGCAGTGTTAACCCTGGTGATGACGGGAGCTGCGGGAGGGCCAGGGTGGGAGGGGTTGATCACCGGATCATTTCCTGATGTGGCCCCATGTTCTGTCCAGTATCCTGAGTTTTCGGTGGGTGGGATCGGTCCACTTTCATGGGTCTGGGCTTGAAACACAGTTGAAGTCAAGATGTGATCTTCAACTTTTCTGTGGTCAACAGACTGTGGATGCTGACCAGAGTCTAATGATTCAAGGTGTGGGTGGCCAGTATGTGCACTGGGGGGGGGGGGGGGGTATCAGAGAAAGGAGGCCAGGTGGTCGTGGTGCCGTTAGCCCAGACAAGGACAGTTAGAATGAAGACAACAGGACAGACAAATGGTTATGCTGAAGACATGGAGTTTCTGTGCAGTTACTTTTATTACATTTTTGTCAGGAGAGGCCAATTTATTCTTTAATAAATGCAATAGATGCTTTATGAACAAAAGATGAAGCATAGGTGACACTTTGTCTATTTTTCTTAACATTCTAATGAAATTAGTGGATGGCCCCAATAGAAGCCTAGGCCTTAATGAACCTCAGAAACATTTGCCAGCCATCCTGGGATTGTTCCCTGGACTGCTCTCAATCAGACTTCTGTGTCCCTAATAAGAATCTCCAGCTTTTGCAAGCATTTACCAACCAAAACACCAATTTCTCATCATCTTTCAGTCAAACCTTCTTGGGTGTCCTTCAGAAGGGAACAGAGTAAACACCACAAGGTGAGTATTTCCCAAAACCTGTTGACAAGAAAATTTTACTCATGGATAGAAATGCAGGTAAGAGCAGGAAAATGCAGAAAGTATCCTAAGAACTGCTGCCTTCCTTTCCTGGTCTATTCCACACACTGTCTGACATTATCATCCTTTTTTAAAGATTTTATCTATCGATTTATTTAGAGAGAGGGGAAAGGAGGGAGAAAGTGAGGAAGAGAAACATGAATAGCTTGCCTCTCACATGCCCCCAACTGGGGGACCTGGTCCGGCTTGTGCCCAGTCATGTGCCCTAACCAGGAATGGAACTGGTAACCTTTCAGTCTGCAGGCCAGTCCTCAGTTCATTCAGACACACCAGCCAGGGCTCATCATCATCTTAATGGTTAACAACTACAGTGACAGTAGTAACTGCCAGTTGTTTCAGTCTCACAATGTTTCAGACTTTAAGAGTTCTATGTGAAAAAACTCACTTAAACATTACAACAATCTGATGAGATACTGTAATTGTCACCATTTATGATGAGGGAAGTGAGCTTTCAGAGATGTAGAAATGTTTGACTATATGTTTAAGATCTCTGTATCAGTGGCAGTGCAATCTAACCCATAGTTGCTTCTTTAAACCACTTACAAACTCATTAAAACTTTCCTAGTTTTACCCTGGCCAGCATGACTCAGTTGGGTGTCATCCTGCAAAGCAAAAGATCTCGGGTTTGATTCCTGGTCAGGGCGCATGCCTGGGTTATGGGCCAGGCTCCTGGTTGTGGTGTATGAGAGAGGCAACTGATGAATGTTTATCTCTCACATTGATGTTTCTCTTCCTCTCTTTCTACCTCTCTTCCCCTCTCTCAAAAAAATAAAATCCTTTTTAAAATTAAAAAAATATATAACTTTCATGGTTTTCTGAATTTTACATTGTCTTATCCATATGTCATTACATCATTCATCTGACTGATGCTTTCAAAGTTCTCTGCTGTGCTGAAGTGAGAGATGCACTAAGACCCTCTGATTAAAGAAAACATACAATGTGCAGGCATTGGTACAGTGGATGGTCCCAGGTGAACAAGAATGTAAAATCCCCAGGATCATGGCCTCGGACTATAATCAGACAAAGCATCTCCCACCCCTGAGGAGCTTCAGGTTTGATGATTGAGGAACAACAAACAAAATGACTTAAGGTCTTCATAAACCTTATACACTATTCAACAGAAACTCATCTGTCTGGAGATCATTTCAAATGCCATTTCTTATAGGGTGAAGTAACCGCTTCTTTCTCTGAGTTCCAATGAGGCCACTCTCATCCTGTTTAGAATTGTTTGTTCAGGCCGCCTACCTCTGCCTCGTGAGCACTTTGAAGGCCTGGTTTATACCTCAGACTTCTCAGAAGTCACAGGCCCACATCAGGGCCCCTGAGGGCCCCCAAATGTTCGCTGAATGAATGATTTCACAATTACAAGTTTAACTAGAAGATGATCGATGAACACTGAAGGTAATTTTTGTGAGATTTTAAATATGGAGACAGCTGAGGGGTAAATTGATCGCAAGACTGTGATATGACATCTGTACTGAATTACACAATTCACAGAACACTTTAATCAACAACATTTAATTGCACATTCACTGTAACATTAAAAATTAGCATGTTCTATATCAGGAAACTGAAGACAACTAACTACTGGTACAGCCTTATCCTTCACTCTCAACATTATAGCGACAGTTGAAAGAAACCAGCCATAAAGTGTGAGTTCTAATCTTGGGCTCATTACCCACATTGGCCCTATCCCCTCTGATATTCATACTCCCTAGGTATTTCTAAGGATTGAAGTATTAAAGACATGCATGTAAACTGTATCATAAGCCTTAAAAAATTAAATACATGTTATCTTTTAATATGTGACTCTTGTATTGAAGGCAGCATCCAGGGTGCCATTAAGCAATGAATATAGTTTGAAGGAATTGTCAGGAACAGCAAATTTGATGACTGCAAGTGACTCAGAGCATGCCCAGAAACCAGTGTCCCCTCCTGGAGAAGCATGTGCCTTTGGAAAGCACACTAGATGAAAATCGGGTAAGAGAAAATAATTTGAAAATGTTCCTCAAAGTCCTAAAAAAGGTCTGATAAGTATGGCTTAGGCCTATGGGCAGACTTTGGATGGGCCTGGATTTAAGCAGGGCTAACCTGAGACTAAAGTTAGCAATGGAGCTTTGGGCAAATTCTCTGGGCTCCTGGATACTAATGTGTAAAGTGAAGATAAAGATACATCACTCATATATTATTTGAAAACATTAAATTACATTTAAAACAAGTGACACGTGCAACTTGTCCAATAAATCCATCTGTGATCATGGTAACCACACTTCATTGGTGTTGGGTGCCAAGGCCTTTTCTCAATGCCTAACACATAGTGTGCATCCATAAATATTTTATGAATGATTGAAGATTGACAAGTTAAACCTGGTAATGGGAAGATCTAGAAACTAAAATTGAATCAGTCATCTGTAGTTAGTGTGGAGTATTCATCATCTGAACCAATAGTTAACAGTAAAATATCGGAGTATGCAAAAAAATAGGCGATAATTTGATGGGAGGAGATTGTGTTATCTGACAAAATGGGAACTAACACTCCAGACCCCACCAACCTTGCTCACCTGGCCTTCTCCAACTCAGAACTCAGGACAAAGGAGATGAATGTGAAGATGTACAGCCTACAAGAAAGAAAGGACCATGTGTACCAAGAGGTCAACGATCCCCAGGATGATGACTACCTTTGTAAGTGACCCTCACTGAGAAGCATGTTATGATACAATAATTTCATCTAGTCCTTTGCTCCCCAAATCATTCCCTTCCTCTAGTGACCTGGAGTACAGGAATGAGTCTCAATGATGTCAGTGCAGGACCCCCTCTGAAGCTATTTGTGTCCAGGAACAGGCGCTATACCTTCCCTAACCTCTGTTGCTCTCACCTCCAGATTGTGAGAAGTGTCAGAACTTCTTCATCGACAGCTGTGCTGTACATGGGCCCCCTACATTTGTAAAGGACAGTGCAGTGGACAAGGGGCATCCCCACCGCTCAGCCCTCACCCTGCCCCCTGGGTTGAGAATCGGGCCATCCAGCATCCCTGAGGCTGGGCTTGGAGTGTGGAATGAGGCAGCTGATTTGCCCCTGGGTCTGCACTTTGGCCCTTATGAAGGACACATCACAGAAGATGAAGAGGCAGCCAAGAGCAGATACTGCTGGCTGGTGAGAAGTCTTTCCGCCTTCCACTATCCTCTCCCTTCCCACATTTCTTCTGAGGCTTGGAGGGACCTCACCTCCTACATGCTAGACATGGAGGGGACAATGTGGTTATCTCTGTGTACTGACTGGACTTTACATGAACACAGAGCTCCTGTTTAATGATCACATGGTAAGTGGGAGCAAAGTGGTACAGACACAAAAGAGTGGCTCCTCCCTTGTGGGCCTCTTGTTCTATTTGGACAGGTAGACTCAGATGTGTAGGCAATTGTAGGGAACTGTTTCAAATGTCGTGGAAATGTAGCTCATCCCTCACATGGAAAGCCAGTGGGGTGCAAGTGGCACATGGGACCATGCCCGCAGATAGGTTCTCCCATGGGGAATCAGGCCTGCATTGTACCCAGACTGCTGTGAGACTTGCTTTTGCTAAAACTCCCTCACCCTGAATTGAGGCAGCAAGGGCTTACTGCAACTTCCTAAAATCTGAGCGAAACCTCCCAAGTATGGAGTGTGACCGGTTCAACCACTTTTCCCCTTGGTCTGCAACATCCTCTCTTTGAAGTAACTAGCAACATTCTTTACTTTGTTATCCTTAAAAGGTAATCCCCTGCACTGAAGCTGTGCATAGTAAATAAGGACCACCCTCCATGTAATGTACCCAGAGAAGCAATAAAAGCCTGTCCACGCAGGGACTGGGCTCTCTGGCCCTCTCACCCTCTCTCAGAGAGTGTCCATGATGACCGTTATTCTCCACAGGACTTCTGTAGTCCGTGTGTATTTGTTCTCTAGCAGCCACAACACACACGGATCCTGCAGGCCAGGATCCACCACAGGCAATGAGTAAGGAAAATATGTGGTCACAACTGGCAGTTGAATCCCCACACAGGCTGAAAGAACTTTGATCACACTGGAGTAAAATAATTCTGACTACTACACCTCCCCACTAAAAAAATAAATAAATAAAAGGTCTTTAACTTCTTTTCTGAAATGCAGAGCGAAATAAAAGGTCTTTAACCTCTTTTCTGAAATGCAGATCGCCAAAGGGAGAAACTGCTATGAGTATTTGGATGGAAAGGACAGATCCTGGGCCAACTGGATGAGGTGAGGTCAACAGGTCTCTGGGTGCCAGAGGGGACTCTCATCCCCCACAAGCCCATATATCTTTTCCTCTCATCATGGCTCCCTCAACAGTCTCCCTTAATCCTTTTTCCCTTTTTTTCTCTATACACTGTTCTTTCATTTCAGGGGCCTTTTAGGAAAAAAGTAGCATAGGTCCTCAAACTATAAAGTTCTCTACTAGACACAATCTGGGTGTTGGAAAGGACCTTGAAGAGCCTAGCTGGATACAACAGGGACACTGGATTATACTTTAATTTATCAAATGAACATTAATTAAGCACTTACTATATTCCAGTTTAGATGAAGGAATACATTACTTAAACAGATCACACAACCCATGTCCTTATGAAGGACTTCTTGCAGACAGACATAAAACAGCCACTTTTAGAAACATTTAACTATAATTTCCAAGAAGTTCACAGTGTCAAGATACCACAAAAAAAGGGTGGCCTAAAAATGTGAGGGCAGCAAACCATCCCAGCCTCACTTCAAACTAGAGCTGGGCTCTGAGTCCTGCAGAGGAATGGTCATGGGCCCCTTTCCTGAGAGGGGCTCTCTTTTATCAGGGATAACAGAATGTGAATCAACTACTATTGTTCTGTTTCATTTTACTAAGACAAAAAGACCTCCAATTTTCTATGGTCACCTTGGACAGGCAAGTGAATGGTACCCTAAATAAAGTTTGGAGGAGTTGAGAAGGGCCTCTTGGGAGAAAACAGACATGGGCTGAGTACTGGATAATTAGTGAGTTTGACGGATGCTCAGGCACTGAAGAGAAGGTTCCCCAGGAGCATTAGGACAGTGGGCAGTGCCTGAGCTTGAGGGCCTTAAGAATCGGGGAGGAGCTGGACATGGATGTAACAAGTAGTGGGAACTCATCACCATGGTTTTCTTTCCCTTCATCCAACTCAATTCCAGGTATGTGAACTGTGCCCGGGATGATGAAGAGCAGAACCTGGTGGCCTTCCAATACCATGGGCAGATTTTCTACCGAACCTGCCGGGTCGTGAGGCCAGGCTGTGAGCTGCTGGTCTGGTTTGGGGACGAGTATGGCCAGGAGCTGGGCAGCAAGTGGGGCAGCAAGTGGAAGAGACAGCTCACGACTGGAAGAGGTAGGCACCACTGTTCTTCAAAACAGAAGGAAAAGAGAGAATTTTTCATAGAAATATTCATAATCCAACTCTTAAGTAGAGTAAAGTGCACTCTAAAGTCAGTAAAGTTTCAAATCACATGCTGCAGAAGTTCACAATGCAATCATATGCCTTTGACTCTTAGGCAAAATTTTTATATTTTTTATTTTTAAAATACGAGCAAAATACACAACCACTTATAGTGCTGAAAGACTGAAAGGCAAAAAAGAAGTTTTCAATCACTTACCAGTTCTCTCACCAAGACAGTTTTTCTGAAACTTTTATAGCTGGTTGTTGTTGTTGTTCATTTTCCCCCATACTTGTGAATAAAATGTTTTTGTTTATAGGCATTCATTATTTTTTAAAGATTTTGCCCTGGCTGGTATGGCTCAGAGGATTGTGCACTGGCCTGTGAACCAAAGGGCTGCCAGTTTGATTCCCAGTTGGGACACATGCCTGGGTTTTGAGCCAGGTCCCCAGTAGGGGGTATGTGAGAGGCAACCACACGTTGATGTTTCTTTCCCTCTCCCTCCCTCCCTTCCCCCTTTTCTGAAAATAAATACATAAATCAAATCTTTTTAAACAAAATTGTATTTATTTTTGCAGAGAATGGAAAGGAAGGAGAAAGAAAAATCAATGTGCAAGGGAAACATTAATCAGTTGTCTCTGGCACACCCCCAGCCTGCCCACAACCCTGGCATGTGCCCTGACTGGGAATTGAACTTGTAACCTTTCAGTTTTCAGACAATACCCAACCCACCAAGCCGCCCCATTCAGGCAAGGCACATTCGTTCATTATTTCAGTGAATTGTCGTGTGAGATCCTACTCTGTGGTGCACAGCGTCCTCAGACCTGGAAATACAGATTAACCTGAGGGTGAGAATCACTACTCTCGAAGGACCTGAGGGAAAACCAGGCACACGTGCTTAACATGTGCATACCACTACACAGCGGTTAGTGCTTTGGAGATAACTGATCCAGGACAAGTGCCTAGAGATCAGTGTGAGGGGAGGTGCAGTATGGCAGGTGGTCTGGGAAGGGGTCTCAGGAGATAACATTTACAAAATTACCTGGGGGCAAATGATCCCATGCAGAGGGAGCATCTAGTGCAGAGAAGAAAAGAGAGGGGGCGTTGAATTGGCTGAGGGTCACTCAGGTCTCGTCTCAGCACAGAGGATAAGAATGGAGATCAGATGGATGCTTAGCAGCCCTGAAGTGCAGTGTTGGTAATGTGAGTTGAGACCCTGGGGACTTGCCTGAGTGCAAGTGTGCAGTCATCATCTGTAGAGTGGTGTGTTCTCTGTTCTGATTATGTTTTGTTAATTTTTAGAAAATAAACCCCAGTAGGGAATCCCCTCAGAGATCACTTCATCTCCAAGGGGCATGGTGGATTGGCCAGAGAGCAACAGGAGTCGGGTGTGTAAGACGTGTGGTTGGAGAAATATTTTGAAACAGGACTTAGTGTATTTGAAATGGGCCAGCACTGAATGAGATGAAGCATAAACATCTGGTGTGAGGCTTGAGGAAGGACTTTTTTTAAAGATTTTATTTATTTATTTTTAGAGAAGAGGGAGAAAGAGAGGGAACCATTAATGTGTGCTTGCCTATCACACACCCCCTACTGTGGACCTGGCCCACAACCCAGACACGTGCCCTGACTGAGAATCAAACCTGCGATTCTGCTTCACAGGCTGGCACTCACTCCACTGAGCCACATGAGCAAGGGCAGGAGGACGTTTCATTTTGCTGTTTTAGAAACCAGAGAGAAGCAATGCCATGTTGGGGCCTGTGGTTTTCATTTTTAACATGATTTAGAAGATAATGATAGAAGGGAAAGGTCACTACAGTTCCATCCACACAGGGAGTGAAATGGCCTCTCATGCTCCTTGACAGCCCCTAGCCTGGGCAATATTAGAAAAGACCCTTGCTGTGGGCTTTCTGAATTTCTGAAGGAGATTCACTGCAAAAAGGAAAATAGACCACAAGTGGACACTTTGTGGGATACAGAGCTTGTGTTGTCACCACAGTAAGAAAAATTCATGGGGCAGGTCTTACCAGGAGACTAATCATAGGGTCCAGGCATTCTCGTCAACATCTGCCCTGACCAAACCTTTCTCTTTCAGCAGAACCAAAGCCAGAGATCCACCCATGCCCCTCCTGCTCTCTGGCCTTCTCCACTCAGAACTTCCTCAGCCGACACGTGAAATTCAGTCATCCCCCTCAGATTCTCCCAGGAACATCTGCAAGAAAACACCTCCAAGCAGAGGAACCCTGTCCAGTGGATCAGAATCAGCAGCAACAACAGACTAGCACACACAGCTGGAATGATAAAGCTGAACATCAAAAGTTCGAAGAAAGGTCCAAACCTTTGCTTAAAAGGATCAGTCAGAGGAGACACTCAAGACCCATTTTCCAACCTTCCAAAGAACAGATGAGGAGCTCTAGTGAGCATGAGAAAACGATGGAGGAAGAGCCCTGTAGAGGCCAGAAAGAGAGTCCAGAAGACACAGGCAAGTTATTTGTGAAAATAGGAATGTCAAGAATTAGAACGTTCAAGTATGGAAGGTGTTGGCAAGGCTTCAACGATGGGTCACATCTCATTAGAGACCAGAGGACACACTCAGGGGAGAAGCCCTATGTTTGCAGGGAATGCAAGCGAGGCTTTACACGCAAGTCATATCTCATCACACACCAGAGAACACACTCAGGGGAGAAGCCCTATGTTTGCAGAGAGTGTGGGCGAGGCTTTACACAGAAGTCAGGTCTTATCACACACCAGAGGACACACTCAGGGGAGAAGCCCTATGTTTGCAGGGAGTGTGGGAGAGGCTTTTCACGGAAGTCACATCTCATCAGACACCAGAGGACACACTCAGGGGAGAAGCCCTATGTTTGCGGGGAGTGTGGGCAAGGCTTTACACAGAAGTCACGTCTCATCACACACCACAGGATACATTCAGGGGAGAAGCCCTATGTTTGCAGGGAGTGTGGGAGAGGCTTTTCACGGAAGTCACATCTCATCAGACACCAGAGGACACACTCAGGGGAGAAGCCCTATGTTTGCAGGGAGTGTGGGAGAGGCTTTACACAGAAGTCACATCTCATCACACACCACAGGATACATTCAGGGGAAAAGCCCTATGTTTGCAGGGAGTGTGGGAGAGGCTTTTCACGGAAGTCACATCTCATCAGACACCAGAGGACACACTCAGGGGAGAAGCCCTATGTTTGCAGGGAGTGTGGGAGAGGCTTTACACAGAAGTCACTTCTCATCACGCACCACAGGATACATTCAGGGGAGAAACCGTATGTTTGCAGGGGGTGTGGACGAGGCTTTACATGCAGGTCAAATCTCATCACACACCAGAGGATACACTCAGGAGAGAAGCCCCATGTTTGCAGGGAGTGTGGGAGAGGCTTTACACAGAAGTCACATCTCATCACACACCAGAGAACACACTCAGGGGAGAAG
Source organism: Phyllostomus discolor (assembly GCF_004126475.2). Classification (NCBI taxonomy): domain Eukaryota; kingdom Metazoa; phylum Chordata; class Mammalia; order Chiroptera; family Phyllostomidae; genus Phyllostomus; species Phyllostomus discolor. Next base: position 29,482 of record NC_040903.2, read on the forward strand.
CCCTATGTTTGCAGGGAGTGTGGGAGAGGGTTTACACAGAAGTCACATCTCATCACACACCACAGGATACATTCAGGGGAGAAACCGTATGTTTGCAGGGGGTGTGGGCAAGGCTTTACATGCAGTTCAAATATCACACACCAGAGGACACACTCAGGGGAGAAGCCCATGTTTGCAGGGAGTGTGGGAGAGGCTTGACACAGAAGTCAGTTGTCATCAGACACTAGAGGACACATGCAGGGTAGAAGACCTGTTTGTGGATGGACTGAATGAGTCATTAGCATTAAGTTGCATATCAACAGCCATAGGAAGTCTGTGGCCCCTTACTTTCCCCAAGATTGATGAAGCCCACGTCCCTCATTCCCCCATCACTGAAAGCAGAGTTCAGGAAGAGCCACAGAGAACTTATACTCACAGCCACAGAAATTCAGCCCCTACAAATGGGTGAGTCGGGGCTCAGTCTACTTTGGTTACTGCCCAGAGAGAGGGATTTGAGACAGACTCACCAGAGAAGGGAATTCCCGGACTCCCTGGAAATGGGGCCTTTTTTTTTTTTTTTTTACCTTTGCACTGATCATTTATTTTTAATATTTATCAATAATGACAAAGCTCAGGTACAACCAATATTACATCCCTTGGCTCAAGGCTCATATTTCTAGCCATTGTCTGTTTTCCCTGTCCACGAGATCTAAATATGCAAGGCATGTCTCTCCTGAGTTGTGGCCAAATTTTTCTCAGGCTGGACTTTTAACTACTGGTGGCAACCCTGTCTGGGTTTGCAGTCACATGTGCATTTGGTTATGCCTCAGTTTCAGCTGCTCTAGAAGATGCCTGTCCTCAGCAGTCATCCCTCCCTCACATTGTGCATCAGTCCCAAGTCTCCTTGACAGAACACGCCTTTCCTGAGTGACCTCAAGTAGTTTTCCTTTCCACACAGCCATTGGACACACTTTGAAATCTCATTTGTGCTTTTAGGCTTTTGATAACATAGAGCTGAGATGTACTAATTTTTTTGAATATATTTTATTGATTATGCTATTACAGTTGTCCCATTTCCCCCCTTCTCTCCCCTCCACCCTATACCCCGTCTCCCACCCACATTCTCCCCCTTTAGTTCATGTCCATGTGTCATATTTGTGAGTTCTTTAGCTTCTACATTTCCCGTACTATTCTTGCCCTCCCCCTATCTATTTTCAACCTACCTTCTATGCTACTTATTCTCTATACCTTTTCCCCCTCTCTCCTCCTCCCACCCCCCTACTGCTAGCCCTCCATTTCTGTGGTTCTGTTCCTGTTCTAGTTGTTTACTTAGTTTCTTTTAGTTTTGCTTTAGGTGTGGTTGTTAATATTTGTGAGTTTGCTGTCCTTTTACTATACATGTCTTTTCTTTATCTTCTTTTCTTAGATAAGTCCCTTTAGCATTTCATAAAATAAGGGCTTGGTGATGATGAACTCCTTTAACTTGACCTTATCTGAAAAGCACTTTACCTGCCCTTCCATTCTAAATGAGAGTTTTGCTGGATAGAGCAATCTTGGATGTAGGTCCTTGACTTTCATGACTTGGAATATTTCTTTCCTGCCCCTTCTTGCCTGTAGGGTCTCTTTGGAGAAATCAGCTGACAGTCTGATGGGAACTCCTTTGTAGGTTACTGTCCCCTTATCTCTTGCTGCTTCTAAGATTCTCTCTCTTATTTTTACCTTGGCTAATGTAATTATGATGTGCCTTGGTGTGTTTCTTCTTGGGTCCAACTTCTTTGGGGCTCTCTGAGCTTGGATTTCTTGGAAGACTGTTCCCTTTGCCAGATTGGGGAAGTTCTCCTTTATTACTTGTTCAAATACATGCTCAATTTGTTGCTTTTCCCCTTCCGATTCTGGTACCCCTATAATTCAGATATTGGAACGTTTAAAGGTGTCTTGGATGCTCTTAAGCTTTTCCTCGATTTTTTGAATTCTTATTTCATCATCCTTTCCTGCTTGGTTGATTCTATCTTCCTTCTGGTCCACTGTATTGTTTTGAGACTCAGATTCCTTCCTTTCACTATTGGCTCTCCTCCGCGTATCTTCCTGCATCTCTTTTATGGTAACCTGCATCCTTTCATCTCAATTTCTCCCAAAGTCACCCAATTCCGTGAGCTTTCTGATCACCAGTGTTTTGAACTGTGCATCTCATAGATTGGCTATTTCTTGGTCGCTCAAAAGGATGAGTCCTGGGGGACTGATCTGCTCTGTTGAAAACATGTTTTTCCCCTGTCTCTCCTTTTTTTTTTCTTTTCTGGTCTGGTTGCTCTTGTTATGGTAGGGGTCAGAGCCTTAGGTGTTCACCGGGGCTGGGCACCCCAGTCGCTAGATTGTGACATTATATGTGGGGGCAAGGGTGGGAGTGGGGACGGGAGAAAACAATGGTGGTAGTTCTCTTCTCCTGGGCTCAGACCCTTCTCTGGGCTCCCAGACTGCGAGTTCTGCCCTGGTCCACAATTGCTACCCCTCTGGCTCCTCCAGTCACAGCTTGCGTACTCAGGGATCACCGCTGCGTTCTTGCACCCCGGATGGCTGTTGCGCCGATTTCGCACCAAACTTTCCCTGACCTCCACACGCCGCCGACCCGCGCCAGCCCCATGCCTGCCTGGCTCATCTTCTCCTACCAGTCCGGATGAACGCGTCTACTTCAACTTCTTGGCTGCCCAACTTCCATTCAGATAAATCCTCTGCTGGATCTGGGCATTATTCTGTCTGTAAATTATTGTTGTTCTAATCTTGGTTGTGCGAGGAGGTACGGTACGTCCACCTATTCCTCCATCTTGCTGGAAGTCCCCCACTTTTTGATTGATTTTAATAGCTGCTCATAACTAATATAAAACACTGAGAGCTATCTGAAATATGCAAAAAGATCTAAAGTGAAAAAATTGGGGAAATGTAGGGAAGTGTTTCTAGTGGCATGGAAATGTAGCTCAGAACTCACGTGGAAAACCAGTGAGGAGCAAGTCAGCACACAGGACCATGCCCATGGACAGGTTTTCCTGTGGGAAGTCCGGCCTGCATTGTACCTAGACTGCTATGAGACTTTCTTTTGCTAAAACTCCCTCACCCTGAATTGAGACAGCAAGGGCTTACTGTAACTTCCTAAAATCTGAGCGAAACCTCCCAAGTATGGAGTATAACCTGTTCAACCACTTTTCCCCTTGGTCTGCAACATCCTCTCTTTGAAGTTGTTAGCATTCTTTCCTTTGTTATGTGTAAAAGGCAGTCCCCTGCAGTGAACCTGTGCATAGTGAACGAGAACTACCCTCCATGTAACATACCCAGAAAAACAATAAAAGCCTGTGCACGCAGCGGCCAGGTCCCTCTCACCCTCTCTCTCTCTGTCAGAGAGTGGCTATGCTGTCCTTTTTTCTCCACAGGACTTCTGTTGTCCATGTGTATTTATTCACTAGCAGCCACAACACACACAGATCCTGACAGCCAGGATCCACATCAGGAAAATATACTATATGAACACTAACCAAATGAAAATTATATAACATATAGTAGACTTGAAGGCAAAAAAACCCCCACACAACTACACATAAACAGGAGTACTTCATATCAGAAAGTTCAATTTACCAGTTAGCTCCAAGTTTTTATTCACTTAATAACATCAACTCAAAATTATACACAACAGAGATCTACATGGAAAATTACATAAAATAATCATAATAGGTGATTTAACAAACCTCCATCATTCAGGTTCTGTTTCAGAACCAATAGAGCCCACAAAAAATAGTAAAAATATTTAAATAATAACATGAGAAGCAAATTGCATTCAATGTGCATAAGTACTTCCCTACACCCCAAACTGCAAATTACAGATGCTTCCCAAGCACCCTGGAAACTTTTTTAAACACTGACCATATAGTGATATAAAGCTAGTTCCAACAAATTGCAAAGGACTAAAATGTGTGTGTGTGTGTGTGTGTGTGTGTGTGTGTGTTTCTTGCTCTCACTGTCATTAATCTAGAAATCGGTAACAACACATAGCTAGAAAATACTTATATTTACAAATTATGAAATATACTTTTAAATAACCACCCAAAAATAAATCACAATTAGAGTTAGAAAATAATTTGCATGGAATGATAGTAAAAATACTGCATATCAAGCACAGATCACTCAGGTTCCAAAGATGATCACAGCTTCAAGATCAATGGCTTCCGCCCTGGTTGGTGTACCTCAGTGGATTGAGCACAGGCTGGAGAACCAAAGGGCTGCCAGTTGATTTCCAGTCAGGGCACATGCCTGGGTTGCAGGCCAGGTCCCCAGTGGAGTCCACATGACAGGCAGCCACACATTGATGTTTCTTTCCCTCTCGTCCTCCCTCCCTTCCTCTGTCTCTAAAAATAAAATTTTCAAAACCAGATCAGTGGTTTTTGAACTTAGGTTGACTTTCCCCCAAGACAACATTTGGCACATTGTGTGGAGGCCTTTCAGGTTGACACTAGGGCAGTTAAGGTTGAAGTTACTGTCATGCATTGAAGAGAGAACAATTACTAATAAGCACCTACAATGTGGAGAAAAACCTCCCAATCTCATAGCAATGAGAAACCCTAATCTATATGGAGCAGGATGAAGAGTCAATTAGAATACAAACAGCATATGGCTTTGCACCCTAGATCTGAAATCACACCTCTCTCTGGACAGGCAGCCTGGAGGCTGAGAGCTAAACAACAACAACAAATAAATTAAAATACTAGCCGTCTTACAAAGACTGGGGAGGGATGTCCTTGGCTAAGAAGACACCCATAAAAGTTCAGAAGCCAGGAAGATGTGATACCTTAAGAGAATGAACCACACTGTGATAAACCACAGCGCTGAGGGTCACTGTCTTCTTGCATTGCCCGTAAATCACCCTTCAATAATTGTTTCTTAAAATTACTTAGAATCTATAATCTTACTTTTTTACATTCCAGAATTCACCATCTAACATTCTCTGCTTTGAAAATGTGGACTTTTGCCATATTGTCACTTCCTCAGGCAACCTACAAGGGGCACAATTTTATTTAAAAATACTTCTGATTCCTAAACCACTACTGCTCCAGGTCCTGAACTCATTTACAATGCTAATAATCATGTTACTCTTTTATTTCATTATTAATGAATTTATAACCAACACATTTTTAGCTCTTCTTGTCTTCATGTTTTATTTCAAGCTTTAACTATTTTTTTCATGCTTTATACAGCTAAACTAATGTAATTTCATTATTGCATGATATCTTATTTACCTTGGCAACTCATGAATATGAATTTAAGATTATTATAAATAATACAACTTAGTAAATTGTGTGATAAATAACATGTAGAAATAAATATCTTTTCTATACACAGAGTAATTTAAAGATATAATCAAAGAAAACAACCAATGGTGCACTCCCAAATCCTGTGTCTGGTCTAGATGATGTGCTCATAAAAAGTGATCCCAAGTAACTGATCACTGACATTGGAACCTGAGACTTGTACTTCAAAACAATCTTTTAAAAAAACCAACAGTCACTGATATTCCACTATAATCAACCACTTTTCCTGCTGACTTGTACTAAGATGTTATTCCAAAAATTCCCACGAGGTGGCAGCAGAGTTGCATACTTGGGACGCATTAGTGGCTTGGCCAAAGAGCTTGTTTGATTTTTATGTATAAAATGACAGTTTTTTTTTTTTTTTTTTAGCCTCTTGGGTTAACATTTATTTTAAATAGATTTTATTTTCTTCATTGTTTAAGGAAGCTGCAACAAACAAAGCAAATGACAATTGATTTTCAAGCACACTTGGAACTTCTAAAAACCCAACTCTATTACTCTATATGGCAAGCTCCAACAAATGGCACATTAAGTGCGTTTATTGCTTCATTTACCCTAATCTGGAAACCAGTCACAAGGTAACTAGTCCATACCTTGAGACATTTTAAAATACACTTCTAAATACCATTGCCATCAGCAGTCATTGACATTCCACCAGAATCAACTCTAACCGGAAAAGACACCAGTGTTCGGGTTGCCTGTCATTACCAAACCCAATAAGCACTGACAGCAATTGAATGTTTTATGGGTGCTTTATTCAGATGGTCGGCAATCTGCGAAGACAGAGGGTTCATACCCTAACAAACCATCTTCCCTTCTCTTTCCTGGCCAGATCTTTTATAAGGGGGAGGAGGGAGAACAAACAAGGTGCAGTGAGGGCTTTGAGATTCAGAAGGCGCAACATTCCAGTCCTCAGCAGTTAGCCGTTCCCAAGGGGCAGGGGTGGTCACACAAAAGGCCCAGGTGCCTCCAACTTTTCCCCAGGTGGTCATCTCTAGCCAGTGCCCCAGGAGATTGGCTGTTTTTCCCAGGAGCCAGGATGTGCCTTATCTGTATTTTCTGAAACAAAACGCTTAACATACACATTACTTGCTAGACTTATAACTTTTTACCTTAAGCTAAAATTTTCCAAGTCTTGAGTCCCCTATCACAACCACTTTTCTTGGTGAGCCACACTAAGGTGTTATTCCCAAATGAACAAGAGATGGCAGCACAGAACCATGCTTAGAACTTTTATTTTTTTTACATTGACCATATTGTACTGTGGAGCAAGTTTCAAAAAAATATATCAAAGGATTGAAATTATATAAAGTATGTGTCTTGCTCTCATTGCAGCTAATTTAGCAATCAGTCATAAAAAAATAACTAGAAAGTCCTTATATTTAAAAATTATAAAATACACTTCTAAATAACCCGCAAATTAAATTATAATCGCAGTTAAGAAATAATTTGAAATGAATGATAATAAAAATAGTACATAAAAATACTCTGGGAAAAAACATTTGATAAATCCACACATTAGGGACATAAAAGCCAGATAATTAATTTTATATCATATTACAAACCCAGAATAATAAATTAAATCCACAGAAATTGGAAATGTGGAAATATGCAAGTATGATGTCTGGAAGGGTACATGCTTTTTTATTAAATGATTTTTTATTGTTATTCTATTACAGTTTCCCAATTTTTCCCTTTTGCCCTCCTCTGCCCACCCCACCCCACACACCCCCCATCTTGTTCAGAAGCATATATATTTAATATAACAGCAGCCATTCCCTCTTTGGATAGGATGTTCAATTATTTTTATTTTTCTATATAATTTAAGGTAAGCAACAACAACAACAAAAGGCCATCTCAGCTTGGGCTTAAAAAAATACTACAGGAAAACAGAGCATAATTTTAAAATACTAATAATCTAGTCTGTTGTGGTGACAACATCAGAGGCCTTTTCTTTGCTTGCCCAGCTGATCTCATCTTCAGAGGGGCTCCTTTTCCAATTTTCACTTCTTCAGTGCAATGCAGCCTAACAAAGAGGAAATGAAGAGAAGTCCTGTAGATGAGTAGAGAAACCCTAAGCAGCACAGCAGGAGAGGGAGTTTTCCCCAGGGCTGCCTCACTTCAGGGCCTCCTCACAGCCCTGATGCCAAGTAACTAAGAAGCAGCACAAATGAGCTGACACACAGTGTGCTGCTTCATAATTCACCTGTAACAATACTGAGCTTCTTAACAACACTTCTGTACTCACAGCCATTCTGTATTAAAATTCAGGTATTTGCACTAAAGTTTCCTTCTTCACCACACCCCAACCTTGGGACTCCTCTTGGCATTGACTTGGAGCCAACAACTATAAATTTATAGACATGCACATGGACCCCACACACAAACCCAGAGACCCCAAAGCAACACCCAAAGAGACCCCAGGTCTGAGACCCATAGCCAAATAGAGTCAAACCCAGGCCACAGACCTCAGAGACAGGACCCAGATCTGTAATGAAGACCCCACAGCCAAACTCCAGAATTGGAGCTGGACAAGGAACCCTAGTTGCCACATGCCAGACAGAGAAGCTGAACCACACTAGTCAGGGCTTATAATATCCCTAATAGCATTTCTATAAGTGACCTTGGATCCAATACTTAAATATAAAATTCGTTGTTTTGATAATAAATGGTTTTCATCTCTCAAACTAACAGTACTGTGTAACACAGTATATTTTGCACTATGGAAATGTTCCTGCTGGAATACAGCTTTGGATGCAAATTAGACACTTCTGGTGGTCAAGGTGCTGTTCGGATACAGAAGGCAGCATCGACCACTGGATGTAATGAGGGTGTGCAGAAATTTTGTTGAGTCATCTTTAAATGTATGTACATATATACATACATTTGGTCATATACATTGGTCATATATATATATGACCACCTACTGCTCTTCCATTCTTTCATATACAAAAATATTTATAGATAGGTTTATTTTAAGTAAAGGAGAAAACAAATGGCACAACATTCCAAATGACATGAAGGAAAAGCAAGTTTTCCCCTGCAATGTTGCCCAGACCCTGATCCCTGTGACTACTTTCTGCATCTCCCTTCAGCACGTCTTCTGCCTGGGGTTTTTTTTTAAACACAATCTGTTTTGCAGGATACTATTCTCACATAACAACGTTACTTAGAATTATTCTCTGTTAAAGTGTATTAGAACCACCTTGCTAGATTTTATTTCTTTAATGAAATATCACATATCCTCACCCATTGTTAATGTTCTATAATATTTTACAGTGTAAGCAAACCATAATTTAACAAATTCTCTTCTACAGCAAACTTTAAATTATATATGTTATTATATAAGCGTTGGATACAATATTTTAAACATACTTCATTTCATACACAGGGAAGCATAACTGGGGGAAATTTTTTTATGCTTTTCTTTTAATTTCATTTGTTTGAAAGAGAGAAAAAGAGTTTTTCTGCTTATGTATTCATTCATTGGTGCTTCTTGTATGAGCCCTCACTGAAGAATTAACTGACCACCTTGGCATGTAGGCAGGACACTGTAACCAACTGAGCTACCATGCCAGGGCTACTAGGGGAAAAATTTTGAAAAGGGGAATTTCTGGGTCAGAGGGTATGAGGATGTGTATTCTGGATAGCTATTCTAAAAATGATCACCTGGGAGTCTGCACTCAAAGGACCCTTCCCCAAGTCTTTCACAGCAAGGATACTGCACCTGCTTGCTCATCAGCCTCAGAGATGTCAGGAGTCCTCTGGATCCCCATACGGGCCACCAAATTATGTTGACCTTAAAAATATAGCAGTCAGTTATTGTAACAGCAGATAAGGGGTTTATTCAGACAATGGTAAAAAAATGCAATTTTAGGACAAGCAAGCTGTAGCAAAAGTCATAGGCAAGCTCAAGTAAAGAAGAGGAACGTTATTTTACAGGGAAAAAAGGAGGAGTTGGGGAGGGGTCACTTCAAATGAAAGTGCATTGGAGAAAAGTATCAGTTCAGGGTGACGATGGTTTCTCTCTGGCTGAGGTGCTGGGGGTTCGTTTCTCCTGGGAGCACACAGTACATCTTCATGGTTGGGGCCTGTGAGAGACAATGTTTCCTGTAATTGACCCCAGGTGATGCTATGTGACAGCACCCACACTGACCCCCAACTCCACTTTAGTGAGGTTTTCCCTTTACTGCAGTTCACAGTAATAATTAGTTAGTGTGGCTCATTTCAGGTCCATGGAAATCAAGTTATACTGCATGCTCAAAATGAGGGTAAGGACCAGAGGCACACTGTGCCCTTTAAAGAAAGAGCCAGTAGCAGCTACTCTTGGACCCCTGTCCTCAAACTTGGTATCTTATCTTTTATGCAAATACTTGTAGGTTTTCTCAGCATTTTTAAAATTATTTTTGTTTCATTTTATCTTGTCTTCTATTTCTGAAATCTTTTTACACCTGACTACTTAAACTGTACTTATTATTCACAACGCCACTTCTTTGAGATGTGAAATTCTCCCAGTATGTTTTCCATTATACTTATGATTCTATTTGTTGTCTTTCATATTTGAGCCCTCTGGGAGCTTACTTTGTATCTATGATTGCGTGGTCAGAATTTACGACTTAAGTTTCCCCGGAATGCAGTGCAAGTCTTGACCGCGCCGCTCACTGGTTAGGCAGCTTGGTCTGAAAGTGGGTTTGATAAGGGAAGGCATGGAGGGATGTAGACGAAAGTTGGGGATCCCGACTACAGTCTGGTGGAACAAAGACACTTTGTCAAGGCGACAGGAGGGCCAACGTCCACCTTAAAGTCAGGCCCGGCTCGGGGATCCCAGCTCCTACGAATCGGGTCCCTCACCAGCCACAGGAAAACCAGCCACAGAAACCGCCAAGCCGTGGTCACGCTGCAGGCTGCTGATGGGAGCTCGGGAGACCCAGGGCAGCCAATCCCCGCGGGGTGGTCGAACAACCAGGGGGCTCCGCCCCCTTGCCCCCCCCCGCCCCCCGCCGCGCCCCCCCCCCCGCCCGTTATCAACTTTTTCCTGACCACGCCCATTGGCGGACAGGACCCTGGGATCGCAGCGCTGCATTGGTGGATTGTAGGGCACTAGCACACAATCCAGGCGGGAACCTCGCCCCGGGCACCCTCACTCCTCCCAAGGGCGGGAAGCCCAGAAGCTCCGAGAGGGCGCTCCGCCGAGGTGGGCCGCGCGGCCGGAGCCCCGGGAGACTGGCCGGTAAGCGGGGAGCCCTGCCCTGTGGAACCCTCAGCCGAGACCTTCCAAGTCCAGCCCGAGAGACCCCAGATGCCCTCCTCCCGAGGGGCCCAAATCCCTTCAGCACCGAGGGGCCGCGTCCGCTAACCCGGAGGACCCCACGTCTCCTGACCCCCAACGCTCAGACCCCCAAACAGCCTGGAACCCCAGTTCCCCTCAGCTCGGGGCGCCCTTCCTGCAGCTCGCCCGCCCGGAAAGACCAAACCTCCCCAAACGCAGAGACCCCGAATGCCGTCGTCCTGGAAACCGACTCAGTGGAGGGCACCCAGAAGCCCCTCGTGAGACGCCCCAACCCCCCTCAGCCGCGGCGGCCTGACCCTCTCCCCGGGACGCGGAGTGTCCTCCGCCCGGAAGACGCAGATCGAGTCCTGAGGGACCCCGGGCCTCTCAGCCTTAGAGACGGCAGAGTCCCGGACACTTCAGGGGCACCTTTGGGCCCTTCCCTAAGAAAAGCGCGTTTCCTGGCGCCTCCAGGACCCGCCCTGCCGACCTGGCCCCTGAGACGGCCTGGGTTGCCCTGCGGTGGGAAGGGCGAGAACAATGGCGCCCTGGCGGGTGGCTCAGCCCCGCCCTGTCCAGCCCCTCTTCCCGCAGGGCCTGAGTCCCCCTCGCCAGGTGCCCTGCCAACCCGGAGAAAGGCCGGTACCAGGACGTGAAGAGGAACTCAGATGCGCTCACCAGCCCAGGTAGCGCGCGCGGAGGCGCTGGGCCCAGGGGTCTGGAGACGCAGCAGGCTGCTGGGCAGGCCCCGGCTCTGGAGGCTCCATCCGCCTGCAGCTCCCTCCCGCACGGACAGGGGTCGCAGGGAGTTTGCTCCTTGGAGTCAGAGCGGGGCTGGCGCTGACGGTGCGGGGCTCATGGCAACTCTTTGTCGTCTCTCCCATCCCATCGGAGCCAGTCCCACGGGCTTCCTGGGGCTCGTTGCTCCTCCACGCTCTCTGCTCCAGGACAGAGGTCTTGTCTCTTTCCAGGTCTCAGGGCCTCGCGACCAGCTTTCCTGTGTCACCACCACAGGCAGGCCACCGAGCTCCAGGAGGGGGATCCTGAGGACTTGGATGAAGAACGGGCTCCGAGGCAGCAAGGTGAGCGGCAGGAGGAGCCAGAGCTGCCCTCCCGACTCGGACCTAGTTTGGGTCAGGCTGCATCTCAGGACGTAACCAGGGAACAGGTTTGCGGGTGCAGCGAACAAGCAAGATGCACAACAGTGTGTCATACACTGAGGGGCTGTTCCCGTCAACTTTCACCTGTGCAACATAACTATATGTATTTATAGATGCGTTTATAAGCACATAAAGAACATAAGAACATAAGAACATAAAGTGAGCGAGAAGTAACTAATTCAGAAAAAGTCATCAGCACAAGAGAGGCGAGGCAGGTCTGGTGTGTGAGGAGTGTCCCCACACCTGGCTGTTCAATGGCCTGCATGGAGACAGACAGGGGACATTGTTAACACTGGAGATGACGGGAGCTGCGGGAGGGCCAGGTTGAGAGGGGTTGATCACCATGTGGGTTCCTGAAATTGGGTGGTAGTGCGGTTCTGTCCAGTATCGTGAGTGTTCGTGGGTGGGGTCCGTCCACTTTCATGGGTCTGGGGTTGAAACACTGCTGAAGACAAGATGTGATCTTCAACTTCACTGGAATTCTGTTTCTGTGGTCAACAGACAGTGGATGCTGACCAGAGTCTAATGACACAGGAAGGGCATGGATGGCCAGTATGTGCACAGTGGGGAGGATACCAGAGGAAAGGTGGCTGGGTGGTCCAGGTGCCCTTAACCCAGACAAGGCCAGTTTGAATGAAGAAAACGGGACGGAGGATGGGTTATGTTGAAGATGTGGAGTTTCTGCATAATTACTTTTATTACATTTTGTCAGGAGAGGACAACTTATTTTTAATAAATGTAATAGATGCTTTATGAACATAGGGTAAAGCATAGATGACACTTTGTCTATGTTTTTTATCATTCTAGAGAAATTAGTGGATGGCCAAATAGAAGCCTAGGCCTATATGAACATCAGAAACATTTTCCAATCATCCTGGGATTGTTCTTGGCCTGCTCTTATTTCAAAATTCTGTGTCCCTAGTAAGAATCGCCAGATTTTGGAAATATTTACCAACCAAAACACTGATTTCTCATCATCTTTCAGTGAAACCTTGGTTGGTCTTCAGAGAGGAACAGAGTAAACACCAGAAGGTGAGTATTTCCCAATCCTGTTGACAACAAACTTTCCTCATGGATAGAAATGCAGGTAAGAGTAGGAAAATGCAGAAAGTATCCTAAGAACTGTCACCTTCCTTTCCTGGTCTATTCCACACACTGTCCAACATTATCATCCTTTCTTTCAGATTTTATTTATCAATTTTTAGAGAGGGGGAGTGAGGGAGAGAAACATGTATGAGACACACATATATAGGTTGCCTCTCATATGCCCCCAAGTAGGGGACCTGCCCCACAACCCAGGCATATGCCCTGACCAGGAATGGAACTGGTGTCCTTTCAGTCTTCGGGCCAGCGCTCAATCCACTGAGCCATACCAGCCAGGGCTCATCATCATCTTAATAGTTGATGACTATATCAACAATAGTAACTAACATTTGTTTCATTCTCACAATGTTTCAGACTTTAAGAATTCTATCTGAATTAACTCAAACATTACAACAACCCGATGAGGTATGATACTATAACTGTCACCAATATGAATGAGGGAAGTGAGCTTTCAGAGATATAGCAATGTTTGACTATATGTCTAAGATCTCAGTATCAGTGGTAGTGCAATACAACCCATAGTTCTTTCTCTAAACCACTTACAAATTCATTACAACCTTCATAGTTTTTATCCTGGCCACCATGACTCAGTTGGGTGTCATCCTGCAAAGCAAAAGCAAAAGCAAAGCCAGTTTGATTCCTGACCAGGGCACATGCCTGAGTTGTGGGCCAGGTTCCTGGTTGGGGCATTTGCAAGGGGCAAGTGACCAATATTTCTCTCTCTCGCTTCCTCCTTTCCTCTCTCTCTCAAGAAAATAAACAAAATATTTTTAAAAATTAGAAAAATAAACTTTCATAGTTTTCTAAAGTTTACATTGTCTTATCCATATGTCATTAATCATTCATCTGACTGATTATTTCAACCGAAGTTCTTCTCTGCTGTGCTGAAGTGAGGGATGCACTAAGACCCTCTGACTGAGGAAAGTGTGCACTGTGCAGGCAGTTTGTACAGTGGATGACCCCAGATGAAGAAGAATGTAAAATGTCCAGGATCAGAAGCCTTCCACTCTAATCAAAGAACATCTCCCACCCCTGAGTAGCTTAAGGTTTGATGACTGAGAAACAACAAATAATACAATGACTTAAGGACTTCATATAGGTTACACACTCTTCAACAGAAACTCATCTGTCTGGAACTGATTTCAAATGCCATTTCTTGGAAGGTGAAGTAACAGCTTCTTTCTCTGAGTTCCAAGGAGGCCACTCTCATCCTGTATAGAATCATTCGTTCAGCCTGCCTACCTCTGGGCTGCAAGCTCTTTGAGAGGCTGGTCCATACCTGAGTCTTCTCAAGGTCACAGCCCCAGATCAGAGCCCCTGAGGACCCCTGAATATTTGCTGAATGAATGATTTCACAGTTACAAGTTAAACTAGAAGATGATTGACGAATGATGAAGGTAATTTCTGTGACATTCAAATACGGAGAGAGCTGAGGGGTAAATTGAGAGCAGAAGTGTAATCACACTTCACACTGTACTACACAATTCAGAGAACACTTAGGTGAGCATTATTTAATTGCACTTTCACTGTAACATTGAAAATTAGCATGTTATAGATCATGAAACTGAAGATAACTAGGTACTGATACAGCCTTATTCAAACAGAATTGGTGGGAACCAGCTAATCTAAGTACAAATATTTGTTCTAAGGTCTTGCAAATTTTATCACCATTTTATTTATTGTGTAGATACGTTTCTGCTGATTATTTCTTTATTCTCTTCCCAATATCCTTCACTCTCAATATTATAGAGACAGTTGAAAGAAAAGAGCCATAAGGTATGAGTTCTAATCTTGGATTCATTACCCACATTGGCCCTATCCCTTCTAATATTCATACTCCCTAGGTATTTCCAAGGGTTGAAGTTTTAAAGACATACATGTAGAATGTATCATAAGCCTTAAAAAATTAAATACATGTTATCTTTTAATATGTGACTTGTATTGAAGGCAACATCCAGGGTGTCATTAAGAAATGAATATAGTTTGAAGGAATCGTCAGGAACAGCAAATTTGATGACTGCAAGTGACTCAGAGCATGCCCACAAACCAGTGTCCCCTCCTGGAGAAGCATGTGCCTTTGGAAAGCACACTAGATGAAAATCAGGTAAGAGAAAGTAATTTGGAAACTACTTCCTTTAAGTCCTGTGGAAGGGCTGATAAGTATGACCTAGGTATGTGAGGTGGAGTTTGGATAGGCCTGGTTTTAAGTTGGGCCAAGCTGAAACTGAAGTTAGCAATGGAGCTTTGGGCAATTCCTATAATTCTCTGAGCTCCTGAATGCTAGTGTGTAAAGAGAAGATAAGGAACATCACTCATATATTGTTTGAAAATATTAAATTAAATTTAAGACAAGTGACACATGCAACTTGTCCAATAAATCAATCTGTGATAATAGCAACCATACTTCATTGGTGTTGGGTGCCCAGGCCTTTTCTCAATGCCTAACACATAGTGTGCATCCATAAATATTTTATGAATGATTGAAGATTGACAAGTTAAACCTGGTAATGGGAAGATCTAGAAACTAAAATTGAATCAGTCATCTGTAGTTAGTGTGGAGTATTCATCATCTGAACCAATAGTTAACAGTAAAATATCGGAGTATGCAAAAAACAGGCGATAATTTGATGGGAAGAGATTGTGTTATCTGACAAAATGGGAACTAACACTCCAGACCCCACCAACCTTGCTCACCTGTCCTTCTCAAACTCAGAACTCAGGGGAAAGGAGATTGACGTGAAAATGTACAGCCTACGAGAAAGAAAGGACCATGTGTACCAAGAGGTCAACAATCCCCAAGATGATGACTACCTTTGTAAGTGACCCTCACTGAGAAGCATGTTATGATACAATAATTTCATCTAGTCCTTTGCTCCCCAAATCATTCCCTTCCTCTAGTGACCTGGAGTACAGGAATGAGTCTCAATGATGTCAGTGCAGGACCCCCTCTGAAGCTATTTGTGTCCAGGAACAGGCGCTATACCTTCCCTAACCCCTGTTGCTCTCACCTCCAGATTGTGAGAAGTGTGAGAACTTCATCAACAGCTGTGCTGTGCATGGGCTCCCTACATTTGTAAAGGACAGTGCAGTGGACAAGGGGCATCCCCACCGCTCAGCCCTCACCCTGCCCCCTGGGTTGAGAATCGGGCCATCCAGCATCCCTGAGGCTGGGCTTGGAGTGTGGAATGAGGTAGCTGATTTGCCCCTGGGTCTGCACTTTGGCCCTTATGAAGGACACATCACAGAAGATGAAGAGGCAGCCAAGAGCAGATACTGCTGGCTGGTGAGAACTGTTTACCTCTTCCACTGCCCTCTGTCTTCCCACATTTCTTCTGAGGCTTGGAGGGACCTCACCTCCTACATGCTAGACATGGAGGGGACAATGTGATTATCTCTGTGTACTGACTGGATTTTACATGAACACAGAACTCCAGTTTAAGGATCAGAAGGTAAGCAGGAACAAAGTGGTGCAGACAGAAAAGGGTGGCTCCTCCCTTGTGGGGCTCCGACTCTGATTCGACAGGTAGACTCAGATGTGTAGATGATGAGTAAGAAAATTATCATATGGTCACAACTGGCAGTTGTATCCCCGTGCACGCTAGAAGAGCTTTAATGACAGTAGAGTAAAGGAATTCTCACTATTACCTCCCCACCAAAAAAATAATAGGTCTTTAACTTCTTTTCTGAACACAGATCACCAAAGGGAGAAACTGCTATGAGTATGTGGATGTAAAGGACAGATCCTGGGCCAACTGGATGAGGTGAGGTCAACAGGACTCTGGGTGCCAGAGGGACTCTCATCCTCCACAAACCCATATATCTTTCCCTCTCATCATGCCTCCCTCAATGGTCTCCCTTCATCCTTCTTTCCTCTTTTTTCCATATAGTGTTCTTTCATTTCAGGGGACATTTAGGGAAAAAATAGAGCATATGCCCTCAAAATATAAAGCTCATTGCTAGATACAGTGTGGGCACTGAAAAGGACCTTGAAGAGCCTAGATTCACCAGGGACACTGGATTACACTGTAATTTATCAAATGAACAAATAATTAAGCACTTACTATATTCCAGTTTAGGTGAAGGAATGCATTACTTAAACAGATCACACAACCCATGTCCTTATGAAGGACTTCTCACAGACAGACATAAAACAATTGCTTTTAGAAACATTTAACTATAATTTCCAAGAAGTGCAAAATGTAAAGATAGCACAAACCAAGGGTGGCCTGAACCTGTGAGGGCAGCAAACCATCCCGGCCTCACTTCAAACTAGAGCTGGGCTCTGAGTCCTGCAGAGGAAGTCATGGGCCCCTTTCCCGAGAGGGGCTCTCTTTTATCAGGGATAACAGAATGTGATCAGTTACTATTGTTCTGTTTTATTTTACTAGACAAAAAGACCTCCAATTTTCTATAGTAACCATGGGCAGGCAAGTAAATGGTACCCTAAATAAAGTGTAAGGGGGTTGGAGAAAGACTCCTCAAGAGAAAACACGTGTGTGCTGAGCACTGGAAAATTAGTGAGCTAATTTAGAAGCAGAGCCCTAGATCAAGCACCAGGTTCTGTGGTGTGAGACAACTTGATGTAGAGCTTGGAAAAGCCAGAGATCACTGGAAATTGTG
The DNA here is from genome assembly GCF_004126475.2 of Phyllostomus discolor. NCBI lineage: Eukaryota > Metazoa > Chordata > Mammalia > Chiroptera > Phyllostomidae > Phyllostomus > Phyllostomus discolor. The sequence continues at coordinate 46,962 of NC_040903.2, forward strand.
GCCAGTCAGGGTGGAGGTTAAGTCCAGAACTGGGTTTTAGAAAATGGTATTAGGCAGGATGAACACTGCGAGCAGGACTTGGAGGTAGGAATTCACATGACATGCTGACAGAGGCTCAGACACTGAACAGAAGGTTCCCCGGGAGCATTAGGGACAGTGGGCAACACCAGAGCCTGAGGGCCTTAAGAATCGGGGAGGAGCTGGACATGGATGTAACAGGTAGTGGGAACTCATCACTGTGGTTTTCTTTCCCTTCCTGTGCCTCAATCCCAGGTATGTGAACTGTGCCCGGGATGATGAAGAGCAGAACCTGGTGGCCTTCCAATACCATGGGCAGATTTTCTACCGAACCTGCCAGGTCATCAGGCCAGGCTGTGAGCTGCTGGTCTGGTTTGGGGATGAGTATGGCCAGGAGCTGGGAAGCAAGTGGAAGAGACAGCTCACGACTGGAAGAGGTAGGCACCACTGTTCTTCAAAACAAAAAGAAAAGAGAGGATTCTCCATAGAGATATTCATGATCCAACATTTAAGTAGAGTAAAATCCACTCTAAAGTCAGTAAAGTTTCAACTCAGATGCTTCAGAAATTCACAATACATGCAGATGCCTTTGACTCTTAGGCTAAATTTTTATATTTTTTATTTTTAAAGTATTTCATGAACAAAATACACAACTGTATATAGTACTGAAAGACAGTGAAAAAAATCTTTTCAAGCAATAACCAGTTCTCTCAAAAAGCAGTTTTCTGACACTTTTACAGCTGTTTCATCTTAATTTTCCTCCATACTTCTAAATAAAATGTTTTTTCTTTATAGGCATTCATTATTTTTTAAAGATTTTGCCCTGGCTGGTGTGGCTCAGAGGATTGATCGCCAGCCTGTGACCCAAAGGGCTACCAGTTTGATTCCCAGTTGGGACACATGCCTAGGTTTTGGGCCAGGTCCCCAGTAGGGGGCATGTGAGAGGCAACTACACAATGATATTTCTCTCCCTCTCCCTCCGTCCCTTCCCCCTTTCCTGAAAATAAATACATAAATCAAATATTTTTAAACAAGATTTTATTTATTTTTACTGAGAGTGGAAAGGATGTAGAAAGAAAAATCAATGTTCAAGGGAAACATTAATTGGTTGTCTCTGGCACACCTCCAACTGGCCCACAACCCTGGAGTGTTTCCTGACCAGGAATTGAACTTGTAACCTTTCAGTTTTTGAACAACACCCAACCCACCAAGCCACACCATTCAGGCAGGGCACAGTTATTCATCATTTCAGTGAGTTGTTAGGTGAGATCCTACTCTGTGGCACAGCATCCTGGGACCTGGAAATACAGATAAACATGAGGAGAGAATCACTGCTCTTGAGGAGCTGACCAATAAAGGAGGGAAACCCAGGCACACGTGTTTGCATGTGTGTTAACACCACACAGCGGTTAGTGCTTTGGAGAAAACTAATCCAGGAAAAGTGCCTAGGGATCAGTGGGGGCGGGGGGGGGGGCGTGCACTGTGGCAGGTGGTCCAGGAAGGACTCCCTCAAGAGATAACATTTACAAAAATACTTGCAGGCAGTGGATCCAGGCTAGAGGGAGCAGCTAGTGCAGGGAAGAGAAGAGGTGCAGCGCTGAATTGGCTGAGGGTCACTCGTGTCTCATCTCAGCATTGAGGGTAAGAACAGAGTTCAGACAGATATTTAGCAGCCCAGAAATGCAGTGCTGATGATCCGAGTTGAGACACTGGGGCCTTTCATGAGTATACGTGTGCAGTCATCAGCTATTGAGTGGTGTGTTCTCTGTTCTGATTATGCTTTGTTAATTTTTAGAAAATAAACTCCAGTGGGGAATCCCCTCAGAGATCACTTCATCTCCAAGTGAGAGAGCATGGTGGATTGGCCAGAGAGGACCAGGAGTCAGGCGTGTAAGAAGTGTGGTTGGAGAAATATTTTGAAACAGGACTTCTTAGGATATTTGAAATGGACTAACGCTGAATGAAATGAAGCATAAATATTTGGTGTGAGGCTTGAGGAAGGACTTCTTTTTAAGATTTTATTTATTTTTAGAGAGGGAGTGGAAGAAAGACAGGGAAACATCAATGCATGGTTCTCACACGCCCCCTACTGGGGACCTGACCCACAACCCAGGCAGGTGCCCTGACTGGGAATCGAACCTGTGAGTCCTTGCTTCACAAGCAGGCTCTCAATCCACTGAGCCACACAAGCAAGGGCAGGAAAGACATATTATTTTATGCTTTTGAAAAACTGAAAGAGAAGCAATTCCTAGTTTTCTTCTTTAACATGATGGAGAGGGTACCTGTAGTTGGGAAAGGTCACTGCAGTTCAAGGAGTGAAATTGCCTGTCCTGCTACTTGAAAGTCCATAGTCTGAGCAATGTTAGCAAATGCCTTTGATGTGAGTTTTCTGGAGTTATGAAGAAAATGCACTGCATAAAAATAAAAAGGAAAATAGACTTTGAGTAGACACTTTGTGGGAGACAGAGTTTGTATTGTCTCCACAATAAGAAGGATTCATGGGGCATGTCTCTACCAGGAAACAAGTTGTGTGGCCCAGGAATTCTCATCAACATCTGCCCTGACCAAATCTTTCTCTTTCAGCAGAACCAAAGCCAGAGGTGCATCCATGTCCCTCCTGGTCTCTGGCCTTCTCCAGTCAGAAATTCCTCAGCCAACACGTGAAACTCAATCATCCCTCTCAGATTCTACCGGGAACATCTGCAAGAAAACACCTCCAAGCAGAGGAACCCTGTCCAAAGGATCAGAATCTACAGTACCAACAGACTAGCACACACAGCTGGAATGATAAAGCTGAAGGTCAAGACGTCAAAGAAAGGTCCAAACCTTTGCTTAAAAGGATCAGTCAGAGGAGAATCTCAAGACCCTTTTTCCAAATTTCCAAAGACCAAATGAGGAGCTCTAGTGAGCATGAGAGAATGATGGAGGAAGAGCCCCATAGAGGCCAGAAAAAGAGTCCAGAGGACACCGACAAGGTATTTGTGAAAGTAGGAATATCAAGAATTGTAACGATCAAGTATGGAGGGTTTTGGCAAGGCTTCAGTGATGGGTCACATCTCTTCACACACCAGAGGACACACTCTGGGGAGAAGCCCTATGTTTGCAGGGAGTGTGGGCGAGGCTTTATAGATAAGTCAAGTCTCATCACACACCAGAGGACACACTCTGGGGAAAAGCCTTATGTTTACAGGTAGAGTGAGTGAGTCATTAGCATTAAGTTGTATATCAACAGCCATAGGAAGTCTACAGCAGCTTACACTCCCCAAGATTCTAATTAGCACAGAAATAACTGGTTAAACAAACTCCAGTTTCATGACAAGATATGAGATGGACAGTGATATCGGAATGTCAACACCAATCTCATTCATGGATTTTTGAGCTCCTATTCTAAAACATTTTATCTCCACACATATGAAGCCCAATATCATTCTCCCCCTCACTGAAAGCAGAGGTTTCCTGAAGAGCCACAAAAAGTCCTACTCAGCCACAGAAATTCAACTGCAAATGTGTAAATATGGAGTCAGTCTCTTGTTTACTGCCCAGAGAAGGATTTGAGACAGACTCACCAAAAAGGGAATTCCCCAGACTTCTGGGAAGGGGGCCTTTTTCTCCTAACCCTAACCCTCCTCCCTTGGCTTCTCATGGCTCTTCTCCTAGTTTCCTACAAACTCTGGAGCCTCAGAGGTGAACAGCAGGGAGCGGTGTATGCTTGAGCACAGATGTGAGCTTGGCACATGTCTGTGCACCTTGTCTTCCTCATTCCTTGCTGCCCCGTCAGGGTCAGCATTTCCTGGTGCACAGCATACAGATTCCATGTCTGTGCATAGGGGTGTGAGTCTGAACTCGGTCTTCTCCAGCTGTGTGACCTAAGGCAAGATCCTCAACTTCTCTCTGCCCGCTTCCTAGTCTGTACAATGGAAATGAGAACTCCAGCCTTTCTGTTTGACATTCAAAGTTCAGTCAACACAGAATCTGGCAAGAGGATCGCTGAGATCACAAGTCCTGCTGAACAGCCTTCAGTGCCCATGTCTTCCAGGCCTTTATTTCTGGGCAACAGAAGATAAGGACAGGGTAGGGGGCTGTAGCCAAATTCAGAGTTTGAACAGACCCCACTGCTTTCCCCACATAGACTCAGCTTCCCTGAGAAGGAGGCCTGAGGTGGGGAATCGCTTCCCTCCAGGTCACCACCCTCCCACTGATCTGCACTCCCTCAGAGCCTCCTCAACACAGGCAGGTGATACTGGGAATGACCTGTGAAACAAGACCCTCACCCACCCCTTGCTGAGAACTGACACTGGGAACAGCACCTGCCTGCACTGCTTGTTAGGTAGGGCAGATGGTAAGCCAAGGCAGGGAGGATGAGGAAGACATGTGTCACCCACTAACTTAGCAGTCCTAAGCCTGGTCCAATTCCATTGCCAGATGTTCCAATATCACAACAAACACTATGCTAACACATTGAAATTCCAGGTATCATTTCCAGTATCTGGCAAAGAAAGGCTTTGAAAGTGTATTCATCCCAAGGCCTAGAAGATGGGAGGGGTCCACAGCACTCGAGGAAAGGACCCAGAAGACAAATTTGACTACTTGCTTGTCTCTGGCCACTCTGATTTATGAGAGGGTCCCTAGTGCTTACAGAAAGAGCCCATAGATAACTTTGGGTAACAGCCTCAATTTTAACTGTCTCCTGTCACATAGCTATTTTACAAGATGGCCAAGTGGGGTCTGAAGCAAGATAAGGATTCAGGCTAACAACTCCCACACATACCTGCGTTTGGGTAGTCACAGTCCCTGTGGAGGCTGATACCACTTTTACCCACCAATCAATATGTAACTTCTCCCCCATCCCAGCAACTATATAAGTCCTCAGGGCAAAGGACCTGGTGCTCTTGCCTTTCACTCCCATCTCAGCAAGACCTGTCCTCTTCCATGAGAATGTATCACTAATAAACCCTGTTTGCACACTAACACACTTGCCGATCTGTAATCCTTTACTGCATTGACAAGAAGGACCAATTTTCTGTGACAGGTGCACCCAATCTGCATATGGCATTCATGAAGCCCACAACACAGGAGCTTCTGTAATGTACTTTCCTTATACCTGGGTCCCATAGGTCTTCATACACCACTGACACCATCTCAAAATTATTAGTTTTTGTATCTTTAAACTTTTGTTTGTGAAGTGTAATGGGATAGTGGACACACACAACATTGGTCATTCCTGGCCACTCATTCCCAGATAATGTCCACAGTGGCCCAGGAGCACAAAATTCCCATGATCCCAATGGGTTGGAGTCCAGCAACTCAGGGAGAGAACAGGGTAAACATCTGCATAAGCACAGGGAAGGGTGCTAACAGCTTCCAGGGCTCATGCCTTTCTTAGAACCAGAGCTGAATTCAATACACAGAGATGGTGAACAATTAGTGAGGACCCCATCATACCCTCTCCTGCATGAGGGAGACCTAAGCATGACCCACCCTGTTCCTGCTGGAGTGGGTTCAACAAAGGAGTACACTGGCCCCCATGACCTGAAACAATGACCTTTCTATCCTCCCAGTGCCAGGCTTGTGAGGAAGAGTGTCTATATAAACTGTAGATTTCAATAATAAATATCCACTATTATGTTCTTTTATGCTCTTTTAAAGAAAGGTGTGACTTTCTTGGGTTTCATTTCCCTTCCCTGTTTCTCCCCAGACCAGCACAGCCCAGAGAGAACACCATAAACTCAGTGTTCGGTGACTTTTCGGCATGGGCCATGGGAGAGGGGCAGAGTCCTGGTGCAATGCTGGAAGAGGGGCTGGCACTGAAATACAGTGGGGAGGGGAGCCCACAACTGCCATGTGATGGTCACAACCGCCCCACCAGGACAGACCCTGGAGCTCTCCCAGAAGGTTTCACGATCCAAGATGAATAAAGAGAGGTCTGTGCCCTCTCCCTCCCCTCCAGCAGCAAGCCATATTCCTAGTGTAGCTGCCAGCCTCCAAGGTGTCCCCCAAATCCACATGCTATCACCCCTGCCCTTGTACACTTCCTCCTTCACACAACCAAGCTGACCTGTGTTACAAAAATGGTGTGTGGCTCTCAAAACTAAGTCATAAACAGGCCCTTCTGTTTCAGCTTTGCTCACATAGTTCACATGGTTTCAGACCACCTTGTGGTGTAGGGAGCTGGGTGATTACTTATATTACTTTAAAGCTGCTGTGCATGTGGTTTCCCATGATCTTCCTTGACTGACCACCCAGGAAGATGATCCCACAATGCTGATTTATTATACCACTATTATAATGAAGCAGGGGTCATGTAGCATCTTCTGAACAGTTGCATTCAAGATTCACCATGATTCAGCACTTTTCCAGAAAGCAGGAACAACTGGTCTTAGAACAGGGTCTCTGTCCTGTACAATGCCCTCTATCTTAGCTCTAGAGCACCTCTGGAGTTTTCTCCTGACTATTTCCTGCCTCAATTCCAGGCATGTGCTGTGACTGGGAATGGAACTGGAGACTTTTGCTTGGTAGGCAGACACCCAGCCCACTGAGCCACACCAGTCAAAGCCATTGCTTGAGTCTTGCATGTGCCTTGACCAGGGATCAAACCTGCAAACTCATTTCAAAAACATAAAAAATAAATTAAAAACCCTATTAGAAATATAAAAAACTTCACATGAGCCTTCGCTGGTGTGGATCAGTGCGGTGAGCACCAGCTTGTGAAGAGAATGGTAACGGTTGGTTTCCCAGTCAGGGCACATGGCTGGGTTGTGGGCCAGATTCTCAGTTTGGGGCTTGTGACAGGCAACGGAGTGATATATCTCTTACACACATCAACACACTGATGTTTCTTTCTTTCTCTTTCTCTTTCTCCCTCCCCTCCCATCCCTTCTCTCTGAAAATAAATAAATAGAATCCTAAAAAATATAAACTTAACATGAGCAGCAAAGTTGGATTCAACATTTAGGGATGATCCATGATTCCCAACGTTTCCTTCTGGTCTGCACCAACGTTTTTCCCAAGATGAACACCAGACGGCAGAAGAGAGGAGCACTGGGAACATTTTTTCAGTGATCACATTGTACTGTAAAGCAAATTTAAACAAACTTCCAAAAATTGAAATTATGTAAAGCATATTGTTGGCACTAACTGCACTTAATCTAGAAATCACTAACAAAAGGCTTCTAAAAAGTCCTTATTTTTAAAAGTGATGAAACGCACATCTAAATAACATTGGTTAGGGTTAGGGTCACACCACATTCCTAGGTGATCCACTATGCCCACAACTTTTCCTGTGGACCTGCACTGCATTATTCCCAACTTGAACACCAGATGGCAGCAGAGAAGCACACTGGTACTATGAAACAGTTTCAACAAACTTCAAAGGACTGAAATTATATGAAGTAACGTTTCCTGCTCTCATTGCAGTTAATCTAGAATTCAGTAACAGAAGGTCCTTATATAAATTTCCTTATATAAATATAAGGAAAGTCCTTATATTTAGAAGTTATGAAACGCACTTCTAATTAACCCCCAAATAAGCCTCTATTGAAGTCAAAAAGTAATTTGAACTGAAAGGTACTACGTACCACAAGCTACAGGGAAACATGCCGTCTTCAGTGCACACAGCAGGAAAGGACAGAAGGTGGAGCTCCGATGGCTCTGAACCCACACAAAGAACCTTATGTAGTGAGTCCAGTCCAGAGAAGGTAGCAGCAAGGAAATGTGCACGTACACGTGTCTGGGAGGGATACACTCAAAGTGGTAGCAGTTAATGTTCCTTGGGGTAGGATTTTAATTAACTTCATTTTTCTATATAGTTTGAGTAAGCTGCAACAAACAAGGCCATTTTCATTTTAGGGAAAAATTACCACAGAAAAATGTTGAATAGTTTTATAGAATTATAAATAATTCTATATAGAATATTTGTAACAATTGGATTATAATAATCTAGACTGTTGTGGGGATACCAGAAGCCTTCTCTTTACTCATCCAGTGGGGTCTCTTGACAGTCAGCAGGGAAAAAATTCTAACCATTTAGGCCAAAATGTCTCCTTTCCTTACTTGCACTTCTTCATGTGCATTGAGGCAGTTCTGACAGAAGAAACCCCTAACTTTTGGTCCCTAACAGTGATGTGAGCCTGGGTCTGCCGTTTACAAGCTTCATTCTTTTGGACACGGAAGAAACCTCCCAGGGCCTTTGCTTTGTCACTGGTAACGTTTCTCGTTTTGTAGCTTACAACATTTACCCCTGAAGTACCTCAACTTCAGACTCAGGTTGCCTCCTGAGAGCCTGTGAGGCTGGCCCTGGCCAACACTCACTGAACTGGGACCAGAAGTCAGGTGCTCCCAAAGCTGGTACATGGTCTATGCGATGTGCTCGCAAGAAGTGGTCCCACAGGAATGGCTCACTTACAAAGAGGCCTCACACTCAAACCCCACAAACAGTCTGAGCACCCTTTGCAGCTCCTCACAGACCGGCTGCAGCTGCTCCCTGCCCCCACTCACTTCAAACACCCCCTCCCACCACCCCACACCCACCCACCGCTCACCTAATTTTCCATGGGCTGGCCTTTCCCTGGACATTTCACTTCAACCTGACAGTTGATTTGACATTAAGGGCCAGGTGAGTGTGGGGCCATTCAAGGGTCCCTAACCCTAAACATAACCCTGACCCTGACTCTCACCTTAACTCTAACCTACCGTTTACACAACACTTTGGATGAAAACTGCCCTTTTGAGTGGCAGGTGGTGGTTCCATTCTTTTGCACTGCCCCCCACATCTCTCCAGTTCCATGTTGTTGTAAAGTATCAACTGTTCACCCACCCTCACAATTTGTCTTGGAAATAGAAACAGACTTTCCTTATCTTTCCAAAGAAAATCCCACATGGAAATGCTGTGAAGAATGGTGGTTGGGATTTTTTCCTGCTTCACTAGTGTGGAACCCCAACACCAAAACAATTACTGTAACCATCCTCATGCAAATGGTTTTTGACAATTGATTTGGGTACTTTGAGTATGTGTTCTGTCTCCCGTGTGGCCTCACGTGGTCTGTCCTCAGAGAACATCTGGACTTGATGGCTCTCCACTGCACCTGGTCTGTTCGTCCCTGAGGCATCTTCATCTGAGAAACTTCCCACACAAAATGCTGCAAACCACTCCCGACATGTTCGATCTGTCACAACACCTTCTCATACACGCCACAAATCTTTTCTTCTGTTTACTGGCATTTTCATCCTTCTTGAAATACCAAAGCCTAATGTACCCAAAATATTACTATGTTGATCCACCGTAAATATGAAAATGGCCACACAGACACTCAACAATTTCGATGAGTTTTTCTTAACTCATGCTGATACGACATTTGTCATGATACAGTATAACAAAATGGTTTTGAATGAAGTTAAAGACAAGTATGTGAACCAGAGCCACATGACAGGGGTGGGAAGATGGGGATGAAGATGGGGCTGGTGGGGGCCAAACAAACTTTTTAGCCAACCGGGAACAAAGCAGGCTGCACCCAGCATCACAGCACTGAGATCATGTAGAGTGTGTGTTTTGCTCTCATAACACTTAAGCTGGAACTCACTGAAAATGCGTGACTGGAAAGTTCTGTTGTTTGGTATTTATGAGGTAGACTCATAAATAACCTTCAAAATGAGCCACTATTTGAGTTACAAAATAATTTGACCTGAATGACTCTAGAAACACTACATACCAAAACTTCAGAAAGAAATCTTTACCTTTAAATGCACATGTTAGAAACAGAGGTGGAAATGTACAAGTTTTGCTCCCACACAAGGAACCTCCATCAATAAATGAAGTCCAGGTACAATCGAGGAAACCCGCCCGCAGACGTGTCCGGAGGGGCATGTACATAAAATGATAGCACTTTTATTTTTCTTTACCTCTGGGTGGAAAATTTTGAGTAGGCTTTACTTTTCTCATTGCTTAAGGAAGCTGCAACAGACAAAGCCAATTACAAATAATTTTTAAGTACACTTGGAACTTTTAAAAACCTGACTTTATTATACTACAAAGCAAGTTTCAACAAATGTCACATTAGACACGTTTATTCCTTCCTTCACCCTTAATCTGGAAACCAGTTACCAGATACCAGAACAGTCCTTACATTTAGACGTTTTCATATGCACCTGGTAATACCACTGCCATCAAAACTCACTGATATTCCAATGCAAACAACTACTTTTCCTGCTGACCTGCTCTAAGGTGTCATTCCCAAAAACGACCATGAGATGGCAGCAGAGATGCACACTCAGAACACATACTGTACTATGGGCCTGGCCACAAGGTTCCTTCGGTTTTTCACTGTGAGGTGCATTGGCAGGCACATTTTCATTTTCCCTAACAATGTGACTAGACAGCATATTCACCGCTTTGTTCCACTGCCCTCTGCCATCTTTCAGGCTCCTTCACCATTCTTTCTTCCCACAACATTTTATATTTTGGAGCAGAGAAATCTCCCAGGTGCCATTCCACAGAATGGAAATTTTTCTCCATTAGAACTTTGGAAAGGCTGAAATCGATGGCAATCCAAAGGGGTGGGTGGGTGAGTGCTGCAGATGAATCAGAACAGCCAGGCTGCAACCGTTTTCTCCTGGTCACCGCAGAGAAACGTGTGCTCTCGCCTTATCCTCTCTGAAGATCACTGTCTTCTGCTGACAAATTCAGGACTCCTTCCCTCAGGTGGTGCTTTCCAATGGTCTGACGGGGAGCAGTGCTTGTTGGAAGTAACCGCCCGGTTTCTGGTGAGGAGCTCCTACTACAGGACTCCCTAAGGACCCCACCACATACACAGCATGGCCTCCTTCGGGTGCAGACCACCCTTTGGAGTGGATGGTGGTGGTTCCCTCCCTGTGCCCACAGTCTCTCCTGTTCCACATTAGTGTCAAATATCAACAGCTCATCCCTCCCCCAATTTCTCTTGGAATTGGAAGACTTTCCTTACACTTCAGTAGAGAATTGCATTTGGAAATGTGCTCAAGAAGGGTTCCCCCACCTCCCTGCTTAACTTCTGTGGAACCCAAACATCAAAGCAATTAATGTAACTATGCTGGTGCAGATGATTTTCGACGCTAATGATTACGATACTTTGAGTATGTCATCTGTTCCCACGTGCCATACGTGGTCTGTCCTCTGTTAACATCTGACTGGATGGCTCTGCACTGCAGCTGGTCCCTATGATGCAGGAAGCGACTGCACATGAGAATTCTGCAGCCTGAAACTGCACAATCCACTTCTGACGCATTCGGTCAGTCACAGCCCCTTCTCCACACACACCACAGACCTTTTTTGCATTTCACTTGAGCTTTCACCTTTTTGAAGTGACAAAGCCTAATGTGCCAATAATGTTGCTATGTTCATCCATCTTCAATACGAAAATGTCCACACAAATATTCACAAGTTCTGATCAGATTTTTTTCATGCGTGCTGAGATGACAGCTGTTACAATAAAATTTTTTTAAAAAGGGTTTCAAATGAAGTTAAAGACAAGTCATGGCATCAACCTCAACCGCAACCCCTAATCCCAACCCCGAGCCATGCCAAGCACCAGACACTGGACTGAGTGTCCAAAGCCTGTCCCTGATTCCAGGTGCCTGGCTCTGGACATCATACTCCAGAGAACAGTCTATCCTCCTATTTAAACTTGTAAACCCTTGAAACATAAACACCTAATGTCTAAAAATATAAAGCAGGTTTCTGTAAAAAAGTTATGTTAAATCAAGCAAACTAAATGATGCAATGATGACGCATATCAGACATATGATGACACATATGAGATGCAGGAGGCTGCTGTCGGCATATCATGGCATACTCTTCCAAAGCAAAATCGATGAAAGTAAATGAGTAAATGTGGTATCCTTCTGATCAAAAAATTCTTGATAGCAGGAGAAGCTATCCCCAGAGTAAGAAGACCACCCACAGAACTGAAGGAAATGGTTGCACATCTCACTTTCAATAAGACTCTTGTTACCACAACAAACAACTTTATAACTCATCAATGGAGACATATCTATAGTTTTAAAGAACTTGAATAGTCCCTTGTAGAGAAAAGACCTATGTACGAGTGGTAAAAAAAAAAAAAAATCAGAGAGTACATTTAATGCCTATATCACTGCGCAATACCCTTCCCATTCAATACTAAGGCTATAAATGAAAAAGCAAAACTGAGAAATGTTTATAATCACAAACAAAAATTAGAACAACAGACCATTTCTTTTCTAAATGTAAAATATTGCAGGACTTATATAAAATGGTTTGACATTTCCCAAAAAATTACCCTACTGTGTTCAATAACTCCACTTCAAAACACATACCTGAAAAATTGAAGACAGATGTTATAACAAACTTATACATGATTATTCACAACAACACTGTTAACAGCAATTGAAAGGTAGAAAGCATTCAAATGTCTACCCACAGGTAAATGAATAAACAAAATCTGGATATTCTGTCACTGAAAAGGTACCAGACCCAAGGCAGGTTTGCCCTGGGAAGGTCTCATACATGTAGATTCTTAACTTTGTGCAGTAAAAATGTCACAACACAAAGCTAGGGAATTTTGTGAGTTTGTATATTAAATCTAAGGACAGTGAAACAAAGAAAGGGCCTCAGATAGAAGAGGCACAAACACAGCAACGAGAGTGAGCAGAGGCAGAGCTGCTTCTGGGGAAACAGAAAAGTTAGACACGAAGACGGACCTTGGAGACACAATCAAGGGGTTGGCCCAGGACGAGCTGCTGCTGTCCACTGCTCCCCTGGCTGCAAGTCTCAGGGACCTTTTCAGATACGGAGAAACAAAGCAAGTTACATGACTAAGAAAAGAAGAGAAAGGAAGGCGGGTGTGTGCTCAATGAACAGTGCATGCTGGATGCTTTGTCTTTAGGGTTTTACCTGTTTTCTAACGTTGAGGATTTTAGAGGAGGTCTTAGAAGAGTCATCTCCACAGAATACTCAGCTTTCCAGGGGTGCCCTTTGATGTGACTTTTTAGAAAAGTCAGCAGAGAAAGGCTGGGACTGAGGTGGGTCTTCCCCTGCGTGGACTGGAATGTCTGAACCATTTGCTCTCAAATGTCCTTGGTCAGGGAAGATAAGATCCTCAGATTTATTACTTGGCTGTAAATCGCTAAGCCTTATTTAGCTATCAAACTCAGTTTCCCATTCCACTACCCAGGAATTTTCATAGCATTTTTACTAACCTGCCTCAACTACATAAACCTGGGGATTCATATTGGCATTAAATTTGACAAAATGATCATCTGTTAACAGACACCAGACACCAGAGCCAAACTCAGGATCCTGGACACAGACCTTTAACTCCAACAGCTGGACCCTGGAGTGGACTCAAACCAAAACCAGGACTTCAGGCCCAAAGCCCCAAACCCAAAGCCGTGTGCCCACACCCGAGCCAGACCATGAGGTCCGAAGGCCAAACACCAGATGCCAGGGACTGACACCAGACCCTTAATACCAGATTCCATTCACCAGAACCTAAAACTTCATCTGCACATGGACCTTGCATGCAAACCCAGAAAAATAAAGTCACATCCTAAGAGGTGCAAGACTGCAGACACACAACCGAATACATTTTGACTCTGAAGCACAGGCTCTGGACACAGGATACAGCTATAACCAGAATTTGGAGCTGGAGCCAGACGCCAGGCCCCCATTGCCAGAGTCCAGAGGCAGGAACTGAACCGGATCCTCCCATTGTAACAAACCTGTGACTCAGTAAGATATAACTCATGTCTCTCCAAATGCAAACTTCAAAATCTTGTGAAACCCAGCAACAATGGGCCAAAGACAGAGTGAACAAAAAGGATGCTGACCTTGGAGGGCAGATGTCCATGATCTGCTGCAACAGTTTCAGGAGTTAGCACTGTTTCACCATTCATTCCACACTGCCATCTTTTCAAAACTGTGGGGGAATAAAAAGTGATTATGTCCCACAAACCTTGTTGGCTCTAACACTTGTGGGATAATAATCAAAATAACATAATCAGACTTCCGGCAAGATGGAGGAATAAGTGGACGTACGGTACCTCCTCGCATAACCAAGAATAGAACAACAATAATATACAGTCATAATTTCACGCAGAACTGTCAGAGGATCTGTCTGAATGGAAGTCAGACAGCCAAGAAGTTGAAGTAGACCCATACATCCAGACCGGTAGGGGACAATGAGCCGGGCAGGCGTGGGGCTGGCTCGGGTCAGCGGTGCTCGGAGGTCGGGGGAAATTTGGCACAAAATCAGCACGTCAGCCACCTGGGGCGCAAGAACGCAGCAGTGATCCTTGAGTACGCAAGCTGCGGCTAGGGGAACCAGTGGGGCAGCAATTATGGACCAGGGCAGAGCTCGCGGCCCGGGATCCCAAGCAAGGAAGTGTCTGAGCCCAGGAGAACGGAATGACCACCATTATTCCCTACCGTCCCCGCTCCCGCCCCCACCCCCACATATAACGTCACAATCTAGCGACTGAGGTGCCCAACCCCGGTGAACACCTAAGGCTCCGACCCCCACCGTAACAAGAGCGACCAGACCGGAAAAGAAAAAAAAAATAGTAATAATAGGAGAGATAGGGAAAGACATAAGACATGTTTCCAGCAGAACAGATCAGTCCCCCAGGACTCATCCTTTTGAGCGACCAAGAAATAGCCAATCTATCAGATGCGTAGTTCAAAACACTGGTGATCAGAAAGCTCACGGAATTGGGTGACTTTGGGCACAATTGAGATGAAAGGATGCAGTTTACCATAAAAGAGATGCAGGAAGATACGCGGAGGAGAGCCAATAGTGAAAGGAAGGAATCTGAGTCTCAAAACAATACAGTGGACCAGAAGGAAGATAGAATCAACCAAGCAGGAAAGCATGATGAAATAAGAATTCAAAAAATCGAGGAAAAGCTTAAGAGCATCCAAGACACATTTAAACATTCCAATATCTGAATTATAGGGGTACCAGAATCGGAAGGGGAAAAGCAACAAATTGAGCATGTATTTGAACAAGTAATAAAGGAGAACTTCCCCAATCTGGCAAAGGGAACAGTCTTCCAAGAAATCCAAGAAGCTCAGAGAGCCCCAAAGAAGTTGGACCCAAGAAGAAACACACCAAGGCACATCATAATTACATTAGCCAAGGTAAAAATAAAGGAGAGAATCCTAGAAGCAGCAAGAGATAAGGGGACAGTAACCTACAAAGGAGTTCCCATCAGACTGTCAGCTGATTTCTCCAAAGAGACCTTACAGGCAAGAAGGGGTGGGAAAGAAATATTCCAAGTCATAAAAGACAAGGACCTACATCCCAGATTGCTCTATCCAGCAAAGCTCTCATTTAGAATGGAAGAGCAGATAAAGTGCTTTTCAGATAAGGTCAAGTTAAAGGAGATCATCATCACCAAGCCCTTATTTTATGAAATGCTAAAGGGACTTATCTAAGAAAAGAAGATAAAGAAAAGATATGTATAGTAAAAGGACAGCAAACTCAATTATTAACAACCACACCTAAAGCAAAACTAAAAGAAACTAAGTAAACAACTAGAACAGGAACAGAACCACAGAAATGGAGGGCTAGCAGTAGGGGGGTGGGAGGAGGAGAGAGGGGGAAAAGGTATAGAGAATAAGTAGCATAGAAGGTAGGTTGAAAATAGATAGGGGGAGGGCAAGAATAGTACGGGAAATGTAGAAGCTAAAGAACTCACAAATATGACACATGGACATGAACTAAAGGGGGAGAATGTGGGTGGGAGACGGGGTATAGGGTGGAGGGGAGAGAAGGGGGGAAATGGGACAACTGTAATAGCATAATCAATAAAATATATTCAAAAAAAGAAAAAAACGGAAAAAAATAACAATCAGATCAATACAAGATATTCAACATTTAATGCGTGCACAAGTATGAATGAATACGAGACAATGAGGTGATATCAGGTGTATAGGGCATTTGGGGGTATGGGGAAACAGGGTCTTGTAGAGGTAAGATGGATGATAGGCAATTTATGAAAAGTGCAGCATTCATGGAGCATTACTTTTTGTTAGGCAACCCCACAAACTACATGACAAAACCTAAATTAATAAACTCTTCCAAATTTCATCAACATAATCATTCGGTTGAAAATAGGTTACTATGCTTAAATTGTTAACTCTTGTGGCAACAGCGGCAGACATAGCCTGAGGGAACAACCAGCTTCCAGGAGGGCCTTGCATTGCCCACAGGGGGTCAAAGGACTGAGTATCCCCGTGCAGTTCAATGCAGACCATCCACCTCAGCCTGCAGCTGGTGGAGGGCAGTGGGGACTGTGAGCCCAAGGCAGGTGACCATGAATCCACAACCAGGAGGGGAGCCATGGCCACACAGGTGAGATAATAATGCAATCAGGACCTCAATGCCACGGGGACATCCGGCAGCCAGGATATGGGAGCTTTTAAAACATCAATGCAGTTGGGACATCAGTGATCCGATACATTGATTCAGGGGGACAAAGGCACAGCCAGGACACTGACACAGACAGGATATCGACATGACCAAGACATCTACACAGAGAGGACAGTGGTGCAGCTCATGTAGGAACTCAGTTGAGACATCATACAAACAGTACAGAAGTGCAACCAGAACACCGAGGGAACTGGGACGTCGACAAAGATAGGAAAGTGGCACAACCAGGAAATCTATGCAGGTGGGACAGCAGCACAGTGGGGACATCAAGACAAATGGGATATTGAAATGCAGGCAACACAGCAGCACGACGTCTACATTGACACAGATGAGACAGTGATGTGGAAGGGACATAAACACAGGACACCACCAGCATGGCCAGGACATCAAGGCAGAGGGGACCTAGACACAATCACAATTTCAGTGAGGCTGGGACATTATTAGCATGGCGAGGATGTGGACATGGGAGGGACATCGATGCTGACAGGATGTCAACACACATGGAACATTAGACCACACAGACGTGGACACAGATGAAATATAAACACAGGTCTGGCCAACAGGAGGCACCTACTTACCTGACGTAAAGACTCTGTTGTTGTACGTGGGGGAGAGAAAGGAAAACAAACTGCAGAGTCCATTTATATGAAACTAATAACATCCACGACTAAGTGCCATTCCATTCACCATTCATAGATCATTCACTACAGCTGACAGCCTTTCCTGTTGGCCTGCACTAAGGTGTTCTTCCCAAGACGCACTTGAGACAAGAAGAAAGCCACACTTACGACATTTTGCTAAATGACCATAATGAGCCATAAAGGAAGATTAAACAAATTACAAAGAACTAAAATTATATAGAGTATAATTCTTGCTCTCATTGCTGTTAATGTAGAAATCAGGAACAAATGGTAATCAATAGGTCCTTACACTTAAAAGTTATGAAATACACTTCTAAACAACATTATAATCAACATTGGTTGATATTCCACTGAAATAAACAACTTTTCCTGTTGACCTGCATGAAGGTGTCATTCCCAGGAATGCCCACGAGATGGCAGCAGTATGCACACTTAGAACACTTTGGAAATGACCAAATTGTACCATCCATCAGTTTTCAAAAAACTTCAAAGGACTGAAATTATACAAAATACACATGTCGTCCTCGTGGCTGCTAACATAAAAGTCAGAAACAGAAGGTAACTAGAAAGTCCTTTTATTTAAATATAATGAAAGACACTTCTCAAATAACGTTCCATGCGCCCTTGGTAGATAATTTACTATTGCCAATGACTGTTCCTGCTGGCCTGCACGGAGCTGTGATTCCCAAGTGACACATGACATGGCAGCAGAGAGCCACACTTGGGACATTTCTCAAAGGGACCATCCTGTGCTACGGACAGGTTTAACAAATTCCAAAGGCCTGAAATTATATACAGCATGTTTCTTTCTGTCATTGCTGTTAATATAGAAATCGGGAACAAAAGGTAACTACTAAGTCTGATATCTAAAACTTACTAAACGCACGTCTCAATGACATTTCCATCAACATTCATGGATATTCTCCTACAGTCAACCACTTTTCCTGCTGACCAGCTACTAACATGTTATTCCCAAAAGGCCCACGAGACGGCAGCAGAGATGCACACTTGGAAACCGTTCTGTTTGCTTGGGCAAAAGGTTCATTCAGGTTTTAGGGAAAGACACAATGAGAAAGATGTTTTTCCTATTCATCAATAATTTCACTGAACAATGTACTAACCATCTTGTCCCACTATTCTGCAGCCTTTCAGGCATCTTCATCCCAAATTTTTAGCTTTTGGCCAACCAATATAAAGCCAGTTTCCACAAGCATCACAGCGTTGAAATTATATACAACATGTTTCTCTAAGTGCTCTCGTTGCACTTAAGCTACAATTCATTATAAATGGGTGACTGGAAAGTCCTTAGATTTGGTAGTTACATAATACACTTCTACATAACCTCAAAAATAGAACAATTTGAATTACAAAATAAACTGAATGGGGATAAAGATATTACATACCAAAACTTATGAAAAACATCTTCACCCTTCAAAGAAACATTATCAAAAATAAAAGCTGAAAATACACAACTTTTGTGCCCATACTTATAACCTAAAATAGTAAATGAAATCCAGAGAAAGAAGACAGAAATGTGCACATCAGCATATCTACAATTGTATATACATGAAATGATAGCAATTCTTTTTAACTCTTGGGGTAGAATTTTGAATAAATGTTTTCTTATTGTTTAAGTAAGCAGTAACAAAGTAAATTAAAAATGCTTTTCACCCACACTTGGAACTTCTTAAAAAATGACTACATTTAGCTATAAAGCTGGTTTCAACAAAATGTCTCACAAACTATGCTTACTGCTCTCTTTGCCATTAATCTGGAAACCAGTCATAAGGTAACTAGAAGGTTCCTATATTTAGATGTTCTAAAATACACTTCTAAATACCTTCCCAAAATAAATCGCAGTCAGAGTGGAAAATAATTGACATAGCAAAATAATAACAATACTGTATACCAGACCAAGATCTTCCTGGTTTCAAAAATGATCAAAGCTTCAAACTGTTTCACAAGCAAAGGTAATTTTTGCCCCCAAGAGGGCTCAGGCAAAGTACTGAGCCATTTTGGATTGTCCTGAGGGGTAGGGAAGCAAAGGTGTTGACAGTGAATAGAGATATTGGATGCTAATAAGCACCAACAATGCAGAGGACAATGCCCCAGGAGAATGAACTCTCTGACCCAAAAGGCCCACAGTGCTGAGAATGAGAAACCCTACTCTGTATCATGAAGACTCCATTAGAATACAAACAGCATGTCCCTTTGCACCCTACACCTGAAATGCTGCCTTTCTTGGAACAGGAAGCCTGAAGCTGAAACTTAAAGAACAAAAAATGTCAGCTATGTTGCAAATATTGGGGAGAAGTGTCCTAGGCAATAGGTCAGGAGGCAAAGGAACATCTGTCCACTTAGGAGACCAGATCACACTGTGATTAAACACAGTAGTCCTCTGAGGATCCCTGCTTCTTTCCATTGCTCACACATTACTGTAACAACTGATTCATAATGTCACTCAGAACAAAGAGTCTTACTCTGTTAGATTCCAGATTTTACCATCTCAAGTTTTTTCCTTCAAAATGTGGACATTTGCTACATTCTGTGTTCTTCAGATTACCTACTTGAGGGCACACTTCCTGTGACAACATACTTCTGATTTCTAGGACACCGTGCTTCCAGGCCCTAAACTCATTTAAAATGCTAAGAAGGGTGTTACTATTTTATTTAGTCATTAATATATTCATAAGTAACAAAGAATTTTTCTAGTTCCTCACATTACCTCACTTCTTGTTTTCTTTCGAGCTTTAACTATTTCTAGTTCACATACAGCTACAACCATGTAATGATCATGATTGCATGAGAGCAAGTTTACCTTTGTAAGTCATGAGAATCAACGGAAAAGTATTACAAACAGAATTTAGTACAATGATGGGGAAATAACATGCAGAAATAAATATGTAGAGATACTAAGTTAGAGATGTAATTTTTATCAAGACTTGCTAGCAACAAAGCACGTTTTTTAAAAAACCATGGAAATGACAATACATAGGATCTGTGTGAAGAAAATTGGAAATTGCTACCCAATAACAGAAACTTTAACAAATGAAAAGTATCATCATGTTCTTGAAACACAAGATTACAGGGAAAAAAAACCACAATGATACCCATTTACCAAACTTGTCTATAAATGTAATGTAATGTAGATTAATATAGAAAAGTGGTCCCACAGGAAGTGGACAGTTAAATTGGGACCTGAGATGTGTACCGCAGTCTGGACCTCTTTCCTGCTCCTACAGGGTGGCTGTAACTGCCCCCCACTCCCTCACCTCATAGCCCCCACACAGCTCACCTCCTGCCCCTGGACAGCGTTGCCTGCATCACGTTAGGCTATGAGCGTCACCTCGTGACCATGGAGACTGGCGCCAGCAGCGCCTAAACTCCAATCCGCGTAGTTGTTTGTCTCTCCACCAGAACTGCCCACCCCTCACACCCGCCAGCCTAAATACACCTCCCACCCAGCCCCACCCACATCTGTGGCCCCCTCTCACCTCCAGCCCAGTCCGACTTTGACCTTAGACAGACCTCATCTGTATGTTTGAGTTTTAGTGGTCCATTTAAACAAAAGTAGTCAGGAATCAAGTATACTAGTGGACATGCAGTTTAATGCATACATTAAATACATCAATGTAATGAATACATTAATACATATACTTTATATACATGATATATTACACTAATGTAACAAAATACATTAAGTAACAAATACATTAATAACATATACTTAGCCCTGGCTGGCGTAGCTCAGTGGATTGAGAGCGGGCTGAGAACCAAAGCATCGCAGGTTTGATTCCCAGTCAGAGCACAAGCCTGGGTTGCAGGCCATGGCCCCCAGCCACCACACATTGATGTTTTTCTCTCTCTTTCTTTCTCCCTCCCTTCTCTCCCTAAAAATAAACAAATAAAATCTTTAAAAAATAACATATACTTCATAAAATGAAAGACAACTCTGAAAAAGAACTTGTTCAGACAATACAAATAAAATACACAAACTAGGAGAAAATATGAATTACCTAAAACATTGGGGTAACAAAGATCAAAAGAGAAAGAATAGGAAAACATACATAGGATGGTGCAGAAGTAGCTTTAATCAGAAACATAAATCACATGAAAATTACATAATAATATGCAGTAGACTTTGAGGTAAAAAGCATGAGTAGAGATGATGAGTGCTTCAAAAAGCTTAATTGACCCAGAAGACCCCAATGCACCATGTACTTAATATCATAAACTTAAATTATATAGAACAGAGACACAAACAAAAATGTATAATCATAATAGATTTAACAAACCTGTCTCATACAAGATAGAGCACACCTCTTTCAGAAACAAGACACCAGCTCACAAAATTCAGTAAGGGTGTAAGAAACACCATGAGCAGCAAATTGGATTCAGCATTCACAAAGAACCAACAGACTATACACAACTTTTCCTGCTGACCGGCACTAAAGTGTTGTTCCAAAAATGAACACAAGATGGCGGCAACCACACTAGGAGCCTTTTTTCCATTGACCATATTGTAGCAAGGATCAAGTTTCCAAAAAAGTACATTAAAAGTAGATTGAAATTATATAAAGTATGTTTCATGCTATCATTGCACCTAATCTAGAAATCAGTAGTAAAAGATAACTAGAAAGTCCTTATATTTAAAAATTATAAAATACGCTTCTAAATGACCCACAAATTAAATTACAATTGCAGTTAAAAAATAATTTCAAACGACTGATAATAAAAATAGTACATAAAAAACACTCTGGGAAAAATGTATTGATAAATCCACACATTAGGGACAAAGCCTGAAAATTCACCAATTTTGCATCAGATTACAGACCCGGAATAATAAATTAAATCCAGAGAAAGTGGAAGAATGGAAACATGCAAGTAGTGATGTCTGGAAGGGTATACACTTTTTTTCATTAAATGATTTTTTATTGTTATTCTATTACAGTTTCCCAACTCTTCCCTTTTGCCTTCCTCCACCCATCCCAGCCCACACACCCCACCTTGTTTAGAAGCATATATACTTAATATAATAGCAGTTAAAAGTAAAAGAAGCACTTACCTGTTTGGGTAGGATTTTCAATTATTTTTACTTTTATATATAATTTAAGTAAGAAGCAACAACAAAAAGGCCATCTCAGTTTGGGCTTAAAAAGTACTACAGGAAAACACAGCATAATTTAATAATAATAATAATAATAATAATAATCTAGTCTGTTGTGGTGACAACACCAGAGGCCTTTTCTTTGCTCGCCCAGTCTGATCTCGTTGTTCAGAGGGGCTCCTTTTCCAGTTTTCACTGCTTCATGTGCAAATGCAGCCGAGCAAAGAGGAAATGAAGGTCTAGATGAGAAGTCCTGTAGATGAGCAGAGAAGCCCTAAGCAGCACAGCCAGAGAGGGAGTTTCCCCCAGGGCTGCCTCACGTCAGGGCCTCCTCACAGCCCTGATGCTACGTACAGAAGCAGCAGCACTACTGAGCTGATACACAGTGTTGTTGATGGGAGAAACCTGGTTCTTCTTGCTGACGCATGTAAAGAATTACATATCAGCAAATCTAGTAGTATGTACTCAGGTTATTAGTGGTCCGCTTCCATGGAAGAGAACAGGACTGGATAGAGTAGGGGGTGAAAGGCAAAGTTTCAGGGCAAAGCAAGGCAACAAAAGCAAGAGTGGCTGAAGACCAGGGTGGCAAGCCCCTGGGCAGCCTGAGTCTGGCTGTCCAGAAGCCCTGTCGCCAAGAGCACCCCAAGCCCGAGAGAGAGAGAGAGAGAGAGACTCCTTTGTTCAGAGGACTTATATAGTTGGTGGGATGGGAGGAAAAAAAGTTACAAATTGATTAACGGGTAAATGCGGTGCCAGCTTTCCTGGGGGAATGTGACTACCCACAAGTAGGTATGTGTGAGGGTCTGTTAGCCCCAATTCTTATCTTGTTCCAAGACCCCATTTTTTCACCTTGTTGTAAAACAAATACATGACAGGAGGCAGTTAATCAAAACTGGGGCACGTTCCACAGTTATTTATAGCCTCTTTCTGTAAGCATCAGGGACTCCCTTGTAACACAAAAAGTGACCAGAGGTAGGCAATTAACCAAAGTTGTTTTATGGGCTCTTACTTTGGGCACCAGGGACCCTCGCCCACATTCAGGCCTTGGGATGAAAGTGCATTTTCAAGGCTTTCTTTCCCAGATAGTGGAAATGTTATATCGAATTTCAAGGACTTCCCTTCTTTCTTGCTAACGTAGTGTCTTTTGTGATGCTGGAACACCTGGCAATATTATCAGACCAGGCTCAGGACTGCTGAGTTAGCATGTGAGACTTGTCTCTTTCTTCCTCCCTGCATTGGTTTACTATTTATTCGACCTAATTGGTAAAAGGCGTTTCCTGGCAACCAGGGTGCTAAATTCTGCGCAGTAACAGTATTGCAGTCTCAGAGTTCTTCCTGTGCTGTCTCCTGCCTCAGCATGGTGCTTCATCATTCACCTGTGACAATACTGAGCTTCTTAACAATGCTTCTGTACTCAAGGCCATTCTGCATTAAAATTCAGGTATTTGCACTAAAGTTTCCTTCTTCACCACACCCCAACCTTGGGACTCCTCTTGGCATTGACTTGGAGCCAACAACTATAAACTTATAGACATGCACATGGACCCCACACACAAACCCAGAGACCCCAAAGCAACACCCAAAGAGACCCCAGATCTGAGACCCATAACCAAATAGAGTCAAACCCAGGCCACAGACCGCAGAGACAGGACCCAGATCTGTAACCAAGACCCCACAACCAGACTCCAGAATTGGAGCTGGACAAAGAACCCTAGTTGCCAAATGCCAGACACAAAAGTTGAACCACACTAGTCAGGGCTGAAAATATTATTAACAGCATTTTCAAAAATGACCTTGGATCCAATACTTAGATATAAAATTCATTGTGTAACCAGAAAAGACGCCGGCATTCAGGCTGCCTGTCTCTACCAAACCCAACAGGCAATGACAGAGATTGAATCTGTTATGGGTGCTTTATTCAGATGGCTGATGATCCGAGAAGATGTGGGTTCATACCCTAATAAACCATCTTGTCTTTTCTTTCCAGGCCAGACCTTTTATAAGGTGGGGGGGTAGGGAGGGTGGATAAACAAGGTGTGGTAAGAGCTTTGAAATTCAGGAAGGATTAGGTGAGCAAAGCTGCAGCATTCCTGTTCTGGGCAGTTAGCTGTTGGGGGTGGAGGGTGGGGTCATCTGTTCTTCTTGGAACAAAGGTTCAGATGTCCCCAGGCAGTAATCTTCTATCAGTGCCCCAGGAGGCAGGCTGTTTTCCCAAGAGCCAGGATGGGCTTTACCTGCAGTTTCTGAAACAAAAGCTTTAACATACACATTACTTGCTGGACTTAAAACTTTTTCCTTAAGCTAAAAATTTTCAAGTCTTGAGTCCCCTATCAATTGTTTTGATAATAAATGGTTTTCATCTCTCAAACAGTAACTGTGTGACACAGTATATTTTGCACTGTGGAGATGTTCCTGCTGGCCTAAACTTTTGGATGCAAATTACGCACTTTGGGTGGTCAAGGTGCTATGCAGATAAGGAAGGTAGCATGCACCACTGGATTTACTGAGGGTGTGCAGAATTTTTGTTGAGTCATTTTTAAATGCATACATATATAACCAACTACTTCTCATCCATTCTTTTATCTACAGAAAATATTTATAGATAGGTTTCTTTTTGTTTGTTTGTTTGTTTGTGGGATTGGGTTTTTTGGTGTAGGATGTGGGCAAAGGTTTCTTTTCAGTAAAGGAGAAAACAAATGGCACAACGTTCCAAATGACAAGAAGGAAAAGCAAGTTTTCCCCTCCACGTTGCCCAGTGATTAGTCCCTGTGTTTCCTCTCAGCACATCCTCTGCCTGGCTTTGTTTTTTTTAAACATAATTTGTTTTGCAGGATACTTTTCTCACATAATAACATTATTTGGAAGCTATTCTCTGTTAAAATCCATTAGAACCACCTTAGTAGGTTTTATGTCTTTAATGAAATGTCATCTATTCTCACCCATTTTTAATGTTCTATAATATTTCACAATGTGAGTGAACCATAATTTAACAAATTCTCTTCTACTGAAAACTTTAACATTATACCAGTTATTATATGTGTTGGATAAAATATATTAAACATACTTCATTTCATACGCAGGGAAGCATAACTGGGGAAATTTTTTATGCTTTTCTTTTAATTTCACTTATTAATTTGAAAGAGAGAGAGAGTTGTTCCACTTATGTATTCATTCATTGGTTGCTTCTTGTATACGCCCTGACTGGAGAATGAACTGACCACCTTGGCTTATAAGCAGGACACTGTAACCAACTGAGCAGCCAGGTCAGGGCTACTAGGGGAAATTTTCGAAAAGTTGAATTTCTGGGTCAGAGGGTATGAGGATGTTATTTCTGGATGGCTATTCTCAAAATGATCACTGGGAGGTCTGCACCAAAGGACCTGTCCCTGAGTCTTTCAGAGCAAGGACACTGCACCTGCTTGCTCATCAGCCTCAGAGATGTCAGGAGTCCTGTGGATCCCCACACGGGCCACCAAATTATGTTGATCTTACAAATATAGCAGTTAGTTATTTTACCAGCAGATAAGGGGTTTATTCAGAAACAGTAAAAAATTGCAATTTAGGACAAGCAAGCCCTAGCAAAAATCATAGGCCAGCTCCACAGGTAAAGGAGAGGAACATTATGTTACAGGGAGAAAGGAGGAAGTTGGGAGGGGTCATTTCAAATGAAAGTGCATTGCAGAAAAGTGTCAGTTCAGGGTGACGATGGTTTCCCTCTGGCTGAGGTGCTGGGGAGTCGGTTTCTCCTGGGAGCACATGGTACATCTTCATGTTGGGGCCTGTGACAGATAATTTTTCCTGTAATTGACCCTGGGTGATGCTATGTGACACCACCCCCACTGACACCCACCCAACTCCACTTTAGTGAGGTTTCCCTTTACTGCAGTTTCACAGTAATAATTAGTTAGTTGGCTCATTTCAGGTCCATAGAAATCAAGTTATATTTACGTGCTCAAAACGAGGTAAGAACCAGAAACACTCTCCCACTTTATTCCGTGAAAGCCAGTAGCAGCTACACTGATCCTGCTCTATGGACCCCTGTCCTCAAATTTGAGGTGTTATTTTTACACAAAATACCTGTAGGGTTTTTCAGTATTTTTAAATTTATTTAGTTTTGTTTGGTTTCATCTTGTCTTCCTATTTCTGAAATGTTTTTTACACCTGAGTTAAACATACCTATTACTCATAACACCACTTTTCTGAAACATCAAATTCTCCCAGTGTGTTTCCAGTATACTTGTTATGTCATTTGTTGTGTTTACATATTTGAGCCCTCTGGGACTTACTTTGTGTCTATGAATTGCGTGGTCAGAATTTACTGACTTAAGTTTCCCGGGAATGCAATGCAGTCTTGACCGCGTCCTCGCTGGTTATGCAGCTTTGGCTGAAAATGGGTTTAACAAAGGAAGGCCCGGACGGGCCTAGACAAAAGTTGGGGATCCCGACCACGGTCTGGTGGAACAAAGACACTTTGTCAGGCGGCAGGAGGGCCACGTCCACCCTAAAGACCGCCCCCGGGCTCGGAGCTCCCGCGGGTCGGGCCCCTCACCAGCAGCTGGAAAACGAGCCACGGAAACCAAGGAGCCGCTGTCCTCACTGCTGACAGGCGCTCGGGAGACCCAGAGCAGCCAATCCCCGCGGGTGGGGCGGGTCTTCCGCAGGCCAGCCCGGTACCCAGGGGGCTCCGCCCCCTGCCCGGCCCTTTCAACTTTTTCTGACCGCCCATTGGTGGGCAGGACCCTGGGATCACAGCGCTGATTGGCAGACTGCTATCCAGGCGGGAACCTCACCCGGGTCACCCTCCCTCTTCCCGAGGGCGGGAAGCCCAGGAGCCCGGAGAGGGCCCTCCGCCGCGGTGGGCAGCGCGGCAAGGACCTGGGATCCCGGCCGGTAAGCGGGGAGCCCTGCCCTGTGCAACCCTCAGCCCGAGACCTTCCAAGTCCAGCCAGAGAGACCCCAGATGCCCTCCTCCCGAGGGGCCCGAACCCCTTCAGCACCGAGGGGCGCGTCCGCTAACCCGGAGGACCCCCGTCTCCTGACCCCCAACGCTCAGACCCCCAAACAGCCCGGAACCCCAGTTCCCCTCGGCTCGGGGCGCCCTTCCTGCAGCTCGCCCGCCCGGGAAGACCAAACCTCCCCAAACGCAGAGACCCCGAATGCCGTCGTCCTGGAAACCGACTCAGTGGAGGGGACCCGGAAGCCCCTCGTGCGACGCCCCAACCCCCCTGAGCCGCGGCGGTCTGACCCTCCCCCCGGGACGCGGAGTGTCCTCCGCCCGGAAGACGCAGATCGAGTCCTGAGGGACCCCGGGCCTCTCAGCCCGAGAGACGGCGGTCTGCCTGCCGGACACTGCGCCGGCGCCTCGCGCGGGCTTCTCCGGACCCCGGGGGCGCCTGCGGGCCCTTCCCCGGGAGAAGCGCGTTTCCGGCGCCGCCACGGCCCACACGGCCGCCCAGGGGCCCTCAAATGCCCAGGTCGCGGCCTGCGGGGACCGCGCTGAGGCGCTGAGACGGTGCGCGGAGAACAGGGCGGGAACAGCGCGCCCCCGGTGGGCGGGCCTGCAGGTAGCTCCGCTGCTGCTTCCTGCCCCTCCTCCCGCAGGGCCCCGCGGCCCCTCTCCAGGAGCCCTGCCAACCGAGAGAAGGGCGTTCGGCCCTCTTAGCCCCTTCTCCTTCCACAGGAGCCTTGGACTCGGGGCTCGGACACCTTGAACCCCGACGGGGGCCCGCAGGAGCGCCCTGAGGGAGAAGCGGGGCGAGCGGGGTGGACGCCTTAGGTGAGCTGAGGGGTGGGCGGGGAGCACGGGTTCAGGGCTGGGAACAGAGCTCTGGGGACAGACGCCTGCCGCCCTCGGGGTGACCCTCTCGGGGTGACTCTCGCTGTGAGTGTGCACAGCGCTGGGGGAAGAGACGAGACTCCGTGTCGCAGGGCCGGTCAGGGAAGGGTCAGGAAAGTGGGAGAAGGCCCGGAGTGCGAGCAGGCCCCCAGGATGCACCCTGCAGGAACAGCCGCTCTGACACAACCGAGACGGGGGCTCAGTGCTTGCAGCACAGAGACCACCGAGGCCCCCACGTGCCCTCTGCCCCCAGGGGCAGGGAAGGCCTGCCAAGTGTTCTCACTCGCATCACTGACTTACTGATGTTTCCACTCTCCTCTCCGGGCCCAAGAAGCTTTGGAAGCTTTGAAAGACGCGACCCTCTACTCCAGGGAGGAGTGGGCAGAGGTGGGAGACTGGGAGAAAGGCCGGAACTTAAAGAGGAACTTCTACATGCTCCTCAGCCTAGGTAGCGGGCAGGCACCGGGCCCCGGAGCCTGGTGACCCATCAGGCTGCCGGGCTGGCTCCTGCTCAGGCGGCTCCATGTGCCCGCAGCGCCCTCCTACATGGACAGTGGTCGCAGGAAATTTGCTCCATCACGTCAGAGCAGGGCTGGCGCTGACGGTGCAGCGCTCACAGCAACTCGTTTTACTCTCCCATCCCATCCAAGCCAGTCCCACGGGCTTCCTGGAACTCCAAGCTCTTTGTTTTCAGGACAAAGGTCTTGTCTCTTTCCAGGTCTCAGGGCCGCGCCACCGGCTTTCCTGTGTCACCGCCGCAGGCAGGCCACCGAGCTCCAGGAGGGGAACCCTGAGGACTCTGATGAAGAATGGGCTCCCAGGCAGCAAGGTGAGGGGCAGGAGGAGCCAGAGCTGCCCTCCTGACTGAGACCTGGTTTAGGTCGGGCAGCATCTCAGGACGTAACCAGGGAACAGGTTTGCTGGTGCAGCGAACAAGCAAGATGCACAACAGTGTATCATACAGTGAGGGGCTGTTCCCGTAAACTTTCACCTGTGCAACATAACTATATGTATTTATAGATGTGTTAATAAGCAGTAAATGTGTAATAACATACAAGTGAATAAGAAGTAACTAATTCAGAATAGTCATGGTGGCTGATGGCCTGCATGGAGACAGACGGGAAACAGTATTAACTGTGGTGATTACAGGAGCTGGGGGGGAGGGCCAGGGTTGGGAGTAGTTGATCACTGTATCATTTCCTGATGTGGGCCATGGTGCTGCTCCGTCCAGTATCGGGAGTGTTCAGTGGGTGGGGTCGGTGCACTTCAATGGGTCTGGGGTTGAAACACAGCTGAAGTCAAGATGTTATCTTTAACGTGACTGAAATTCTGTTTCTGTGGTCAACAGACAGTGGATGCTGACCAGAGTCTAATGACACAGGAAGGGCCAGTATGTGCCCAGGGGGGAGGATACCAGAGAAGGGAGGCCAGGTGGTCCAGGTGCCCTTAGCCCAGACAAGACCAGTTTGAATGAAGAAAACAGGACGGAGAAAGGGTTATGTTGAAGATGTGGAGTTTCTGCACAATTACTTTTATTACACTTTTGTCAGGAGAGGCCAACTTATTTTTTAATAAATGTAATAGATGCTTCATAGGATGAAGCGTGGATGACACTTTGTCTATTTTTTTATCATTCTATAGAAATTAGTGGATGGCCCAAATAGAAGCCTGGGCCTTAATGAACATCAGAAACATTTTCCAATCATCCTGGGATTGTTCTTGGACTACTCTCATTCAGAATTTTGTGTCCCTAATAAGAATCTCCAGATTTTGGAAACATTTTCCAACCAAAACATTGATTTCCCATCATCTTTCAGTGAAACCTTCTTGGGTGTCCTTCAGAAGGGAACAAAATAAACACCAGAAGGTGCGCATTTCCCAAATCCTGTTGACGACAAAATTTTACTCGTGGAGAGAAATGCAGAAAGTATCCTAGGAACTGCCGCCTTCCTTTCCTGGTCTCTTCAACACATTGTCCAACATTATCATGTTTTTAAAGATTTTATTTATCGATTTTTTTAGAGAGAGGGGAAGGGAGGGAGAAAGAGAGGGAAAGAAACATGAATAGCTTGCCTCTCCCACACCTCCAAGTGGGGGACCTGGTCCACAACCCAGGCATATGCCCTGACCAGGAATGGAACTGGTGACCTTTCAGTCTGCAGGCCAGCACTCAATCCACTGAGCCACACCAGCCAGGGCTCATCATCATCTTAATAGTTGACGACTACAGCAACAGTAGTAACTACCAGTTGTTTCAGACTTTAAGAATTCTGTGTGAATAAACTCACATAAATGTTACAACAAGCTGATGAGGTATGTACTATAACTCAGCATTTATGATGAGGTAAGTGAGCTTTCAGAGAGATAGAAATGTTTGACTAGATATCTAAGATCACAGCATGAGGGATAGTGCAATCTAACCCATAGTTGCTTCTCTAAACCACTTACAAACTCATTAAAACTTTCATGGTTTTACCCTGGCTACTGTGACTCAGTTGGGTGTCATCCTGCAAAGCGAAAGATCACCAGTTTGATTCCTGGTCAGGGCGCATGCCTGGGTTGTGGGCCTGGTTCCTGGTTGGAGTGTATGTGAGAGGCAAGTGATCGATGTTTCTCTCCCTCTCTTTTTCCCTCCCTTCCCCTCTCTCAAAAAAATAAAATCTTTTTTAAAAATTAGAAAAATAAACTTTCATAGTTTTCTGAAGTTTACATTGTCTTATTTATATGTCATTACATCATTCATCTGACTGATGATTTCAACCAAAGTTCTTTTCTGCTATAGTGAAGTGAGAGATGCACTAAGACCTGCCGACTGAAGAAAATATACATTATATAGTCAGTTTGTACGGTGGATGGTCCCAGGTGAAGAAAAATATAAAATGTTCAGGATCACAGCCTCCCCCTCTAATCAATGAGCATCTCCCACCCCTGAGAAGCTTCAGGTTTCATGATTGAGAAACAACAAATAATAAAATGCCTTAAGGATTTTATATAGGTTACACACTCTTCAATAGAAACTCATCTGTCTGGAACTGATTTCAAACGCCGTTTCTTGTAAGATGAAGTAACAGCTTCTTTCTCTGAGTTCCAGTGAGGCCACTCTCATCCTGTTTAGAATCATTTGTTCAGTCCACCTACCTCTGTGTTGTGAGCTCTTTGAGAGGCTGGTCCATACCTGAGTCTTCTCAAGGGTCACAGACCCAGGTCAGGGCCCCCAAATGTTTGCTGAATGAATGATTTCACAGTTACAAATTACACTAGAAGATGATCAATGAATGCTGAAGGTAATTTCTGTGAGATTTGAAATATGGAGAAAGCTGAGAGGTAAATTGATAGCAGGACTGTAATCTCACATTCACACTGTTGCACAATTCACAGAACACTGGTCAGCATTATTTAATGGCACGTTCACTAGAACATTCAAAATTAGCATGTTACAGATCATGAAACTGAAGAACACTAGCTACTGATACAGCCTTATTCAAACAGAATTGGTGGGAACTAGCTAATCTAAGTACAAATATTCTTTCTAAGGTCTTGCAGATTTTATCACCATTTTATTTATTGTGTAAATATGTTTCTGCCAACTATTCCTTTATTCTCTTTCCCAATATCCTTCACTCTCAATATTATACAGACAGTTGAAAGAAAAGAACCATAAGGCATGAGTTCTAATCTTGGATTCATTACCCACATTGGCCCTATCCCCTCTAATAGTCATACTCCCTAGGTATTTCCAAGGATCAAAGTATTAAAGACATGCATGTAAAATGTATCATAAGCCTTAAAAAATTAAATACTTGTTATCTTTTAATATGTGACTCTTACATTGAAGGCAACATCCAGGGTGCCATTAAGCAATGAATATACTTTGAAGGAATTGTCAGGAACAGCAAATTTGATGACTGCAAGTGACTCAGAGAATGCCCGGAAACCAGTGTCCTCTCCTGGAGAAGCATATGCCTTTGGAAAGCACACTAGACAAAAATCAGGTAAGAAAAAATAATTGGATACTTAAGTTCTTCTAAGTCCTATAGAAGGGCTGATAAGTATGACCTTGGTATATGAGGTGGAGTTTGGATGGGCCTGGATTTAAGCTGTGCTAACCTCAGACTGAAGTTAGCAGTAGAGCTTTGGGAAAAATTCTATACATTCTCTGAGCTCCTGAATGCTAATGTGTAAAGTGAAGATAAGGATACTTCACTCATATATTGTTGGAAAACATTAAATTGAATTTAAAACAATTGACACATGCAACTTGTGCAATATACCCATCTGTGATGACAGCAACTACACTTTATTGGTGTTGTGCCCAGGCCTTTACTCAATGCCTAACACGTAATGTGCACTCCATAAATATTTTATGAATGATTAAAGGTTGGCAAGTTGTTGGGACCTGCCCTGCCTGGTTTCAGAAGCTATAACCCCTCCATGGCTAAGGCTGAGTGAGAAGCCTTCAGACTATAAGCAACTAAGGAGAGGAAACTTATCTCCATGGCAGGAGCTCCGCTTCTGCTCCTTTACTCCACCCTGCCTGGCCCCCAATGCTTGATCAGTTAGCCAATGACGGGTAAGATTCCTCAAGGAAGGAACAACCTAAACAGGCATGATCATGGGGAGGCCCCAGGTAAGGACTTGGGGGGCTATAGCAAAAGGGGGTGATGGACCCTTGCCCCTTGGCTTTGACATAGCTTGAGTCATCATTCTCGTCTTGGAGAAGTCTCCTAATCTCTTGGCTGCCTTACTTCCCCTGCCTGACTTAAGCCTGAAACAGGCTTAAGTGACAGAGGGCAGTGTGCCTTACTTCCCCTGCCCTGTGACAGAGGGCAGTACAGCCCTGGGCTGGAAAGGGTGGGTTCCCAGGGTGATCAGGCCTAAGAAAGACTACATAAAATCCTGTGAAACTTGCTTTGCTAAGAACACTCCCAATTAAATGATAAGGGTCTCAGCAGGAAATGAGTTTGTTTCCCAAAGTTTTATAGCTCTTTAGCTAACAGACCCTGACTCAGAATAAGCCCTCCTACTTCTTTGTATACTATATATTGTTTGATCCTTACTGCCTATCAGTGATTAATGAGCTTTACCTTTATTCCTGTGTAAATTGAAAGCCAATAAAAACCTGCCAAGGCAAGGGTTGGGGTGCCCTCTCCTTGAGAGAGTAGCCGTGCTGTCCCTTTTCCCCCACAGGACTCAGTAGTCCGTGTGAATGTATCTCGTCTCATCCATAATGCCAAGGATACCGTGGGCCAGTGTCCATGTCAGCAAGTAAACCTGGTAACTGGAAGATCTAGAAACTAAAATTGAATTAGTCATCTGTAGTTAGTGTAGAGTCTTAGTCTTCTGAACCAATAGTTAACAGAGTAAAATACCAGAGTGTGCAAAAGGACAGGTAATAGTTTGATGTGAGTAGATTGTGCGTTATCTGACAAAATGGGAACTAACACTCCACACCCCACCAGCATCGCTCATGTGCTTTTCTCCAACTCAGAACTCAGGAGAAAGGAGATGGACCTGAAGATGTACAGCATAGAAGAAAGAAATGGCTGTGTGTACCAAGAGGTCAGTGATCCCCAGGATGATGACTCCCTTTGTAAGTGACCCTCACTGAGAAGCATGTGATGATACAATAATTTCATCTAGTCCTTTGGTCCCCAAATCATTCCCTTCCTCTAGTGACCTGGAGTACAGGAATGAGTCTCAATGATGTCAGTGCAGGACCCCCTCTGAAGCTATTTGTGTCCAGGAACAGGCGCTATACCTTCCCTAACCCCTGTTGCTCTCTCCTCCAGATTGTGAGAAGTGTCAGAACTTCTTCATCAACAGCTGTGCTGTGCATGGGCCCCCTACATTTGTAAAGGACAGTGCAGTGGACAAGGGACATCCCCACCACTCGGCCCCCACTGTGCCCCCTGGGTTGAGAATTGGACCATCCAGCATCCCTGAGGCTGGGCTTGGAGTGTGGAATGAGGCAGCTGACTTGCCCGTGGGTCTGCACTTTGGCCCTTATGAAGGACACATCACAGAAGATGAAGAAGCAGCCAAGAGCAGATACTCCTGGCTGGTGAGAACTATCTACCTCCCTCACTGTTCTCTGGCTTCCCACGTGCCTTCTGAGGCTTGGAGGGACCTCACCTCCTACATGCTAGACATGGAGGGGACAATGTGGTTAGCTCTGTGTACTGACTGGACTTCACATGAACACAGAGCTCCAGTTTAAGGATCAGAAGGTGAGCGGGAGCAAAGTGGTGCAGACACAAAGGAGTGGCTCCTCCCTTGTGGGGCTCCTGCTCTGATTGGACAGGTAGACTCAGATGTGTAGACAATGAGTAAGAAAAATATCAAGTGGTCACAACTGGTAGTTGAATCCCCACACAGGCTGAAAGAGCTTTGATGACAGTGGAGTAAAATCTTCTATTACCTCCCCACACAAAAAAATAAAAGATCTTTAATTTCTTTTCTGAAACAGATCGCAAAAGGGACTAACTGCTATGAGTATGTTGATGGAAAGGACAGATCCTGGGCCAACTGGGTGAGGTGAGGTCAACAGGTCTCTGGGTGCCAGAGGGGACTCTCGTCCCCCACAAGCCCATATATCTTTCCCTCTCGTCATGATTCCTCAGTGGTCTCCCTTAATCCTTTTTTCCCTCTTTCTCTCCATACAGTATTCTTTCATTTCAGGGGACATTTAGGAAAAAAGTATAGCATATGTCCTTAAACTATAAAGTTCTCTGCTAGACACAATCTGGATGCTGGAAAGGACCTCGAAGAGCTAGATTCACCAGGGACACTGGATTACACTTTAATTTATCAAATAAACCTTAATTAACCATGGACTATATTCCAGTTTAGGTGAAGGAATACATTACTTAAACAGATCACACGACCCATGTCCTTATGAAGGACTTCTTGCAGACAGACATAAAACAATTGCTTTCAGAAGCATTTAACTATAATTTCCAAGAAGTGCACAGTCTCAAGATACCACAAACCAAGGATGGCCTAAACTTGTGAGGAGAGCAAACCATCCCAGCCTCACTTCTAACTAGAGCTGGGCTCTGAGGCCTGCAGAGGAATGGTCATGGGCCCCTTTCCCGAGAGGGGCTCTCTTTTATCAGGGATAACAGAATATGAGTCAATCACTACTGTTCTGTTTTATTCTACTAAGACAAAAAGACCTCCAATTTCTATGGTAACCTTGGGCAGGCAAGTGAGTGGTAACCTAAATGAAGTGTGGTGGGGGCGGGTAGTAGAAAGGCTACTTAAGAGAAAAACAGACGTGGGCTGAGTACTGGATAATTAGTGAGCTAATTTAGAAGCAGAGCCCTCGATCAAGCACCAGGTTCTGTGGTGTGAGACAACATGATTTAGAGTTTGGAAAAGCCAGAGATCGCTGGATATTATGGCCAGTCAGGGTGGAGGTTGAGTCCAGAACTGGGTTTAGAAAATGGTATTAGGCAGGATGAACACTGAGAGCAGAACTTGGAGGTAGGAATTCGCATGACATACTGACAGACACTCAGACACTGAACAAAGATTCCCTGAGAGCGTTAGGGTCAGTGGGCAATACCAGAGCCTGAGGGCCTTGAGAATCAGGGAGGAGCTTGACAAGCATGTAACAGGTAGTGGGAACTCATCACTGTGGTTTTCTTTCCCTTCATCCACCTCAATTCCAGGTATGTGAACTGTGCCCGGGATGATGAAGAGCAGAACCTGGTGGCCTTCCAATACCACAGGCAGATTTTCTACCGAACCTGCCAGGTCATCAGGCTGGGCTGTGAGCTGCTGGTCTGGTTCGGGGATGAGTCTGGCCAGGAGCTGGGCAGCAAGTGGGGCAGCATGTGGAAGAGAGAGCTCACAGCTGGGACAGGTGGGCACCACTGTTCTTCAAAACAGAAAGAAATGAGATAAATCTTAGAAATGTTCATGATCCAACTTCTAAGTAGAGTAAAATAAAGTTTCAAATCAGATGCTTCAGAAATTCACAAGTCATTCATATGCCTTTTACTCTGGCAAATTTTTATATTTTTTATTAAAATATTTCATGAACAAAATATACAATTGCAAATAGTGCTGAAAGACTGAAAGGCAAAAAAGATTTCAAGCACCAACCAGTTCTCACCAAGGCTGTTTCTCTGAAACTTTTGTAGCTGTTTCTTCTTAATTTTCCTCCATACTTCTAAATAAAACATTTTTGTTTATAGGCATTCATTATTTTTTAAGGATTTTGCCCTAGCTGGTGTGACTCGGAGGATTGAGTGCCGGTCTGGTAACCAAAGGGCTGCCAGTTTGATTCCCAGTTGGAGCACATGCCTGGGTTTTGGGCCAGGTCCCCAGTATGGAGCATGTAAGAGGCAACCACACAGTGATGTTTCTCTGCTTCTCCTTCCCTCCCTTCCCCCTTTTCTGAAAATGAATAAATACACAAATCAAATCTTTTTAAACAAAATTTTATTTATTTTTACAGAGAGTGGAAAGGATGTAGAAAGAAAAATCAATGTGCAAGGAAAACATTAATTGGTTGTCTATGGCACGCCCCGAACTGGCCTACAACCCTGGCATGTTCCCTGAGTGGGACTCAAACTTACAACCTTTCAGTTTGTGAGACAACACCCAAGCCACCAAACCACACCATTCAGGCAAGGCACAGTCATTCATCATTTCAGTGAGTTGTTAGGTGAGATCCTACTCTGTGGCGCACAGCATCCTGGGACCTGGAAATACAGATAAACATGAGGAGAGAATCACTGCTCTTGAGGAGCTGACCAATAAAGGAGGGGAACCCAGGCACATGTGTTTGCATGTGCGTTAACACCACACAGCGGTTAGTGCTTTGGAGAAAACTAATCCAGGAAAAGTGCCTAGGGATCAGTGGGGGGGGGGGGGGGGGGCACTGTGGCAGGTGGTCCAGGAAGGACTCCCTCAGGAGATAACATTTACAAGAATACCTGCAGGCAGAGGGAGCCGCTAGCGCAGGGAAGAGAAGAGGTGCAGCGTTGAATTGGCTGAGGGTCACTCAGGTTTCATCTCAGCATTGAGGGTAAGAATGGAGATCAAATGGATGTTTAGCAGCCCTGAAGTGCAGTGTCAATGATCCGAGTTGGGACACCTGGGACTTTCCTGAGTGCTACTGTGCAGTCATCAGCTATTGAGTGATGTATTCTCTGTTCTGGTTATGCTTTGTTAATTTTTAGAAAATAAACCCCAGTGGGGAATTCCCTTCAGAGATCACTTCATCTCCAAGTGGCATGGTGGACTGGCCAGAGAGGAGCAAGAGTCAGGCATGTAAGACGTGTGCTTGGAGAAATATTTTGAAACAGGACTTAGTGTATTTGATATGGACTAACACTGAATTAAATTAAGTGTAAAGATTTGGTGTGAGGCTTGAGAAATGACTTTTTAAAAAAGATTTTACGTATTTGTTTTTAGAGGGGAAGAGGAAGAGAGGGAAACATCAATGTGTGGTTGCCTCTCACGCGCCCCCTACTGGGGACCTGACGCACACCCCAGGCACGTGCCCTGACTGGGACTCTAACCTGCGATTCTTTGCTTTCCAGACAGGCACTCAGTCCACTAAGCCACATGAACAAGGGTGGGAAAGACATTTTAATTTATTAATTTGAAAAACTGAAAGAGAAGCAATTCCTAGTTGGAGCCTGCGGTTTTCCTCTTTAACATGACTTAGAGGACACCTATACAGGGGAAAGGTCACTGCAGTTCAGAGTGAAATGGCCTCTCCTGCTACTCGAAAGTCCCTAGTCTGGGCAGTATTAGAAAAGACCCTTGATATGGGTTTCTGGATTTCTGAAGAAGATGCACTACATGAACATAAGAAGGAAGATAGACTGCGAGTGGACACTTTGTGGGAGACAGAGGTTGCATTGTCACCACAGTAAGAAGGATTCATAGGGCAGGTCTTACCAGGAGACTAATCATGGGGCCCAGGCATTCTCGTCAACATCTGCCCTGACCAAACCTTTCTCTTTCAGCAGAACCAAAGCCAGAGATCCACCCATGTCCCTCCTGCTCTCTGGCCTTCTCCAGTCAGAACTTCCTTGGCCAACATGTGAAACTCAATCATCCCTCCCAGATTCTCCCGGGAGCATCTGCAAGAAAACACCTCCAAGCAGAGGAACCCTGTCCAGTGGATCAGAATCAGCAGCAGCAACATACTCGTACACACAGCTGGAATGATAAAGCTGAAGGTCAAGAGGTCAAAGAAAGGTCCAAACCTTTGCTTAGAAGGATCAGTCAGGGGAGAATCTCAAGACCTTTTTTCCAACCTTCCAAAGAACGAATGAGGAGCTCTAGTGGGCATGAGAGAATGGTGGAGGAAGAGCTCCGAAGAGGCCAGAAAGAGAGTCCAGAGGGCATAGGCAAGTTATTTGTGAAAGCAGGAATGTCAAGAATTGTAACAATCCAGGATGGAGGGTGCTGGCAAGGCTTCAATGATATGTCCACATCTCATCACACACCAGAGGACACACTCTGGGGAGAAGCCCTGTGTTTGCAGGTGAAGTGAGTGAATCATTAGCATTAAGTCACATATCAATATAGCCATAGGATGTCTACAGCCCTTTATTCTCCCCAAGATTGTAATTTGTACAGAAATGACTGGTTAAACAAGCCCTCCAGTTTCATAATGAGATGAGATGAGACGGACAAACAGTTCCATAGTGATATGGGATGTCAGCACCAATCTTCTTCATGGTTCTTTGACCTATTTTAAAATGTTTTGTCTCCATACACATCCCTCATTCTCCCCATCACAGAAAGCAGAGGGTTCATGAAGAGCCACAAAGAACTCATACTCAGTCACGGAAATTCAACCCTTACAAATGTGTAAACCTGGAGTCAGTCTACTTTGGCTACTGCCCAGAGAGGGATTTGAGATAGGCTCATCGGGAAAGGGAATTCCCTGGACTCTTGGGATGTAGGAGACCATTCTGCTTGGCGTGGGCCCAGACAGGACAGGGTTCATGCCCATGGGTAGCTTCTCCCATAGGGAATCAGACCTGCATTGTACCTAGACTGCTTTGAGACTTGCTTTTTGCTAAAACTCCCTCACCCTGAATTGAGGCAGCAAACATTTACTGCATATCTTTAAAGTAACTTCCTAAAATCTATGCTAAACCTTCCAAGGATGAGTGTAACCAGTTCAACCACTTTTCCCTTTGCATTTGCAAATATCCTTCTGTGAGGTGATTACCGGCATCCTCTTCTTTGTTTTCTGCAAAAGGTAACCACCTAAAGTGAACCTCTGCATAGTAAATGGGGACCATCGTGCAATGTGCCCAGAAAAACAATAAAAGCTTCTCAAGGAAAGGGTTGGGGTACTCTGAGGTGCTCTCCCCTTGAGAGAGTGGCTGTACCATCCCTTTTCCTCCACACGACTTAGTAATTCGTGTGAATTCCTCTTGTATCTCATCCACAATGTCTTGGACCCCACAAGCCAGGGTCCGCATTGCTGGGAAGGGGGGCTTTTCTCCTAATCAGCTCCCTACCCCTCCTCCCTTGGCTTTCCTTGGCTCTTTTGGTTTCCAACCTCCAGAGTCTCAGAGGTGAACGGCAGGTAGGGATGTATGCTTGTGCACAGATGTGAGCCTGGCTCAGTCTGGGCACCTCATCTTCCTCACTCTCCTTGCTGCCCCTTCAGGGTCAGCATTTCCTGGTGCACAGCATACAATTCCACATCAGTCCATAGTGGGTGTGAATCTCAGTTCTGTCTTCTCCAGCTGTGTGACGTAAGGCAAGATTCTCAACTTCTCTCTGCCTGCTTCCTAGTCTGTACAATGGAAATAGGAACTCCAGCCTTTCTGTGTGACATTCGAAGTTGAGTCAGCACAGACAGAATCTGGCACAGAGGATCGCTGAGATCACAAGTCCTGCTGAACAGCCATCAATGCCCATGTCTTCTGGGTCTTTAGTGCTGGACAAAGGAAGATAAGGACAGGGTAGGGGTCTGTAGCCAAACTCAGATTTTGAGCAGATCCCTCTGTTTTCCCCACATAGACTCAGCTTCCCTGAGAAGGAGGCCTGAGGTGGGGAATCGCTTCCCTCCAGGTCACCACCCTCCCACTGACCCTGCACTCCCTCAGAGCCTCCTCAACACAGGTAGGTGGTACTGAGAGTGACCTGTGAAACAAGACCCTCACCCACCCCTTGCTGAGAACTGACACTGGGAACAGCACCTGCCTGCACTGCTTGTTAGGTAGGGCAGATGGTAAGCCAAGGCAGGGAGGATGAGGAAGACATGTGTCACCCACTAACTTAGCAGTCCTAAGCCTGGTCCAATTCCATTGCCAGATGTTCCAATATCACAACAAACACTATGCT
This sequence comes from Phyllostomus discolor, assembly GCF_004126475.2. Classification (NCBI taxonomy): domain Eukaryota; kingdom Metazoa; phylum Chordata; class Mammalia; order Chiroptera; family Phyllostomidae; genus Phyllostomus; species Phyllostomus discolor. Next base: position 87,336 of record NC_040903.2, read on the forward strand.
AACACATTGAAATTCCAGGTATCATTTCCAGTATCTGGCAAAGAAAGGCTTTGAAAGTGTATTCATCCCAAGGCCTAGAAGATGGGAGGGGTCCACAGCACTCGAGGAAAGGACCCAGAAGACAAATTTGACTACTTGCTTGTCTCTGGCCACTCTGATTTATGAGAGGGTCCCTAGTGCTTACAGAAAGAGCCCATAGATAACTTTGGGTAACAGCCTCAATTTTAACTGTCTCCTGTCACATAGCTATTTTACAAGATGGCCAAGTGGGGTCTGAATCAAGATAAGTATTTGGGCTAGTAACCCCCACACATATCTATATTTGGGTAGTCATGTCTTCCATGGAGGCTGGCACCACTCTTACCTGTCAGTCAATATGTAAGTTCTTTGCCCCCATCCCAGCAACTATATAAGTCCTCAGGGCAAAGGACCTGGTGCTCTTGCCACCCAACTTCTTGCTTTTCACTCCCATCTCAGCAAGACCTGTCCTCTTCCATGAGAACGTATCACTAACAAACCCTGTTTTCACACTAATGTACTTGCTGATCTGTAATCCTTTACTGCATTGGCAAAAAGAACTGAGTTTCTCCTGTGACAGGTGCACCCAGTCTGCATATGGCATTCATGAAGCCCACAACACAAGAGCTGTAATGCACTTTTCTTGTACCTGGGCCCCACAAGGCTTCATACATCACTGACACCATCCCGAAATTCATACTTATTGTATCTTTAAACTTTTGTTTATAAAGTAAAGCCTGATGGGATAATGGACATGCACAATGTTGGTCATTCCTGGCCATCCTTCCCAGATACTGTCCACAATGACCCAAGAGCACAAAATTCCCATGGACCCAATGGGTGGGAGTCCAGCAAGACTCAGGGTGAGAACAGGGTATACATCTGCATAAGCACAGGGAAGGGTGCTAACAGCTCCCAGGGGTCACACTTTTCTTAGAACCAGAGCTGAGTTCAATACAGAGAGATGGCAAACAATTAGTGAGGACCTCATCATATCCCCTCTCCTGCATGAGGGAGACCTAAGCATGACCCACCCTGTTCCTGCTGGGGTGGGTTCACCAAAGGGGGACACCCACCCCCATGACCAGGAACAATGATCTTTCTGTCCTCCCAGTGCCAGGCTTGTGAAAAAGAGTGTCTACATAAACTATGTGGATCTCAATAATAAATATCCACTATTATTTCCTTCTCTCTCTCTCTCTCTCTTTTTTTTTTTTTTTTTTTTTTTTTTCTTAAAGATTTTATTTATTTTTAGAGAGAGGGGAAGGGAGGGAGATAAACATCAATGTGTGGTTGCCTCTTACGTACCCCCTCTGGGCACCTGGCCTGCAACCTAGGCATGTGCCTTGACTGGGAATCGAACCCACCATACTTTGGTTTGGTTTGCAGGCCAGCGCCACACCAGCCAAGGAAATAATCATTGTTATACGGGAACAAGTTTAAATAACTCATGGGCAAAAACTAAGGGGGGGTGGAAATGGGAAGGAGGTGGGGAGCACTGGGGGTGTGCGCTGGGATGGGAGTAAAAGAAAACTGTACTTGAACAACAATTAAAATAAATGAAAAAATAATCATCATTATTAAAATGAAAATTAAAGCCACAATGAGATATCTGTTTCCACATACAATAGGATGAATATAATTAAGAAATTGAAGATAAGTTTTGACTAGTATGTACAAGAGATTAAAACACTTTTATGCTGTAGGAATGTAAACAGTTTAACATGTCTTTAAAAAGTTAAAAATAGTTACCTTTTAACTCAATCCCATTCCTAGTTATCTACTTCCCAAAATTTAAAACAGGTTTCCCACACAAAATCTGTTCATGAATGTTTGCAATGCATTATTCACATAGCAGAAAGGTGGACACCACCCCAATGTCCACCCTCAAAGGCATGGATAAACAAAACATAGCCTCTCCATAGAATACCATACTATTCCGTCATAAAAAGGAAGTCACAAATGCAAAGTGGTGCAGCTGCTGCAGAAAACATGGTGGTTCACCAGAAATTAACTATGAAGTTACCATGCACTTGCACTTCTGGGTGCACACCCCACAAAACTGAGAACAGGGACTTGAACAGAGATCTGCACACTCATGTTCACAGCTGCATGGTAACTTCAAATGTGAAGGTGAGTTCAAACCCGAAGGTGAGCTCAACTCTAGTGTTGGTTGACGGATGACAGACAAGCAGGAGGGGGTGCAGCCACATACTGAACATTGCTCCGCCATAACAAGGAGTGCAGCTCTGACACAGGCTACAAGGAGGATGGGCCCTGAAGACGAAGACACGATGCTCAGCGAGAGAAGCCAGTCACAGAGGGACACACGGTGTGCAATTCCATTTACATAAAATGACCAGAAGGGTCAGATCCACACAGATGCAAAGTGCATTAGCTGTTGCCTGGGGCTCAGGGGAAGGGAAAGGGCAGTGACAGCTGAGAGGTAGGGGCTCCCTGTGGGGTGAAAAGAAGGTTCTGCAAATAGGTGGTTGCACATTGCGAATGCAGGGGATCCTCTGTGTGGGTGGCCCTGGGCAGTCGCAGCATCAGGCCAGCCGTCCCTGCAGGAACGCAAGGCCCAGTCTACACAGGAGGAGACAGTAGTTGGGCCCGGGCCTGGGCCAGAGCCATCTGTGCCCTTTAAATCCATCAAGGGGTGAGGATGGGGATCAGTCTCAGGGACCGTTCCAGGAAAGCTGGGTCAGAGTAAAACACAGTATTTCCTACCCCAGGGGCAGGTGTGGAAGATGAGGTGGGCCTGGGGCTGGGTGGTGACACTGAGGCCACCCTGCCGTCCTCACTGGGGCCTACGTGGGCCTCTGTGGAAGTGCCCAACCAGGGTGCACCCTCCTGAGCACTCGTGTTTGGGACCTGTGTGGCACCTCGGGACAGTGGGACCGAGTGACAGAGCAAGGGCACTTTGTGCTGATGCTGTGGGTCTTGTGTACGAGACATTACTGGGACTGAAGTTCTTCTGGGAGCAACCACACCCACTGATGCCAAACGTGGTGGCACCGGCACAAGGCAGGGGCCTCGCAGAGACACTCACATCTCAGCATGTGGTCACCGGGTTCGGGTGCACTGCTCAGACCCCACCATCCACATCAGCCCCTCAGTGGCTGCCGTGGCAGGCTTCTCCCCCTCCTCATGCATCTGTCCTCACTTCTCCTCACCTTTCCTCACACAGCCTAAAACCCCTAACTCTAACCCCTAACCCTTAAGACCTGATCCTGACTCTAAACCTCTGGTTCTGACCATAACCCAGACCCTGGCCCTTGAACTAGATTTTGACCCTTGCCTTGATCCTTACCCTAACCCCTGAACCCAAACCCCTACCTCTCACCCCCACCCTCACCCCTAGCCAGACTCCGTAACCCTAAATTAAAACGTAACCCTAAACCTAACCCACAGCCTTCACATTCACCTGTTCCATGACCCCACCTCAAATACCGGACTCTGACCTCGAAATCGGAACCTATAACCTGTACATTCAACCTCTAGCCTTGAAGCCCAGCCCCACGCGTCGTGTCTTCGTGTAACTGCTAACTCACAGCCCCAACCCTAAACCCAGTCCTGAACCAACCCTGGCAGTCACCCCAACTTAGCTGTCACTGCAGAACTTGACCCCAGCTCTCACCTGCCTTTGTCCGACTTGTCACAGCCACACGGACCAGCTGCGCCCAGAACTACAGGCGGCTGTCCTAGCAGAGCCTCCGCACCCCAGGCTCCAGGCGCCGCCCCGCGGAGTCCTATTCACAGGGTCTCAGCGCCTCAGAGACAGCGCCCCCTGGTGTCCGTCTTCCGCTGTTCGCACCAGCGAGGCAGCTGCCCGTGTTCCTTTGGCTTGTTTAATCGTTATCTTTATCTTTCGCTGTTTTTAACATCTTCTCATTTGTTTTGGAGTTGAACACTCTATTATGGCTTGTGTAAAAGTGCTGTCCATTTTCTGCTCAGGATCGTAGAGTTTGCATGTCTTTTGGGTGGAAATCTCATTATTATCTCTTCAAATACTGTTTGAACCGTTACTAGTGCAGGATTTGATTTGCACCTGTCTGCCCCCCTGGGTGCTCAACTGCGGTGGGGCAGCTCTGCCCTGCTCCCGGCTGGAGCCTCGGCCCAGGGAGGACGGCTGGCCTGGCACCCACCTGCTCCTCGCACCTGGGCCAGAGGTGCACCATGGGCTGGGCCCGGGGAGCACTGGGCCCCCTGCTGATTCTGGCTAGGTCGTGGCACTCTCAATTCTTGGTGACAACAAACGTTGACAGGTAGAGAGATTAGCTCGAATTCACCTCATCAGAGAACTGCAAACTTTAGAAGTCACCAGCCTTGTGCCCCCTCACCTGAGGTCCAGCGCCCTCACCTCGGTCCCGCCTCCCTCCTCTGAGGCCCGCTGAGGAGACAAGCTGTTGCCCAGGTGTCCGAGAGCAGGGGAGGTGCGGGGCGCGCAGGACTCCCAGATCTGTGTTTCACGCGTGGTGTGCACCTTCGGCGCAGGCCCAGCGCAGCCCTGGTGGACAGTTGTGCATTCGAGCCCGGCCCCAGAGAAGCGATCGTGGTGGAGGACCACTTTGGCTTCAGCATTCCAATGGCACTTGAAACTAGTAGAGGCTGAGAAACCGCAGGTATGGGTGTGTGAGTGCCCCTGTCGGGGTGCGGGGCAGGCGGCAGGATTCTGAGGACCCGGTAGGCTCTTTGGCCAGGGGTGGGGGACTGTCATTGTCATTCAGCGGGGACAGCTCAGGCTTCCAGAGCTCTGTGTCTTTGCCAGGCAGTGTCTCACACCAGTCAAACGACACGGCCGCTGTTGTGTGTTCCCACTTTACAAGTGAGAAGCGTTGCGTTGTGAGGCTTGTCCTGCCTCTTCCGGGGTCAGTGGGCACGGTGACACTGAGTGCAGCTGGAGGAAGGAGACGACAGCCTGAGAGGGTCTTGCTGGGAAGAAGATTTCCGCCCATGCTTCAGCAGGTGGCAGCTCAGCAGCAGTGACTAGAGAAGGATGTGAGTGTGTCATTGGGGCCCTCTCATCCGCTCTTCTCTGCCCTGTCCATACAGACGAAAGCCCCCTCCCTGGAGCTGACCCAAGAGCAGATGGCGGGGGACACAGCCAAACCCTGTGAAGTGGACCAGGAGAAACATGATGCAGAGGACAGCATGAAGGTCATCTTCCGGGGGACAGCACTGTGGCAAGTCCAAGTACGCTGGGAGACTGGGGAAGGAGGACCAGGCCCACAGTGGGTCTGAGCCATTGGGAAAGCCCTCCGGGGGCAGAGGAGCCCAGCTTTTGTGGGATTGGTGAGCACAGTCCCAGCGGAAGCCCAGGTGTGCCCTGGGCAAGTGATGAGAGAGCAAGGGCCCAGACGGCACCAGAGTGGGCCCTGGCGCAGCTGTCTGGGGCAGGGAACCGAGACCTGTAAGTGGTCGTGAACTGAGAGACCGAAGGTGGAAGCCGTGGGAGAGCCTAGAGGAATGTGTGACCGGTGTGACCAGCACAACCAGTGACAGACTGAGTTCAGGTTGCCAAAATGCCTTTTCCTAGAGGGCCTCACTGAGACTGAGGAAAGCCGGCAAAAAGGAAGACTGACCACACTCCGTGTGAAGGTTGGGTTAGTCTCCTAACTGGTGCCGGTGGCCACGTGCACAGGGGTGGAGCCCCCAGGTGGAGGCTGGACCGGAGGCTCTGCGGTGCTGTTGCTCACTCAGCGGGGGCCCGTGGCCATTTCTGCTGTCAAAGGATGAGGGCGGACCTGCCCCCGGCAGGTGTCTCGTGTGGTCTGACCTCCCAGGGGCTCCAGAACCATGTAGGATTCCGCCTTCGCCTTTCACTAACATGTCCTTGGACTCAAGTAGCGGTGAATGATTCTCTAAGGCAGGGTGTCCAACCTCTGGGCGTCTCTGGGCAGCACTGGGAGAAGAAGCTTTGTCTTGGACCACACATTTCACACATTGTGACATGTAATCACAAAAAAAATTTCATAATGTTTCAAGTAAATTTATGATTTTGTGTTGGGCCGCATTCACAGTCATCCTGGGCTGCATGCGGGCCGCGGGTTGGACACCCCTGCTTAACGCTTTGCTGGTGTCAGGCCGTCTTCACGAACTCACGCCCCCAGCACCCAGTGCAGCTCTGGTTTAGTCTGATGTGGGCCCGTTTGCTTATTTTTTCTTTTGTTGCCCGTGCCCAAGGAGACATCCAAAACAAAAAATTAGGAAGAACAATGTCAGACTGTTTATTGCCTATGTTTTCTTATTGGAGTTTTGTGGTTTTAAGTTTTATATATAAGTTTTTAATCCATTTTTAGTTGGTTTTGTATATGGAGTAGGAAAGTGGCCTGCTTTCGTTTTTGTGTGTGTATCTGTCCAGCTTTCCCAACACCTTTGTTGAAGAAACTGTCTTTACCCCATTGTATGTTCTTGCCTCCTTTGTCATAGGTTAATTGGCCACACAGGCGAGGGTTTATTGCTGGGCTCTCTCTTCTGTCCCATTGGTCTGCATGTCTGTTTTTATGCCGATACCAGGCTGTTTTGATTACAATAGCCTTGGTACAGTTTGGTATTAGGTAGTGTGACACTTCCAACTTCGTTCTTTCTCAAGATTGCTGTGGCTATTTGGGTGTTTTGTGGTTCCATATAAATTGCAGGATTATTTGTCCTAGTTCTGTGAAAACTGCTGTTGGTATTTTCATTGGAATTGCGTTGAATCTATGGGTTGCTCAGGGCAATATGGACATTTTAACGACGTTGATTCTTCCTCTCATTGGGTCCTTACTTATGTCTTCTATTCCTGTGCAAAAAAAATAGTCCATTGAAGAAGCGTCGTGTATTTCCATCTCCCTCCAGCACATCTGCCCTTGCCCAGTGGTGCGTTTTCATGAAGCTGCTTCAGCGGCCTTGCCAGATGAGTAACATCTGGACCCTCCTCACAGTGGTGGCACCTGCGGGTTGTCATTTTGCATTTATTTTATTTTATTTATTTTTAGAGAGAGGGGAAGGGAGGGAGGAAGAGGAGACAAACATTGATGTGCAAGAGAAACATCGATCGGTTGCCTCTTGCATGCCCCTAGCTGGAGACCTAGCCTGCAACCCAGGCCCGTGCCCTGATTGGGAATTGAACCAGCAACCTTTCAGTTCACATGCCAGCACTCAGTCCACTGAGCCACACCAGCCAGGACACTGCATCCTGTTGGAGGGTTTCCTGGTTCTTGGCGTGATGAATGGTTTTCCGCTGGAACTTGGACATTCTGATGCCGGTGGCCACGTGCACAGGGGTGGAGCCCCCAGGTGGAGACTGGACTGGAGACTCTGCGGTGCTGTTGCTCACTCAGCGGGGGCATATTATCATATCATAACATCATATTATTTCACCGAGAGGCCGCACCATACACGCCCACCACCCCTGACTGCTGTGGTCTCAGCGGACGCTGTAGCGGGCAGGAGTCTGTTCCCTGCTTGGCCTTGTTGGACACCCACCGGCTTGGGGCTGTGGTTGGGAGCCTCGTCACAGTCTCCGAAGCGAGGAAGTCTAGGCCTGTCACTCAGCCGTTACTCATGGGGACAGAGGCGTGGCTGCCGGTTTTGCTGTGGTGTTTGGATGGTGGTTAGAGTCTACACGTTTTGGACCTAGACCCTGGGATGCAATGATACACGGAACATTCAAATCCTGGTTTCATGAGCATCCCCTCTACCTGAGAGAGAGTCAGTAAGGGAAAGACTGCTGTTTCAGCGGGTGTCGCCTGCAGGGCCGTGATGGAGCACACGGTGACAGTGAGCTTGGTGCTGGTTAAGGTCATGGTGCTCAGGTGACACCTGACCCCGGCCCAGGAAGACCCGCACAATGCTGGGGATCAGCTTTCAGGCCGAGGGCACAGCCCCCGGCCTCGGAGTCCCACGTGCAAAGCAGGGGTGGACGTGGTGCCCACAGCGTGCAGAGGTGGACAGCGTGGACCGCAGCCCCGCACGCTGGTGCTCACGCTCGCAGCAGTGAGCTGTGTGCTGTGAGAATCGGGCATGGCGAGTCCAGGGCAGTCGGAGTGTGTCCTGCCGCACCTCCCATCAGGTCTCCCCACCATGTCCCGGCTTCACAGGGTCCCCCACCCAGCATCTGGCAGCATCTCGAAGGGCTGTCCCAGTGTTCCCGCGGGGCTCACACCCAGGCGAACGACGGGTCCCAGCTGGTGCACTGCTGGCCTGTGCGGGCTTTCTTCCCAGAGCACTGTCCCTCTCCAGTCGCCGTTTCCAAGCACGGGATGGCGTTCACAATAGCCAGTCTGTGACATTCTGCTGCAGGGTCCCCCAGACCTAGGTGGCCGGGCACGCGGCCAGCTGTGCCTGCCCCTCGCCTTCCAGGGAGCTGGTGCCAGGAACACCTGAGGCTGACCCCCTGACCCAACATCCTTTCAGTTTAAAATCTAAACGATGCTGAAAAGAAAAGGAGAGAGAGGGCCCGTTCCATACCCCCTTTCCTCCCTTGTGCATCCTCACTCCTTGACCTGGCGGCAGTCGGCCCCAGCAGCTGTCCACCTACGCCCTGACCCTGTACAAGCACACGGCCACAGTGGACGGCAGGATGGTGCTTGTGGGTGAGCGACAAGGCCGGCTCCTGTGATGCTCGGGGGGGCACGGGGGTGGGAGAGAGGACGCCAAGGGCCTGGAGGCCTGGGGGCAGGCGGCACGGGGCTCGTTCCTGCACTCCGGCCTGGGGTTCCGAGCTAGCTGGTGTGCAGAAAGAGCAGTGTGGTCCCAGTATCCTCTTCCCCAAAGGGTTCCGACTGTCAGTAACGCGACAGGCCTGCCCCTGGCCAGGCCTCGAATCCCACCCGGCTGTGGCCACCGTCTGTGGTCACCCAACGGGGATGTCGACCTGGTTTTGGCCTTGGAGGGCCCTGCATCTTGTGGGATGGAGCAGGGGGGCGCCTGCCTTCTCCCTCTTGGGCTTCCGGGCTGCATTCTCTGTCCCCCTGGCCCGGGTCTCCTCTCACCTGCCCACATGCACACAGCAGTGCACAGGCCCACGGGGCACACGGGGGCGGCCCGGGTCCTGACAACACACACCTGCACGCTGTGGGGTCCCCGAGCCTCTGCACAGAGACCTGCGTGGAGATGCGCAGCGTCTCTGCCCTCCAGCTCCCGTCAGGCGGTCAGAGCTGTGTTCCCGTTGCAGACTTTTGGGACACAGCAGGCCAGGAGCGGTTCCAGAGCATGCACGCCTCCTACTACCACAAGGCCCACGCCTGCATCATGGTACGAGTCCAGCGGGGAGGCGGGCAGAGGCTCAGGGCAAGTCTGGCCTGAGGGCTGCTGGGGGGACAGGGGCCCAGCAGTGCTGAGGGGGCTCCCAAGGCCTCCCATGACCACCACCTGGTGCTCTCGCCGGGGGCAGATGCTGGGGCTGAGGACTCTCCCTCCCAGCCTTCACTTTCTGTCCAGGACACAGCCTTGCACCGGGCGCCCGCGGCCAGGGAACAGTGTCCCAACAGGACACAACTCGGCCGCGGGAAGAGCCGGGACAGGGGAGAAGGTTCGTGTCAGCCTGTGTCCTTTAGGGCCTGCCCCTGAACTCCCGGGCTCCGTTCTCAGGCCCTACTGTCCCTTAAATACAAAAGCCCTTGATATCTTCCAAAATTTTAACTAGTCCGTGTAAGGGGACAAAACCAAAGAGGGTGACAGGGCGAGGCAGTAGGGGCAGTGTTGTGCCAGCAGCCAGGCTTGGAGGCTTGCGTTCCCAGCATCTGGGCCTGGAAGAGCTGGGAGGGGTCCCAGCCGTCCCAGGTCAGTTCTGCACTGGTCTTCGGTGCTTTGTGCTCACCCCCCTTCCTTCAGGGAGTGACCTACTCCTGCTTCTGATGTGTCTCCAGGGGCTTCTCTTGGACCCTCTTCTGAGGCCAGGGGTGCCCCAGCCTGCTGCATGGGACCTGCTCCCGATAGCCCCAGAGAGAGCTGGGGTTCTGCCTTCCCCCTGAAGCCTCGACGGGGATGAGCAGCCTGGTCACCCCCAGAGCCCAGACCCCTCCTGAGTCCCAGAAGGAGGCCTCTCCTGTCCTCCAGCCTGACACCGACCCTTCCATCGTGGGCCCCTCTTGTACTTCAGGCTGGGAGGGCCAGCCCCAGCAAGCACCCTTGACACAGGGAAGAGGTCCACCCCAGGTCTTGAGGCAGAGTGAGAGACCACTCCCTCCCCCCAGGGTCTACCATGAAGAGCGCCTTACCATTCGCCATCTGTGTTGGTTTCACAGAACCGACTCACATCAGGATCCCTAGAGGCAGGGCCTGAGAAGGCAGTTCTGTTCACACACCTCCCAGGGCAGTTCTCTCAGCAGGCTGGACAGGGGACCAAGGCAGCTATGAGGGTGGCCATGGCCACCACCCTGACGCTGCTCAGATTCACCTGCTTCTTAAAGGTCATCCCGCCCTCACCCTGACCCACACAAGGAATGCCACCCCTGAACTCTTTTAAAGTGGAATTTATGTAACAAAATTAACCATTGTAAAGTACCCAATACGGTGCCATATACACAGTTACAATGTTGAGCAAGTCTATTACCTCTAGTCCTAAACCATTTCCATCAGTTGAAAGGAAAACCCTTTGTTCATTGAGCAGTTCCTCCCTTTAGCCCCTGGCAGATACGAGTCTGCATTCTGACTGTGGGGTTCTCTCTTCTGGACATCGCATACAAATGGAATAATACAATATGTCTGTCACCTTTTGTGTCTGTCTTTCACTTAGCATAATGTTTTCTAGATATATCTATGTATCCTGTACTTCATTCCTTTTTATGACTGAATAATGATCCATTGTATATATACACAACAACCTGTTTATTCTCCTGCTGTTGGTGGGCGTTGGGGCTGTTTCTGCCTTGTGATTGCTGCGAACAGGCTCTTACGTGCACTCACGTGAGCACCAGTTTTCAGCTGTCTGCGGCGCCAGCTCGAGCAGCTGTGACGACTTACCACGGACTGGCTGGCCTACAGCTGGTGTTCGAGAGGCTAGGAGCTCCGAGGAGCTGAGGAGGCGGAGTTCCCGCTGAAGCTCTGTCTTAGCTTGTAGGCAGCTGCCGTATGACAGCGCTCACATGGCCTCTGCCTCGTGTTCCAGCTGAGAGAGAGAGAGAGAGAGAGAGAGAGAGAGAGAGAGAGAGAGAGAGAGAGAGGGAGAGAGAGACGGAGAGACGGGGAATACCTTCGTGGGAGAGCACACATCCGAGGATCCCTCTTGACATCTGGGTTAGGGATCCACGCTTAGGACCTCGTTTAACCTTAATCCCCCTGAAGACCCGAGGTTTATAGGGAAGCTGTGTTCAGAACACGCCCCCTCGTGACCAGGAAACCCTGAGACTCGCAGAAGCCGTGTGGAGGCCCGCGGTGCTGCCTGCAGCGACGGCCGAGTGGACCAGCGGGCCGCCGAGGGGCAGTCTCTGTGGGATGTCGGTAGGAGACCCGAGAAAGGTCTGGGGCCGCCTAGAGCTGTGCGCACGCGTCTTTCCACCGGACGTGATCACACGCAGCTTTTACGACCAGCTCAGAAACACCCTGATCCAGACTTTTCTGCCGTGAAATAAATGCCCAAATCCTGAAGCGGGAGAGCCCCTGCGGGACTCGCAGACTCAGCGGTGGCGGCAGGGCGAGTTCACGGGAATGAAGGGCAGCTTCTCCGAGCGGGGTGCATCAGCGATCGCTGACGGTGCCTAGGTGTCGGCCACTACGGCCTGTCCCAAGACTCTGAAGCCATTTGCACGTCAACAGGGATTTCGTTTTGAAGAAACATTACCAGGTTTTAAGTGGACTGGAAGTCAGTAGAAGACTAAGAAAATGGGGGAAAAGTCCTTTCGCTTTTACAGTCTAGGGAATTCTGAGCGGAACCTTGCTTCCGGAGATTCGAGGATGGGCGGAGCCAATGTGGGGCTGGGGCCGCGCGCCGGAAGTACGTTAAGGCCTCAGAAGACTGGCCGCTCGGTGCCCGAAAGTGCCCGCCCCTTTTGCGTACTTCCGGCGCGCTGGTGCGTGACCGCTGGGCGGCCGGCACCCGTCTTTGGCTCGGGGGCTGCTCCCTACAGCCCGAAGCGGCTGCCGCTGGGCTGCTGTGCCTGGGCTCCGGGACCTGGGTCCCCGCCCGGCGCGAGTGCGCGATGAGGCTGGGCTCCGGGACCTTCGCCGCAGGCTGCGTAGTGATCGAGGTGCTCGGGGTCGCGCTCTTCCTTCGCGGATTCTTCCCGGCCCCTGTGCGCTCGTTTTCCGGGCCGGAGCACCACGCGGAGACCCCCGCGCCCGAGCCCTCGGCGGGTACGGACCCCTTCCCGGCGTCCCACTCCCTGGGTCCCTACTCTCGGGCTCTTCCCGGGCTCCTCTTCCATCCTGGTCCCCAGCCCAGGACCCCTTTGCTTACCGCTAAGCCCTCTTTTCCCCTGCAACTTGGCAACCTCGACTGTTAGCCTCACTTCGACCCTCCTTCTTGGTCCCCGAAAAGTCAGCTCCCCGCGGCCGGACCCCCGCGTCACTCCGGCTGTCATGCCTGGACGCCCGCACCCCTATTCTGAGCCAACTCTGAGCCACTCTCTTCCCGGCAACTTTTTTTTGCTCAGTAAGTCACAATAGATAAAGATTCCTGCTTTCTTTTTCTTTTTCTCCTTTTTCATTTTTTAATGTTTCTCCAAGACCTTTTAACCAGCCAGCAGGGAAGACCGCCCCGCATGGACCCCTTCCTGGTTCTCACCTACAGCGATACCTGCCAGGTAGAGGCGCTCCCGTTTTGGACAACAGGGGACCCTGACCAAGTTCACACAGTTTGCAAAAGCTTTGCTTTCCACTTAGTGAAGGGCTGCGATTCTAGGTCAAGCTTCCTAGATGCCCCAGGCCCTCAAGAAGAGACTCCCCTGTCCTATACTCCCCACCATGCCAAGGGCAACTGATTGCTTAATACCGGGGCTCTCTGAGCTTACTCGGAATGCCACCGTGCCCGCACTGTGCACTTTTTTCTGGGATTGGTACATACAGATGTGACAAGATATGTGCCAGAGAAGTAGGCAGAAACTGGATTATAGGTGACTGAATGCTAAATGAAGTTTAAAATTCAATTTCCTTTTTTCTAGGAGCCACTTCCAATTGGACCAACCGTCCACCTCCTCTTTTCAGTAAAGTTGTCATTATGCTGATAGATGGCTTGAGGGACGATTTTGTGTTTGGGTCAAAGGGGGTGAAATTCATGCCGTACACCACTTACCTCGTGGAAAAAGGAGCATCTCACAGTTTCGTGGCTGAAGCAAAGCCACCTACAGTGACTATGCCTCGAATCAAGGTAAACAGTTTGACTAAATGTTTTATAAATTATGGTTTGGCTCTTTAAGAGATATAGAAGGGCTCTCTGTAGTCTTACTTGTCCAGGTTTTAACTGTGTGGTCCACCTGGCTGGGGCAGGAGAGTGCTGACAAAGCCGGACAGACCAGCTGGAACTGAGACCCAGGACGTGCACCCCTTTGCAGGCAGCCAGAGCCCATGCTTGCCGGGAAGCACGAAGGATTTAGTGCCCAGTCATCCAGGCCAGCGGGCTCTCAGAGGTGCCATCCTCTTTGCTAACCTGCTCTTTTCTTTCATTGACATTAGGCCAGTGACAACCCTGGAATGCCTTCAGGGTTATCTAGTTTGGTCTCCGGACTTTGTAGGTGAGGAGGGAAATTCAGCCTTGTCCAGCCAGGAAGCATGCACGGTGCCCATTTCAGCATGAGTGGGCTCAAGCAGGTCTCACTGTCCCTGCTCTGGAAAACACCTTTGAGTGTTCAGCCTAGCTAGTGTGGCTTTGAAGTGCACAGTGCTTTACCCAAGAGCCACAGGTAAAGAAAAGACTAAAGCTTTATTGATTGGTTCGAGAACTATTTATTGAACAAATAGGGACAGTTTTCTAGATGAGGAAACGGGTTTGAAGTGCCAAAACCACACGACTGGAATCGGGAACTGCAGCATAAGACTCTGGTTCCAGAGTCTCTGTTGATCACACTGTGGCGCACAGCAGAATAGGGGTCCAAAACATTTCCTTTTCCAGTTATCTCTGCAGAGTCCTCCTCACTCTCCACGGCAAGAAGCTACTGTTCCCAAGGCCACAGCCACCACAGGAAATCCCCATGGAGATGACAGACTTGAGCTCTCACACTTCGTGACCCCCAGCTGCAACTCAGTGACTACCTGCGTGCGCCCTTGGGTGAAGGGAGTGCCGCACTGCCCCCGCCTTCCTTAAAATGCCGGTGGGAACCCAAGTTAGTGTGAGAAGGAAGGGAGCGCCTTGTAACGGCCCCAGAAGAATGATGGACAGATTTGACTACATGAAAACGGGACATTATAAACAGTCAGCTGACAAACAATAAACTGGAAAAGTTATTTATAGTTGACATAAAAAACAAGACGCTAAGCCCATGACACATACAGAGCATCCAGTCAGACAGAGCAGTCCCGTGGCAGCTGGACAAAGGACATGAAGAAATCAACCAGGGAGAAATCAAAATGGCCAGTGAACATGGGAAAAGAGTCTTAACTTTACAAGTGATCATAGCAGGGCAAAGGAGAACCATCCATGAGACCAGATTTTGTCACCTTGTAAATATTTCAAGATTGATGATAACCTCCTCTTCACGAGATGTGAACAGGTGCCTTACCATTGTGGACATCACTGGGCTCAGCTGCTGCCCTTGCTTGGTCCAGGGTGGCTCCCCGTGGCCTCCGCACCCTGGCTCGGGGCTGTGCTCCCACCCCGTTCCCCTCTTGACCTCCATCCGAGCTGCCCTCCCTCCTTGGCGATCACACACGGCTCCGCTTCCCCGTGTGCTGGGTGCTCTCCTGTGCAGCCCTCTCCCCCTGGCAGCCCTTCTGCCTTCAGGTCCCAGCTCAGAGGGCCCTTCTGGGGGAAGGCTTTCAAAGTAAACGTCCATTAAAATGGTCTTGGTTACACATGTTAAATGTATTGTACGTTCCAGGATTAAATACACATATAGCAGCTGATCTGTTGTTAATTGGTAAGCAAAAGCAAGTTGTTGCAGAATTATTTATGTAGTTTGTCACCATTTTGGTGTATAAATGTATCTTTGTGTATTTGTGATTGTATACATACAGAAGAAGGTATGAAAAGGGACTCACCAAAATTAACTGGTTCTCTTTAGTGAGCAGAATTTGGGGGTAAGAGAAAAGGTCACTTTTTAAGAAAAAAGTGTATTCAGAGAGAGTTTTTGTGCCGTCTGGCACATGCACCTGTGTGTGTGCGCTAAGGGGAGATTCAACATGTGCACATCCGTGTCCCCCACCTCCACTTGTGATCCCCACTCAGGGGTGGTGGCTGTTCTCCTTGTCATTTGGTTTGTGGGTGTTGCTCACCTGGACTGCGTCTAGAGAGCGTCTCCCCAGGTGTGCAGTTGCTGGTGTCCTTGCTGGGCCACTTCCTAAGCCTTGTTTTTATTTTCAGGCTAGTCTCTCTAAGGGCCCCCAGGTCAGCATAGGTCAGCGATTGGTCAGAGATTGTGTGCAAATACCCTACGCCATGAGGCTTCACCGTCTGGTGGGTCACGTGTGGGACGGGCCACACGCTCCCAGCCTGGGCATTTCTACGTCTGCCCGCACTCTCACCCTCTCTCTGAACAGGGACCCTGTTCGGCCAGAAGGAACTGGTAACTGGGCCCTCCCTAGCATCTCCTGAGTGGACACGCACCCTTACGGATCTGGGGACGTGTGGGGGCTTATACCTGTCTCGCTCCCCAGATGCCCTGTTCAGTTTGGGGCTGATCTCTTACCACCACCAGTGTGGAGCCTTGGGCAGCTGTGAATTGGCTTCCTGTTGACTTCTCGCCCCTGGAGTGGTGCTGTTCCACAGGGCTACCTCCCAATGAGGCCCCCACCTGGTCCTGCTCGGGGCTGGGGTGGGTGGACCGTGGGAAACACCGCAGGTGCCCCGCGTGCTCACGGAGCTTCAGCGCTTTGTCTCGAGGAAGCCCTTGGCCGGTTGTTGATTGTCTGTCCTTGTGAGTTTTCCAAGTCCAAAAAGAGTTGTTTTTGACCATTTAATCCATTTTTTATCATTGCTCTTGGTGGAGATTTATTGAGCTTCTAACTTGCCTTCCAGGCATTCAGTTTATTCACCTTTACACTTGCTATTAAGTCTTGGCAGAATTTTAACATCTTTGGCATGATCCAGGTCCCTGCATGTTTTCGTTGCACAGGTCCCTGGACGCTAGCATTGTGGGTCGTTGGAAAGTACAGAGCATGGAGACCGTGGCCCATCCCGTGGCCTCTCAGACTCCGTGCTGAATGAGGGAGGCCGCTGCCTTACGCCTCGAGTATCGAGGTGTGAGGGGTGTCACGCCCACCCTCTCCTCCCGGAAGCTATGGTGCTGCATCAGACTGGGCGGGGGTTGGGGGGCACCTACATCGATGGGCCAGTTTACTCTGAGAACCCCTGTGAGTTTTCATTCCAAGACCACTGTTCCCCTGCGTGTGTGAGGAGCTGCCTCTTCACTGGGAGCGGACGTTAGAGCCTCTGGTCTTTCTGTCAGTACGTGGAGCTTCCAGATTTGATGCTGATGGTGGGTTAGAAACACAAAGAGGTTTGTGTTTCTCAGCAGGTCCCACACTTTGCCACTTGCTTTGGTTCTTAGAATCCAGAGCTTGTCCTCTGGCCACCACAGTCATCCAGCTACCCATGGCCTCCTCCCGCAGCCTCTCCTTAGCTGAGCTGTGGTCAGGTGCTCACGACGGAGCTTTCTGGTTTGCCCAGAACCCGCAGGTGGCTTCCCCCGTTCTGATGCCGACCCGGCCTCTGGGGCGCGCAGCCCCGTTCTGTGCCTGCATCTTTTGTCTGCACTGGGGTCTGTGGCAGCTCTTCCCCTCTGTGCTCTGGACCCCGGAGTCTAACCAGGTGTGTCCCCCCCTGCAGGCCCTGATGACGGGGAGCCTCCCCGGCTTCATCGATGTCGTCAGGAACCTCAACTCCCCCGCGCTGCTGGAAGACAATGTGATCACGCAGGCCTGGGCCTCGGGGAGGAGGATCATCTTTTATGGGGATGAGACGTGGGTGAAGTTATTCCCACGGCATTTTGTGGAGTATGATGGAACCACCTCGTTTTTTGTGTCAGATTACACAGAGGTCAGTCTCTACAGTAAGAATGTGAGTCACTGTAGATAGAGCGGGAGCGTGTGGCTGTGCTGCGTCGCAGTGCTGGGAGTGGCATGGAGACAGTGCCGGCGCGGTCCGTGCACACACGCGGTCACAACCGGGGGCAGAGACCCCGATGCCAGGGTGAGGACAGTTCTCGGGAGCCCACAGCCTAGAACAGCTGAACACCTGTGGACGCGTATGCAGGATCCGGAGGGGCTTCCCGGCAAGGAAACATTTGAGCTGGGTCTTACAGGTGAGTGTGGACTTCTGAGGAGGATAGCAGGTGCCCGCACCTGTCCAAGGCACAGCCTGAGGACTGCCCTGGGGCTGCCCGGGACCCCCAGTTCTTCTGCGAGTGGGGTGGCGTGTGACGTGGAGAGGGCCGAGGGCCGGCCTGGTCCTGAGGGGCATCCGCCTGAGGCTGGGCTTACAGCCCTGGTTGGAAAGTGGAGCCTGGGTGCACAGGGCGACCCACAGGGCAGTGACACCCACGTGTCTGAACTTGGCATGGGGGTGGACAGTCTCACACAGTCACACCTGTCCCTTTGCTGGGCCTGGTGAGGCACCTGCAGGCCTGCTCACGTCGATGCCCTTGGCTGCGAGCGCCACAGCACAGACCAACTGTGACCGGGTCTCCCCGTCCTGGGTCCGATCACGCAGACACCCTCTCATTGTTGTAAGCTTTTCTGTGGGAAGGAGAGGGGTCCAGGCCGAGGGGACCGATGCCTCTTTTGGGGACGGCCGATGGCTTGCCGTGGATTGCCACGTGTCTTCCTCCCAGAACAGCTTTCTGACGGGGGGCCTATATGGGCCCCCCACTTCCCTGGGGTTGCTTGGGCTCTGGCTCCTCTCCCATCTTCACTCCTCTGCCCGACACCCTCCGTCACCTCGCGGTGACCTGGCCATTCGCTCAGGCCGGTGCAGCGGTGCACAGAGTCTCTCGGAACACACCTTGCTCCTTCACGTGACCTGCGCAGCGTGTCCTGTCTGGGACCCAGAGACCGGACGGCGGTGTCAGTGAGACCCGAGTCTCCTGCTGATGTCTGTTTAATTCTCACGGAAGTTTTTATTTTTTTCTCGGGCTCTTCAAACTGCCACAAGTCCCGTCACCTAAAGCGCACCCGGCCGTTCGTGGCAGCCCCATGGTGTGTCTGGGGGAGCGCGGAGGGAGGGAGGGTGCCTCGGGGCTCGTCATGTGCGCTTCCCCCCTTCAGGTGGACGACAACGTCACCAGGCACCTGGACGCGGTCCTGAAGAGAGGGGACTGGGACGTGCTGGTCCTTCACTACCTGGGGCTGGACCACATCGGCCACGTCTCCGGGCCCCACAGCCCGCTGATCGGGCGCAAGCTCGGCGAGATGGACAGCATCCTGATGAGGATCCACACCTCGCTGCTCTCGCAGGTGAGCCGCGCTGCGGTGCGTCGTGGGGCATCCTAGTGCCCACGTACCCCGGAAGAACTGAAGTGGGAACGTGACGGTGGCCGCCCCGCGGGGCTCACCGGCACTGGCTCCATCTCCGCCGTCACCGTTTATCCGGCTCGTGTTTCTCAAACGCCTCCTGCGCCCCTGCCCGTCTGGGTCTCTGTGGAACGTACGCCGCAGCCACGGGGCAAACGAGTGCAGAGGTGTTCTGGAAGGTGCCACGGGAGAGCCCGGCCAGGGGGTGGGGATGGGGTTGTCAGCACTGTGGTCAGAGCAGACACGCGGGGTGTGAGCGGAGGCTGGAAGGGAAGGAGGGCGGACAGGCCTTCCCCAGGCCAAGAGCCAGGGCGAGGCGGGGCCTGTGGGCAGAGGCTGTTGGCTGGAGCCGCTGCTGGGGCAGGGAGGCGGCCATGTGGGACAGAGGAGGACCCCGAGGCACGCAGAGGGATGTGCACGAGTGCTCGGCTCGGGAGGGGCAAAGAAGTCCGGACCCCGGGCCCTGAGAGGCCCTCGTCCCTGCCTGCTGTGCTGTGTGACCCTCGTGTGACTGTGTGTGTTTCATGTGTGATATGTGACAGCAACCCTTTGATCTGACTATAAGCTCGTAGGTAGAAAGGAAAAGTAACTAATTTAGAAAAAGCAGCTGTTCCTAAAGCTAAAATCTAAAGGTGATGTCTGAACAAGATGACGTGTTCTCAGTACGAACACAGTTGAACTGTCTTCCGTTGCTTTCTAGGAGAGAGAGACGTCTCCGCCCAGTTTGCTGGTCCTCTGTGGCGACCACGGCATGGCTGAGCGCGGCGGCCACGGGGCCTCTTCTGTGGAGGAAGTGAACACCGCTCTGCTCCTGATCAGCTCTGCTTTCGAAAGGAAACCCGGTGAGACGTTCGGGACGACTGACATGTTGGAACTGTGTTTTATTTCTGCCTGATGTAATTCGATTTTAACTTTAAAACCGTATTTGGAAGCTAAGTTTCAAACATCCTGCGTAACGGGAGGATGAAAACTGATGGGGCGGTTGGGGCTGGAAGGGGAGGTTTCCTGCTCTGACTCATACCACACAGACACCCCTGGTGGGAACGGCGCCACGTGCGTGCCGGGGCCCAGGACCTGGCGGCTCAGAGCCACGCGAGCCACGTGCGTGAACCGGAAGGGACGCAGGCACTTCAGCTCTGTGAGCAGCATCCATTGCTGGAACTGCAAGTCGACCGAATAGCCACGTCAGCAAGAGTCACAAGACCAGTCCCAGCAGGATTCACTGAGGGCCCGTCTGTCATCGCCGTCACACCCTGCTCTGCGCCCACGCACACGCCAGCCCTCCGGCCCCCGCCCCCGCCCCGGGGCCTGCTCGCTGACAGCTCGCTGTTGTTTCCTTAGACCCTGCGGCTTCTCCTCCTGGATCCTCAGCAGCGCCCAGCACTGCGGGAGCCTGCCTCCCCGTGAGGGGCACAGCACCCGCCAGAGCACCGGCCTCTCCACCCCGCCGTCCCCCGGCGCACCCCGGGCACAGCAGGGTCCGTGTGGCCACGGGGGGAGTGAGAGCCCCAGGCCCACACCCGCCTTCTCTCCCAGCCGTGCGTTCGTCCAGTGCGGGTCACTGAGCTCCTGCAGTGGACCGGCCTGTGTGGGAGGAGAAGAGGCAGCTGAGCTGGTGGGTCTGTGCTATCAGGGCCTGGGGCTGTCGTCTGCCTGAAACCTGCCTCTCGCAGCCCCTCTCGCTCGGAGGCCTGGCCTCGTCCCCACGGCCAGGAGGGCCCCGGGGGCTGCTGGGCGCCTGACCTCATCGGCGCCTGACCGCAGTGCCAGTGTTTGCTCCAGGGACGGCCGTCTCGTGGAGCCTGCTCGTGCTCACCGCGGGAGCCAGGGCCACTCCCTGCCAGTGCATGGGGAGATGGGCAGCACCCTCGGCACCGCTCCGGCACCGCATTACCTCGTCGGTGGCCACTCACCGCCTCCCACCAGCCCGGGGTGCCCACCCCCGCCCGGCCGTCTCTTTGCCTCTATTGGATTTAACTCCTCGGAGCACACGGCCTCGCGTGGCTGGACGCTGGCTCCAGGGCCCACACAGCGCTGCGTGCGCCCGGTCTCGCGCCCCTCTCTCGTTGCATGACCTTTGTCACCCGTCCGATCGTAAGGCGGCGGGCGCTTATTCCCACGCTTTGGCTTCACGTACGCGTTGGTGAACGTGTTTCCATGTAGATGTGTTCTCGCACGGCACCGTGTGTTCTCCAGCACAGCCTGGGCCACTTCCCTGCTCTGGGCCGTGGCTGCCAGACACACTTCTCTGTGGGGCGACTGACAGCGGAACCACGCCTGTAGTCCCGCACGCAGGGTCCTTGCGTGACCGGGGCCGGCGGTGGCCTTGCACTTCGGGGCCTTGGAACAACAGCTGGCCCAGCGCCCTTGGCCAGTCCCCAGGGGGGCTTTTTCTTTGGGGTTCGGTTTGTTTCAGGCCAATGCCCTTAACGTAAGAGAACGCTACAGGGGAAAATCAGTGACATCGGAGAGAAAACCTCTTTCCAAGTCTACCCAGGGGCTGTCAGAGGAGGGTCAGTCTAGAAGAGAGAGTAAATTTGATCCAGTTAAAAAAGAAAAATTCTATATGACTGAAAAATACCACAGACAAGGCTGACCATCTACACACTCACACTGCAGTGTCTGTGAGACTCCCGCCAGGCCCGCCTCCCCAGTGGGCTCTCCTGGTGGCCCCCCAGCCCCTGCCAGCCTGCGCAGGAGCTCCTGGGGTACGGGGGCTGGGGGGCCACTTCACAGGCAGGACGCTGGCTGTGTGGGGCTGCTTTTTTTTTTTTTTTTTTTTTTAAGAATTTATGTTTACAGAAACAGGAAAGGAGGGAGGAATAGAGAGAGAGAAACATCAATGTGTGGTTGCCTCTCGCATCCCCCCTACTGGGGACCTGGCCCCCAACTCAGGCCTGTGTCCTGGCTGGGAATCGAACCGGTGACCCTTTGGTTCGCAGCACTCAGTCCACTGAGCCACACCAGCCAGGGCTGCATGGACCTTCTTGTCTGAGGCCCTGCACTGGAGGGTGCAGAGCTGGGGCTGGAGCCCAGTGTCCTGGGTCACACCCACCTCCTTGCAGGAGTCAGGAGGGTGGGGACAGCCAGCCGCTGCTGGTACTGGAAGCACTTCAGGCCGGCAGCAGGCAGGGCTGGCTCCGGGACACACTCTCCTCGTAGTGGTCCCCCCACCCCTGCTCAGGAGCCGTCGGGAAGTTGGTAGCTGCTCCGTGGGGCGGTGTGGACCACTCTGAGTCCCAAGGCCAGGGCCGCCAGAGACCAGCCCTCGCCCTTTTCAAGGGTTTGTTGACTTCGCTGAAGGGGCCCTCCATCAGGTGACCATCTGCTGGGCCGCCTGCTCGCCCTGTGCCACGCCACGCTACAGAGCTCACTCAGCAGTGCGTGTGCGTGTGCGTGTGTGTGTGTGTGTGCTGGAGCCCCCCAGGCATCGCATGCGGGCCTAGGGAAGGCAGCGCACCCCTCCCGGTGGGCGTTCAGTCAGGTGACGGGCATCAGACGGCCAGTGCGTTCCATGCGAACCCACGGGGGGTTCACAGAGACGGGCGCTGGGATCGATGTTCGTTGCAGAGGTCAGACCGGAGAACCGCTGCCATCCTGTGTGTCCCAGAACCTGTCACCCACACGGCTTCTTCTGCAGGTGACGTCAGGCGGCCACAGCACGTCCAACAGACAGACGTGGCCGCAACGCTCGCGATAGGGCTTGGTCTGCCGATTCCGAAACACAGCGTGGGCTGCCTCCTGCTCCCTGTCGTGGCGGAGAGAGCGATGCGGGAGCAGCTGCGACTCCTGCATCTGAACGCAGTGCAGCTCTGCAGGCTGCTGCAGGAGAACGTGCCTTCCTACGAGAGGGGTGAGTCAGGCCGCGCCCCCGCGCCTGGCGCAGTCCTGGCGCTGCTCTGCCGGCTCTGGCGGTTTGACCCCAACCCTCCTGAGCGGGTGTGTCTGTGTGACCCTCCTCTTCCCCCAGAGCCTGGGTTTGAGCAGTTCCAGAAGTCAGAAAGGCTGCACGCCAACTGGGTTCGCCTGTACCTGGAGGACAGCCATGCCGACGTCCTCCTCAGCCTCGGGAGCAAGGTCCGCAGGCAGTACTCGGATGCCCTGAGGACCCTGAGCCTGGCCCTGAGCGCACAGGGCGCCCACTACGACGTCTACTCCATGCTGGTGGGGGCCGTCGTGGTGCTGGAGGTGCGTGCTCGCGTGGCCCATCCGTGGGACGCACGTGGTGACCGAGCCAGGGCGTTCCAGTGCACAGAGCGTGTAACGGCGTAGGGGTTTCCTGCGTGTTCCCCTGTGTCCCCAGCACACGGTGGCAGGCGCCCATCCGGGTGGCGCCCGCAAGCCCCACAGTCGTGGACGTGCCCTGCTGTCCTGCCCCAGGTCCTTGCCCTGCTGCTGCTCAGCGTCCCCCAGGCGCTGGGCGCCACGGCCGAGCTGGACGTGCCCCTGTCGTCGCCCGTGTCCTGTCTGCTCTTCTACCTGACGCTGCTGCTGCTCGGGGCCGTGCACGTCATCGTCTGCACCTCAGCCGAGAGCTCCTGCTACTTCTGCAGCCTCGCGTGGCCGGCCGTGGCCACGGTGCTGGCACTCGCCTCGGCCCTGCTCTGCGCGGTCGCGTCTGCCCTGACCAGGACGCTTGTGGGTGGAGAGCTCCTGAGGAGGGTAAGACTGGTCCCCGCAGACGCGACACCGTCTCTCCACGTGGGCCGTTTTCGGTCAGTCGGCCACTCCCTGGCAGCACCGGCTGGTGAGGAAAGGCCTGTGGGGGCACCCTGTCCCCGAGTGCTGAGCTCCCAGGCCCCGCCTGCAGGCGGGGGAGCCAGCGCCTCCGGGCCTGTGACTGTCACCGGGGGCTGTGCAGAGCTGCGGGTCCCAGGTGGGCAAGCAGCTGGCTGGCAGGGAAGCTTTCTCGTCCAACGGCTCCAACGGCGATGGGGGTGTGGCCGGGGGAGGTAGGAAGAGGCTCAGCCCCATGTGGGTCCCGCCCTCCCCAGACCCCATTCTGCCTCCTGCGACACCACAGTGTCCTTTTCCAGCGCTCAGAGCCTTCGGCCTCTCGCCCACTGCTCCCCAGCCGGCTGTGCTGTCAGGGTCGCGAGGGAGAGGTGGGCAGGTGGGTGGTCCCATCGCCCAGGGGACCCAGCACAGAGCTGCTCCCCTCCCCAGCCCGCCGTGTCTGAGGGAGCCACGTGGGGCCGTGAGGGCAGGCTCTCCCCGGGCCCTCACAGGCTCTCAGTGTCCATATACCGTCTCCCAGCTGGACGCACACAGAACCCGCTGGGGAGCTGCCCGGTGATGGTGGCTGAGTGCTCACCCTTCTTTCAGTTGGTGCATGTAAGGGACAGTGCTGTGATGCCAACTGTGTCATTTCAATAGAATTGACCGCTTTAGTGGAAACTTTCTGGGTTTCTGGAAAATTCATGGGACATCAGGGGTCTGGCTTGGTGGGAACTGCCCGGTAGCAGGGTCTGGCCGTGGCCCCCGACGGCTCGGGAGGATGGGCTCTCTGCACTCTGCGCCGCCAAGCGGTTCTGGTCTGAGCGTCCCCCATCTCGCTGCCACTCGGCCTCGGACGGGCAGTCCAGGGTGAGGACGGCCCGTGTCCCCCGAGGGTGCCCCCGTGGGCTGTGTTCCCTGACCCACCATGCGCAGCACGTGGCGCAGGATTCCTGCAGCGGCCGGGGTTTCCCCTCACGGAGCGCTCCTCCCTCCTCACAGAACCCGGCGCACTCTGGCCCCAGGTGGCCGGAGTTGGACCTCCTCCTCTTGCTGGGGACTCTGGGCCATGCCGCAAGCCTGGGCTCGAGCAGCTTCGTCGAGGAGGAGCACCAGACCTGGTACTTCCTCGTCAACACCCTGTGTCTGGCCCTGGGTCACGACATCTGCAGACGCTGCTTCCCAGGGGACGACGGTGACAGGGCAGAATGGCTCGCTGGTGCGGCCCCAACTCGGCCGGACAAGAGCCCTCGCCATGACGTGTTGGACCTGGACCAAAGACGCAAGGGCCGCTCCTCCTTGGACGCGCTCCGTGGCCCTGAGAAGTGGATGGTGCTGGCGAGCCCGTGGCTGGTGCTCAGCTGCTGCCGGCTGCTGCGGTCCCTGAACCACACGGGGGTGCAGTGGGCCCACCGCCCCGACCTGGGGCACTGGCTGGCCAGGTGAGAGTGCAGGCCACTCACAGCCTCCTTCTGCAAAAGGTGGGCCTGTTCTTCATGTTCAGGGTGCAAACGGCATTTGAGGTCGCAGGGAATGGGAGCATGCGCCCCGGGCCCTGAACTGACGTTGAAAGGGGGGCCTGCGTGAGGCTGCCCCGCTGCGCTCGGCTCTCACTGCCGAGTCCTTGCGATTGCTGGTGTCTGAAAACCCGTGAGCTGTCAGTGACCGCTGCGGCAGGGATGCCGGTCTGCCCCTCGCTGCCCTTCCCCGAGGACACTGCTGTCCTCTCGTGGGGGGCGGGGGGCTAGCGGGGAGCTGCGCTGTCCACCCAGCTTGGCCCTGCCAGGTGTCCAGAGCCCGAGCACAGCAGCCCCTGGGACAGCACCACGACACACTTGTTTTTCTGGAAAACTGCCTCCATGCGGGGGGATTTGCCGGTTCCCACCGCAGAGACACCCCTGTGGGTGCAGGGGCACCTCCCCCAGCGGTGCCCCCAGCCCAGTTGGGGCATTCCTCCACATGCTGGGCCTGGCTCCCCTGTGTCACAAGTTGTTCGTGCCAGTTTGCAGAGGCAGCAGCATGACCCCACCCCAGCCCCCTGACAGAGCTTGAGGGGCAGCCTGGTCCTTTTTTCAGTCGTGACACTGAACAACTCAGGGCAGAGCGTAAAATGTCCAGTTCAGTCCGCCCCAATGAAGGGACACCCACTTGACCACCCCTGAGAGCAAAGACCCAGCCGCAGTGTGGTCCCAGGCTGCCTGCTGTCCCTGGGACCTAGGTCCTGGCCGCAGCTGTGTCTGTCCTCAGCACTGCCCCAGGCACCTCACTCACATGTGCAGGTGCCTGGGCGGAGTGCCCACCTGGCCACTTCCAGCTGCTGCGTGTCTGGCTCTGTGAGCAGTCGGCGGGGCCAGCCCTGCCCCGGGAGGAGGGTCACACCAGGAGGTACGTGTCCCCATGAGTGGGGTGCACCCTGGGAGGCACGTGGTTCGCCCTGCGCCTGCGCTGGGGGCAGTGTGGCCGTCCTGAGAAGGGGCGTGAGGCCCAGTGTTTCCCGTGCGTCCCTGCCCCGGGCGGGGCCAGGCTGCTGGTGGGGCCCTCGCGCGTGAAGCACGTGAACGGCCCTTCGTTTGTCACCTCGTGCAAACCTCGGTCTGGACTGAAGTCACCGACGGTTTTCTTCTTTGCTTTTCTGAGGAGCCAGCTGGTCTCAGGGCAGCTCTTAGAACGCCCCTGGGTGTGGATCCATGAGCCAGCAGTCTCACCTGTCGGTGATTCCTGGCACTTTCCGTCTCGTTTCAGCTCCCACCACAAAGCTGAGCTCTCCGTGCTGGCCGCCCTGTGCCTCCTGGCGATCTTCATGCTGGCTCACCGGCGCTGCTCCCCAGTGTCCAGGGTGGCCATGGCACTCGGCCTGCTGGGCGTCTACTGCTACCGGGCGGCCACTGGCCACCTGCTGCTGCCGTGGCAACGAGAGAGCAAGGGCATTTCCAAGTACGTGGACCAGCAGACCCGAGGGCTGTGCCTAGGCCTGTCCCCGCCCCGTGCACTGAAACGGGCCGTGCTGCCTGGGGGAGGCGCAGCCCGTGGTCCGGGAGTGGGTCCCGCCGGCAGGGAGTGGGGCACGCCTCAGTGAAGGGCTCCGTTTCCCTGCTTGCTCTGGCTGGAGAGAGACGGGGACCTCGGGAGGAAGATGTGTGGGGTTTATTTTTTAAACAAAGCAGTTTTAAAGATAAGGAACGTATGCCGTGGTTTCTTTTCAGATTGTATAAACCTTTTACCTTTTACTAGAACAAGGAACCTAAAGGATTCCAGTTTGTTTGGTCAGGAAGCTACGAGACGGCAGCACGTGGGTGCTGCCGGGCAGTTGGCAAGTGCAGCACAGAGCGAGCTGTCCAGAGCGCCGGCCAGGCAGGCAGGCAGGCCCCCGGCTGGTCAGCAGGGCGGCTCCCCTGTGCTCAATGGAGACGGGCGGGTGACTGCTGCAGGGCTGTGTGTGACACGTGCGTGCCCAGCCCCTGACCCGGGCATCCCTTGCACAGCTCTTCAGAAGAGAAGCCGAGATGAGGCTGAGGGTGGGGCCCAGCTGCTGTGCTCTTGGAGGCAGCAGCCAGGGCACAGGGTGAAAGCGAGGCCAGCGGCAGCTGTGGCGGGTGAGCCCCTGAGCTAGGGCGTTCTGGACTCTCACTGCCACCACGTAGCTCGGCGAGTGGTGGGTCCTTGCAGGGCACGCAGAGGCTGGGAGCAGTGGCGTGGACTGGAGTGTGGCCCGAGCCCATGGCCCGGGAGCACATTGTCACATCTGTGGGACACGCGGCACGGTGTCACGGGTCGCCGTGGTCTCCAGCACACAGACCGTTTAGTGGCTGCTCTCAGTCTCGCTCAGCTGTGTGTCGCTTTTCCACGCAGAGGGAGAAAAGCAGGTGTCATCTCTCCTCAGAGGTCGAGGCGAGGGCTGCGGGCCAGGCCATGTGGTGGCCAGGGGCCCAAGGGGCACCCCTGGAAGCGACCCACCCACGGGGGTGGGGAGTCGAGAGCCTGGCTGGGTGCTGGGCCTCCCCCCGAGATGGAGGCCGCGAGGGGCCGTGTGGGGCTTCGACGTCTGGGACTCGGGGCCCGGCCGTCCTGTTTCAGGGTGCTCGTCCAAACCTCCATGCGCAACCCGCGAGAAAAGTCCACAGTTCCTCTCGTGTCCGCGCACCCGCTTGCAGCATCCCCCACGTCCACACCTGGACCCTCCCCTCTCCTCCCTTGGCGGTGGAGGCCCTGTCGGCCGCGCCCCCTGCGCTCCGTCCGTTGGTGCTCTCCGCTCCCCTTCTTCTGTGAAACCCTGCTGCCCGCCCTGCCCGCCCGGGCCCAGCTCCAGGCCCCTGCTGGTTCTGGACCTGCGGTTCTGCTTGGACCTGCGGTTCTGCTTCGCTCACAGCTGCCTCGCTCCTTTCAGACCCCAGGTGCTGCTCCCCACCGACTCTCGTCCTTCTCTACGGGGAAGCTCGGCCCGCGGTGCGCAAGGCCACGCCCCACTGCGCCTGCCCTGGAGTCTCCGGACATGGAACCCCGCCCCGCCCCGTCCGTAAACTTCTCCAGCTCCTCCAACTTCGGTCACCCTCCCCTCCTCTAACTCTGCGGGCCTGCCTTGAGCTCCCGCCTGGGCCCTGGGTGCTGGGACCTCAGCTGCGCCGCAGAGGGGCCCCAGGGCCGCTGCGTGCTGGCATGCGGTGGGCAGCGCTTGGCTATTCAGGTTAAACTCATCACACTGAAAAGATAATTTGTGAAAAATGTGTAAACCTTCCTAAGAAAACTGAGATGTGAAAGTTAAGTTTTTCAGAACGGATAGCATTATGGTGATTATTCCATGGTAAAGTTTTCTCTTGGCGTTACTGTAAGTGGTCAGCTCTTCCGGTATGTGTGAAACATTTGGCTTCTGGACTCTGCCTAAATGCGTTTGGGGATATGGGAGTTCCACAGCTGATGTGCCTCAGCTCAGTGCCGTGAGCTGGGTCCCTCCAGACAGCTGTAGGTGACGTGCTCAAACTCAGTCACATGGTGCCAGGCCCTGGACGTGCAGACTCGGGCGTCCTTCCCGGGTCGGGACAGCCCTGAGAGCTGTGGGTGCCCTTCCTCCTCACGTGCGGGTGGCCGGCTGACGTGCTGCCCCGCCCCAACCACAGAGCTGGGCGCTGCAGGGCCCAGACTCGCCTGCCTCTCCCCAGGGTGCGTGGTCGGGGCACGTGTGTGCACAGAGGCGTGCAAGCAGTGACTTAAATCTGCTCGGTTGTGAGCCTGCAGCTGTACCTTAGCGTTTGTGAACTCGTGGGAGCTCCTGGCAGAGCTGGGCCTCCTCAGGTGAAGTGACGTGTGCCCAGGCCGTGCTCGGGCGGGAGGAGGGCGGTTATCCCTGCGCCAGCTCCATCACCGCAGGGCGCGCCACGAGGACCGGCACCCTGGGCCAGGCACCCCCTCCGCCGCACCCCGGGTGGGTGGGCGGCACCGCGGCTGGTGCAGTGAGCAGACACGTGGTCTTCGTGGGAGAAGATGCGTTTGGATTTGTCTGGGTGGTGCTAACACATCTACTCTGTTTCGTTTTTTTTTTTAGGGGTATCGTTGAGGCTCGTTTTGTTTATGTGTTTGTCCTTGGCCTGCTGTTCATGGGTACCAAGGACTTGCTAAAGTCTCGAGTCATTGCCGCAGACCACACGCACCAGCCCACAGGCCTGCGGGACCTTCACGGGGGCCTCGTGCTGCTGGCGGCGCTGCTGGTCCGGCCACACAACCTTCCCGTCCTGCTGTGCAGCCTCTTGGTCCAGGCTGTGATGACCAGGTTCGTCTGGAGGCCCCTGAGGCACAGCGCCGCGGAGGTCACGGCCATGCATTATTGGTTCGGTCAGGCGTTCTTCTATTTCCAGGTAGGTTTTCTTTGTTATTGTGGGCAGGAGGCCATCGACTCTGTGCCCCTCACCCTTCGTGTCCTTTGAGAAGGTGTCGGCACGAGTTGGGAGGCTACAGCGTTTGTTCGGTGAGAGAGCGGCCAGGGCGGGATGGTGGGTGACGCTTTGGTCTCAGGCGTGTTGTCAGATGCAGTGCAGCCGAGAGGGCCCGGGGCTGGGCGTGTCCCCACCACACACAACGCCATGCGTCCTCGCCCCGTCGCACAAGGCGGGGGCTGTGCCGTCCAGGCTCCGCTTGGTCGTCTGTCCCCGAGGTCCCTGGGGTTGTCGCACCTCCTCTCCCGTGATGAAGGGCTCCTGGGGCCAGGCCAAGCCGCCTCCAGGATGCACCTCAGGGTGCACCTCACACCTGGAAGGGCGCCTGGACAGGTGGACAGAGGGTCTAGCTCCTACCTCAGAGGGACCCAGCTCCATGCCAGCTGAGCACTGCCCTCGACCTGGTGGCGGCCAGAAGCTCCCGCCCCAGGTGGCGACCCCGCACGGCTGCCGCGCAGCAGTCGAGCCTCCTGTTGCCCAGGTTCCCGGTCGCACGGCTTTTCCGTCTGTTTCCTGAAGCCCAGAAGGGGTGAGGGGTGAAGTCCCGAGCAAGTGGCCTGATGAGGGCCTGCTTCTGCTCCAGTCCATCTGTGTGCCCGCCCTCAAACCCGCCTCCCCTCTGCCTCCCACCTTCTGGCTGCAGCTGCCCCGCCAGCCCACGCTTCTCTCTGCAGCTGGGCCGGCAGCTCATGGAGGGCGTGTTCCTGGCGGGGCCTGCTGTGCCTTGGTTTCCTCAGGGGTGAATTCAGGGTGAAATTAACAGCCCTCAGGGGCCGCGGTGCCCCCCAGCTTGGCCTCGTGGTCGGCACTGGTCTGAGAGTTGTGCCCGAGAGTCGGGCCTGGCGCCCGAGCAGATGTGGAGCCACGGGAAGATGCAGTGATTGAGGACACGCAGTCGCCACGGTGCTGGGCGGCGAAGTCCGGTCACTCGGCCCCACGAGCCTGACTTCGGTGTCTGCAGAGCGTTGAGCACCCGAATTTCAGAGGCCGCAGCCTTTTGCCTTTCAGAAGAAATCTGGAGGCTCACGAGCGTCAAGGGTGTGGGGAAGTGCAGCGTGCCCAGGACTCCGAGTGTGCCCCCGGGGATGGAGAAGGCGAAGCCCCCGGCTGTGAGCGTGGTGCTGCGGGAACCAGCCAGGTCCACAGGCTCCTCCCAGCCCGGCCACTCCCATCGCCCTGGAGCCGGGCGCACTCGCCTGGGGTCCTCTAACGCTGGGGAGCCGCACGCTCGGTGCTGCTTCAGCGTCACTGCAGAGGTTCCCAGACGGCCAGTGTCGGCCTGTCTCCTCGCTGTCCCTGGGCGCCACGCACAGGACTGGGCCTGGTGGCTGGCTCCAAGCAGAGGCGCAGGAAGGACCCCCCTCGCTCTCAGACACGAGAGGCTTGGTGGGGAATGCTCTCACCGTAGGAAACCAACACGCCCACCCTTCCCCGGGCTGCCAGGCACTGTGCCAGAGAGCGTGCATGAGGGGCACAGTGCCCCGCCCCCGGCACCTGCCGGCCAGCTCCCGCCCAGTCACAGCCTGCAATGTGTCCTCATGTTTGCGGACAAGGACTCAGCAGCCGCTGCTGCCCCTGAGCCACGACACTGGTGTGCAGCTCGACCGGCCCTGAGGCCTCGGCATCAGGAAGACTGGGGTGAGGACTCGGCCTCACGTCTGTTTGCCGCTCCACGGCCTATGGCCTCACTCCTCGGGGGCGATGCTGCTGCATCTCAGGGGCCACCCGGGGCAGCCACAGTCATGTGTCCAGTGGCTCTGGTGTCCCTGCCGTGCTCACCACCCCCGTGTTGGGACCTGTCCGCGGGTGAAGTCCACACGGACCTGGTCTTTGTGCCGCAGACCCCACGGCGTGTGCACCGGTGACAAGCAGCCGCCCGTCGGCCAGGCTTCCTGGGAGAAGACCGGGGGCTTCCTGCCCTAGGTTTGCAGCTGACTCCCCGACAGCACCTGCAAGCCCTGCACAGGCTCTGGGTCTCTCTCTGCCTCAGTTTCCCCCTGTGCACAGTCCCATGGCACTGCGTCAGGCCTGGTGAGGGTTAAAGGAGTTCATGCCAGAAAGCCCTGGCAGGTGGCCCCTGCCCGAGCTGCACCCACAGTATTACATTGATCCTTCGTGGGACGCCCAGCTCCCACCCTCGTCACGTGCCCCGTCACTCAGCGACCCCCTCCTCCCCCCCCGGCAGCTCAGGTGTCTCAGTCTCCGGGGCTTTGGGAGGGGGTGGCTGCTGATAGGCTTCAGGGGAGCCCAGGTGGCCGGGGGCAGAGTGGACTGAAGGTGAAGCTAAACACAGGGTGGCTGTTGAGGGCAGGGCTGAGGTCAGACGGTGAGGCCAGGGTGTTGGGGGCTCACACCATGACCTCGTGACTGCCTAGAATGACGTGCAGCCCAAGGAGGGCCAGTGGGGGGGCGACTGAGCACGCAAGTGGAGTCTCGTGCTGCGCTGGGGTGTGGTCACATCTGTGTCTGGAGTCTCTGAGGAAGGGTCGCGAGCATTGATAAAGACTGAAAGTAGAGGGAAAGGCTGAGTCTTAGGAGACCCTTCCTGGATCCAGGAGCCCACCTGTGCAGGGGCAGCTGGGTGGCAGTGGGCTCCTCGCTGAAGCTGGTGGTTCTCGACCAGGTCTTGGGTCTCACATTGTGCTGGACGTGAGCCCTCCAGGCGGCCAGCCCCTGGTCTGACAGCAGCGTCCACCCATCCAACAAGCCCTCAGTGGGCAGCACCGCCCTCTGCCTCCAGCGAGTGCCCTTGGCCACGCTACCTCTCAGGGTCACGTGAAGCTCTTGGACCTGGTTTCAGGTGGGGCGGAGTGGGGGTGGGGGTAGGAGTGGTCTCTGTGGTAGGTGGACAGATCTCAGGGCATTCGGGATTGGCCACAGATCGGCAGGCTTTGTACGGTTCCTCGAGGGTCAGCTCTTCCACTTGCGAGTCTCTGAGGGAGGCAGCTGGTGGAGAGACAGTGTGTCCAGGGTCAGCGGGACAGAGGGGTGGATGGGAGGCCAGGGCTCCTGTGTATCCCCATCACCATGGCCACGCTGTGGGTGGCCGTGTCAGCGCTGTCTCCTTGCCTTCCAGGGAAATTCCAACAACATCGCCACAGTGGACATCTCGGCGGGCTTCGTGGGTCTGAACACCTACATGGAGGTCCCCGCCATGTTCCTGACAGCGTTCTCGACATACGCGGGGCCTGTGCTGTGGGCCAGCCACTTGGTGAACTTCCTGAGCTCCGACACCCGCAGGTGAAGCCCCTTTGTGTCTCTCAGAGAGTCCGGTGCACAGCTGCCATGCACTGTCCGGAAGCACAGATCACTCCTTGCTGAGGTCACGGGAGTGGTGACCCTGGGCTGTGGCTTCAGGAGCCCCCAGCTCACTTGGGTGGGATCGGGTGCAGCCTCCAGCTGGGCAGACACACGCCACAGGTGAGGGGCTGAGACATGTCTATCCACAAGGCTTCTCCCAAGTTTTCCTCGTGTCATGGCTCCTGGAGGGGGTGGGCTCCCTGGGGTCCCCTCTCTGATGGGTTGGATCCCTAGTGCAGATGCCAGACTTGCTGAAGGAGCTTATGGTCCGGTGGGGCCGCAGCTGAGCCACAGCGCCGGGGACCGGAGGGCATGCGGGCAGCAGACATGCTGGCCTGGGGGGCGGGGCCCGCATGGGCGTGAGAGAAGAAGGAAGCAGGGTGCACTGAGGCCGAGGGTCTTGCCTTTGAGTCTTCCATCCACTGGGAGTTGCTTCTCACATGTGGTGTGAGAAGATGGTCTGGTCTGTGTTTCGCACATAATCTGCCCAGTTTCCCCTGCACCATTTTTTGAGGAGACGGAATGCTCTTGCCTCCTCTGTTGGCCGCATGGGCGGGGCTTGCTTCCCGGGCTCCCTGTGCAGCTTTGGTCACGGTGCGTGAGCTTCTGGACACTTTGCGGGATTCGGTTTGCTCATACTCTGTCAGGGGTGTTTGGATCTATGCCCATCAGGGATGCTGGCCTACAGTTTTCTTTTTTAGTAATGTCCGTGTCTGGTCTTGGAATTAGGATAATACCGTCCTCGTGAAGTGAGCTTAGGAGCCTTCCCTCTTGAATTTTTTGGAGCAGTTTGGGAAGGTGTTAATTTTTCTTTGAGTGTTCAGAGAAATTTGCCTGTGAAGCCATCCGGTCCAGAACTCCTGTTGGGAGTTTTTTGGTTATTGCTTCAATTTCCTTAGCAGTTATCAGTCCCTTCAGGTTTTCTTTCTTCTTGACTCTGTTGGAAGATTGTGTATTTCTAGGAATTAATTAATCCATTTCTTCCAGATTGTTCAATTTCTTGGCATATAGTTGTTCATGGTCTTATGTGATTTTCTCTTCATTGTTCATATTTTATAATACACGTGAGAGTATAGTAGTACACGCATATCATTTCTAAATAGGTAACTATGCAAACTAGAGGGATGCATTTTTTTCAAAACTACATCAGGGATTGCGACGGCGGGAGAGTGGTGGAGGTGCCTGCTGGCGGCCACCGCCTCCTTGGGCCCCTCGCCAGACCGACCGGACACGTGTCTGGGTAGTGTGCAGCCTCGCTCACAGCCCCGTTCCCTCCACAGTGGTTCAGCCCTGAGACACGCCTGCTTCTGCTATGCACTGCTCTGCTCTCTCCCAGTGTCTGCGTACATCCTTCTGGTGACGTCCCTGCGCTACCACTTGTTCATATGGAGTGTGTTCTCTCCGAAACTTCTCTACGAGGGCATGCACCTGCTCCTCACAGCGGCTGTCTGCCTGTCCTTCGTCGCCTCGGATCGGAGCCACGCCAAGTCTTAGACACTGGAAAACCAGATACTTCCAAAGTCTACTTTATTCCATGGATCTGGATCTGATCTAAATGCAAGCTTGTTCTGAAAAAAAGAAAGGTGTGGCTTGTACAATGTTGACGAATACCTGCAGTTTCTTGGACTGCTGTGCTTGAATTCCGGTTCAGTAGCAAGTGGCTTCCTTTGCCCTGTTGACAGTCACTCCAGCCACTTCTGAACTTTTAACTCCCTCTGGGTAAGTGAGGATATGACCCAAAGTTGTGTGTTTAAATTGGTGCCTTGAAAGGTCACCAGGGTGTGTGTATGTGTGTGTGTGTGACCTTCAGAGCCCGGCAGCTCCGTGGGAACAGGGTCCTGTCTGGCCCTGTACAACCCTGGACACCACAGGGGGCCCAGGGGCTCTGCCATCTAAGGTCGCGTCTGTCAGCACGAATGGCTTTTGAAACTAAAATTAAGACATGTCAAAAAATTTATTCATTTAAAAATAAAGGTATAACCCTGTTGTAAGTTAATATAACAAATTTTTAAGAAAAATAACTATTTTCAAAAACAAATATTTAGCAAGAAGAGTGGCGTTATTTTATATTTTTGCAACTCTTTCATGTCCGGCTTCACTGAGGACAGTTGGGTTCTGTGTCCACTTGGCTGCAATCCACATGTTTAGGGGAACTGGTCGCGTAGACCCGTCTGTGGGCAAGGGAGGGTATTTCCATTCCTTTTACTGGTCATCATGAGTGTTATTTTCGATATTGCACTGAAACTCGACAAGCGAGAGTCTCTTAAAGGTCCGCTGGGGAAGAGCGGCGAGTGTGGGAAAACCAGACTTGACCTGTGAGTCTGCTCCGAGTCACCGCCTCGCTCACCGGGTCTTGTCCAGGCCTGTGGCCCTCACTGCTGCAGGGGAAGCTGGGGTGTGGGTGGAGGGCCTCTGCACTGTTCTTGCAACTTCATGTGATTTTCAAACTCCTTGAAAATAAAGTTACTCGGAATGGAGAAGCTCAGTTGTGCTGTGTGATCTGAAACCACGTCCCAGAACTGCGCTGGCTGCATCGACTCCCTTGACCTGCCTGGTGCCCTGAAGGGCACCCCCCTGTTGTGGTTCTACCACACGATCACCATAACAATTCCAAATGCCGACACGGCTGGTTATTCAAAGCCAAAAATCACTAGTTACATCACCAGCAGAAATCTCTTTAAACGCTGTGGAAGCACAATAGTAGGTGCAAATTTTCCAAAACTGTAACTTGGTGTGAAAACTGAAATTTCACGGCCGTCTCCCTTGGTTTTCAAGTAAGTGTTGGCCACTCACCCAAACAACCAGGTTGCCATTCTGCCCTGTGAAAGAGGCACTGCTCCCAGCACCCGAGCCCCTGGGGTGCCTGCCCTCCCGTCCCTGCTGCGTCTCTGGGGCATCTCTTTCCTCAGACAGCACGGGACACAGCACTTTGAGCCACTGTTGTCTTTGCCTTTGTAACTTCTGACCAAGAAAGCAACGTGATCTAAGACAAACGAGCAAATGGAGCTCAGCCCTCCCTGGGCTCAGCTTCCTCTCCTGCTCACCAGGGGCGCAGCCGAGGCTTCCTGTACTGGTCTCCGAACCTCTTCTCCCCCCACCAACCTCGGCACCCCAGTGCGTGCACGGTCTTTTGAAGAAAAAGTGACTTGGTATCGTAATTTTTAAATTGCAAATTTAAATACTCAAAGAGTAAAGAAAACACCACATTTTTAAAAGGAAGTATTTTTAAATATCACCACCCGGGAGCAACATCATTAATCCTCGGTAGGCACATCTCTCTGAGAGACCAGCATATATAAGGCTCTAATATGTATTGCTGTTTTTAATCCAAACTATTTAACTTTCTGAATCTAACAAAAGAAATTAAAGTGAAACCGAAGAAAGTGCTGAACTTTGAATAACTTTTTATTACAAGAAGTATTAGCTCATAACATATGCCTGTAAAATTAAGAGGAAAGACTTTAAAATACTCATTTTAAAAATAAATTCTTTCCTATTTTAGTCCATATCTATGGATTCCCTTCTATAAAACATGACAAAATTATCACACATTTTCTTTCTTCCCCCACTTGCCAAATTCTTTTAGAGGATTGTCATCACAATTTATAACATATAATTTGTTCCATAATTTACACAACCGGTCGGTTCTGATTCTGTAAAAAACAGCTCCCAGCTCACCCTGGCCTTTCCCCACTGCTTGTTCCTTACTGTCCTCTATTTGCAAGATGGTTCTATTGCATGAATTTTGTTCAAAGAGGAATTGTGGATGTGGACTTGCGATATTTTGCATCTATGAAATGTCTGCTGGAATTCTTGTGTCGCCATATTGGCCTTGCGCGGTGGGCAGGTGTGGGCTCAGACGTGGCTGCAGGTGACCGGCGCCACGTTCCCTTCCTGTTCTCCCTGACTCGTTCCTTCTTTTTTCTTTCTTCCCTCTTTTCTCCCTCTTTCTTTTCTTACATTTTCTCCTTGCCTCTCTGGATTTTTTCCTTTCCTTTCAAAAGTATTATAGGAGGTACTTTTTCTCTTTCTTTTTTATTATTTGCTGTCTCCATAATTTTGCCTTTTCCAGGATGTCACATAGGTGGAAATATGCAGTGCGGAACCTTTCAGATCAGCTTCGTTCACCTAGCAGTATGCCCTCACATGTCTGCCACGTCTTTTTGTAACTTGGTAACTTGTGTCCTCTGAGTGCTGAGTAATGTTCCGTTGTCTGGATGGATCTCAGTGTGTGTGTCAGTTTGTCTAGTGAGGGACACCTTGGGTGCTTCCAGGTTCTGGCGACTGTGAATGAAGCTGCTGGGAGCATCTGTGGACAGCGTCTGTGGGCAGGAGCTCAGCCCCCTTGCTGCTTACAAAGACCTTGGGCACCACGTGCAGGTACCAGAGGGGCGCAAACACAGGTGCTTGCCACGAAGCGGGCGAGGCCCACAGAGCCCATGGCAGGTCATAGGAAAAGGCCTCCTGGGCGGACTGTGGGGCACCTTTGATGACAGGGAGAACATTTTCACCTCTGTCAAAAGCAGGGTGTCTGGTCACAGCTGTGTGGAAGACAGCCCGCTGTTAACTGCAGGGAGCACAGGAAAGCAGGTGATCAGGGACCACCTTATACAGCACCCGTGGACCGTGTCTGTGACCCCGGTACACAGAATACTGATTTGGGGGAAAATGCCAAACTACTGAGAGGGTGGGAGGAGAAAGCTGTGTGCCCGTCGACTTCTGGGGTAAGAAAACGAACCACAGACCTCACTAGTGAGAGACCAGTAATCCTGCCCCAAAGGAAATACCTGGGGCAGCAATGTCATCATTTTCCTTACAAATGGGGACAGAGGACCAAAGATGGTGGTGTTTCAGGGGTGGAAACAGAGCCAAGGGGGAAAACAGAAGCACACCTGACTTTTAAGTCAGATTCAGTATTCACTTGACTTAACTCAAATATATATTAGTGTAAATTACCCCTGTAACAGATTATTCCAGAAAAAGCAAATGATCATCATTAATACAGAAAACAATGGCGGTGTTAAAAACAAAACCCAATTAAGTTTGATGATCGCTGGCCTTACTAATAATGACCCATGAACTGGGCTGCAGCCCACCCCACAAGCACAGGGAGTCTCAGGAACTACCTGGGACCAGAGGCTTTTATAGAAAGGAGGTGGGACGGAAGTCTCAGCAAGAGAAAAGGGGGAGTCCAGTGGGGGAACAGAAGAGTCCAGGTGACTTCGGCTTCTCGTTGGCTGATCTGTAGCCACAGATGCTGCTTGGGAACAGAGCTGTGGGCCTTATGGCTGGAACGAGGCGGGGTCCCACCCTAGCACCAGGAGGGACAGCCGAGGCCCCTGGCTCTCACACAGTCCTGTCCTGGGCACACCAGTGCATTCCCCAAGCCTGGCTTCCCCACCTGTGAAGTGACAGGATTCAGGGAGGACGTGAATCTAAAGTGCTTGGCAGGCAGGGCCTGGGTGTGGGGAGCTCCCAGGGCCTATTAGCCATTTACCTGCTGGTGCCCAGAGACGAGGCATGCTCTACAGGTGCCCTGCAGGGTCCCAGGGGCTGGCAAGCTTGTTGGGTGGGCAGGTGTGGATAGGGCCCTGTGGCTGCAGGTGGAGCCTGGAGGGAAGGCTGGGAGGGGCGGGAGGTGGGGGCGGGAGGCTGTGCCTGGGCGTGTGGGCACTCCACTGGAGCAGACAAGCTCCAACATGGGAGAACTGAAGTCATGCGTTTAAAACACAAAAGTCACCCTTGGGAGGCAGAAGGGACTCTCAACAAGCAGGCTCCCTGGGACCAGTGCTAGGAGCCGTGGGCGGAGGGGCCAGCAGAGCAGGCGCTGTCCTGTGGTGCATTTGAGGGAGGCTCCCAGCAAAGGCAACGTATCAGCTGGTCAGGAGAAGGGGGCCAGAGGACAGGGACACGAAACGGACTGGGGGCAAGAGAGCAGGTACAAAAGCAGCCTCTAAAATGAGCAAGACTATGTTCCAGTTAAAGGTGAGGTCACATGGTATTTGTCTTTCACCACCTGGCTTGTTTCCCTGAGCACAATGCTCTCCTGTTGCATCCAGGCTGTCACAAAGGGTAGGAGCTCCTTCTTTCTCTCTGCTGCATAGAATTCCATCGTGTAAATGCACCACAGTTTTTTGATCCACTCATTGACTGATGGGCACCTAGGCTGTTTCCAGCACTTATAACTGGAACATAATCAACAAAAGAAAAAAAGCAGACAAAATATAACCAGAGACATTGAAATTAAGAACAATCCAACAATAGCCAGAAGGGAGGGGGGAGGGGACTGTGGGGAGAAGGGTTTCCAGGAACTACTATAAAGGACACGTGGACAAAACCAAGGGGGAGGGTGCAGGCAAGGAAGGGAGGTGGGTTTGCCTGGGCTGCAGGGGAGTGGTGGGGAGAAAATGCAGACAATTGTAATTGAACAACAATAAAGTAATTTATGGAAAAAATAAAAATAATTAAAATAAAATAAAATGAACAAGATTGAGGCCAACTCACAGCCCCGCTGGCTGTGCTGGGGTGGGAGGCCTGGGGGCGTCCTTGTCAGCAGGAGAAGTTCCCGGCCACTTCTGCCCCAGCCTGCCCCAGAGAGGAATGTGGCCTGCCAGCGTGGGTTTGCAAAGTCAGTCAGTTACTCTCTGAAAACGTTTGCAAATCAGCCAAGGGAAGCTTTTCTCCTTGGGCAATCAGTATAAACTTTTGATCGTTTCAAAGAATATTCATCCAGCCATGACTGGTGCAGCTCTGTGAGTTGGGTGTCATCCCACAAAGCAAAAGGTCACCAGATCGATTCCCAGTCAAGGCACAGGCCTGGGTTGTGGGTTCAGTCCCTGGTTGGGGGCGTGTAAGAGGCAGCCAATTGATGTTTCTCTCCCTCTTTCTCCCTCTCTTCCTCTCTCTAAAAATAACATCTTAAAAAAAAAACAACAAAATGAATATCCATCGGACAGGAGTATTCAGGTTCATGAACACACTGGTCTCACAAAGCTCCCACTTCACCCTCGGGGGGCCCTGGCCCACGCAAGGGGTGCTTTGGCCCCTGAGGCCTTCAGGGCAAGCCCCATGCAAGAAGAGAGGAGCAAACCACTAACCTTGACTGAGTTCTATACTGGGTTCAGTATCGTCCCCCCCAAAATGCTGCTCCACCCAGAACATGGCCTTATTTGGAAATGGAGTATTTGAAGATCAAACTGGATTAGAGTTGGACCTTCACTGAGTGACAGTGTCCTTATAAGAGACAGAGAGACACAGACGTGTAAGACGTCCACGTGAGGCAAAGACAGGCATGGGGGTGACGAGCCTACAAGCCAAGGGACACTAACCAGCAGCCGCCGGAAGCCAGGAAAAAACAGGGGATGGAGCCCTGAGATGCTCCAGGCCCTGAGGTGGTCCAGGCAGCACCAGCCTCCATCACCAGACCTATCACCTATTTATTCATGCACGGGCCCCACAGGTGAGAACACCTGTCCATTTGCCCCTGGCCCCTGGAGGCCCACAGAGAACACGAGACCATCCAGCTAGGCCAGGTTCAGGAGGTATGTTACTTTCCTTCAGGAAAAGGTCAGTTCTTGAAAGTATCTGAGTAGGAAAATGTTGAATCAGGAGTGGAGATCAAGAGAGGAATCAGGCTGGTGCTTTGGGGAGCGTAGGGACCATGGCAGATGCAGAGGCCAAACCCAGGCCTGGGGGGGGGGGGGCAGGAGAAATGCAGGCAGGCAGGCGGGGGCCCCTCTCCTGGGTGTGGGCAGACCCGGGCAGGGCACAGGGCCAGAGCAACCACAGTTTACCCGCTTTCTGCCTGCCCCCCTGCCCTCGGTGCACCCAGGCAGGCCTGCAGGGCCAGGACAAGGCCACGGGCGGGGGAGGCAGGCACTGCTCTGTGAGGGCAGGGCGCCCTGACCCAGGTTTTATGGGCCCTGTGGCAACAAGGGTTCACTGACATCCAGTTGAGGATCCACGGCAGTCAAAATAGCAGACCGAGATCGGGGCTTCTCCAGAAAGACACGCGTGTGTGAGAACATTCCCGCTAAACGTGGACGTTGTAGGAAAACTGGGGCACGCCCACCTCTGGACGGGGGTCATGGGACCTCCCTGCCGCTTCGGGGATCCTGAGGAGCAGTCACGTTGAGTACATGACGATACGTGCGGGCCAGCTCCTGAGTCACGCTTCCTTCCTCCGCCTGGTTGGTGTTTTGTTCCTGTGCTGAGAAGCAGCAAATTAAGCAAAGACATCAGGTCATCTGAAAGTGTGCCGATGGACTTAGGCTTTGTCTCTGTCTTATGTTCAAAAGCAGGTATGCAGGCACATAAAGTGCATTCATAACCCAGAATTCGCTGTTCTTGAGGTTTCCGTCGTCTATGCTCTGCAGTGCTGTGGCGAGGAAACAGTGCCTGTGGGTACTGACAGCCAGGAGGGCAGAGTGGCAGGTGCCAGCTGTGCTCCGGCGGGAGCGCAACCCAGAGGTGACCCCAAGGGTCAGCACCAACCACTGTGTCTGTGCTACACAGGCTCACCAGGGGCCCGAGGCTCAGCCAGCCCAGTGCAGCACCAGTGTCCCAGTGTGGCCGGCTGCCCAGGTCTGCACTGTCACCTGGTGAGGGGCACGCCCCCACCTGCCCCACCGGGCTGTGGCAGGGCCACCGTGTGGCTCAGCACCCACCAGCTACCCCCCGGGACACGCTCCTCACATGCACACCTGCAGAACTGCGGCAGGGAGCCCCTCAGATGCACTCTGGAGGCAGTGTGAGCACACACGTCTGTGCACACGTGTGATGTGCCCACATGTGCGTATACCATGTGGTTCTGCATTTTCTGTGTGCCCGTGTGTGCGCTTGTGTGCATGTGTGTGGGTGGGTGTGCGCGTTGGAGGCTTCTGCCTGCACTGGGTCCTGACACCCGCCAGGAATAAAAATGTAATCATCAGCGGTTTGATCTTCTCCACCAACACCATGTGACTAGTTTTTTTAAAGTAAATGATTGTTTCACTGAACTTCAGTCAGAAAGCCAGTCTGGGTCTGTGCTGCCGAGGGCAGAGCCCCTCTGACTGAGGAGCCGAGCGTGGGCAGGCGCTGTCCTTCAGGACATGGGGCTGGCCTAGAGCGTGTCCAGTGTCACCGCAACAAAGTGCTCCCTTAACAGGAAACCACCTTTCTGTGTAGACGACAACTGAAAGACTCAGCGTTATCCCATGCAAAAACGCTAACGTGTTTAATTTTGGTATTTCATCGTCATAATAAACTCTGGGTCGGACCCCCAGCACACCAAGAATTTACTATTGTTCTGAGAAGCAGAATAAGACCCATTTTAGGAAAGGCCCGGGAACGGGCGCCATTTTCCACGGAGCGCAGAAAACCAGTTCTGAAAGGACTGGCTCACACTGTGCAGGGCAGCATGAGTGCGGAGGGAGGGCTGCAGGGGTGCGGTGGCCCCCGAGGCTGGAGTGCTCTGGGGAAGCTGGTCCTGATCACAGGCTGCGGGGGGACTTCTCGACCCTCGCGCTCTCTGAGGACCGCACTCGGAAATGACTTCAGCTTAGGGATACTTGGAACTTTGTTTTCTGTATTAAACTTTCAAAAATAAAACTCAGGTATCTCATGTCCTTATGTCAGTCTCTGTAGAGAGAGGTTAAGAGTATTCGTGAAGTTAGAAACACTGGCACCTGAAACTCTGTCGCCTGGTTCGTTGGTCACACACAAGTTCCCCAGGGTCACAGCGGCTGTCCGGCCCAGAGGCTCCCTGTGCGCGGCCAGACGCCCCCACCGAAGATGCCCTGGTGCTGGCCTGCACCCCATCGGCTCCGCTCGGCCTTCTGCTCCATTGCAAGACCTGCTTGACACTTCAGAGAGCTGCTGGTTTCCACTTGAGTTTGAGACGCGTAAGGCATCTGACGTGTAAGCTGCACAGAGCGTGTGAAATGAACCAGCTCAGAGGACAGGGACCGGGGAAGTCTGATGACTCATGTCCCTGTGCCGCGTGCCCCTCCAGACCCTGCCCCCCACTGGGGTCTCCCTGACTGGACCCCCACCACGCAGGTCAGAGCTGCCCGGGGAGCGGCAAGGGCCTGGCGGCAACTGAAGCAGTTGGAAAACACTTTCACAACCACTTTGGCTGCCACTTGTCCCATTTGCTGCTTTAGGTTTTTGGGTGGGGGTGGGGTTCAGGCTGCAAGGACCAGCGGGGCTGCGTGGCCATGCTCCCAGCCTGGCCAGTCCGGAGGCCCGATGTGCACACACACATGAAGAGAACCCAGCACACTAGACGTGAGTGACCCTCTCTCCTCTGGTGGCATTGACGTGTCAAGGAGGGGACATTGGCTCATTGCCTCTTCAATCAGATACTCGAGTTTCACAGACACGGAATATCAGGCCAGTAGGTCTGTCACTGCTGCATGGTGACAGGTCTGCACTCCTCTGTGGCAGGGCGGCAGCCTGGCCACATCCCAGCCAGGATGTGGCCTTGATGTCATCCGGGGCCT
This sequence comes from Phyllostomus discolor, assembly GCF_004126475.2. NCBI lineage: Eukaryota > Metazoa > Chordata > Mammalia > Chiroptera > Phyllostomidae > Phyllostomus > Phyllostomus discolor. Next base: position 130,360 of record NC_040903.2, read on the forward strand.
AGGGGACCTCTGGCCCTGCCCACAGCTCCTGGGAGCTGGGGGGAGGTCTCAGCCCAGAGCCTGCACTTGGAAACTCTGCCTCCACCCCTGAGTCCGGGCACTCGCCCCCAGCTGGAGACGTGGACACTCAGCACTGCCGACGCGTCTCACTCGTTTGCTTTCCTCACCTCAAGGGTTTGCACGGTGCGCGCCCCTGGGAGAGCACCGGTGTGCCCCCACCTCGTTCTGCAGGAGAGCCCCCCCACCTTGTGTCAGGGAGGGCTCTGCTCTGGGCCAGTCCCAGTCGGCGCATACCTGCCTGACGCCACAACTCCAGCGTGTGGAAACTGACCACCTCTCCCGAGGCCCAGCCGGCCTGGCTCCCAGCCAGGCCGCCAGGATGGACGGACACTCGCGTCCCGGCGTCCTCACCGTCAGGCGGACGAACGCACTTCACACGGTGCGGGGAAGTGCGCACACACGTCCCGACGCTTTAAAACTGTGGCCTTCACACCAGTTAGGGGGCGTGTTTAAAATGAAATGCTACGAGGCTCCAATCCCCAGATTAATGAATTAGTCAACAGGAAAGTAATCTTTGCCAGAAAAAACTATGACTGTGGTTTTCCAAAATAGGATTGGGTTGTTCACATGTATTAACCAAAAATAAGCCCGTTTTGCCATAGGAACCTCATCACCAGTTTCCAAAAAAAGACACATACGGGACCTGGTACAGCTCGCTCCTGTCACAGGAGGCCGGTTCGGCCTGCCCACCAGCGGACGGCAGCTGCCGGGACCCACGTCTGAGTGGCCGACTCAGCCATCCCCCCACCCGGGTCTGTGTGCAGACACCCTCCAGTTCCAATAACATAGCAACTGATTTAATAAAGGGACTCACCAAGTTTAAATTGCAATAAATTTACCAAACATTTCCACTGTTTATGGAGCTTTACAGTAAGAAATTATCAACAAAGCAGGCACATCCGTGTACAAAGTGTTGCTGTCGGGTGCTTCCCGCGCCTTCGTTCCTGGAGTTGTCCTTCTGTCCTCTGGGCCGGAGGAGTCTTCCTCCCGCGGGATCGCCCTGCGCGGCAGCTCTCACCCGGGACCTGGGAGTGTCGCCCCCGGGAACGGACTTGCCAAGGAGAAGTGCGGTTGAGGTGAGCTAACCCCAAACATTTATTGTAAACTTTAAAATGGAATCCGGATACGAAGAGACACAGAAAAGAAGAGAAACCTCCCAGACACAGAAATGATAACACCGGAGGGCCATTCTCCTGGCGGGGAGGCCTCACGCTGGGCTGACAGGCCCTGGAGGTGCGCCCCCACGGCCGAGGCCTCACTCCGCGCCTCGCCAGCCCCAGCCTCCTCGCGGTGGTGGCGGGCTGGGAAGCACGCTGCGCGTTCCGTCCCGGGCTCAGCACACCCGGCCTGGCTCCCAGGGGCGCGCCGCCTCGCAGGGCGGCCGGCAGCAGTAGGGGTAGGAGGCGTTGAGGTCGGGGTCCGAGGGCGCATAGCCGGGGAGCTCCACGGACGGGTGCCCGCCGCAGCACACCTCCACACCTGCCTCGTCTGACGCGTGGGAGACGCCCACGTTGATGTAGGAGACGGCGTGGTTCGCCGCGAATCCCACGCAGTCCCCTGGGGCGGCGAAGTCCGACTCCTCCGGAGACAGAATGGAAGCCTCGCTGGGGCGCGGCTGCAGCCGTCGGCCCCGCCGGCCCCGCCGGCCCCGCCGCACCCGGGAGGCTGGCAGCTGCACTCGGAGACCCGGGCCGCTGCGGGGCCGCGCCAGGGCCCGACTGCCCCTCCGCCGGCCGCGCCGGCCGCGCCGGGCCTGTGACGACCTGTAGTTCTTGACCAGCAGGAGGCTGAGCAGGCCCAGGAGGCACTCGAGCGAGTTGAAGACGGTGGACAGCACCAGGCCCCGCTGGTAGTCCTTCAGCTGGCGGCACTTGGCGGACGTGGCGCTGTCCAAGGTGCTGCGGGCGCGCGGCGCGCCGGGGGCTGGGCCGGGGGCGGCCGCCGCGGGGCCGGGGGCCGCGGCGGGCGCGCGCGGGGGCAGGCAGTAGTGGGAGTACTTGCGCTCCACTAGGGACACGGTGTCGCCGTCGATCACCGCGCCCGCGAAGGCGCTGAGGACGCCGAGCATAAAGACGAGGACGCCGAGCAGGAGCAGGTTCTGGCTGTTCACCGGCCCCGGGGGCCCGGCTGCGGCCCCCGGCTCTCCCGGCGCAGCCTCTGGAGAGTCTCCCGGGGCTGCGGAGACCCGGAGCCCGGGGCCCGACCCCGGCCCCGCAAGGGGCGCTTCCCGGGGCCCGCAGCAGAGCAGGGCGGCGCCGAGCAGCGAGAGGCCGGCGGCCAACAGCAGCCCTGAGTAGAAGGCACCGGCGGCCGCCCCCAGCCGGAACGGCTCCCCGCGGAGCTCCGAGCCCAGCGAGAAGCACTTGAGGCCGACGGCGGCGGCGCTGAGCGCGCAGGCGAGCAGGAGGCAGGAAGAGAGCGCGGCGCAGGCCCCGCGGACGCTCCACTTCACCCTCCGCGCCCGAGCCGGCCCGCACCCCGCGCGCCCGCCGCCGCCCGCCGCCGCCCCCGCCGCCTGCGCCTCCTCCCGGCGCCGCGCGGCCGGACCGCCGGCCTCCTCCTCATCCTCCCGCGTCCTCCCGGGCCCGCGCCGCCGCCGCCGCCGCCGCCGGAGCCCGCATCCTCCGCCTCCTGCCGCCGCCGCCGCGGCCCCGCTCCGGGAACCGATGCGGCGCGGAGGAGCGCAGGGCGCGCGCCCCCTCCCCAGCCCGCGGCGCCCCTCCCAGGACGCGCGGCTCCGGGCACCCCGCCCGCGCCCGGCGCGCCCGGACCAGGCGCCGCCCAGCCCCGCCCCCCAGCCCCGCAGCCCCTAGGATGCCCCTCCGCCGCCTCCTCAAGTGGAGGGCCCCCTCGCGCCCCTGTCCACCTTCCTCCCGGTGTGTGCGCCCCTGGACGTTTAGCCAACGCCACTGCGCGCCCCGGGGCTCTCTACCCAGGAGCCCCCAAGCCCCACCCGCAGCACCTCCCACCTCCCGCGCGGTACGTCCACGCTTCTCTGACAACGCGGACCAGGCCGCCCTCCTGGTCCACCCGCTTGCCGGAGGCCACGAAGCCTGAGGAAGTTAGCTGGGTTGCCGGGGAGACCGGAAAGCGGGGAGCCCGGTGTGGGGGGGGGGCGTACGGGGGGGAGCCTGGGGGGAAGGGGACGGAGGAGGGGAGGCGAGCCCGCGGGAGGGGCCGCCCGAGTGCCGGCTAAGTCTGGGCGGAGGAGCTCGGGGGCCGCGACCAGCCCGCGCGGCCTGACCGGCACCGGCTCGCGCGCGCGCGGTGGGTGGGTGGGTGGTTAGAGGTGAAGCCTCACGCAGAACCTTGGGTCAGCCCTTCTCTCGGGGTCGGGCAGGCGTCTCCTCCCCCAGACGCCGGCGGTTGGGGGCTAATGCATTCGAAATCGGTGCACAGCCTGGGAGCATCCGGTGGAGGGGATGGGGGCTAAATCGCCTCGTTCCGACCGAGAGATCGCAAGGTGGGTGAGAGGGAGGCGCGCGAATGGGGGCGGCGGGAGAGATGGCCTCTCCCGAGCGGCTCCGGCCTCTCCATCCGCTTCCCGAAAGTAGACCCGGGGAGGGGGCGTCTCTGGAAGGTGCGCAGAGGTCCCACGGGCCGAGCGGCTAGGCCTGCGCCGGGTTCCTTCCGCGCCGTCCCTGCCGCTGCAGCGGGAGGCCCTGGTAGCGGATGAGTCGCCCTGCCGGCCGGTCGCAGCGGTAAATAACTTTGCGCTGGATCCCGGAGAGGCGGGCGTGGCTGCTGCGAGGGGACGCGGGGGTGCGCGCGCGCGAGTCGGGGCGCCGTGAGAACACACCTTCGCTCCTCCGCCCACTTGCAAGCTCGAGCTGTGGAGACGCCCCCCGGGAGCACAGCCTCACGCCCTCGGCGCGCGGGGTCGTTGGCGTTCGGTGAGCAGCGGCACAGCCCCCAGAGGCCCCTGGCGTCCGGACAAAGCTGCGCCCGCATTCGCCAGCCGCGCGCGCACAGGGGCCCCTCGCCCACCGTTCGAGGAAACCATCTGCCCAGAGGATCTGCAAAGGCCGTTCCGCGGCTCTCGGCACATTTGCGTGGGACTGACGCGAACTGCGGCCGCGGCGGGAAGGAGCAGGTTTCTCCGTGTTTCAGCAGGTTTCACAGCAGCCGATGAACCTCCCGGTCCTGCCCCCCATCCCCCGCGCCAGGACTCCCAGAACAGCAGGGAGAGCGCGCTGCCCTTCCCTTTGGTGCCGCACAGGTTTTAAAAGGACAGTGTAAATCAGCTTGTCTAATAACCGTGACACCCACGCGCGTGAGTGAGTTGCCATGAGCTGACTTCCAAAGATTATTTCAGTTTCCAGGGCAACGAGGTTTACAGTCAGATCGATTTGGCTTTGGGGGCGCAAGTGAGCCGGGCGTGGGGGCGGGGCACTGCAGGCGGTGGCTGTGCGGCCAGAGAACCCACGCCGAGCTGGGCGAGCTGGGCGGTGGCAGCGGGGGAGCCTTCCTCCGAGCCCTGACCTCTCTCTCCTCCGCGGTCCCCCAGCCTTTCCTGGGGCCCTTCCACCCCCACCACCTCCCTCTTCCGCACGCTCACCGTGCCTCTCCCTGGCACGGGCCTGCGTGTGCGGCTCCCTCTGTCTGCAGTGGGTTCCCCTTGCCACATCCTCAGAGTAACCAACTTCCGTGGGCTGCCTGCCGTCCTCCGGACACTAGCCAGTGCTTGGCGTGGGCCGCTCATTCGGTCGGTGCCCTTAGCCTCCTTATCCTCGGGGAGGCCCCCCGGAATGTCCGCCCTGTGCAGCCAGGACCCAGCGCTGCAGGCCTGCCTGCCCCCCCCCCTCCCCCGCTGCACTGTCCCCCCATCTCCCTGCCCCCTGCCTCCCTTGTACCTCCCCCCTCCCCCGCAACTCCCTGGCCCCAGTCGCTGGCAGAGCCTCCTCCTACTAGGCATGGTCTCCCTGGGGGTCCAGATACCTGTGTCCCCACCAGGCTGAGGGCTCCGTGCGGGCGGGGTCCATCTCCAGCTCACCCCCTACCAGGCCTTCCCCCAGCCCAGGCTGCACAGGATGCATGCTGGCCTGCAGCCAGCCCCGGGTCACTGTCCTGTGGCAGAATCTAAATGTCAGCCCACTTCTGCTCCCAGGGAGCACAGTGTCGTGTGACACCGGCCAGGCACCACCTGGTGCTGAGGTGAGGGAGCAGGAGGAGGGAGAGCCCTGGCCCTGGGGGGAGAGGTGGGACTTGAGGAAGTTGGAGTTGGAGCTGAGAGTGGCCAGCAGGTGCCCACCAGCAGGGTCTTGAGCTGGGCCAGTTTGGGCTTCATCCTGAGGATGGGAAGACCCTGGAAGGGCAGGGGGTGCTGGGAGTGAGTTTCACACGGAGCACCGCCACCCTGCCCTGCCCTGCAGGCTGGGGAGGTGGAGGCCCTCTGGGGGGCAGGGAACAGGTGGTCTCCCCACTGTCCCGCCGCTCATTCTGTTGACTGAGGTCCTGGGTGGGCCGCTGCCCCTGCGGCCAGGCACTCGGCAGAGCCGGCTGTCTCCCCCCGTGAATCCCTGTGTCTGCAGGAGGGGGGTGGCCGTGTGTGGGTTTGTGGTCCTGTCGTGTGGGTGTCTGTTGGGCTCCCAGGGTCCCCGTAGCTGCCCCCCCACCGCGAGGCCCTCTGACCAGCGGTGGGCGTGGAAGCAACCATGCATGGTTCGAAAGCTGATCCTGTTGCTTTCCGGGGGAACCCTTCCCCAGCCCCCCCGCCCCCGCCCCGGCTGAGGCCTCTTCTCTCCCAAGCACCCGCAGCGGGCTGCCCCGCCCCGGCCCCAAGGACCTCGGACAGGTGAGTCCACCGTCAGGTGCCTGGGTGGGTGTTAACATGGAAAGAAACCTCCTCCTAGTGGAAGGTGACTCCCCGCAGGTGGCTGGGTAAAGAGGAGCTACTGCAGACACCGCAGGGCCCTCAGTGTGCTGCACACACTCCCAGGCGCCCTCGCAGCACCGCCAGGTGGGACGGGTCGCCGCCCTTCTGGACGGGGCCCTGGCCACAGACGAGGCTCCTAACCCTGAGTGCGCCCCCCGTGCCCTGGACGAACGGGGTGGCGAGCACACGACACCTCCACGGACGATGTCTTACAGAGCTGGCCCTGGAGTCTGCGTACCTGTCAGCTGGTGTCACCCCGAGAGCCCCACGCGTGAGTCAGGAAGCCGCTGTGTGGGGCCCCACGTCCCCCGGGGACCGTCTTCCCTTCGCCTTTACGCCACACTTTGCTGTTCGTGTGTCTGTCGGTGTTTCAGATCCGACCTCCCAGAATGCGGGCTTCAGTTAATTGGGCTGATTCGAACTATTTTTCACATATATTATTTACCTTTCAGGGTTATTCACCTGTGTCTTTTTAATGAACTGAACACTCAGACTTTTCTTCCTTTCTGCCAGCCCCGTCTTCCGCAGGAACGGCCAACGCTAATCGTCCCTCACGGATGCGGCGTGTGCACCCCAGTGCCCCCCAGGCTCGGGTGCCGACGGATCTGACGACCTCTTCTCACAACACCAGGGCCGGCCAGATCCCGGGGGCACGAGAACACACCTTGTTGTTTTAAAAGCCGCTGCCTCGTGAGGTACAGCAGAGCCACAGAAAAGTCCGTAAAACCTGCAGGTCAGAAACGGAACCTGGGACGTGAGCCCGCACTGACCTCATCCACGGCTCCTCCCGTCTTCATTTAAGCGTTTGGGTTTGGTCTTCCGAACTTCAGGACTCGCAGCCGGCCGTGCTTTGTCCGGCTGCTTCTCTCGACGGGAGGCGTGTGGAATGTCTCCGTGTTGCCAGTTTGGGGGTGTTACCAACAAAGCTGTTGTGAGCTTCCTCACGTGTGTGCACCCCATTTGTGGGGTCCTCAGTAATGTATACGTTCAGCTTTCTGTGCCCCTTTTTACTGAGGTGACTTTTATGTCAATGAGACGACAAGCTGTGGTTTTCAGCGTCCGGTTCCATGGCTGTAGACAGCTGTGCGCGCTGGGCTGCGTTCGGGCCGCGTCCCGGCCGCGGCGGGATCCAGGACCGCCCCCCCTCACCCCGGACTGCCCCCCCCCACCCCCGGCTGCCCCTCCTCCGCCCCGTCCGCCTTCTGCTGCCCTCGTTTTCGTACAGAATCTATACACCTGGAATCGCAGAGTTTGCCGCCTTTACGTCTGGCTTCTTTTACGTGGGATAGCGCTTTGTTTTCATTCCTTGGACTTTGCTGCTGGGTAGAATTCCGCCAGAATGAGTCTATCGTTCACGGACACAGAGGGGGCACATCGCAGTCCCCCCCTCGGGGCTGTGAACAACGCTGCCCTGAACTCTCAGGGGCAAAGCCTTTGTGAACCTAAGTTACAATTCATACACTCAGGAGTGGGATGGCCTGGCTGTACCAGAGTTCATACCTAACTCCGTGAGACCCTGACGGGCCGCCCGAGCGGCAGCGCCCGCCGCCGTGGGACTGTGCCCCGCGCCCCCTCCTGGGTGCGGCCTTCCCGCGCCGTCGGCCGCGCCGGGCCGGGAGCCGGACCTTGTTGTGGTTCCCATCTGCGTTACCCTGGCAACTGCTGACGTCGGCGTCTCCCAGCTCTTCTTCGGAGAAGTGTTTGTTCCCGAGGGCTCGAGGGCTCCGAAGGAGGTGGTAAGTCCTCGGCCGTTCGTGCGTCTTTTTCAGTAACCGTCTTTCCAGGTCTTCCACTGATTTTTAAAAACTCGGTCGTCTTCATGTAATTGAGTTATAAGACACCTGTGCATAATCTAGATACAAATTGATTACCGAACAAATGTTTCACAAATATTTTCTCTCAGTCTTCGATTTGCCTTTTTATATTATTATCAGTCTTTTACAAAGCAAAACTTTCCATCTTGATGGAGATCCAGTTTACTAATTTTTAAAAAAGATTTATTTATTTACTTTTAGAGAGAGGGGGAGGGAGGGAGGGGGAAGGAGAGGGAGAGAAACATCAATGTGTGGTTGCCTCTCACATGCCCCACACTGGGGACCTGGCTCACAACCCAGGCTTGGGCCCTGACTAGGAATTGAACCGGCGACCCTTTGGTTCACAGGCTGGCGCTCAGTCCACCGAGCCACACCACCCAGGGGCAATTTACTATTTCTTTATTTTATGGTTTTTGTATCTAGGAAATACTTGCCTGGACCAAGGTTACAAATATTATTTTCTGTTCTCTAAAAAGTTTGCAGCTTTAGTTCTTACGAATTTATCTGTGGTCTGCTTTGAGCTACTTTTGGTGCGAAGTGTGAAGTGATGGCCGAGGATTTTGCTTTCACACACGATGTCAGTTGTTCCAGCATTTGCCGAAAACAGGCGCCTCTGCCATCAAACCCCCTGGGCCCTTCCACGGAAGGTCAGTCGCCTGTAAGAACGTGGGTCTGTGCCCGCCCCCCCGACTCCGCCCGCTGGGCGCACACCCCTGTTCTCACTGCAGCTCCACCGTCAGTCTCGAAAACGGGGTGCGTCCTCCGACTTCTTTGCCTCAGAGCCGTTCTGGCCAGTCTGCACCCTCGGCACGTCCCCGTAAACGCTGGAACCGGGGTGCCGAAGTCTGCCGCAAAGAGGCGGTGCGGATGTCGGTTGGGACCACGTGGAATGTGTAGATTCGTTCGTGCCTGGCCGGCACGTTGGCGGGATGGACTCTCCTGACCCGTGGACGTGCATTATTGCTACGTGTGTTCAGGTCTTCATGAATTCCCTCCGTATTTTACAGTTTTCAGTACACGGGTCTCACACGCGTTTTTTAAAATTTACCTGTAAGTGTTTCATGTATTTGATGCTTTTGTGTATGTTACTTTACATATTTCATTGTCCAGTGGTTTGTTACCAGTATGTAACGGAACAATTGACTTTTTTAGTTAAAACCTTTATTTTAGGACGGGTGAAGACCACAGGCAGCGGGAGATGGAACATGAGCGGGTCCCTTTCCGCGCTCGGCCGCGACACCGAGGGGCCCACGGTCACGGCCCGGACCCGGCACTGTCCCCGCCGGCACTCCACGCCACTTCCGTGCCCTCGGTTTTTAAAGGTCACCTTTTCGCCCTGCAGCCTCGCCCCACCCACCCATGAGTCTGGCGGCTGTTTTTGTAGCTCCCTCACCCTGGGGCGCCCGGCCTCGCGGGAAAGGGGGAAGCGCTCGCTGCTCCCTCCAGCGCCGGCGTGGCTCCCTGTCCTCCTCCTCCTCCTCCTCCCGCCGGGGCTTCCCCGGGGCCGGCGCCCACAGCAGCGGGCAGAGTGTTCTCAGGGGCCCTTGGGTCTCCGGGCCTCGGGCACGACGGGGCCTGGAAGACTCTGGCAAACAGCCTGTGTCCGGTTGTGTCGGTGTCTGGTCTCCGGGTTCTCCCCTGACTGCGTGGACTCAGTCTACGTGGTTTCTGCTGTGTCTGTCGAGGTGACCGGCGGCTTTTCTTCCTCAGTCGTCCACGTGGTGGCTGACGTTGGTTCACGGAGTTTGGGGGTGAAGCCAGCTGCGCCCGCCCGAGCCGAGTCCCAGGTGGTCCCCGTCGAGTGTGGCACCGCTGCCTGGGACCAGGACCCACGCTGCGCCCCCAGGGCCCGGGGGCGGGGTCCAGCTCTGCCGGCACGGACCCAGGGTGGCCGGTCCACTGGGCAGGGCAGGTCGCTGCCCCGCGGTGGTCTCGCAGCGGCTTCCTGGGGATCAGCGGGTGGGCACCCCCACCCCGCCTGCCTGTGGCACCGCGGGAAGACCTGCCCCTCCCTGCGTGGCACAGATGTGCGAGGCCTGTGGGCCAGCCAGGGGCACCTGTGGGAGGAAAGGACGAGGCCGCTCTCCCAGCTGAGGGGGCAGGAGGACCCCGAGCTCTGTCCTGTGTCCGTGTCTGTGTCCCTGAGGGACCTTGTTTTCAGTTTTCCCCGCGTGACGTTTCTGCCTTGTTTCGGTGGGTTTGGGGGCTGACGGTGTAAACGGGGTGGGGGTGGCCCCCCTCCTCCGCCTGCCGTCAGGGGCCACGCAGCTGGCGGCGCTGCCCCCTCGGGTGTCTGGTGGGGCTCACCCGAGAGCCCGCCCAGGGTTAAGGCGTCCTGTCTGGGGTGATGTAATGTCTACCCCGTTTAGGGCCGTCGGTGGTGCTTTTTTCTGGAGTGGGCGGCAGGAGTGTCCTTCGAGGGGTCTGTCCCTTGCGCTCTTCAGATTTGCCGGCACAGAGTTGGCCACGCTGTTCCCTACAGGCCGACACTTTCACTGTGTGGAAAGTGTTCCTTAATGAAGCTGAAGTAATAAAAGGTTTCTAAAACGTTTTCATTCTTTTTGTGTCTCTAGGATCTATAGTGAAGTTCCCTCTTTCATTTCTGGTGTTGGTGATCTGTGTGCCTTTTCCTGATAAATGTGGCTATAGGTTTATCAGTATTTTTGATCATTAAAAAAGTAGCATTTGGTTTTATCGTTTTCTTTATCTTCTGTTTTCCATTTCGTTGATTTCTGCTCCTTATTATTCCCCCTTTCTCTGCGTACTTCGGCTTTGGTTTGCTCTTTTTCTGGTTCTGTGTGAGACATTTCTTCTTTCCTTATGTAATCACTTCATGCTATAAACACTGCTTAGTGGCTTAAAATAACAATAAGTAAATTGAATCCCTTAGTGTGAACTTGAATTCATAAAAGAAAAATTCACTTGTTACATGTGCGTCCCCTCGACTCTCCAAGGGAGGGCCGTGCGGCGGCAGATGCTGGAAGGGCGAGCTGGACTCGCGGACAGGAGCCGGGAGGGCGGGTGGACAGGTGGGTGGTGGACGGGTGGGTGGTGGACCGGTGGGGGCGGTCAGCCACATGGGGAGGGCAGGCCCAGTCGGGCACACGAGAGGCCGTGCAGGCATGATAATGCCGGAGGACAGACTGGAGGACGGGAGTGACCCAGCCCCCGGCCGGCAGCACCCACACTGCTCCTCACGCACGTCCCACGGTGGCTGCATGGCCCCGTGCGCGCTCTCTGTCCTGGGGCCCCAGACGGAACAGCCCCTGGGGATGGCCCCTGGGTCTCCCTTCCGCCCGCCCCGCCCGCGTCTGCTGGCCAAAGCCACAGGCCGGCTAGGTGGGGGGGGGGCGGGGGCGGAGCTTCACCCTCTCAGCTCAGCGCTGGCCTCCGGGTCCGCTTCTGCCCCGACTCCAGATCCTGAAGCCACTTCGCACCTGGCTGCCGTCCCTTCTGCGCAGACTGAGCCCCGGAGCCAGAACATCCCTCAGTCATGGGGCTTCGAGTGTTCCCTCTGGTCCCGGGGCCCGTGCTCAGCCCTGGGGGTCCGGCCCCCTCTACCCCCTTTTGTCTCATTTCTGATGCGTTTGGTCTGCCCCTCACTCCCACCTCCCGTGCTGGGTCCCAGGCTGAGACTTGGGGCTCGGGGCACGCCGGCCCCCCCTGCCTGGCTGCCAGCGGGCAAGGAAGGAAACTGAGTCCCCATGGCCCCAGCAGGCGCCGCCGGGTGCTGACCGGACCCGGTGAGACTCAGACTCCGTCCCTGTCCAGGTCACTTGGGGTGGGCTCTGCTTCACCCCCACGAGGGGCGGCGGACATTTTCATGGAGGGCCAGCGGGGAGCTGCGGCCGCAAGTCCATGTGATGCAGGCTCCACTGCCGGCTTCCCCCTGGGGCCCTGGCCCCGTGGGGGTTCCTCTCTGCTCTCAGCTGGCGCTGCTGGGCTCTGACTACCTAGGGCCTGGGCCAAGCCAGGTAGCACATGGGGTCTGCTGGCGGCCCTGGGCACTTGCAGCCCTGACAGCCATGGGCAGGGGACCCCCAGAGACACAGGGACCACAGGACACCCCTGGTCCCCCTCCCGCTTCCACATGTGGGCCATGTGAGGTGACACATTTGGTCACTGTTTAGGGCCATGAGAGCTGGGTCCTCCTGCCGCCCTGCTGCTTGGAGCAGGGCCTGGCTGTAGCGGTGAGTGTCCAGGTGCCGGTGCCTGCTCAGCACGCCTGCCCCTGACCCAGGGCCCTGCAGCTGCGTCCATGGTGCTGCGAGATAGGTGGCAGCATGCACCTCCTGGGGGTGTGGTGCTGGGGCCGCCTCAGGCTGGCCTCCCAGGTAGGCTGGAGCCGGGGCGGCCCCCCGGGACAATGAGCAAAAGGGAGGAGGGTGCACATCTGTGACCAGGGCCAGCTGGGCCCCAGCCAGGGTGCCCCGCGGGGGCACAGCCTGCACAGCTGCCCCTGGCAGGCCGTGTCCAGTGTCACAGCCCAAGCGCCTGCCTGTCTCGGGCCGAGTCCGACTCGCAGGAGCCGGGTGACCAGAGCTGCCCTGTGGGGTCGAATTGCTGACCTTTACTAACCACAATGTTTAGTTTCGAATCAACTCAGCGGGGCCACGGGGTACCCATGTATTGGCCACACATTATTCTGGGCGGGTCGGTGAGGGTCTTCTCAGACGAGGCTGGCAACAGGGTCGGGAAGCAGACAGCTGCACCCAGCACAAGCGCCCAAAGGGGGCGGGTGGAGGATGGGCAGCTGCGCTGGGAGCCCCTGCCCGGCACCAGCTCCCCGAGACCCCAGCTGACGGACGGCTCCTGGAGGCACCTGGCCGCTCCAGAGCCACCTCCGCAGTTCCCTCGGGTCTCCCTTCTCTCGCTGTGCCAAGGGTTCCGTTTCTTCGGAGAGGCCTGCCACCAACAGTGGCTGACCTGGACGCAGGGAAGCGGCTCGCAGGGCTGACGGGGGGCGGGGGGGAGGGCAGGTCCCACTCCGTCCCTGCAAACCGTCCTGCTCCGCCCGCTGCGGTCCCGGCTCTGCCTCGGCCTCGTGGTCCCCAGGCCCCAGGACGGGTGCGCCGGCCCCTCTGTGCGTGGCCACCGTGGAGGAAGGGCGACCGGCCTCCGTGGCTGGTGGTGGTTGGGAATCCGTGAGACGGCCCGGGTCTGGCCCCCAGCCAGTGACTGGCCAAGAGGATGGGGCTGCGGTGGCTCAGACTGGGCAGGCAACAGCCCAGGGCGCCCCTGACCCGCTGCCCCCGTTAGTGTCCGAGGGCAGCCCGACCGCAGACAGCGAGCGAGTCGGGGCTCCACGCCCCGGGCACGTGCTCTCTCTGGGGGCAGAGCCGGGGCCAGTTCCCTCTGGGCACCCGACGGGCACACGTGCCCAGCCTCTCTGCAGCCGGACGGTGACCGGCTTCCGGGCGTGTCGTCCCAGCTCGGCCTCCGCCCGCCAGTGGCCATGGCCCGGCGCCTCTCCCCGGGAAGACGCAGAGCCTGGAGCAGGGCCCAGCGCGACCCCGACGGGCCCTCTTACACCGGCTACGTCTGCAGAGACTTTATTTCCAGAAAAACTCACTGGCAGATTTCTGGTTAAAACGGGGAAGGCAGGAGTTAATTCACCGCAGCCGCCTCAGACAAGGCCCTGGGCACTGAGGGGCGTCGCTCCTGCTTCCCTGCCCCCAGGACCCCGGCGCACGCCGCTGGCCCACCCCATGCCGGCTGCATGCTGTCTGGCTGGCGCTCACAGCCTCGGTCCTTCTTTGATTGAGTGAAGCGAAGTCATCAGAATTCTGTGAGTCTCGGAGGTTCTGCCTCCTTCTCTGGACGGTGTCAGCTGACGCCCAGCCAGGGGGCAGGCGGGGTGAGTGAGGCCCCGGCCAGCACACAGGCCACGCCCGCTGTGGAGCCCTGTCAGCCGTGAAAGCGCTGCCCGCAGCGCCTGTGCGGCTGCGCCCAGGCCCGGGGTCCCGTGCTGCGACCCCTGTGAGCTCCGTGGCCACGGCCTGGCTTCCTGGCCGCCTGCAGGGGGAGGAGGGAGCACAGGAAGATGGCTGGCAGGATCCGGAGGGTGTGCTGCAGCACCCAGCGTGGGCCTCAGGGTGGGGTCAGCTGAGGGTCTGGGGAGTGCCCCCAGAGAGCCGGGCCCCCGGCCGCCCCGCACACCCCGGCCCTGACGCAGGGTGCCTGGGGGCAGGGCTCCAGAAGCCGCGGGGGCTGAGCGCGGCGCGAGGCGACTGCAACCCTGGCCCCGGATGCAAGCGCCTCGCGGGCCGCCCCCGCCGCTCCCCACCCCCAGCCGGAGCCCGCTATTTTTAGGAGAAGTGGGGCCTTGGAGCAGAGCCCTGAAAGGAGCGGCTGCGTGACTCGGCGGAGGCAGCAGCCTCACGGCGCCCTCGCCCGCCACCAGCCAGCTGGGCCATTGTGGCCGTCACAGCTGCGGGGCCCAGGGCCCTGGAAGGTCCCCGGGACCCGGTGCAGAGGGCGCCCCGGCCTTGCATGCCGACGGCGTGCACACGTGTGCACACTCGCAGGTACACACACACACACCGCTGAGTGCTGCAGACGTCAGGATCACACAGAAGCCCCGTGTCCTGATGAGCAGTGGGGTGACGGCTCGTCGGACACAGGCCACGTGAGGCAGACACAAAGCCGCCACGGCCCGTGCTCCTGCATCGAGGTCTGTGGCTACGAGGGGCCAGCATCCTTCTGCCTGAGGGGCTCTTCCGGCCCCTCTGTGACCAGCCCGCTCAGCGTGCTTCTTGCCCTGCCTCAGAAGGCGAGTCCCGACAGCAGGTGCCGCTGGGCTCTGCCGAGTGGTGTGCACTCTGGCTCCCCCCGGCGGACAGAGCTCCTCCCCACAGCCTTCCCGCAGCCCACGGGTCCACGTGCACACGCACACCCAGTACACACACCCCTGCACGCATGTGTATGTGCACACTCACCTATATGTGCACACGCACACCCAGCACACCTGTGCACTTGCATGCACATGCACTCGTGCACGCACGTTCGTGCGGTCTCTTTCTGTGCAGGGAAGGACACTCCTGTGGCAGGAGAGTCAGACGGACGCGGTGAGTCCTCCCGCTGCGACTCAGCCTCCTCCCGCATCGCGGCTCCCAGGGGAGCTGACGTCTGCCGGCGCCCAGGGCAGGTGGAGGGAGGTGGATGCAAGGGGCCCGCTGCTGTCCCGGCACACGGTCCTGTCTGAGGCACAGATGCTCTGGAGCAACCTCGTCTGTGGAGCACGGCAATGTGGCTGTGCACAGACAAAGGTGCGGTTAGGAGGAATCGGGCAGAGGAGTGGCCGTGGCGGCGCTCGTCCGGACCGCTGCACAAAGGACGCCAGCTCCACAGAGAAGCCCTACTGTGCATCCTGGTGACCGACGGTCCTGTGCAGACCCTCACCTGCCAGGCTGAATGCCCAGGGCGCCTCTTCACCAGCAGAGGGGACGGAAAGTGCGTGTGAGCCCTCCTGCCTCCACACCAGGTGCTGGCCCACCTTCCTCCCTTGTCCCCGCCTCCCTCTGTGGGAATGGGGCCCAAGTTGCACCTGCACACCTACCACATCCCCGCAGGGCCCCTCCCCCTGCCTGGGACTGGGGTGCATCTCCTCAAGGCAGGCTGGTGTCCCACCTGCCCAGCACACCTGAGCCCAGGTCTGGGTGCCAAGGAGACCTGGGGCTACCTGAGGGACCAGGTGGAAAGGGTCACTTCCCTCCACGGGAAGCCAGCACCTGCCCCAGCTGCTCAGGATCCCTGCCACAGGCAGGAGCCCCCGAACTGTCCCCCGAAGCCCCGTTCTCCCAGGGGAGGCAGCGAGTCCAGGGCCCAGGCGAGGGGGGCAGGCGCGGGTGAGCCAGCTGGCGTCCTCTCTGGCCTCTAATCAGCACTAAGAAAGGCTTTGCTGATGACAGTGTTTGTGGGCACCTGGGGACGACAGCGTTTCCAGGACAGGCGGCCGGACACCATGAGCCTCAGCGAAGAGCAGGTGAGGCAGTACCTGGACCAGAACCCGGGCTTCGCGGACCAGTACTTTGAAGGGAAGAAGCTCAGCCCCGAGGATGTGGCCCAGGCCTGCGAAGACGGGCTCCCGGCGGACGGCGCCAGCTTCCGGGAGCTGTGCCAGGTGGAGGAGAGCGCGGCGCTGTTCGAGCTGGTGCAGGACATGCAGGAGAGCGTGAACATGGAGCGCGTGGTCTTCAAGATCCTGCGCCGCCTCTGCCCCGTGCTGCACGCCGACCGCTGCAGCCTCTTCATGTTCCGCCAGCGCAACGGCGTGGCTGAGCTCGCCACGCGCCTCTTCAGCGTGCGGCCAGGCAGTGCCCTGGAGGACTGCCTGGTGCCCCCTGACTCCGAGATCGTCTTCCCGCTGGACATCGGGGTCGTGGGCCACGTGGCTCAGACCAAGAAGATGGTGAATGTCAAGGATGTGGCCGAGGTGGGTTCTGGGCCACGCCTTGCAGGGCCGTGAGGGTCCCCCAGGGCCCGTGGGACAGGTCAGCCACGGCCCTGTGGGGGCGCTTGGGAAGGTGGCGGGGCAGGGGGCAGGGGGCAGCCGGCCAGAGCTCGTGGGAAGAAAGGAGTCCCTCAGGTGCCTGGGTGGGTCCTGCCGCCCCTGGGTTGGGGCTCCCTGGAGAGGGTTTGGGGGAGGGGGTCGGAACTGGGGGTCAGCAGCAGGGAGAGGGGTGGCGGGGGGCAGATGGTGGACAGCAGCAGGGGAGCCCCGAGGTTCAGGAAGACGAGTGCCTGTGGTGGGAAGGAGCCGCGCCGCTGGGCCCAGGGTGGAGGCTGGAGGGGGCTGGGGAGGGGATGTCATGTGTAGGAAGGTTAGGGTTCGGGCTGGGGAGAGGCCGGCCCGGGAGGTGGAAGGAGGAGCCACGACCTGGGTCAACCTCTTCTGCTCCCGCGAAGGAGTGCAGAGGGGCTGAGCCCCCGTGCAGCCGCTGCCCCCTCGTCCCCGGAGACACGTGGGCGAGTGAGCAGACTCCCAGACCCCGGGGGCCTGGAGAGGAAGCAGCGGCTGCAATCCTCTTACACTCCTCTGCTGTAAACCAGCTGCCAGCCTGCGACCTGAATAGAGTAATCTGGGGGATTAGCCTCGCCTTCACTTCCTCGTTGAGAAAGGGTCACCCAAGAACCGGAGTATCGGGAGCATGAGTTCCCGGAAACAGAGCAGTTCGGCAGCAGGGGGGGTGGGGGGCATTGCACTCCTGCCTGGGGCTTGTCCCTTCTGCCCCTGGGGCTCATCCTCCAGCCGAGTCTGGGGCCAGTGCTCTGGGTGCCCTGTGGCCGCTCCGAGGGTCTGGTGCAGGCTTCGGAGCCGTCCCCGGTCATGTCCCTCCCTGGCAGGGCATCTCCCTGGGGCCTTCCGGCCTCCCTCTCCCTCAGATGCCCCCCGCCTCCCCGGGCTGCCTGGCATCGTGGACCGGAGCCCTCAGGGCAGGCCCAACACTGGGCTCATCCCCAGGGCCATGGGGAGCTTTGTCTCAGGTGCCGAGGAAGAGGGACCACAGGCAAAACCCACAGGAAAGCAAGTTTCCATGCGGTGTGTCAACAACCCCCCGAGTTTCCAGGCTTCAGGTTTCCAGGTGGTTGTACAGAGGGGAGGCTGAGGCAGAGCCCGGGCTGCACCTCAGAGCCCACCCTGCTCAGAGGGCGAGAGCAGCAAGGGGCTGTCTATCTACAGAGCCAGGTGTGGGCCTGTGCACGTGGTAGAGACACCTGGGGTGCAGGGGCCAGGGCGGGGCCGGGGCGGGGCCAGGGGGACCCACAGGGCTGCGACGTCAACACTCCTGTGCAGCCTCCCGACCCGTGAGGGCTCGTGGCAAAGCAGTTGGCAGAAGGTCATGGAAGGGCCATGGCTCAAGTGTGGCCACAGACCCTCTGACAGATCTAGCCCCAGGTCCTGGCTCTGTGGTCCCTGACCCTTCCCCCACCCAAAGGGCTGCAGGCCACAAACACCTTGCCGTGGGGTCCTGTGCATAGCCAAGGAGTCTAGGCCCAGTTGTGGCCGGCAGTGTGCAGCTGAGCAGTGCAGGGCTGGCATTAGGGACAGGGCTTCACAGGGAAGCTCCCGGGAGCCAGGACAGCTCAGCCACTGGGAAGAGGGGAGCAGCAGGACCGGCCAGCTGTGCAGAGCATGGAAGGCCCAGGAGGTGGGTGGAGGCCCAGGGATGCTGACGTAGGTCTGGGCAGTGAGAACAGAGCTGGGGACACTTTAGAGAACTCACACGGTTTGGAATCTTCCTGGGTCAGGGTGGGAGGGAGATGCCAAGGAGACACCGGGGTGGCAGGTGGGTGCCAGTCCCTGGGAGAGAGGCACAGGAGGCAGGTGGTTCTGGGAAGGAGGCTTAGGGGTGCAGTGGGTCTGAGGCTGCCCCGCTCTGCTTAGAGACAAGTCTGTCCCACGAACGTGTCACCAAGCAAACTGGTGCTCCCCACGCACCGAGCTCACGCTTCCTGTTCTGAGAGGAGCCGGCAGGGCTGGCCCAGCAGCTGCCTGCTGGAGGAGCCAAGACCTGGAGTAGGAAGGGCTGCGGAGGGGCTGCCCGCAGCCTGGGAGCAAGGTGGGCACAGGGCGGGAGGTGCGGTGAAGATTCTGCAGTCTGGGCTGCAGAGTGGGGTCACTGGCTCCAAGCTGGGGTGACAGGGCCTAAGCCAGGCCGGCATCCAAGGACAGGCCAGTGCTGTGTCCTCTCGCGCCTCCTGGGCTCCTGATGCCGGGGGCAGGGTGATGGGGGTCAGCACTCACCAGGGGGCCTCCATGGAGGTCGCCCCAACCTCAGGTCCCCAGAGCAACAGCCTCTGTCCTTCCTCCGGTCGCCTCACAGGACTCTCACTTCAGCCCCTTCGCTGACGAGCTGACCGGCTACGTGACCAGGAACATCCTGGCCACACCCGTCATGAACGGCAAGGATGTGGTGGCCGTGATCATGGCCCTGAACAAGCTGGACGGCCCGTGCTTCACCAATGAGGACGAGGACGTGAGTGTTGGGGCCTCTCTGCCCTGTGCTGGGGTGTGTGTGGCCGTTGATGTCCATCCGTCTGTGTGCATGCTCACGCAGGCAGGCACCTGTGTGCCGTCCACGGCCACCTGTGCAGAGACCTGCAGACCTGCAGCTACGTGCGCCCCTGAAAACCAGGCTTTCGGGCCTGTTTTTGCGACTCCCATTCCAGGTTTTCTTGAAGTACCTGAACTTTGCCACACTGAACCTGAAGATCTACCACCTGAGCTACCTGCACAACTGTGAGACACGCCGTGGCCAGGTACGTGCACCGCCACCCAGGGGCCTGCCTCCCGGCCCTCCAGCAGGGGTCCAGATCCCCGCTCTCCCTGGACAGTGACAGGTGGGGCTGTGCTCACCTGGGCATGGGGCGTAGGGGCTGGAGGGAGTGGGGAGGACCGTGTGCTGTGGAAAAGGGTATGGAGCTGACGGGCGTGCAAGGGTCTGTCCCTTCCTGTCCTGCTGCTTCCACGTGCCAGCACATGGAAGGAGCCCTGAGCAAACAGTGTGAGGGGGCACCTCACACCGAGGGTCTGGGGCTAAAGAAGCTGCCCATGCCTTGGCTGAGCCTTGGAGGACACAGCGGGCAACTGGCTACTCCATGCCGACCCACTGTTCGGGTCGCCGAGTGCAACCCCATCCAAAGTGATGAGACGTGCCTGGGCTTGTTTCCACCTCGGCAGAGAAGGGCCGTTTGGGGGGGTCCCTCTGGAGCCAAGGACTTCAGGGGGAGCAGCCTGGGTAGGTGGTCCAGAGGGTCCCCTAGCCATGAGCTGTCCCTGTGACGGGCACCTGTGACGAAACCCTCCTGGACAGACACTTCCCAGGCTCAGGGCCATGTGGAGACAGCGCCCAGTATCCTGATGCTGACGTCTGGCCCGTGCAGAAGGGGCCGGGGGAAAGAAGTTCTGGGCAGAGGAAAGGTCACGGGTAGGACCTGAGGCCACGGAGTGGCTGAAAGCCGGTGGGCAGTTAGGGGTTGAGTGTGGCAGTCGAGAGCAGGGATCTTGGAGCATGAGGCCGGGCTCACAGCCAGGTGGTCCCAGCCCAAGGGCCAGGAGGTCCAGCGACATGGCCAGAGCAGCATTTGGCCACAGGGTGCACTGCGCTGCTGGGAAGGAAGTCGTTATGACCCACAGTGCGGGAAGGGGGTTGCACAGGAGATTTGTCTCTGCTGACCTGCTTGTTGATTTGTATGATTGTTGACTGTTTGTGCACAGAACCCCTGCGTCCACAGGGAGTGAAACGTGAGTTCGGGCCGTGGTCCCCTGCCCTTGCTGTGTGCACACTGCACTTGGACAGCGAGGCCCCTGCTCCCGCCACGCACCACCTGTACTCCCAACGGCTGGCTGGCTGGGTGCCAGTGTGTGTGCACGGCGTGTCTGAGCTGTCGCCGACGCCCTCTGGAGCACCAGAGGACAGTGCTCGTGAGCAGTGCTTTCTGCCTCGGTGTTACCGACTCCACAGGTCCTCGTGACCCAAGTCAGCACCCTCTCCGGCCCCGAGAGGGAGGGGCCTGTGTTTCAGTGCAGTGAGACTCTTGTGCCCTAGTCCACACTCGTTGGACTCCCCCCACCTACTGAACGATTTTTTAAATTCTGGAACATTAAGGTCTGCTCTTCGTGCTGTGATTTCTATGGGTCTTGACAAATGTGTCCGGATGTACATTCACAATTATGGCGTCATGAAGAACAACTTCACTGCTCTAAAAATTCTCTGTGCTCCACCCACTCCCCCGCCACCTCCCCAACCCCGGGCACCCGCTGATCTTTCCACTGTCTCCACCTTCTGCCTTTCCCAGAGGGTCCCAGAGCTGGCGTCACAGGTGGAGCCTCCTCTGTCCCTGGAGACTGGCCTCCGTCACTCAGTCACTCGCATTTACGGCTCCTCCAGTCCTCTCCCAGCTTGAGAGCTCCCGCTTTTCTGTGCTGGGTCGCTGTTCAGGTGCGACAGCATTCTTGTCCATCACCTGCTGAAGGACACCGTGGTGCCTTGCCGCCTGGGGCAGCCGTGAGTGGAACTGTTGGGCACTTTGTGTGGGTTCAAAGTTCCCAGTTCAGCTGGGCGCGCTCCAACGAGCGGACATGGGGGTGACGGCCTGAGCGTGGGAAGTGGCCAGAGGTGCCGTCCCTTTGCGTCCTGTCGCTCAGCCTCCTCGCAGCTCCGGGTGTCGTCACTACTTTGGGTTTCGGCCGTTTCTCTCCTTGTTGTTTCCACCTCCGAGTCCCTCATGATAAGTGAGGTGGAGCCTCTTCTCACATGTTATTCTCCACTGAGGTATCTGTGGCCCATTTTTAAATCAGCGTTTCTGCTTTATTGTTTGCTTTTATATATATGTATATATTTGTTCAAATATTTTATTTGTTTTTAGAGAGGGGGAAGGGAGGGGGAAAAGAAAGGGAGAAAAACGTCAACGTGTGGTTGACTCTCACATGGCCCCCCACCGAGGACCTGGCCCGCAACCCAGGCATGTGCCCGGACTGGGAATCGATCCCGTGATTCTTTAGCTCTCAAGCCAGTGCTCAATCCACTGAGCCGCATCAGCCAGGTCTGTCATTGTTTGCTTTTAAGAGTTCGGAGCACATTTTGGATGTAAGTTCTGCACCGGGCTCGTGTTTTGGGAACATTGTGTCTGCGGGTGCAGCCTGGGTTTTCACCCTCGTGACAGTGTATTTAGAAACACGGACGTTCTAAATGCTCACGGAGTCCAAGTTCCGGATCTCACCCTCATGGACGGCGGTCAGGCGCTGTTTCCCGAAACGCATCGACTGCCTCCCACGTCGCCCTGCAGCGCGACGGCCTGGCGCGTCACACTCAGGCCCGCGAGCAAGCGCGCAGGGTGTCTGGACACGCGGCCGTGCCAGGGAGCAGGCGGTTCCCCCGCCACCGAGCGCCTCTATGTCTGCGTCTCCCACGCCGCGCCCGCGTCCCCCTGGCTTCTGCGTCCCAATGCCCACCTCACGCCGTGGGGCGTCACGCCGCCCCTGCGTCACCGTAGCGTCACGTCACACGCCTTCCACGCACGCTGGGCGGGGTCTGCGAACCTGCCTGTGGGCGGGGCGGAGCTCCGCAGGGCCCGCGCCGGTCGGTCCTCGCTGACACCGCCCCGCCGCGTTGCTGGGGTCAAAGCTGGAGTGCCCGGCCTCCGGCCTCCGGCCTCCGTGCGTTCTTTCCTGCGGCGTGTGCCCGCCTGTCCGACTCTTCGCTTTTCCGTGTGCACTTGAGGGTCGCTCTTCCCACCCCAGACCGCTTTGTGTAGTTTCACGGAGGCGACGATAAATTTCTGCATCATGTTGGAGAGAACAGGCATGTGAACAGCGATCGGTCGTGGAGTATAGTCTTTTTTATATGATTACATTTTTGTTGCTATTTTAAGAACTTTTGCATATGGGTGCATGAGAGATTTTGGTCTGCAGGGTTTTTTTCTTGGAATGTCTTTACCCGGACTTGGCGTTGGGGTCACGCTGGCCCCACATGGGGAGCGATCCCTCGCCGTGGCGTTTTAGAGGAGGCGGTAGCCACCCGGCAGGTTCTTCCCGAATGTCTGGCAGAATTCGCCGGAGAATTCGTTCTTTTCGGAAGGTTATTAATTGCCATCAGTGATTGTAGGTCTGTTCCAATTATTCTATTTCTCCTTGTGTGGGTTGTTAAAATTGAAAAATTCATTTTAGCCCTGGCTAGTGTGGCTCAGTGTATTGAGTGGCGGCCTGCAAACCGAAGGGTCGCGGGTTCGGTTCCCAGTCAGGGCACATGTCTGGGTTGCAGGCCAGGTCCCCAGTAGGGGGCATGCAAGCAGCAACCACACACTGATGTTTCTCCCTTTCTCCCTCCCTTTCTCTCTCTCTAAAAATAAATAAATGTGGTCTTTAATAATTAAAATATTTAAAAATTTCGCTTTATCAAGGGTATTTTATCTAAGTTATGAAATTCAGGGACATAGAATTATTAATTTTACTATTGATTTTCTTCCACCTGCTTTAGGCTTACATTGACTGGTTTTTCTAGTTTATTCAGATTACATGTTTGGTTTTGGATATTTTTGTCCAAATGTAATACAATAAACTTCCCTCACCCCAGCTTGGCTTCTGTTGCAGATCACAAAGTTTGATAGGTTGTATTTGCATTTTCATTTAGTTCAAGGTATTAATAAACTTCTCTTGAGCCTTTTTTTTTTTTATCCATGTGCTGCGTGCAAATCTGTTCTTTAATCTACTTTGGCACGTTCCAGGTATATTTATGTGATTCTTTCCTTGTTGAATTCCCCTGTGGTATGACAAAGCATTTTTATGATTTTTATTCTTTCAACTTTGCTGAGATGTGTCCTGTGGCCAGAACTCGGCCTGGTTCAGCGAGCGTGTTCTGCCGTTGTTGGACGAAGTGGTCCTCACCGAGCCCTGTGCCTGGTATTCGTTCTGCAGCCTTCGTGCTGGTTTCCTGCCTGCTGAGCCACGAGTCCGTGGAAGAAAACAGTCGGAGTCTGCGCTGCCATCGTGCGTTTATCTGCTGCTCACAGTTCTCCCGGCTGTGCTCTGTGTAACGCAGCGCCCTACCAGCCGGTGCACACACATTACGAACTGTGATGCCTTCTGGAGGAGTGACCCCTTCGTCGTCGTGTGACGTCCCCGCGCACCCCGGTCATTCCCTCTCCTGCAGGCTGCTTCGTCTGAGGTTGGCCCCGCCGCTCCTTTGGTCGGCATGGTGTGGTGTGTGGTTCTCCGTCTCTCCACTCTGTTCCCGGTTGTCCTCTTGTGGTGTGGCACACGGGACAGCAAACTTGCTGCATCCAGAATTTCGAGGTGTGCAGCTCAGCGACACTGACCCGCCCCTCAGGAGGCGCATGTGCAACTGCAGTGACGTTCGACGTCCAGGACGTTTGCTGTCTGGTCCGTTGTTTCTGCTTCTGAAGAGCAGCCAGGCTGTTCCCCACGGCGGCTCACGTGTGTCTCACCCACAGCGCACAGGCTTCCGGTCTCTGCACGGCGTCAGGCGCACGGATGCCCTGTGTTCCTGCGGCAGTTGTGCCGGCGGTGTGACGTGGCACACTGCTGCACGTGTGATTCGCGTTCTCCTCGCCACCGGTGACATCGGGCATCTGGTCACTGCTTCGCAGAAGCGCCCGTTCAAGGCGCTGATGTGTTTTGAATCTGGCTGTTGAGTTTCAGGAGTTCTCTGCATTGTGGGTGGTAACCCCTTGTTGGATGTACGATTTGCAAGCACTGTGACCCATCCTCGGGCTGTGTTTGCCCTCCGATGGCACCTTTGACGCACAGCAGTCTGTGACATTGAGGGGGTCCGATTTTCCGTTGCCTGTGTCTTTGGTGTCATGTGCAGGAAATCACCGTCAAATCCAGCGCTGTGAGGCATTGGTCATGTGTTCTCTTCTAAGAGTTTTATAGTCTTAAATAGCATATTTCAGTTTTGATCCAGTGCAGTTGCTTTTGCACACAGTGTGAGGCGAGGCTCCCGTTTGCTCTCCTGCACACCAATGTCCACTTTCCCGGCACTGCTGGTGGGAAGACCCTTCCTCACTGAATGGGCCCGGCACTGTCGTCAGCGATTATGTGACCATGTATCGAAAGGTTTGTTTTTGGGCTCCAGACCGCTGATCTGTAGTGGTGTCTTTATGCCAGTACCACACTGTTTTAGTTAGTGCAGGTTCGTAGTGTTTCCGAATCAGGAGTGTGAGTTGTCCACATTTGTTCTTTTTCTAGACTGTTTGCCTATTCAGGTTCTGTTGAGAGTCCATACAACTTTTAGGACGGGCTTTTCTACATCAGCAAAAACATCATTGAAATTTTGGTAGGGATTACACTGTATCTGCAGATACCTCGGGGTACTATTGGGATTTAGTAAGATTAAGTCCTCCAACTCAGAGGGAAGGTATGTCTTTTTTTTAAAGATTTTACTTATTTATTTATAGGAAGAGGGGAAGGGAGGGAGAAAGAGAGGGAGAAAAACATCTATCAGTTGCCTCTCTCATGCACTCCACTGGGGACCTGGCCAGTAACCCAGGCATGTGCCCTGACTGGGAATCGAAGCAGCAACCCTTTGGTTCACAGGCCAGTGCTCAAACCACTGAGCCGCACCGGCCAGGACTGTCTGTCCGTGTATTTACACCGTCTTCAAGTTGCTTCCGGTAGTTCGTGGTTTCCATTGCTGCAGTGGGGCCAGGTAAGAGCTGCACATGTGCCCCCTGAGATGGGTCTAGGTTCATGCCTGCAGGGCCCCCGGAGCGCTCGCTGCAGGGCAGCTGTGTCGGCTGCAGAGGCTTTCAGGTTCCGTTTGTCTAGAGGAGTGTTCATCTGTCCCTCCCCTTTGAAGGACACATTTGCCACGTATATGAGTTTGGGTCGAAAGGTTTTTTCGGCGCTTCCAGTACGTCAGCCAGCTGCCTTTCGGCCTCCAAAGCCTGTGAAGAGGAGCCTGCTGACACTCCCATTGAGTTTCGCTCCTAAGTGACAAGTCCCTTCTCTGTGGCTGCGTGCAAGTTTGCCTTTTACGGGTCTTGGGGTGGGTGGCCTTGCGTTCATCCTAGCTGGAATTTGTTGAGCTTCTTGGATGTTACTGTTTATGTCTTTCATCAAGTTGGGAGGGTTTCCAGCCATGACCTTCAAATACTGCGTCTGCAGACCCCTCCGGCCTGGGGTGGGACTCTGAGGGGCTCTCCTTGAGCCGAACTGGCTGGCTGCCCGCTGAGTCCATGAGTGGGCAGTGCGACCACCCCTCGGCCAGGCCCTGTGCTTACCTGGTGTGGGGGTTGTACAGGTTCGAGTTTGGACTCAGGTACGGAGTGAAACCGGCAGTGAGAACTGGGTAAACATTAATCTTGGGATTACGGTCATGATAAAGGCTTATCAAATTATAGTTTTTATGTAATGTGGACAGGTCTTTCTCTTATAAATGTTCTACATGGTTGGTGTGATTAGTAGAGTCAATGTAAGTAGTGAAATTACTGCTGAGGAGGCAAATAGCCTTATTACTTTTGTTTGGAGTTCTTCCGTTAGCTGAAGTGCTACCACAGATGGGTGCTCGCCCCCCTTCGAAAGCTTCAAAAGCCGTCCCGTCACGGGGAAGGCACGTGTGGGCCTTTCTGCAGACTTCCTCGGTTACTGACACTTTTTACTTTGTGTTATCGGGTTCACGTCCCGCCTTCCCGTGAAACTGCACTCACCACACAAAGCTCACGAAGTGACTTGGGTTTGGTGGCCGGGAGCGCAGAGCGGAAATTGCGGGGAAGGCGTTTTCTTGCGTGGCAGCGGCAGTTCTGTGGGGCTGCCGTGGCGTGTGCCTTCGCCACCGTCAGCACCGTGGGAGGGCGGGAGGCGTGCGCGCTGCGGTCACACGGCAGCTGCAGACCCCTTCGCCCTTTGAGTTTTCCAGGCGGGACGGTGCTGAGGGTGACAAGCCACGTGGGACTAGGACCCAGCCCCCTTCCAATCCTGGGGCAGCCACCACCCCCCGGGGGCCTGTGCAGGGCTGGGCGGTGGCCCACAGCGGCCGGAGCCGCGCCTGGGCTTCCGCGTGCGCTTCCTGGGCCAGGCCTGCAGGGGCAGCGTCGCTGTGAGCCCGCCCTGCAGACCCGTCCTGCAGAAGTGGCAGGTGGTGGTCTTCGAGGGGCGCACGGGGCCTGGACACAGGTCTGTGTGGGGACGCCCTGGCGAATGGGAGCACAGGCGGGAAAGAGCCACTCGTAACCGTCCCCTTCACTTCCTGAGCGAGTGGCCGCAGTCACAGTGGGCGCTGGAGCCCTTCCCCGGGGCCCACTCGGCGGAACTGCTCGGGAAACGCTGGCAGTCGGACCAGTGAGGCGACAGGCGCTTGCTTTCTCACGTGTGGCAGTTCACGTGCAGGTGCTGCCGTGGTCAGACAGGTGTGCGGGTGTGAGCACGGGCCCACAGCTGTGCCGCCCCCGCAGGTGCTGCTCTGGTCGGCCAACAAGGTGTTTGAGGAGCTGACGGACATCGAGAGGCAGTTCCACAAGGCCTTCTACACCGTGCGGGCCTACCTGAACTGCGAGCGCTACTCAGTGGGCCTGCTGGACATGACCAAGGAGAAGGTGGGACTGCAGCGCCCAGGGCTCCGGCCAGCCTGCCCCCACCCCGGGCGGCTCACTGACGCCCTCGCTTCTCTGCCCAGGAGTTCTTCGATGTGTGGCCTGTTCTGATGGGAGAGGCCCAGCCGTACTCAGGCCCACGCACGCCCGACGGCCGTGTGAGTCATGGGGGGTGGGAGGGCCAGGCTCGCAGCCCCAGCCCAGCCCGGGAGGGCAGTGTGCGGGGAGCTGAGGACCAACACCTCATCTCCCCGAGGCTCCCCTGGGTGCAGGCCCAGGGGCCCCTCACCGCCGCCGTGGTCCGTCTCTCAGGAAATCCTCTTCTACAAGGTCATCGACTACATCCTCCACGGCAAGGAGGACATCAAGGTCATCCCGTAAGTGCCAGGGTTTTGTGAGAAGAGTCACCTGTGCTGTGGGTGCCACACCATGGCGGGGCGGGTGCTGACCTGCTGACCTGGGCAAAGGTGAAGGGGGACCAGCAGGGAGCTGACGGCTGAGGCTCTGTGGGCATTGCGGTGGCCATCCCGGGACCCCGTGAGCTGTCCGGGCGGCCCTGGCAGCATCAGCTCACCTTGCAGGCCCTCAAGGTATGGCCTGGGCTCCCGAGGTTCCCCAGCAGGTGGAGACCCCAGGACCGCGGAAGGGGAGCCTGGACACATGTGCCCAGTGGGATGGGACGGGAGGGGACGCCCAGCCCAGTGAGCAGCACAGCCGGGTGGGGCTCAGGGCAAGACTCCAACCTGCAGAGACCAGGCCCCAGCCTGGCGGCCATGTGGCCACAAGGCCCCATGCCCTGCAGGCCTGTCAGAACCCCCACAGGTCCCATGCGGGGACTGGCAGCCACAGGTCGGAGCCAGGCCCTGGGGCGGGGGGCACCAACGCTCAGCTCCGGAGGCTGGGATGCGGCCCTGGTAGGGGAGCAGGTTCCCATGGGGCGGAGGCCTCAGAGTGGGCAGAGGCGGGATGAGGGACCCCAACCCCCACCCTCCTCTCCCTGCCCCACCCCCACCCCAGCCCTTGTGCCACCCGGAGCTCAGGGAATGGGACAGACCTGAACACCCAGACTGTACCACACACCACACAAAACACACACACACGTCCCCACCCAGGGGTCTGGTCCACCTGACCCCCCGCTTCCCTCCCCAGCACACCGCCGGCGGACCACTGGGCCCTGGCCAGCGGCCTTCCAACCTACGTGGCGGAAAGTGGCTTTGTGAGTCCCCGAGGCCCTGCCCGCGCACCCCAGCCATCCCGCCAGCCCATGTGCCTCCGCCAGCCCCCCGCTCCCAGCTTTGCCCACGAAGGAGCCCCCGGGCTGGTCCGTCAGTGTCAGAGCCCTGTTGCCCACTTGGCTGCTTCCACTGAAACCGTTCTCTGGTCCTTCCCAGATCTGCAACATCATGAACGCCCCCGCGGAGGAAATGTTCAAATTTCAGGTATGTGTCTGTCTGTCCGTCCATAGAAAACGCATTGCACTCGGGAACTAGGGCTCAGGAACGGGGGCCTGACTTGGGTTTTGCTGCTTAAGAAACCACCGCAGGATCTCAGTGACAGCCAGCAGCAAACGTGTTTCACGCTCACGCATCCGTGGGTTTGCTGAGTCCAGCGGGACCCCAGCAAGGGCTCCCTCTGCCCCCCACGTCTTCCCCCGGGGAACGCGTGCCCAGGGCTCTTTCCGGGAGGGGGCCGAGGGTCCGGTGCGCCGGTGGGGGTGGGCTTTGTCTCTGAGGCCTCTGGGTGCCGGCCAGCGTCCGTGTTCCACTGCCTGGCGTCCACGGCATCGAGACAGGACTGGCTGTGCGGTTCGTGGGGCCCCGTGTGACGAAGCACCGGCCCGGGGAGGCTGCCCTGCCGGGACAGCGCGCTCTGCCTCTGTGGCAGAGGCCACGGCACAGACGTGGACGCGAAGCTCCCCCGTGGGTGAGGGTGAACAGACCGCAGAGGAGTGGTGACCCAGGGCTGACCCCGAGCAGCAGCCACGTCTGGCCGCCTGTCCCTGCAGGAAGGCGCCTTGGACGACTCCGGGTGGGTCATCAAGAACGTCCTGTCCATGCCCATCGTCAACAAGAAGGAGGAGATCGTGGGGGTGGCCACGTTTTACAACAGGAAAGACGGGAAGCCTTTTGACGAGCAGGACGAGGTCCTCATGGAGGTAGGCGCCTGCCACAGGTGCAGCTCCGGCGAGGACACCCTGTGACGGGACAGGGCACGTCATCTGCTTCCGCCCCCGACCCAGCCCTCGGCTGAGAGGACCAGGGAGGGCGAGGCCCCATCCCGGAGCTCCCTGGCGGGCACCTCCCCCCCATCAGGAGTGCTCACGCCCCGGGGAGGGTGACGCACCGTGCCGTCCGCAGTCCCTCACGCAGTTCCTGGGCTGGTCCGTGCTCAACACCGACACCCACGACAAGATGAACAAGCTGGAGAACCGCAAGGACATCGCCCAGGACATGGTGCTGTACCACGTGCGGTGTGACAGGGATGAGATCCAGCTGATCCTGGTACTGCTCCCGGCCCCCGGGCCCCGCCCCGCCCCGGGGGGACGGACGTGGTGCCGAGGACCCGCTGTCAGCAGAGGGAGGGACTGGACGCAGTCACCGCCCTCAGAGTCCAGGGTCCCGGCTGGGGCCCCCGGCAGCAGCAGTTGGTCCCCAGTGCCAGGCGTCCCCCTGCCCCGCAGTCACCAGGGTCGGTCACACTGTCACTGTCCCCTAACACATCTGTTTCTGTCCCAGCCGACGAGGGAGCGCCTGGGGAAGGAGCCGGCTGACTGTGAGGAGGAGGAGCTGGGGCAAATCTTGGTCAGAGTCGGACCCCCACCCTGAGGTGGAGGCTAGGAGGGCCCACGGGTGGGGCAGACTTCTCTCTCTCCCCAGGAGGCTGAGTGGCCTAGGCACTGCGGGGCCCGGTGACACGGCCGCTGTCTGCACACATGTGCCCATCACGTGTGTGTCTGTGCACCTCTGCACGTGCACATCTCGGTGCCTGTTCCTCGGACAGCAGTGCCGTGTCTCCCCTGCACTTAGGCCCGTCCTTCTTGTTGGGCTGCGGGGGAGGGGGTGGGGAGGGCTGAGCCGTGGGGCCTGGGTACCAGGCTGCAGGCCCGAGGGACTGGAAGGGTGGGTGCCACCCGACACCAGGGGCATCTGAGGCTGGACCAAGGGTCCTGGAGGAGAAGAGGTGAGGAAGCAGTGGGGTTGGGGGCCTGCCCCCTCAGCCCCACAGCCCGCCCCCCTCCCCCACAGAAGGAAACGCTGCCGGGGCCCACCCAGTTCGAGATCTACGAGTTCCACTTCTCCGACCTGGAGTGCACGGAGCTGGAGCTGGTCAAGTGCGGCATCCAGATGTACTACGAGCTGGGCGTGGTCCGCAAGTTCCAGGTCCCCCAGGAGGTGAGGGGTGCTGGTCGGGGGTCCTGGGTGCTGCAGGGAGTTTGTGCGGGCATGTTCACCACAGAAGGGACGGTGCAGGCCGGTAACGCACCGGCAGTGCACCGGCCTGGAACAGTGACTGCAGGGGGAGGGGCGGGAAGTCCCGTGGACGGGAGTTCCCGGCAGTGTGGTCACTCAGCGCATGGCTGGGCACTCGTGGGCTCCCGCGTGGGGCAGAGAGCAGAGCCCCGCGCTGGGCGGAAAGCACAGCTCTGCCTGGGCTCCCGCTGCCCAGCAGGTCTCCCCCGCTGCCCGACTGAGGCCCCAGCATCAGGGTGGCAGGCGGCATTTTCAGAAGACATTTTACTAAATACTAAAGGAAAGCACAAAAGGGAAAAAACCACAGAAAATAGTAACAGAAAAAAATGTTTCCAAATAACTTTCTGGTCCTAAAACTCACAGAGCAGCCAGAAGCTCCCCTGGGCCCCACACTCTGCTGCCCCCACGGCCTCTGGGCCTCCGGCACTCCCCGCGCTGGGTGCCCACACACGTTACTGACTCAAGTGCCTAACCTGGGCCTTTTCCTGTAAAACAACCCAGAGCCCTTGCTGGGGTCCTCCTCCCAGTTTGGGGCTGCACAATAGGCCAGAGACCCAGGAAGCAGCAACCCTCGCGCCCGCCGCAGGGCACGGGGGCCAGTCCTGGGCCAAAGGCCAGCTGTGGGGCAACCTGCCCAGAGACCTGGGCGGGACCCCCGTCTCCTGACCCCCCGCAGGCCCTGGTGCGGTTCCTGTTCTCCGTGAGCAAAGGCTACCGCAGGATCACCTACCACAACTGGCGCCACGGCTTCAACGTGGCGCAGACCATGTTCACACTGCTCATGGTACGTGGACTAGCCGGCCAGGTCGCCCACAGCCGGGCAGGAGGCACCTCCACCTGCCGGGCGGGGGCGGAGGTGGGAGTGCAGGACAAGGCGAGGGCTGGGCGGGGCACACCCTGGAGGCGCAACTGGACTGGCTGCCTGTCTCCACAGACAGGGAAGCTGAAGAGCTACTACACCGACCTGGAGGCCTTCGCCATGGTGACCGCAGGCCTGTGCCACGACATCGACCACCGAGGCACCAACAACCTGTACCAGATGAAGTAGGCGCATGGGGCGGGCAGGCGTTGGGGCAGGGCTGCCGACAGGCCCGCGCAGTTGGCGGGGGCAGCGGGGCCCTGCAAGGGGCTGCAGCGTCCACAGGTGGCCCCTCCAGGCCACGCTCAGGGCTGCTGACGGTGCTCGTTTCTCCGTGACATGGGGCAGGTCCCAGAACCCCTTGGCCAAGCTGCACGGCTCCTCGATTCTGGAGCGACACCACCTGGAATTCGGGAAGCTCCTGCTGGCGGAGGAGGTTCGCGTCCCCAGGTTGCTAACCTCGGCCCCTCCCGGCTGATGACCGCCCTGAGCTGCATCCATGCCGCACGCCCTCCTCCTGGGATGGGAGTTCTGGCCACGCACGCACCCACCCACCCCGGGGGCTGGAGGGGGCACAGGCCTGGCTGAGCACAGCAGGTGGGCTCAGGCCGGCAGGAGGCCACCTGGCTCCGGAGCCTAGGACCTGCAGTTAGACCCTGGGGTGGGGGGGCAGGGCCAGGGCCACCAAGAGACTGCGTCCCGCCCTGCCCCCCCCCCCCCAGGGCCTGAACATCTACCAGAACCTGAACCGGCGGCAGCACGAGCACGTCATCCACCTCATGGACATCGCCATCATCGCCACGGACCTGGCGCTGTACTTCAAGTGGGCAGCCCGTGGGCTCCGGCTGGGGGGCCGGGCGGGGGTCCTCTCCTGGACGGGCCGCAGGGTCGGGAACACGCATGTGGCCGGGTCCTGAGTGGGGTGAGGCCGACCCTCTCTGCTCGATCTTGGGGTCCAGGAAGAGGACGATGTTCCAGAAGATCGTAGACGAGTCCAAGAACCACAAGGACCGGGCGAGCTGGGTGGAGTACCTGTCGCTGGAGACGACCCGGAAGGAGATAGTGATGTGAGTGGCGGCACGAGGGACCAGAAACCCTCCTGCTCCTGCCGTGGCCCCTCGGACCTCGGGGGCCGTGAAGGGAGGACAGCTCTCTGCCTGCCAGCTTTGACACCCCGAACAAGTGCTCTGCCTCAGCCCTCGTTTTGGGGGAGACCCAGGGGTTTGGGCTCAGCCAGGCAGGCTCCTCAGTTTGCAGTTTCTGGCCGTAGTGTTCTCACTGCAGGAGCCTCACCCCTTCATGTGCAGTCGGGGTTCAGGTCTCGCCCGGGGGGGCCCGGTCAGGGAGCGTGAGTGCATCATCGAGGTGCCGGATGAATGCTGGCTGACCATGGCATGCGGGCAAGGGGTGGAGCGGGGGCCAGCATGGGACTGCCTCCAGCTCCCTCTGCTCACAGGGCCATGATGATGACGGCCTGCGACCTGTCCGCCATCACCAAGCCCTGGGAGGTCCAGAGTAAGGTCAGAAGGCTCGTGGGGCTCTGCAGGGGGCGGGGCCGGGGGAGGGACTACAGGCTGTGCTGAGGGCACCTCCCTGCTCTGGGTCCATCACTGGCCGCTGCTGTGGTGGGAGGGGCCCCTGTGCCCGCTGGGCAGCGGACCGGGGGCTCCTAGAGGGTCCCGGGTGGAGAAGACCGCGGGTGCGGAGCCTCCTGGCAGGTTCTCAGGACAGTTGCTGGCCGAGCACCGAACTCATAGCAGGTGACGCCCCTTTGTGTGCCCCGCAGGTTGCTCTGCTGGTGGCAGCCGAGTTCTGGGAACAAGGTGACTTGGAAAGGACCGTTCTGGACCAGCAGCCCATTGTGAGTGGTGCTTCCAGAATCTTCTGCTCCCACCGTGGTCCCTCAGAGCCTCCGTGCTGGAGTGGTGCACACGGCATCCCGGGGCCTGAGGTCCTGGGGCCTCCGGCTCACACTGTGGGACACGTGGCACAAGCCAGGCTCAGGCAGGTGGTTCAGGGTCTGGGTGACCAGGCGGTGCCCGTGCCAAGGTCACCTCAGGCAGACCTAGGCTGCGGCTCCCCGCAGACAGGCTCCACGAGCCAGGCAGCTGCACAGGGGACACAGCGGGGCCTTCGGCTGCCCCAGGGAGGCCCAGGCTGGACAGTACAGTGGCATCCCGCAGCCGCGGAAGAGGTGGAGAGAGGGCTTGTCTCACAAGTCGGTTCCGGTCGGTGAGGGGCTGCCTGAGCACGGGCTTGAGGAGGGTCTGGGCAGAGACAGCAGGAAAGGGTGCCCTGGCCCACCAGCGAAGTCCCCCGGGGGATGGACACACAGCTGGTGTGTCCCCTCCGGGCCAGGCCTGCAGGCTCCCACTGGGCCCGCCTTCACCACCCTGAGCTCCAGGCCCAGCGTCACGGGGAAGGAGAGGCTGGCAGGAGGCAGCTTGGCAGGTGCAGAGTGTGAACACGGAGGCCCACGAGCCAAGCCCCAGGCCTTTTCTCAGGACCACGGAGAGCTCCCAGGGCCAGGAGCCTTGGGGCCGTGGGCCTGGGACAGGGCTGCCCTGGGGGGCTCTGAGGGGTGTGCATCCTGGCTCTTCACTCCCAGGGGCCAGCGTTTGCCAGGCAGGCCGGGCCCTGGGGCCAGGGACTCCACCTTCCTCCCTCCGCGTGTCTCCATGAACATGTTCATTGGAGCTGAGTGGGCCTCAGCGTGCCCTGGTGCTTGGGGAATATGTCGGGCACGCCCACCCCAGCCCTTCACTGTGCCCCTCCCCTCCCCCAAAGCCGATGATGGACCGGAACAAGGCGGCTGAGCTCCCCAAACTGCAGGTTGGCTTCATCGACTTCGTGTGCACCTTCGTGTACAAGGTGAGTGGGTAGGGCAGGGCCAGCTAGGTGGCAGGAAGAGGAGGGAGCTGGTGGGGTCACAGATCTCTGGCCCCCCCCTACACATCTGCATTTGAATCCGAAATTGTCAGTGTGACCCCAAGTGTGTCCCGCCCCCTCCCCTGCACCCAGTGGCTTCTCAGCAGCTTCCCCACTGGCCACCTTCCTCCTGCGTCCTCAAAGCCACCCCAAGGTCTCGTCTCAAACGTCCCTCCCCGAAAACCCATCTGGGGCGCCCTCCGTGGCCTTCTCATTGTTCTCGGGGCCCTGGCTGCAGGCGTGTCTGTGGGCACATTGGTCAGTGTCTGTGGGCATTCTCCCCTGGAGAATGGGGAGGGGGTCCTCATCACAGCTGGGTGCACTTTACCCAGCAAATACAGACCACATCACTGACGACAACTGGACACCAAAGTCAGGGAGTCGTGATGTCACCACTCAGGAGACTGGCCAGAGACTGAGGGGGGCTCTGGCTGCACAGCCCCTCCCCAGTGATGCCCAACTTGCCTGGGGGTCCCCCTGGCCCCTTGGGCTGCAGCGCAGGTCCCACACTCTGATTTTGAATGAAGTCATCCCTGACTAGACCCATCCCACCACACCTCAGCTCCCAGGCCACCTTTTTGGCCTCCATAGCTGAAGAGCCGGGGGGCAGGACCAGGATGTGCCCTGCAGTCCTGTGTCACAGGTCCCAGCACCACTATGGCGTCCCTTCTGCCACACGCCCACAGCTATGTGTTCTCATGCATGTGTGATGTGTGGGCCTTGTGTGAGTGGCCCGTGCATGAGACACGGGGGAAGGAGCACAGGACCCCGCGTCTGCCGAGTCCCCCCACCCCCCTGCAGTTGGCGCTGCGAACTCCACTCGGGCTCCGTGCCCGGCTAGGACCGTGTGCATTACAAGCATTCAGGCCCGCAGCTCCCGTTATAACTTCAAAAGTGCAAGGCCCTTCTCCCTTTTCAGGACTTTGCTGGCAAGTGGCATCTCAGCAGCCCTCCTTCCTTCTGCCAGGCAGATCCCTCAGGGTCCTCAGAGCAGACCCCGGGCCAAGGTGTGGGATGAGACCTGTCCCACCTGTCCCAGGAGCAGTCTCGATTTCCTTTCCAGGAGTTTTCCCGCTTCCACGAGGAGATCCTGCCCATGCTAGAGCGCCTGCAGAACAACAGGAAGGAGTGGAAGGCCCTGGCGGATGAGTACGAGGAGAAAGTGAAGGCCCTGGAGGAGGAGAAGAAGAAGCAGGAGGAGAAGGCAGCGGCCAAGAAAGGTCTGGGTGCAGGACAGGCTCGGGGGCGAGGATGGGGCCCGGGGGGGGGGGGGGGGACGGACAGTATTAACAGAACTCAAGAAAAGGCAAGGCTCAGACAGCCTTGCGGTTAGTGCTCTCGGGGCACTCACTGCAGAGGCAGCTGGAGGAGGGTGGCAGAGCGAGGCCCATCCACGGAATGGGTCCTGCTAGTTCAAAGAGGCTCACAAGCCTGGCCCTAGCTGGGGAGCTGCCTCATGTTCCCCGAGGAAGAAATAATTGTTACTTCCTTTCTGAGGGGGAGGGAAGCACGGCTGAAACATCATGGACCCTTAATAGATCTTTGGTTCAAAGAGCAGTCCTCCCGAGTCACTCAGAAAGTCTACCTGTACTTCCACACACCACACACACATGGAAGTGAGAGCCAGGAGTCAGGTGTGCGTGGCGTCTCCTGTGCTGTGCCCAGAGTGGTGGTTTGCCTGCTCCTCCACCTGCACAAGGGGGCGTGGCTACGCTGGAGCAGCCCAGGGTGGAGCCAGGCCATCGTGCTGCCTCCCATTCACCTGGGCCCCGCCACCTCAGCTCTGGGGCTCTGGGGCTCTGCCTGTAGTGCCCTGCTGTGGGGAGGGAACCAGCGTCAACAAGGCGATTTCAGGGTCATGGGAGGTCAGGGCTGAAAGTGTCACCAAGGGCCAGGATCAGAGGGCTGAGCCCAGCCAGCTAAGCAGCTTAGGTTGCCCACAGGTGTCTGCGGCCACCCTTCCTGCTGCAGGGCTGCTGGAGCACACAGGAGCAGGTGGGAAGGGGCCGGGCTGGGGCACGTGCAGCTCGTGCCCACTGTCTCGTGTCTTCTCTTGCAGTGGGCACAGAGATCTGCAATGGTGGCCCAGCACCCACATCCTCCACATGCTGCATCCTGTGAGCCACTGGCGGGGCCTGATAGCTCCCTGACACCCACTGGACTCCGCCTCCCACCACTTGGTACAGGAGTTTGTGAAGCCTGAGAAAGTGAAGACAATTTTGGAAATTTTGAATTTAAGATTTATGTTTCTGGCAGCTAAAGCCAATTACAAATAACATACAGTGTAGCCTGCCCTACACTTACACACATCTGTCTTTGGATACATAGTAATACCAGAGACCTTTGAGTCTGTGAATGTGTCTAAAGCATGGGTGGAAACTCTACACATGTATTTATGTGTATATGGGTAGACGGATACAGAAATGCTGTTTCCCATCTGTTTTAGGAACCAATATATGACCAGAAATCTAGAATAAAATGCAAACAAATTGCCCTTCTTTTCTGTGGTAGAAATTACAGCAGTGGCACATGGCATACAACCACCAGAGTTCTGGCACGAAGGCCAAGGCTGTGAGTGGGGCAGGATCAGATCTGAGTGAGCTGTGCAGAAACCACCCGGGATAAAGGCTGTGTGGTGTTGCTGACAGACCCAGAGGTCAGGGCCGACCTCCCTCCAGTGCCTGCCGTCTCCCCAGTCCCAGCCGCTGCCGCAGGGGGTCCACTCAGCGCAGCACCCCATGCCTGCAGTGGCTTCACGTCTGAGCCAGGAAGAAAGGCATAGTCACCCCACAGAGACACTGAGACAGACACTGATTATCTGGCAGAAATTAAGGACTTTTACCTCTAAATGTGTGCTGCCATCCCCAACACTGGATGACAGTTAACCCCACGGGAAGCTCCTGGCAGCGTGGGTCTAGCTCAGCTCTAACAGGGCCTTCCCCCACGCTCCCAGCAGGGACTGGGTAGGGGGTGAACACACCCCACAGCGCCAGGCCTCACAGGAAGCATTTCGGTTTCCTTCTCAGGGGTCAGTGACACCTGGTGACTTGGTCCTGTGACTGGAGCCCTGGCTCCTCCAGGTTCCCCGAGGAGCTCGGCACCAGCTGACTGCTCACCTCACAGGGGGGCTCACTCAAACCAGGGCTTTGAAGTGTGGGCACGTGGCTCCCCAGGTTCCCTTCCACTTGCA
The DNA here is from genome assembly GCF_004126475.2 of Phyllostomus discolor. Lineage (NCBI taxonomy): Eukaryota > Metazoa > Chordata > Mammalia > Chiroptera > Phyllostomidae > Phyllostomus > Phyllostomus discolor. The sequence continues at coordinate 167,609 of NC_040903.2, forward strand.
CATGAATTCATTTTATAATGGGCCTGGCTGAGCCCTTAGGTTCTGGGGGTGGAGCCCCCTGAATAGCTCACACAGTACCCTGTCTTGGTCCTCGGGCCACATCCCGTCCCTGGGGCCAAGGGGAGGATCCACGAGGCAGGCTGAAGAGCCACATCTCCACTGCGAGGCATCAGCCCCAGCCCCCACTTTTGCACTGCAGGCCCCCTGCCCTGCACGTCCAGTGTCTGGCCAGGGCCTGGAGGGGTAAAGGTCGAGTAGCACCACAATACCCACCAGTATCTGTTACAAACTCCCCGCTTTGGGGCTCCTACCTGAATGACCCAGGGAACAGGGGATGGAGTCGCTGTCCTTCCCTCCCCGTCCCATCTTGTGTCTGTGATGGGAGACAATTCTGAAACCTGCCCGGACGTGTCCCCACCCTGCACACACAGGGCATAAAAGAACCAGAGCAGCACTCGACACAGGAAGCTTTATTCATGCACACGGCTCAGGCACGGGCAGGCTCACTTCAGTATGCTGTCGTCGCGGGCTGGAAGGGTGAAAGGAAAATGCATGTTATTGCCTGGTCAGACAACTCGAAAGGAGCACTTCAGTTGTTTGGGTTAAACACTCCAGGTCTAGCTCCATGGAGGCCATCTATGCCCTGTTTAAACTGTCCTGGGTGGTCCTTTTCTGTGCACAGCAGAGGGAGGAGCGTGTGGGTGCTGGTCCCGCAGCCTCTGAGAGCGGCTTGGCCAGTTCACATCCCCAGACAGTTAACCTCCAGGGCCTTGGGGCCTGGGCCTCGCCAAAGGCACGGTGCCCCATGTCCCTCCAGGGCCACCCACTGGGCCAGTGCTGGATGAAAGGAGGTGGCCCCGCCCCGCCACTGCGGGTCACTTGCAGCAGATGTTTATTCCTGAGAGCCAGGTGGAGGGCAAATCGGTAATGTTCGGAACACCAGTACCTTCTGCCAATTCTCTCTCAATCCGTTTGAGTTCATCCTGCTTCTTTTTCTCCTCCGCCGCGATTCGCCTTTCCTCCTCCGCCCGCGGTTTCAGGTAACCTGGTCAAGGAAAGCGGGAAGGGACGCGCTTCTAGTGAGATGCTGTGTAAAAGGAACTCGGTCCACACGCAACGTTACCTTCGGGTCCAGCGTGAACCTCACGCATACCTACCTCTAATTCTAACCTCCACGGAGGTCAAGGCCTGCCAGGCCCCCTCACCGGGGAGCACGGCAGGGTCCCACCCAGCGGTCCCCCGACCCCGCCCCGCGTGCACCAGATGTCAGCAGCCCTGGAGTCCCAATTCTCGGGCGGGGCCGACCGGGGCAGCTCCCGGCTAGGCCTGCACCCGCCCTCTGCGCGCTTGCTCCCCAGTTCACCGGACGGCACTGCGGGACACGAGCGAAGCCCGCGGTCACTCACTGTAGCGCTTGGCTCCGTAGGCCACGCCGAGGAACAGGGCGGAGTAGCGGCCGAGCTGCAGGGGAGAAGGCGGTCAGAGGCGGCGCGGCGGCACCGGGGCCCGGGAGCCGCCCGCGGGGCACGGGGGTCGGACAAGGGGAGTCGCACTGCGGCGTCGGGAATCCAGGATGCGGAGCTGGGAGGGACAGGGTAGCACTTGTGGGGTCCCGGGCCCGGAATCGGGGGCGCAGCGAGCGCGCTGGACCGAGGAAGGCGTCGGGGGCGCACAGCAGGGGTGACCAAGGGGGTCGCACCCGCGGGGTCGGGGTCGGGAGTCCCGGGCTCCGTAAGGTAGGACACGCGGGGGCCCCGGCGGAGCCGAGGACCGGGAGGCGGCCAAGAACCCTAGTTCACCTTGATGAGCGGAGAAACCTTCACAGGCGGCACCATCTTGTCCGTAACCTTCGCACCGGAAGCACAATTCGGAGCGGACGCGGACTCTCTGAGTCACAAAAAAAAAAAAAAAAAAAAAAAAAAAAAGTACCGGGGAGAGCGCGTGCGCCGTCGGAGACAAGTGAAAGCGTCGTGGCGCCCCTGGCGGCCAGAGGGGGAACGGCGCCCGCCCGCGTGGGTTGCGTGTGACGTCACGGGGCGTGCACAGGGTGACGACGGTCACTTGTAATGCGAGTGGGGCGAGCGGGACGGCGGCGCAGGCGCATTCCCGGTGGGCGAGCATCCCCCGCAGCTCCTGTGGCTCCCGTGCCCCGTGGAGCCCAAGGCGGGGCCCGCACCGCAGGCCCAACGTTCGAGAAGTCTAAGTCGCGCTTACCTGGTGCGCAGAGGACGCTCTCCGCCCCCGGGGGCCAGTCGGGAAGGAGCCGGCCCCGGTCAGCCCCGAGGACGGCCAGGGGTGGGGGCCCGGCGTCCGGCTCCCCTGGGCAGGACCCTGGCCCCCAGAGCCCTCGGACGGTGCAGGCGGGTGGCTGCCTGCTGTCCAGTCCCCCAGCGGAGCTGGAGCGCCCTTATTCCAGGAGCTTCCGGGGAAGACCATCTCCGTCCCCCAGTAGAGCCCCCTCCCGGGTACCCTGCAGTCCAAGCCCCTAGGTCCACCTCAGCCTGGGCCTTAGGGGTCACTGACCCCCAGACCTCACGTGTGGAAAGGAGTCACGCCACAGGGCCCGGAGTCACGTGTGGAAACAGTCACGCCGCAGGGCCCGGAGTAAACACTCCATCTCGGCCCCCTGCGCCCCCTCGGAGCAGCCCCCTGCCTCCCTCAACTCTGGTTAGCGCTGCCGAAGCCCGGACAGGCCAGGCCTGGTGTGCAGAGGGGCCACCCAGAAATGGGGCAGTGGTGGCCCGGCAGCCTCCCCACCTCTCCACCGCGCTGACCCGTGGTGCCCACGGCTCGGGGCTTGGCGGGTACACTGTTCACGCCCCCAGCCCTGAGCTGCTTTGGGAGAAGTTCCCTGAGAACCAGGGCTTGGGACTCACTATGGTCCCTGCTCTGCGGAGGGGGAGCCCACTCCTTACTCTTCACCAAACCCACGTGTTTCAGAAGAGAACTGAACTGAACCTAAAGGGAACAGAATGCAGGCACAGCTAGACCAGTGGGTCCGCAGCGGTGGGGGGCGGGGGGCAAAGGGCCACCTGCAGGGGCCTGCGCAGGAACTGCAGCCCACCGCCTTCGCCACAGTCCCAGCTCTAGGCCTCCCAGCTGCACCACTGGAAAATCGTCTGCATTGCCTCATGGGCCCGGGAGGAACCTGGAGTCCGATCCTCTAGGCTGGGGGGCTGTTTCCTGGGTGGGGAGCACAGCGTCCAGGGCAAGCGTCCAGGGCAGGCCTCCCGGGCACCCTCTGGGCTCCCTGTGGGAGATGTTCGGCACTCTGACCCCACACTGTACCACATAAACTCCCGTACGGACAGGACAGGCTGGGTGGCCTTGCTGGGAGCTCACACGCGGCATGCTGCCCTGGGGGAGTTGGGCAGATGACCTCAGGTGACAAACGCCTTTGTCCTTCCCTGAATTTTAAAATAAACCAGGCTCCTCAGCAACTCCTGCTTCCAGAATCAAAAATAAGTGTCTCTGGGGTGGAAGGTGGAGCCAGAGTGCTGATGGGGACCACACACCGTTAGCTTCCACCAGGTGGAAGGTGGTGACCCCTGGGGACACACACAGGCACACACACACAGCACCACCCAGGAAGGCCCCTGAAGCCAGGGCGGGGGGGGGGGGGGGAGACACAGCCCAGGGCCCTTCCTGGGGTCTGCTGGGGGGTTCCACTTGGCTCAGGACCCCGGGACTGCCTGCGCATACCCTGCACCTGTCAGGGCCAGCTGTCCATGTCGAATCCCGATACTCTCCCAGGAGCCGGGCTCTGAGGCTATCTTTAGTGCAGTGCTCAGACCCTGACCGGCCCCAGGAACCCTCCCTGGGGGCTCTGCCAGCCCTCTGGCCTCCCCTTCAGGGGCCTGTGAGCACAGATCCCACACGCCTTCTCCTGTGCACTCCCCACTCCTGCCAGGGTCCTTCCAGGCCCAGCCAGATCCCACCCAGCTGGGGGCAAGGGAGGCCCTGTCCAAGGTACAGGCTAGGCCCAGGTCCCCACCTCAGGCACGTGCTCTCCTCTGGGAGTCCTCTAGGCAGAGCTCTGTCCGCCACCCCCATCCCTGCAGGTGGACCACACTTCCCCAGGTCCCTCAAGGGGCCTCTCATCCCACACTCACAGAGTGAGCCCCTGGGGGCAGGGCCCCCACCACAGCTACCACGAAGGCAGAGGTTCAGAGACGTGCCCACAGAGACAGCCCCCCACGACAGCAGCTGTGAAGACTGCACAGCCCCTCAACCCTGCCGACCGAGGGCCGCAGCTGCCACCCACCCCCACCCGGGGCCAGCACACCTGGCCTCTGACTTCGTGGTGACAGGCACCCACAGGGCCGCAGCAGAGCGGGAAGGCCAGGCTAAGTGCTGGCTGTGGCTGGCCCCTCAGGCCCCTCCAGTGTGCCTGCAGTGGGGACGGGAGGGTGGCCCCAGCACCAGGGTGGGGGGCCTGGGACCTCTTGGCCACCCAGGCAGGGAAGTGAGGGCACACAGAACGTACTTGGGGGCACCTGGTGACTGGCCACTAGGTCCACTTACAGGGACCTTGTGCAAACCTGGGAAAAGTGCCTTTTCTGGCTCCTGCAGCTCCCAGGCCCTCAGCCCACCTGCACAGGGCCAGGGAGATGTGCAGAGTCCAGGACAACAGGGGCCCTGAGTGGGAGCTGGTGGGAGGTGCTGGGAAGTTGGGGGCCCTGCTGGGAGGGGCAGGATGGGGCGCCTGAGTCACTGCTGACTGCCACAGCTCACTCTGCAGTCATCCGGTCCCCTGGGGGGCCCTGAGCCTGTCCTTGTAGGGAGTGACAGCCAGCATGCAAGCCATCCTGGGGGACTGGGCAGGAGCTTAAGAGAGCCGACCTGGGCAGGGAGGGCACAGATCACCCCACCGGGCAGACCAACATGGTGAGTGGGCACCAGGCAGGCAGCTGGGCGGGGCGTGAGAGTGACTGTGGGTGCGAGTGCATGTGCACACGAGGGGAGTTTGTGCAGGTGTGTGCAGGTGTGTGTGCACTGGGGGGAGAGGGACGTCCATGCCCCTTGGCTTCCCCAGCAACAGTCTGGGGCTAGAAGAGGGAGGGGCCTGGCCTTCACCTTAGGGGGATACTTAGAACAAGCCCACCCACCTGCTGGCCATGTGCACAGTCCATTTGCTCCTTGGACACCCAGCTGGCTCCTGGGTGGACTGCAGACCTAGCAGGGCAGAGTTCAAGGTGAACCCTGAGGGCTGTGTGGTCAGGGCCTTCTCACCGAGCACCTGCAGCTGCCCTAGCCTGGGGACCCAGGGTCCAAATGCCATGGCCCACCCATCCTCTGCATTGAGTCCCCTAAAACCGCTGGGCTGGGGGACCCTGAGCCCCAGCACTCTCACCGCAGGCCAGCAGAAAGACCAAGAAGAAGGAGGGGGGGGCCCTCCGGGCCCAGAGGGCATCCTCCAACGTCTTCTCCAACTTCGAGCAGACCCAGATCCAGGAGTTCAAGGAGGTGAGGCTCTGCTCCTGCCCAGCAGGCCCTGGACCCAGAAGTCCCTGCCCCGGGGGGGGCCCTGGGAACCCTAGAGCAGGCGACCAAGAGACCCACGTGGGCCTCGCTCCAGGGCCAGTACGAGCGGGTGCCTCTGCTCACATGGGTGGCCTGTTCCAGGCCTTCACGCTGATGGATCAGAACCGAGATGGCTTCATTGACAAGGAGGACCTGAAAGACACCTACGCCTCCCTGGGTAGGTGCCCGGCGGGGCTCTGTCACAGCCCCCACCTTGGCTCTGGCCTGACAGCACACAGAGTGTGACAGCCAGGCCGGCTGGGGTGTTGCTGGGGCACACAGGGAGGGGGTGGCCTCTGCTCTCCCCCTGCAACCTGCTTTTCTTGGCCTGAGGAGGTCCTGCCCTTGCGGCCACGGTGACAGGCTGGCCTCCACCCGGGGCGGGGGTTGCACAGACCCGCCTTCCCTCTGGGCCCCACTGACTCCCAGGGGAACGGGACACAGACCCTCCCGGCTCCACGTGGTCTCCTGTCCCCACTGCTGGCAGTCCGCCTGTCTGGGGCTCAGGGTTAGGGGTTCTGTTGGCATGCAGAACCCACACCCACCATACCTGGGCCAGGCATTCCCCCTTTGGCTGGCCTCCTGCCCCAGTCTCCCCACTTTATTCTGAGGCCACCTGGGGAGCAGAGGAGGTGGGCAGCCCTGTGGGGCACTTGCCGGCGGGGCGGCCCTGCCCAGTGACCCCGCATCTGCAACAGGCAAGATCAACGTCAAGGACGATGAGCTGGACGCCATGCTGAAGGAGGCCACGGGGCCCATCAACTTCACCATGTTCCTGAACATGTTCGGCGAGAAGCTGAGCGGTGAGCCCTCCGCCTCGGCCAGGCTGTGTGTTTATTTAGAAATGCAGACACCCCTGATACAAATCCGGGCTTTCACATCTCCCGAAAAGCCCTGGGACCCGGCTTTCTGGGACCCACACGTGTGCCCCCCACACCTCTTGTACCCTTCCCCACTTCGCCTCAGCCCCCGCTCCCTGGGCACGTGCCCAGCCCTGGGCCTGGGCGGGACCCTGAGCACAGGTGCCCCAGGCAGGGGCTGCAGGGTGCCAGGTGCTGGGGGTGGGTGGGAGGGCCCTCCAGGCTGATGGCACAGGGTGGCATGAGCACAGGCAGCCAGAGCAGGCCTGGGGTCTCTGTGGACAGGTACGGATACTGAGGAGACCATCCTGAACGCCTTCAAGATGCTGGACCCCGATGGCAAAGGCAGCATCAACAAGGACTAGTGAGTGTGGCTCAGGTGCCTGGGGCCCCGAGCCCACGCCCCGCCCAGCTTCCCTCAATACAACAGCGGGTGAACCCGTCCTGCCTCTGGGCTAGTGCTGGGTCTGGGGGCTCCCCGGGCCAACCCCAGGGCAGCGTGTCTGCTGGGCACTTGCCTCCCATCACCCTCATCTCCGCCCCACAGGGACAGTGACCCCTGTGTGTGTGTGTCGGGAGAGGCTTCCCACCCCCATGGGCGAGCATGCTGTGACCTGCTCAGGTTGCAGCCACCCCCCCCGCCCCGTCACTGTCCAGCTGTCCTGTGCTGACCCCTTCTTCAGAGCAGCTAACTCAGGCCTCTCTCCTCATCCTCAGCATCAAACGGCTGCTCATGTCCCAGGCTGACAAGATGACTGCAGAGGAGGTTTGGCCCTTCGCCCCGCCTGCTGCCCCCTCCCATGGCCCCCCAGGACTCCAGGGGTCAGCGGGGGGAGTGCCCCTGCTGAGATGTGCTGCAGTGCTGCTACGGGACGGGTCACCCTGCGGCTGGCCCCAGCCTGCCCCTTGCCCTGGAGTGACCTCGCCCCTCCCCCAGACGTGGCAACAAGGCCAGAGCCAGCTGGAGCTCAGGGCCTGTCACTCGCCCTCGGGCTGCAACCCTTAGGGGCCCTTTGCTTGTCCGCTGCTGCCTGGATCTGACCCCCAGCACCCTGCTTGCAGGTCGACCAGATGTTCCAGTTTGCGACCATCGATGCTGCAGGCAACCTGGACTACAAGGCGCTGAGCTATGTGCTCACCCACGGGGAGGAGAAGGAGGAGTGAGGGGCGTCCCCACCCCACCCGGGCTGTGGCCAGTTCAATAAACCTGCATCCACAAACCTGCCTACCAGTGTCTGTAGGGACAAGGACACGTCCACCTGGGTCCGGAGGGCCTGGGGGGCACATGCGCCCGTGGGCCCTGCCTCTGCCACCCCCAGCCCCGCCCGGCCCCAGCTGTCGGCGCCCAGACTGAGCGTCTGCTCCCTCCGTGACCGAGGTTGAGAGAGGCTCTGGGAGGGGCCCCTTCAAGGGAGGCTCCCCCACCCCTGTGCACTCCAGACGACTGGGGCCCTCGGGGACCCCAGGCCATCCAGCCCCCCATCAGCCACATTCTCACACGCCCTGTGCTAGCCACCTCGGGTCTGGCATGGCCACTGGGCCACCTCGCTGTGCCCAGGCTCAGCAGTGGCTGTCACAGCCCAGGTGACCAGAGCTCCAGCGCCCTCCCCCCCCCACCCCCCAGCCAGCTTCTCGGCTCTAGGAGTGAGCTGCCACAGGGCTTCCTGCAGCTTCGGAGCTGCCGGGGCCCTCAGGGTGCCCGGACGGGGCCTCAGGGAGGGTCTGCCATGGGGCTGCGTGGTCCTTGTCGCAAGGGCCGGTGCTGGCCTCGGCCTGCAGGCGCCGGTATGGGGTGTGGAAGAAGAGCACCAAACAGCAGCTGAAGAGTGTGCAGAGGCCGGCCATCAGCAGCATGGGCACTGGGGGGCACACAGCCAGCTCTGCCGGGGCTCGCCCATGAGCCCGGCCGACCCCACGCACTGGGCGCACAAGGCGACCCTCAGGACAAACGCCCCCTCCGGTGGCCACGCCCACTCCCATTTCTCCCGCTGTCCCTCTCCCTCTGTCTGACTTTTTCTCTTCCCAGTCTCACTTTAAAAACGACTCATGCAGGGTTTGGAGGCTGGGCTTTGTGAGGGTCTCAGGTCTGCTCCCTTTAGGCTGAGTGGTGGGGGGGGGTTCTGTCTGTTCTGGCCCCTGACCCCCACCTCGTGGGTGCCCGGCACCAGCCAACCGAGGACAGCACTGGGGCGGGTGAGGGAGGTCCCCGAGGCTGGAGTGGGTGGGGACCCAGGCCGGCCCTCCTCACCGGCACTCTCAGGGCTCCCGTGGGCTGGGACACTCACCCTCCCAATCCAGGGAGTCCTGGTCCCCTCGGCAGGTGGAGAAGCCTGGCTTCGAGCGGCGCACAGTCAGGGCGGTCAGCAGCAGCATGACGAGCACGCCTTCCACCTGCCTGGGCAGCCACGAGGCCCTCAGCGCAGCCTGACGCCGCTGCCGCCCCAGTGCCAGGCGCTCTGGGCAGCGCAGGCCGCAGCGGGCAGTCAGAACACGCCAGCCTCGCCAGAGCAGGCGGGTCCCCGCTGTGGGGCCTGGGGCGTGTGAGGGCAGGGTTAATGGGGCCCCCCCCCAGGGAAGCAGCAGGGGTGCACTCACCCCAGTACGAAGACCAGGCCGGCAGCGGCGCCCTCCCCCACGGGGAAGGAGCACTCCACCGCCAGCTCCGTGGCGACGGGCGCCACGGAGAAGCCGAAGAGCCCGAGCAGCGCGCAGATGATGGCCAGCGCGATGGCCTGTCCCCGCAGCTGGGACACCTGGGCGGATGGTGCACCGGAGCCGGCAGTCAGACACGCCCCCGCCCTAGACTCAGGCCCCTGGGCCCTGCGCAGGCCCGAGCGCCAGCACGAGCACCGGCGGGCTGAGCGGGGCAGGCGGTGCCGTGCCCAGGGCCCCTCACCCCCGGGGGCACATCTGTGCTGGCCAGGCTGCCAGCTGCCCCCTGCAGAATGGTCTGGGCAGCAGGGGACACTCACCACGGCAAAGGCCACGCAGACCAAAGAGGTCAGGCAGAAGCCAACCTTGACGGCTTCTGTGAAATGCCTGGTCCGGTCCACGTACAGGCCGAGGCCCAGCGCCCCCAGGATCCCAGACACGATGAAGAGAGCCCCACAGAGGCCCGCGAACTCCTGGAGGGGCGAGGAGGCCCGGCAGCCATCACTGTCTGTGCTTAGGTGCACGCCCTCCCCAGGGAGACCACAGCACGGGGCCGCTGAGCGCACTGAGGCCCGGGCAGGACTGCAGGGCAGGTGGGGGATGCGGGGGTGGGGGCTACACCCCCGGAGGGGCCTCTTCCCGGTGCCTCCCCGCCTCGGGACTCAGCCACTGCTAAGGGAAGAGCCTGGTCACTGCACACGCCCCTTCGTCCCTGAGCCCCTGAGGAGCCAGGACGTCTGGGCCCAGCACCCACTCGCGGGGCCAATGCCAGGCAGCACAGGGCACAGCCGGGGCCCCATGAGCAGGCGGAGGCCCTCCCTCGGACCAGCCAGTGTCAGAGGGGGGCCCGGACGGTCCCCAAGGACAGCGCTGGGGCAGGTGAGGGAGGTTCCTGCCACGCTGGCCGTCCTGCTCCGGGCGCTGCGACAGAGTGACAGCCCTAGTGCCCGAGCAGGGCCGCCCTCCCCAGGGCCCCAGCCCCCATCTGCCAGTCACATCTGGCACCTGACACTCTTCACGCACGGCCGCTCAACAGTGTGCACAACGGGAGGTCGCCCCGGCCAGGCGTGGAAACCCGGGGCTTGGGGAGGTCGTGGGCCATGCCACAGACACAGCCGGGGGTGGGCGGGGGGGGCCACAGAGGCAACCGGCCTGTGGGCGGCGGCTTGCCAAGCCGGGCAGGCACTCACGTTGGAGTAGCCTTCCACACAGAGGACCTGCTGCAGGAGCACGGAGAAGCTGGAGAAGATGCCGATGCCGCCCCCAAAGCACACGGCCAGGACCACGTAGGCCTTGTTCCGCAGGAGCTGGAGGGGAAGGGCCGCTCAGCTCCGCCCAGCGGGACCCGCGGGGTGGGGCGGGGGGGGGGGGAGACCCACCCACCCCCATCCACTCCGCCTCCTGCGAGGCCCAGGCCCTCCCCAGCCCCGGACCCCACAAAACCAACCAGCTTCAGCCCGTCCAGGAACTTCTCCGAGGTGGACTGGGCTGCTCCCGCGGAGGGCGGGGTGGGGGGCACACTCTCCCAGAGGCAGGCAGTAGCCAGCAGGCAGGCAAGGCCGGCGGGAATCACGTAGATGCCCAGCTGAGGAGAGGGGCGTGCATGCAGGCACCTGCGTGTGCGTGCACACACAGGCCCTAAGGACGTCCGTGTGGGCACAGGCCCCAGGGCACCCCATCCGCCATCCCCAGGAGGGCGTCAGTGAGCCGTGGTGGGCCTGCTCAGCTCCGCTGCACTGGAACCCTAGCCTTCAAAGTGCCACCCAAGGACCACGCCACAGTGACAGGCCTGCCCTCTCCTGCGGCCCCAGAGTCACCCACCCGATGGCCCTGCAGACCCCTCTTTGTCAATGTCCCCAACGGCACCCCTGGCACAGCCGGAAGCCCTTCGCCCCTCACCGCCCCTCGAGCCCTCAGCCCAACGTCTCCGGGATTCCTCGGGTGCCCAGCCACACCCTCATGTTGGGGGGGCAGCTCCAGACGGGACCGAGCCACCACCCTCCCACTGAGACACCCGCAGAGCTTCCTCCTGCCCTCCTCCGGCTCAGCACCACCCCCAGCCTGCATCCACCTCCAGGCCCTACTCTGCCTGTCCCTCGTCTTCCCCCGCCCCCGCCTGCCCACACAAGCCCCCACCAGCCCTCCAGTCGCCTCCCCCCTCACCGAGGCCTCCCCTGACAAGGAAACCGCCTGGCACTGAGGAGGTGCCAGCTCTTGCACACTCAGAGAAGCCCTGTATGCACCCAGGGCACTGCCCCTTGTGGCTACAGGGAGGGGCAGGTGCATACTCACACACAGGTGTGGACTCGCTCATGCGCACCAGAACCCATCGCACATGCACGCGCACACGTGCGCACACCACACACTATGCACATGCACACAACACAACACACATGCATGTGCACACACCACATTAAAACACGGGATCTCTACATCACACACAAACTCGCACACACGTGGGGGCTGCACCCCTCGAGCCCCCTCACCATTAGGGGGACGTCACCCTCCTTCTTCACCAGGGCAGGAGACAGCACGTTGGCCACCAGGGCACCCAGGGGGTTTGCTGTGGGGGCAGGCAGAGCACAGGGCAGATCGGCTGCAGGCGGAGCCCCCTGCTCTGCAGGAGCTGGGAGCGAGGAGGGGCCGGGACGCGCACGGGCCGGAGGGGACGGACGCCTCGACTCACCCATGGTGCCGATCATGTTGGCCGTGGCTCGCTGGTGCTCCGGGAACCACAAGGCGGCCAGCTTGGCCGGAGAGAAGACGACCAGGGTCTGGGCCAGGGCACAGAGGCTCTGGCCACACATGAGGAAGGCGAACGGGCTGGGCACGGTAGCAGGCATGCAGGGCATGGCACGGAGCACACTCCCGACGAAGTTCAGCGACGCACACAGGATGGTCTGCGGGCACCGGGTCGGGAGCTCGGCCGGCCAGCCCGTGCCCCTCCTGCTCGCCCCGACGGCTCTGCCCAGGGGCCCTGGCCTGGGGAGGGGGCGACGGCCCTCCAGCCCACACCCGGGGCCCCGCCCCACCCCAGAACAGGCCCCGGCGTGGGTTCTGACTTACCGCCCAGCGGAGCCCGACTGAGTCCAGGACCCAAATGGCCACCAGGCCAGATGGGATGGACACCACAAAGTAGACCAGCGAGAGCCAGTTGACCTGATTGGTGGACAGGCTGAAGAACTGGGCGATGGTGTCGGCCACGGGTGCAAAGCTGAGCCACAGCTGTGGGGCACACGCTAGTGTCAGCCCAGGGGCCAGCGCCACAGGCATCAAAGCCACCCGCTGTCCCGGGCTGGGCCGGCCGGCCTGAGAAGAGGAAGTGTCCTGTGGTCCCATGGTGTCCAGCCGCCCCCAAGGAAGGCTGCCAGGCAGAAGGGCTGAGACAGCAGGCCTGGAGTGTGGACAGTGCCATCCTTGCAGGCCTGGTCCCGGGGGGCGGGAAGGGGGCCGACAGCCCACCCAGAGCCTGCAGGATTGCCGGCCCCGCTGGGGCTGACCCACCGAGGAAGAGGCCTGAAGGCTGCCCATGGGGTTGGACCTCGTGTGCGGTGTGGCAAGTGGGCGCTGGGCGTGGCTGGGTCCCCGGGCCCACGGGTGTCGGGGCGCGAGAGCCAGTGGCCCTGGCCCCCAGTGTGTGCACGGGCCAGGCAGACATGCGGTCAGGGTGACACTCAGTTCCTGTGGTGGACGCCCAGGTGGACAAGGGCGGGAGGCAGGGACGGCCAAGAGCCACGGGCGGGCAGAGGGGGAGAGGCCATGGGAGGGACGCGGCGAGGGGGAGACAGACAGCCCAAAAGACACCTCCAGCCTGTCTGCAAACTCGGTCCCAGGTGGAAACCCCTGGGCTGTGGGGGCCCTGCCCAAGGCCCACCCCCCCACAGCAGACGAGTGTTGGGAGGTGTGAGCTGCCCAAAGCCAGAGACATTCCCCAGCTGTAGGCGCCTCGGCATGCAGGGCGCTCCACTCAGCAGGCCTGCAGGCAGAAGTGGGCACGGCCGGGTCAGCCTGGAGTGCTTCCTGGAGGAAGTGGACACCGTCTGGTCCCTGGAGGGTGGGTGGGACAAGAGGGAGGACTGCGGAGGGGAGGAGGGACGGGAGCCAGTGTGGACCAGGCCCTGTGTGTCACAATTCCAAGTTCCTGATCCTCCAGCGTGGGGACAGTCCAGGGGCTTGGCCCAGGCCACGCCCCCCCCCCCCCCCAGCCCAGGCAGCAGACCCAGGCTTCCTGGCTGACAGCTCTGACCACAGACCCTCACATGACAGTGAGCTTTGGCAACAGCTGCCTTTTCTTCCTTCTTTAAAGGACAGAGCAGGGGACGGATCTGCCATCGGACAGAAAGGGCTCCCAGGCAGGCCCGGAAGCCTTCCACCCAGCCCGATGCAGCTGAGAGAGCCCACGGCGTCTGTCTTCCAGACCTGCCCCTCGGAGCGGAGCCCAGCCCTCCTCGCTGGCCCCAGGCCCCTCGCTGGTCCCGCCCCCCTTGAGTTCCTCCCCAGAGCTCCTGGCCCGCGGAGCAGTGGCGGGCTCTGCTGCCGACTAGCTTGCCAGCACATGATTGCCAGCACCTGATTGCGTGGCAGCCAAATGCTGCCTGACCAGTCCCTGCAGCTCCGGAGGAGGCTGGGGAATCGCCCTGGGCTCCCCCGGCACAGTGGGAGGTGGGATGTCAGGTGGCCCAAGGCAGCCCCGTGGGCAGTGCCTCTGCGGCCGGACCTGCGAGCAGGCGGCCACGCGGGGGGTGTGGCGGGCAGGTGGGCTCCAAGCCCTGAAGTCCTTCCAAACAGGTTCCCCCAGACGGCTATGGCCGCTGTGGCGTGTGAATTATTTTGAGCTGAGGGCAACCGAGTCCCTGCAGGCTCACAGGAGACTCTTACCTCTCCCCCCAAGAACGAAGGGTAGGGGCCTTGCCCAGGGCTGGCTGCCGCCCGCCAGAGGGTGTAACCCTCTCTGCAGAGCTGGGCAGCTCCTCGCCCCCGGGCCCCTGCTCCGCCGACCAACCGTCCCGCCAGGACGACCTTCCTGCCTGCTGCCACCCGCGCCTCCCCTCCCCGCCCTCGCTCAGGAAGCCCTCTGTGCCGGCTCAGCCTGCCTCCGACCCTCCCTGCGTGTGCGGCTTCTCCCGCAGGCGCCTGTGTGACTGCATGTGGTTACTTTATCGTGTTCATCGCTCGAGTCAATCTGAGTGTCGGACTGGCTGGAGGAACCTGGAAGGGTGACACCAAGATTCTTTCTCCCCACACCCGACTCTGCTCCAGTGCGTGTAGGTGCCTGGTCGGGGGACCTGCCGCCGGCCGGGCTGGGGTGTGAAGGTGAGAAAGGGTCACCCACGGAGCCTGCCTGGATGTTCTGGTCCCTGGACTCCAGGCTGGGTCCCTGCCAGCAGTGGGGACACTTCTAGAACAGGTGTTGGGGCCACTGTGGACCCCAGCTGGGGAGCTGGGGAGGAGGGTGGGTGGAAAGGAAGGCCTTTTGAGGGACCTCAGAAGCTAATCAGATTCCCAGGAGGGCACAGGTAGCCAAGGAGGGTCCCTGCCCTGGGAGGGCAGGGGGGCCAGGAGCTGGGTTGGGAAGGCCTGTCCCACGTGTGGGGTTTCTCAGAGGGGGTGGGCACATCTGGAGGGAGCCTCTCATCTGTCCACAGTGACTCCTACCCCGTCCTGTCTCAGGAGGGAGACACTTTAAAAATCACCTTAGAGCAAGGGCAAATGGGCTCCCCTGGCAGAGACACCAGCCCTTCTCTCCCCCAAGAAGCCACAGTCTGAAGGGGCTCCCGTCCCGGCGCCCCCGCCCCTGCGTGGTGGCAGGACTCCCCTGCCCCTGTGGCTCCACTGCCCCTGCCCGTCTCTGAGGAATCTAGCCCCGGAGCCGACGCGCGCCCAGGGCGCCCCGGGCACCCGAGACGCCGGAAAGGGGCTCCGCGTAGTCGCAGCCAAGGCCCCTGCCCCGCCTTGCCCCCCCCCCCCCCACCGCCGCCTGTACCATGGCATTGGAGCAGCTGAGCAGACTGACCACCAGGAGGAAGACCCAGCGGCGTGCGTAGGCGCGGTAGACCCGCAGCTTGCCCAGGGCCAGGGACTCGGAGGCCCACTGAGCTGTCCCCGACGGCCCTGCCATTGCGCACCAGCGACCCGGCCTCGCGGGCCTGGTGTAGGCAGGGCGGCCCGCGGAGGTGGGGCCGGCCCGGGCACGCGGGGCGGGGTCTCACGACCAGTCCCCGCCCCAGGGTTAAGGGTCACAGCTCCGCCGAGTAGGAAAGGGACTCGTGGTGATGCCAGCCCTGCCCCGCCGGCCGCGGTGCGGGGGACAGTCCCCCTCGGGGGCCCAGCCGGGTCACCGCCGCGGTGTGGTCCCCGCTGTGGACACGCCCACGTGGGTGAGCGCGGGAGGGGGTGCGACTCTGCTCAGCAGGAGGGCCCCGTTTCCGGAAGGGGTGGGGAAGATCCCCTTCCGTGCCTCTCAACCCCAATTCCGAAGGGGTCCCGGAGGCCAGCCTGGAAGAGGCTGCTGGGAGTCCGGTTTCAAAGGGCGTGGGATGGAGGGAGCAGGAACCGAGGGCCTGGGCCAGCAGGGGCGGGGGTGGTTCTTACCTGCAAATCACAGCTGAGGAAACTGCAGGGGCAGTCGGGTTTCTGTTTGCCCAAGAGACCGGAGGAGGCCCAGAGGGAGGAGAGGGGACCGTCCCTTCTCCACTTCGCCCCCACCCGCAGTCACCTAGGACCTGTCTCCCTGCTGACCCAGCGGGACTCTCCCCAGGTCCCCTGTGGTGTCCCTGGGGCACCGCGCTTCAGTGAGGAAGCCCATACGGCCGCTGGCCTGTGGTCACCCCTCCTGGGACTGTCCTGCTGCACCGCTGGGCCTCTCCCCAGCCTGGGGCCCTTACTCGGAGCATGCAGCTCAGCGAGGGCCAGAGCCTAGGGCAACGTGAGGGTCCATGGCGTCCGTGTGCACCTGCCACGGGATGCGGAAACCACAGTGAAAGACATGTATCATTGACAGTTAATTCAGAGAAAATTACATTCTTGTGCATAAAGTTAGCAAAATGTACGCAGCACTCAACGCTACAAATTACACAGCAAAAATCTTAAAAACGGAGCCATGGGCGTACTGTGCCCCTGGATCTCAGCACCCGGCAGGGCGAGACGGAGCAGCAGGTTTAAGACAGCTGCTGGCAGGAGGGCTCTGCGGGCAGAGTGGGAGGAAGCACCCACAACCCACACTCAGCAGAGGACTAGTGCCTCGAAGGCGTGAAAAGGCCTCAAAACTCACCAGCAAAAAGCAACAACAAAAATGTCCTGTTAGAAAATGGCCAGGCCCCGGCTGGTGTGGCGCAGTCGGATGGAGCGTCATCCTGGAGACCGAAGGAGGAGGCAGGGGCTCTGTTCAGGGTCAGGACACATACCCAGGTCGTGGGTGCGATCCCCCATCAGGGCATGTGTGAGAAGGCAACCAGCTGACGCTTCCCTCTCCCATCGATCTCTCTCTTGCGCTTCCTTCCTCTTTCTCTAAAAAGCAATGAAAACGTGTCCTTGGTGAGGATAAAAAAAAGGAAATGGGCAAAAGACGAAAAGAGACAGGCCACCGAAGAGGACACACAGAGGGCACACAGTGGCACATGGCTGCCGTCATCAGCGTCCAGGGAAACGCCAGCTCGAGCCACGGTAAGGCGCGAACACATGCTTTTCCGAACGCCTAAAACGGAAAACAGGGACGCCCAACGCTGGCGAGGCTGCAGGTGCCTCGGTCACTCACACGTTGCTGACAAGACCGTAAAGCGTGGGAAATAAAATCCTTCAAACGCACGTAATGTGGAGGGCGTACCCCCTCGGGAACAGCGACTTCTCGTACACTTAGTGGGGCTGCTCTGTGTGAATCTGGATGAGTGTCTGCAGCATGAGCGTGTGCGCTGTTCCAGCTCGGAATGCAGGTCGGGCACCGTCCACGGACGCCGCCCCTGTGCCCAGGCCCACGTGCATCCTGAGGCCTGTTAGTGGTCTCCCACGAAAACCGCCCACGCCGTGTTCTTCCAGTTATCGCTGAAGGCTTGTTTACGGTACCACTCAGCACACACAGTCATGGCGAGATCTGTTTCGGTTTCTTTGCCTGCGTTTTACCTAACCAAATACAGACTCCTGTCAGCACCCCAAACCAAGGAGCGCCCTCTGAGGCGTTGTCAGGCTAGTGTGTCTGCTCTAAGCAAGTGTTTGTTCCAAATCAAGCGACCGAGAGCCGTCGGTTTGCCAAGGCCGGTGCAGAGGCACCTTGGTCTTCGCTGGGGATAACGCCAGGGAGGGAGCCTCACCTTACATGTGAGGTGGTGGAGCCGTCCTGCTGGTGGGTTTTCACTTGAGTTCTATCTGCTCCGGACAAGAGAGTGTCAGTGATGTGGGGACGGGAGCCAGGCGAGTCCTTCCCCGCGTGCCTGGGACCTGCATGTGGCTGAGGATGGGGGAGGGGTGGGGGGCAGCAGCTGACCCTCTGCCTTTCACCCCTGTGTCCCCTATGTGCTGCCTAGCAGGTTCTCCACAGCTGACCCATTCCACCCACGCACGTCCTGGGCCCCAGTCTCCTGGGCCCGACTCCAGGAGGCACCCCACACCCCCAGGGTCCAGGCTGTCCCTCGTGCCTGCTGGTGCCACTTGCCTCCCGGTCACCACTGCCGACAGCCCACACACCCCAACACTGCCCACAGCAGGAAGCTGAGTCAGCAGGTCAGAATCTGGATTCTCAGGCGCCTCAAGATGACACGTGACTCCCACCTTCTCCCTACAGAAGTTCAGTCAGCGACTGGTCCACTGAAAGCAGTTTGCGTGGGCAGCAGGCGGCCAAGAGGACGGCTCTGCTCACTGTGGTCTGCTCCCCCCGCCAGAGACAAGCCCCTGGGGTCGCCCCACTCTGACTCCCTCCAGCACAGCTGGGGAGGGGACAGTACAGGGGTGCACAGACACCCAACGTTGTGGCTACAAGTACCTGGGACGCAGATTGCTGGCCCAGCCCCTCCCATCAAGAACCCCACGGTCCCATTCCATCCCCTACTGCTTGGACCTATTCGGCCTACACGTGTGGAAAGAGCTGGTTTGCTCACTTCTGTGAGTGTGTGTGTGTGTGTGTGTGTGTGTAGTGTGACATGGGTATGGGACGAGGACTCTCTGGGGTGCGTGTCTGTGAGAGAGTGAGCGAGGGAGTGGGAGGAGTGCCTGACATTGTGGGGTCCCGATGGCCCCCATTTGTGTGTGTGCGTCTGCTGTGAGTGGGGGCCTGGTGTGTGGCACAGGGTTGTGTGGGCTGCGGCACTCCGGGGCGCGGTGGGTCTCTCTCTTCTGCGTTGTGTGGGTGAAGCGGTTGCCTGAGTCCTCTGTCTGAAGGGGAAAGGTGCATACCTACTTCTTCAGTGTGTAGTGTGCGAACCGTGTTTGCTGTGTGTGTGTCTGGTGTGAGATCGGTGTGTGTTAAATCCGACACTGTGAAGGGAGTGAGATTTCTCGCTATTGCAAGCCACGGAGGTAGCCTGCTGTCCCCACGTCCCCATGTCCCCACATGTGTGTTCCCAGGACACTGGATGCGGGCCAGGGGCAGAGAGCGTCTGTCCTGCCAGGGGCAGCCACGCCTACATCTGGGTCCTCCAGCTGGCCCCCAGCGTCGGGCGGCATCTGCCCCTGCGGAGCCGTGCGTTTCGGAAGAAGAGCCTTGATGTTAGGAAACGCACCCACCCGCTTTCTGCAGAGAAGAAACTTCTCTTTACTCTGGATCATAAGCAAGTCCCCAGGGAGGGAAGGCAGGGGGCATCTTCCTGCCTGCCCTGGACGCCTCCCAGACGTTCTGAACGTGGCTGTGAATGACTTCTCTCTGAGGGCCGGGACAGGCAGACACAGACACACGAGACGTCCACGGACAGCTGCTTCCCCACGGGATCTATTTTTTAAAGAATATTTTGAGGTGAGTATCCATTTTTGGGGGTGTGTGAGCTTTTCATGATGGACCTTCTAGCATAGTGCTCTGAGGTATAAAGTATCGTGTGTGTGACTGTCTACTTTACTTGTGTAAAGTGCAAGGGTGTCTAACTGTGTTCTCTATATGGTTGAAATTAGTACCTCATTTTTCTGTCTGTCGAGTGGCATGAAGTTTTGCATACAGTGTGAGATAGTTAACAGGTTTTTCTGGTGGGTACTGGAAATGCATTCTGCATTTTGTGGGTGTGTACTGGTATGTGTCCCTTTGCATACATGTGCTATGAACTGAAGATCTAGTATTTTGCATATGGTATGAAATAGATGCCGCGTTCTTGGTATATATGGTGAGAGAGGGTATATAACCTTTCATTTTGTGTTTTCAAGATGAATATCTGTTTTCTGTATTGTGTAAGATCATTATGTATGTATGCATGTGTGTGTTCATGGTGTGAGTTACTTATCTAATTTTACATTTTTCCTGTGAGGAAAAATGTGCAGCAGTTTCATTTTTATTAGTTCTAAGTATTTTGTAGTCTCTTTGTAATAAGGGCTTTGTTGAGGTATAATACTCACATCACACAGTTCATCCATGAATGTGTACAAGTCAATAGATTTCAGTATATTTACAAATGTGTCAACCATAACTACAATCAAATCCAAAACATTTCATCACCCCAAAAGAAACTTTGTTCCCGTTACGGGTAACTGCCCACCCCCCAGCTTCCCAGCCCCTGGCAATCCCCGATCTGCTCTCTCTCTCTCTTTGGTGTTGTGATTGTGAACACTGCATGTAAATAGAATCATAACACGTGGTCTTTTGTGACGGTTTTCTTTCCTGAGCCTCATGTTTTCAAGGTTCATCCATGTTGTAGTGTGTATTAGTGCTTCCCTTCTTTTTTGCCAAGTAATATTTCAGTTCATGGGTATGCCACACTTTTTTTATCCATTCATCGGTTGGCGTGTGCGCTGTCCCCACCTTAGGGCCATCGTGGATGTTGCTACTGTGAACACTGTGTTCTGATTTGGGGGCAGACATACGTCTCTTCTTATACCAGCACCACGCTGTCTTGATTTCTGTGGCTTTGTAGTAATTTCTAACGCCGGGAAATAGAAGTCCTGCAACTTTGTTCCTCAAGATTTTCTTGGCTATTTTGGGTTCCTTGAATTTCCATACAAATTTTAGGATCAGCAGTTTTCTCAGAGAAACCAACTGGGTTTTAATATGGTTTGCATTGAATTTGTGGATCAAATTAGGGAATATTAATATCTTAACAATATTGTCTGCAACCCACGGACCCATGGGTGTCGTCCGCCTGTCGAAGTCTCCTTTAATTCCATGCCGCACTGCTGGTGGTGTTCAGGCCCCGAGCGCTGCACTCTTCCGTTACAGATATTGGCAGGGCTGGCTGGCTGTCGCCGCACCCCTTCGGTTCACATCCGCCCCACTGCACCCCACTGCCTGCCCACACAGCCGTTTCCCTCCGTGATTGTCCCTTGCACAGAGCGGCCCTCACCAGGGTGTGGATGTCACGGTCACTGATTACATCTCCAGAGCGGGGCCTGCACAAAGGCGGACACAAGGGCGAGGTGGGGGGTCAGCCCTGCTGCCCAGTGTCCACAGCACCCCTGGCTAGTGCAGGGAGGGCGCTCGGTGCCAGTTCTCAGGAAGAACAGGAATGCGAGACGGACCGCCTCCGCCAGAGGAAATCCTGATCCAGGAGCAGCAGAGATCCACACGAGCTGCCTGCAGGGTGCGGGGGTATCGCAGGCCCGTGGGTGGCTGGTGGAACGCCGGCCTCCGACAAGCCCAGCCTCCACGGAGCCCCGCCCACAGGCCCCCGCCAGGCCCCGCCCCTGTCAGGCCCCGCCCCCTGCCCTACCACCTCGACCTATCGCCGCTCACACGCGCCCAGCCGAGTTCCTCCTCAGAGCTGCTCCCTCAGACCACGTCCCCGCCCCAGGCCCCGCCTCTAGCACCCTCGCTTTCCGGAAGCCTCTGAGCCCTGGTCCAACGCGCTTGCGCCCTATGACCACGCCCCGGACCCGCCCCCGCTAGGACCCGCCCCCGCCCGGCTGCAGGGTGGGAGCCGGGCCGCGCAGTGCGCATGCTCCAAGCGCGGCGCCCCCGACTCGGCGCTCGGCTCCGTTCGGGCATTTCCGCCTCTTTGTTTTAAACTCCGGACGGGTTTTTTTCTCCGGCTCTTGGGGGGGACCAGGAGGCAGCGGCGCCCCCTCCCATCCTTTCGCTGCCCCCGCGTGCGCCCCGCTCGTCCGCAGCCGAGACGGCAGGTCAGTGAGCTCGCGCCCCGCCCGGCCTGGCCCGCGGCGCCAGCTGCTCAGGCCGCGGCCTCGGCCCGAGAGGCTCCGAACCCTGGCCGGTGCCCTGCGCCCTCTTCGGCCCAGCCGGAGGAGCGCGACACCGATGCGCCGGCCCCCGAGGGCCGGACTCCACGACTGGTCACCGGGGAGGGACCGGGAGGACAGGAGCCCGGGACGAGCCGCCGGGGAGAGCCGACCCCGGGACCCAGCAGGCAGGGACCACAGCAAGCGCCGGACTCTGAGACGGGTCACTGAGGAGCGTCCAGCCGTGGGATGGGACATTGAGGACGTTCCGAGACCAGTACGGGTCACCAAGGAGGGCTGGGACCCCAAGCCCGGTAGACCCTAAGAGCCGTCACTGCGGAGGGTCGGACCCCAGGACCAGACAGGACCCAGGGCAGGATCCAGGGAAGACCCGGGCTCTGGGAGGGGTCATGGGGAGGTCTGGACCCCGGGATAGGCCACGGAAAGGTCAGGACTCGAGGATACACCCGCTGGGGAGAACTGGGACTCCAGATCCAAAGAGGACGGGGATCCTGGGAGCAGTCCCTCTGAGCCCTTCCTGGACCCGAGACAGCCCCTCCCCTGGAAGCTGGGACCCTGGCACAGTCCAAGGGGTCAGGGCTTGTGCCATGTGACAGGCTCCAGCAATGAGCAGTGCCCCAGACAGGCCCCTGAAGAGAGTCGGGATGCTGAGGCAGGACCCTGAAGAAGGCCAGGCTCACAGGGAGGCCAGGACCCTGGTAAGACCTGGATTTGGAGACTGCTCTCCAGGGAGGAAGGACCCCCAACAAGTCACAGAGAAGCACCCAGGCCTCACGAGTAGACCCTAAGGAGTGCTGGGACCCAAGCCAGGCCCCCAGAAGTTGGCGCCCTGGGACAGAATCTAGAGGCGCCCCGAATCTCCCCAGCCCACTCAACTGGACCCCCATGCTATGAAAGCTCTGGGGCACTGGGGATCCTGGTCACTGGGGCATGAGGCCCCCGAGCACCCTGAGGTGTGAGCCCCAGGGCCCTTCGGCAGATGCAGCCGCCTGGGTGGAGCCAGGTTGGGACCCATCTCCCTGCCTCCAGGGATTCCAGGGAGGCTCCTAGTCCACACTGGCTCCCAGGTCAGCAAGCACGATGCCTACTCCCAAGACCCAGAAAACTGCCCCCTGTTCTCCCAGTCCCTGCTCCTGGGCTACAGGCCTTCCCTTGCTCTCTGGTCAGTGTCTGGTGCCTTCATGGCTCCTGTGGCCAAACCAGCCCCGTGCCCCAGAGAGCTCGGGTGCACCCTCCCTCCTGAGTCTGGAGGTGTTTTCACTGCCAGGAGGGGTGGGTCCAAGCCAGGAGTGTAGGCTTTGGGGCATGTTTTGGGGGCTGTTGGCTCTGTGCAGAAAAGTTGGCTGACTTGGGCACCTTCTCCTCTCCAGGAATGGGACACAGCAGAGGACCTTGAGCTGGGGCCTCGGCTTCTCTGAAACCTTTATTTAACTCAGACTTTCATCCAGAACTTGCCTGCATTTAATTAGGAAGTGGGGGTGAAAACGTAGGGTGTGGTGAGCACGCTCTTCGCCTGGGGAAGGGCTCCAGCGTGTGTCCAGTGAGGTAGTGCTGGGGGCTGGAGAGAAGGGATGGCCCGCAGGCCGGGGCCTGGCCCAGCCCCATGCCCAGCCCCGCGGCCGGCACGAGGTCAGCAAACAGCCCTCCGGCAGCCAGTGTGTGGATGAACACGGGAGCAGAACTTTCAGAAAGATCGGTTGCCTTAGGCTTGCAAACTTACCCAGTAGGTGGGCAGGAGGAGATATAAATCTCACTCTGGGCTTGGACTCCCAGGAGAGACACTTGAACTTGTCAGTTCAGTATTTCATTTTGTGCCTCAGCTTCGGTTGGCTACTTGGGAGAAAGCACTTTAGATTTTTAGCTTAACATTTCCTAGTTGCAGATCTTAACCAGTGGAGTCCTGGAGTAGTCCAGGTTAGAAACTTTTATTTGCCAAATGTAACCACTCATCTTACTCAATGCTTGCTTCTGGTTTTTTTTTTAAACATACACTTTACTTTTTCTAAAACTTAATTTGCTCTGTGAACTTTTGAGAAGGTCTTGCAGAACTGAGTGTTGGGTTTGATCAGGCTCTTTATTTTCCCACTTTTGGAATTTTAAAGGTGTGAGCATGCTGGGTGGTTGTATTATTTATGTATTGCTGTCAACAAATTATCCCAAAACTTAGCGCCTTCAAAGAAACCCATCATTATCTCCGTGTCTGTGGGTCGGGAGTCCGGGCACCACTGAGCTGGGGCTCCTCGCTGGGGCTCTCAGGCCGTAGCCGGGCTACAGGTGGTGCTCCCCCAGGGTCCCCTCAGGAGAGGCAGCTCCTTGCCCCGTGGGGCCCCCTGTCCGGCAGCTCAGAAGGAGCAAGTGAACAGGAAGGGGGCCGGTTTCCCGACCTTGTCTTCTCACTGACATTCATCCCTCCGGCCACGTCTGCTGGGAGAGCCACGGGGCCGGGCCCACTTCGCGGTGGGGGGGTGCTCCACAAGGGTGCATGCGTACCGGGAGGGAGGGCCGGTCCCCCAGGCTGTCGTAGAGCCCGACACTTGCCCCGGGTCAGCTAACGTAGGGCCTGTGCCTGTGAAGGGCCCCGGAGGCCCGTGAGCAGCCTTGCACGCAGAGGAGGGCGCCGCTTGAGTTGCGTAGGTTCCTCTGACATCACCATGAAGCTAAAACTACTGGGAGGCTTGGCGCTCACGCGTGAGGGAGGGTCAGTCGCAGACAGAATGGATGTTTAGGGCTCCCCCCACCAGTAGTGCAGCCTGAGCCCCCCCCCACCGGTTGAGTCGTAGGTGTGTGCCGGTGACATTGAATCTGTCACAGTAGCTTTGAGCGCGGTTTTTGTAGTTGTTTCCAGAACATCATCATATTCCTGCCAACGATTTTGCTCCAAAAATTGTAAGCTAACCTTTGTAAGAAGTTTTCTAAGATGCGAGACCCTAAGGCGTTTGGGGTGTTTGACCCTTGTAAGGAAGTGATGCCCCCAGAACCGGGGTCCAGGGGCTGCCAGGCCCAGGGCGCCTCTCCCGGTCGTCCTGGGCTGTGGCTGGAGCACGGGGCTGCACTGAGGGGCCCACCCAGGGCCCGCGTGGGCGCCACACGGAGGCACCCCTGCTGCCCGCTGCTCTCTGGACCCGAAAGTGGGAGGAGTGAAATGTTTGGGTGGTTTGATTTGGATCATAAAGCGAGGGGTTTTTTGGTCTATACTCTTTCTCTTTAATCCGTTAAACGGCAGGATTTGCTATGTATTGGGTTACTGGTCAGAACTGAATCTGAGTAAAAGTGCAGCTTTCCGTTACTCTGGAAGCAGGTTGAGGTTTGGGCACTGTTCCCTTTTCCCGCGCTGGTGTTGGCTGTTGGTGTCGCAGAAAGGCTGCACAGTCGTGCGCTCCACACCAGATGGACCTGCTGCCCCTCCGTTCTGCAAGTGGGGAGCTCGCTGTGACCTTTGGGACGGTCTTCACCGCGGCTGTCTTTCCTGACGGGTCGGGCCTCTCCCTCCAGGGCTGAGTCCCACGAGGGACAAGGCGGCAGAGAGCCCGCCGGACACTCGGCACTCGGTGACAGGGTCGAGGCGTGCACGTCACCTCCCATGCACTCTCAGAGTTGTCCGTGGGATGTGCAAGACTGTCACTGGTGAGAACTAAAACTCACTGGAAAACAGAGTTCTTGAAAACCTATTGTGAGGTCGATTGGTTTTGTTTTATTTTTTTGAAGAAAACTTCTACTCTATAGGAGAATTTAGAGAGTGGAGGTTAAGAGGTTTTTGTGCGAATACGTCAGTGTTTGTGGGACTTTGCTACTTTGACAGCGGATTCCAGATGCTCGGTGGGCGGTCTGCAAACTGCAGGGAGCTGTCAGGAGACCCCCGCCTCCCCCCCACCCAGGGATCCCGGCGGGGCCTGGCCAGTGCCGCATGCTCAGCCCCGGGGACGGAAGGCTGCTGCTGGCGGGTCCGCCCTGGGGCCCTTGGACAAGCCTGGCAGCTGCCAGGGAGGCGGCCCAGCCTCAGGTGGGCAGTGGGGGCAGGGGCGGGCTCGCCTTTCCCCCTCTTTCCCTTCAGGTGTGGTCGTTTTCTTCTCTCCCCGAGCTTTCCGTGGGAAACGCCGCAGAGGGGACCGACAGCCTCGTGCAGTGAGCACCTGCGGGCCGGGGGCGGCCTTGTCTGCCTCGCCTCTTCCCGAGGACACGCTGGTTGCTGTGGAGTCAGGCCGGCGGCCGCGGCCCACCCGCGGGTCCAGGAACCGGCTGGGCTCCCAGGCTGCCGGCCGCTCTCCCCCCGGGAGGCGGGCGCCTTTTCCTGTGGTGGCTGCTGTCCTGTCCGCTTGCGGACTTCCTGGGTGTCCCAGCGTCGTCTTCCGTGGCGACGTCAGCACCCCCGCCCCGCCCCGCCCGCCCCTGCCGCAGGGCCCCGCGCCCCCGCGGCGCCACCTGCGCAGACAGCCGTCGGGCGGTTCCGGGTCCGGGTTCCGGGTCCGCCCCGCGGCCGGGGTGCCGGGCGCCACCCTGTCGGCCCCCGTCTGGGGTCCCGTGGGCTGGCGAGCGCACAGGAAGCCCGGCGCCTCGGTCGGTCCAGCGGATCACACCGTGGCCACAGGCCGTCTGTCGCCCTGTGTCCCGCGGGGCGCCCCCGGGTGGCTTGGGAGCCTTCGGCCGACTTTGCGGACGGGTTAGTGGGTAGAAAGTGCTTGGGGTTGTTCGCAGAAAGGCGACTTTCGCCGTCAGATACAGTAGCTGCCTTTCCCTCCGCGGAGACGGCCCCTCCGGAGGCAGGCCCGCCGCCCCGCCTGGGGGGGAGGCGGACACAGAGGCCGGAAGAGGGGGCGTGCTCGTCCGCTCGGCCGGCCGCAGTAGCGCCGCGCCGCGGACGCCTGAGGTCGCGGTGCCCGCCCGAGGTCGCGGTGCCCGAGGTCAGTTGGCTCCTGGGCAGGGCTCCCGCTCTCTGGGGCTCACAGGGAGCCCGTTGCGCCCGCCCTGTGAAGCTAAGCCTGGGCACCCCACAGGCTGGTGCTTGGGCCGCGTTCCGTCCCGGCGGAAGGTCTCCCGCCCCTGCCACCCGTTCACCAGCCCGTCTCTTGTCTCTGGGGTCGGCAGGGCCACCGCTGATGAGAGTTTTTCCAGAGTCGGTGGCCACTCTGTATTTTACTGCCGTTCTCCTGGAAACTGTTACGTTCACTTTTCTGTGGCCGTGTCACACACTGCCACCAGTGTCACACCCCTCACTGGCCACAGTCCTGGGGTCGGCACAGCGTGCCTGGCGCTCCCTGGCTCTGGGCTGTGGGCGTGGGTGCCGCTCTCGGCCAGGCCACAGGACTCAGCCGTCAGACCCGCCTCTGCATCGCAAGGCTGAGCGGGCACTTGGGTGAGGCCGCCAGAGACCCGCCTCGTCCTCCGTCCGCTGATTCGGTAACTATTTCTTCAAAAGCCCCTTTGCCTCCGTTGCTAGGTAATAAGGGCGGAGGCTTTATTACCTCCGTGTCCAGCAAGGCCCACGATCTCAGGGCCACTCCAAACCCTGCCCCTGACCTGCCCCTCCCCCCACACCCTTGTCCCTTCTTCCCAGGAACCCCTGGGTCTCCTGGTCGGGGTGCTCCCTGAGGTGCAGCTCCCGGGCGCGTGCAAACCCAGAGAGACTGGAGCCTCCTGCCCACCCCACCCCCCACACACACAGCGGGACAGGCGTGGGATGACAGGTGCCGCCCTTCAGCTTCAAAGGGAGCCGTGTGGGGGTAGCCGGGAGTCCCGGCCTGACACCATTCCAACCTCGGGGTGACCTGCTGGGCCCCAGGGCCCACCCTGAGTCGGCCTTCTCCGTGAAGGGGTGTACGTCTGCAGCTTGCGCCCTGGCGGCAGGGCCCGGGGCCGACAGCCCTCCGCTGTGCGTTCCCCGTGCGTCTGCAGAGGTGCACCTGAGAGCCGGGGTCACTGTGGTCACGGAAACGTGTTTGTGTTCTGCTGGGTCCCACTCACCTCCCCGCTCCTGACGTTCCCTGACGTGACTGCCTCCTGTTGCGCGTCCCAGAGGGTCCTATCTGAGCCTGGGCCCTCCTCGTGCCCCTCCAGCTCACCCCCACCCCACCTCAGAGCCTCATCTGGGTGCCCAGAGTGGGGACTCCTCAGTCCAGGCAGAACAGAGAAGGGGCTGGGGGACCTCGGGGCTCCCAGGGAGCAGCAGAAAGGCCGCCTGGCACTGTCGAGGCCGGGCCCTCGGGGGAGGCCGGGCCTCTGTCCCCTGGCTAAGGTGAGGCGAAGAAGGTCCAGGTGGGCCTGTCCAGCGAGCCCCGGCCCGGGCATGGGGGTTGGGGTCCGGTGAGCCCAGGGCATCCACATGCAACGCCAGGAGTCGGAGGGTGTGGGGAGGGGCTTGGGTGGCAGGGGGTTTGCTGGTGACGTCCCAGGCGAGGAGTGTCCCGGTGGCGCTGGGACTGTGGGTCAGGGCACCTCTGCGTCCTCAGCGGAGGACAGAGAAGGGCCAGGTGTGCGGGCGAGGTCCAGGGGAACCAGGCGCAGCCTCCCGGGTCCTGGGAGCCCCCTGCCCAAGCTGCTGGCAGCGCAGGTTGAGGCCGGCGCCACGTGGGTCTCAGAGGGAAGCCCCTCGCTGTGCGGCCCTTCCCGTGCGTGGGCCCAGTGAGCCACTCCCAGCACCGGGAGAGTGTCGGTTGACCTGGGGAGCTGTCACCAGCTCGGCGCCCAAGGGCCGACATGCTGGCTTCTCAGAGGGCAGGGAGGGTGGGCCTCGGCCCCCGCTGCGGCTGTGCCGCAGCCTCGTCCACACCGGTGCAGCATTGGGCAGCCCCCGGTGGCACTCGCGGGTGGTCGCGGGTCCGAGGCGGGGTCGGACTGCCAGCCAGTTCAAGGTCTGCTGGGGTCTAAAAGGTGCCGTCCACTTTTTTTGTTTTATATTTAATTAGAAACTGTTTTTTAGCGTTGATAGAATCGAGTCTTTTATTTATCCACATGCACAGTTATGCACAGCGAAAAGTTACCCTGGGCCGCCCGGCACCCAGCATGCAGGGGCCGAGGCCCTGGGCTCCTGCCCCACTCTGTGGGTGGTGCCGGACGGGCTGGGGTCCAGCGGGTACTCTTCACAATCCACCTCAGTGAGGACGGTGCCCCTTCCGTTGTCCCCAGGCACCTCCCCTCGGCGGGCCGAGGGGCTCCTTGTCAACATCGCACGTGACCTGGCGCGGGTCAGGAGGCTGACAGCCGAGACCCGTGAGGAGGTGTCGAGGGGCCCAGGCGTGTCGGGGAGACACGCCTTCCGGAGACGGCCGCCTTCCCTTGCGCATTCCTTGGGACGCCTCCCCGCCCCGGGAGTGGGCTGTGGGCTCCTGGCCACGGCTGAGCCGCACTCCGGGCCGCATGCCCCTCCTCCGCTGCTGGGGGCGGGGCGTGTCCCGCCTGGGGCTCCTCTGGCCCAGGCCGGGGCGTCCGAGCGTGTGACCGGCACGTGCACGTTCGCCCGGGCGAGGGCCCGCCGTCGCCTGGGAAGAGCCAGCAGCCGGCCCAGGAGGTGGCACCAGCCTGGCACTGCGCGTTCCGGCGCCACCCCGCCGGGCTCTCGTGTGTGTGCTGCCCGTGTCGTGACGCAGGCGAGCAGGGTGCGGGGGGGCTGGTGTGGGCTCCGTCTCAGTGGAGGGGCTCCCGGGCCCCTCACGCACGGAACAGGGCTGGCGGCGCCCCTCCCTGCAGGGCCGGACCGTGCAGCGCGGTAGCCACGCGATGTCGGGGGCCTCGGTTCCACAGCAGACTGGACGCAGGCATGGGCACTCGGGCCACGTGGGTGGCGGGCAGCCGCCGAGCCCTGGACCTTGGGGTGTGAGCCTCCCCTGCCGGTCCCGTCCCGTCGGGAGGCGCGGCTCCTGTGTGAGCTCTGCTGCTTTTCTCTTTCCCCGCCTCTCCCTCGCTGAGGTCAGGGCGAGGGCCCCCGGCCCGGACCCTCCAGCAGGTCAGAGCCACGCCTTCACACTGGTCTTCGTCCACCTGGCTCGCACTCTGGGCGTAAAAATGGCACAGGTGTGAGTGTGGGAGTTCCTCCCCAACTCCAACACTGGGAACGGTTTCCACTGCAGCTTCGCCGTAAACCACTCTTTTCCGGGCGCACAGGCGCCACACCCTGAAGGCCACGGTTCTGTGGCGGGTGCCTGGTCACGTGACCACGCCGCAGCCCTGACCCCGAGCCCCCGGTCCCCTCAGAGCCTGCGCACGCCCCTGTCCCCCGGGGGCGGCCCTGCGTCCGTGCGGCTCTCGGGGGCCGTGTCTCTTCCCTGCGGAGCTCCTACCGGTGGGAGCTCCTCACGCTGCTCTTCGGTCACCAAGGGTGTCAAAGGTCAAGGACAATGATGAATTGTACCGAATGGTTTTTATGCATTTGGGGGAAGATCTTGCCATTTTTTCTCCTTTTTTGGGCACAAACTGCATGTATTTCTCACACTAACCCCCCTGTACTCTGGGGAGAAAGCTAGTCGGCCTAGCACAGCTGCCCCCGGCTGCTCCCCCACTCCGGCCCCGTGAGCCGGCTCTGTGAGCTCTGCCCCGGGGGTGCCGTGTGCGGCCACAACGTCCTCAGAGCACGGGGGGGGGGGGGGACACGCCATCCCCAGCCGCGCTGCCAGGGCTGCTGGCCAGCCGGCCAGTCCCGGACGTGCGACTTGATGGACACGGAGCTGCTGGTGGCATTGCACTCCTGCTCACAGGTCACTCTCCCAGGGACACGCTGGCCAGTCCCCTCGGCCACTGCCCGTACCCACAGCGTTTGTCGCCCTCCGGCCGTTCCCCACCTGCTGCGGTTGCCCTTCCTGCCGCCGCCTCCTTGGAGTGTGGGCGCCAGGCTGGGTCCCTGCTCCCTGGTGGTGGCAGGTCTGTGTGAAGCTGGCAGGTAGCCAGCCACAACCTCACTGGCCCCAGCGAGTGGCCCTCGTCACAGCCCCCCAGTGAGGCTGCCAGTCACCTCTCTCCTGCCCGCTCTCTCTCGTGGAAGGTCATCGAGCTTCAGGGACCAGTGAGTGACAGCTGCAGTGGTGGCGACACCCGGGGCAGGAAGGCATGACGGACGCCGCGTGGTCCTGGCCATGGTCGAGGCATTCGGCCCCCTGCTCCCAGGGCGCCGCCCTGCTGCCCTCGAGCCACAGTGCGTCTGCAGCGCCAGGGCCGGGGCTGTGGCCCGCGGTCCTCACAGGGGCCTTCCCGGTCCCACCTCAGACCTGGTGCCTGTCGTCCGTCTCCCGCCAGGACGCTGTGTCCACGTCCCCGTCGTGGCCCTGTCCCTCCTGGGCTCCCGCCCAGTCTCCCCAGAGAGGCGTCGCCCCACCTGAGCTCTCACAGACCTTCGTTCCGCCTCCCGGGGCACCAAGGCCGGGATGCGCCCCCATCCCCTGCGGTCCTGCACGCGCCCTCCGCCCCTGGCCTCAGCGCCACCCGTGGCCACAGCGACCTGCCTGCATCTCCCTGGTCAGCCCTGGCTCTTCCCCGGCACTAATTCCTGTTTCTCTTCTGCTTTTAAGCACATAAAGGCACAGGCGTGTTCCGTGGGCGAGGGCCAGGCCACTGGGAGGCGGGGACACGGCCCAGACGGCACACCCGGCTGACAGCCCCACGCCTTGTGTCTCTGCAGGCCTCAGGATGTAGCGGGGGGTCCCCGGCCCCACGTCCAGGTACACGCAGCCTCCCCGTTGACATCCTCGTCCCCCCGAGCCGAGCCCGAGAGGGGGCCGCCCTTGCTGCGGGTCACGCTGCGGGGATGGGGCGGCTCCCAGGGGTCTGCCCGCTGTTGGCTGCAGCCAGAGCTGCTCCAGGGGGCCGGGGCCGCGCACACGGGGACATGAGTGAGGTGACGGTGTTTCTGTGCTAGAAAATGGGAAGAGAGCACGGGACCAGAGGACGGCGCAGAGGTGAAGACGACTCAGCGTGCGGACCGGCGCGGCTGCCAGCGAGCGACAGCGCCCCGGCCGAAGCCTGAGCGCCGATGCGGAGGCAGAGGGAGGGGCCGACAGCGTCTAGAGGAGGTGAGGCCTGGGCTGGGGGGCAGTGGCGCTCGCCCCCCCCCCCCCCAGGCTCCTGCGTCCACCCTGCTCCGTTCCCTGTCCAGGCGGGCAGGCCCGTGGGCGGCAAGTGGCCAGTGTGTGCTCCAGCCGGTCTCCCGGCCTGGGGGTGACGGGCCTTGCAGTTCCCGAGTGCAAGCCTGGAGCCCGCCTGCTCCCTCGCCTCCCTGCCCCGCTCTGCTCAGCCCTGCCCCAGGAGGGACGGGCGGAGCGGGCCCGTCCCCGGGAGAGTGGCTGGATTGTCACGTGCTTATGGGGGGGCTGGCCCGCCGGGCCCCACGCAGGCTGGTCTGCCGGAGGGGACGGTCTGCCGGAGGGGACGGCCTGCCGGAGGGGCGTCCTGCGGCCTCACCCCCTGAAGCCGAGCCTCTGGGAAACTCCAGAGCCTTTTCAGGCGCTCATTCAGCGCGTTGTCCCCTTGCAGAAGCCAAAGATGTTGACCAGAAAGATTAAACTCTGGGACATAAACGCCCACATCACCTGCCGCCTGTGCAGCGGGTACCTCATCGACGCCACCACGGTGACCGAGTGTCTGCACACGTGTATGTGATGGGGCTCCGGGGCGCGGCCCTTCCTCCCCTTCCTCCTTCGAGCCCTCCTCGCACACCCCTCCCCCCGCCCGCCCTGTCCCAGCCTCACCGCACCGTGGTCCCGTGGTCCCGTGGTCCGTGTCCGTGCGGCCCCCCCAGCCCCCCGCTGTCAGCCTGCGCCTGTCGGCGAGTCTGTCTCCGTGCCGGCGCCCCTCCTGCAGTCTGTCCGTCAGGCGCCGAGTGTGGGTGACGCCACACGGCACTCGTCCCCGTGGCGCCTCTTTCGCTGCGTGGAGCGCGCTCCGGGCCCACCCGCGCCGCCGCGGAGGGAGGGGCACGTGCCTGCCCTTCTGCGGCCGAGCGGAGCCCCACTCACTGCGCGTGTTCCTCCGCGATGGGCAGCCCGGACAGGGCCCTGGCAGCCCTGTGCACGCTGTCCAGCCCGGGGTCTGCGCCCGTGGCTGTGAGAATGTTCCAGAACATGGCCTTGGACAGTTTCTAGCCATCTGTTCTTTGACGTTTTGGCCCTTTCTTTTTTCCCCCAGCAGCTTCTAGCTAAAGCACAAGGCAGGACACAGACACCGGAATAGAAAGGTTCCTGAGCCCTGGCTGGTTTGGCTCATTGTGAACCAAAGGGTCTCCAGTTCGATTCCTGGTCAGGACACATAAGTTAAATAAATACACAAAGTTTATCTTTTAAAAAGAAGTTCTTAAGGATAAATCAGAAAAATTATTTCAAATTAAAAGTACTATGGATAATTTCAATAGCGGTGTCATTTGAGAAAGCTAAACAGTGGAGAACTGAGTTATTCTCATGTAACAACTGAGTGTCTGTCTCCTGTGGGCAGGGCGTGTGGTTCCTCGAACTCTCCACATCCACTGGGGAGCTGCTGCCTTTCAGTCTTCACGAGACTCAGCCTGTGCTGAACTTGCGTGTTGGGTTTCTTGAGCGTAGAGTAGACGTCAGGGTTCACCGCAAAGTGCAGTCGCCGAGGGTGTCGGAGAGAAGCAGTTTCTCAGATGGGAAGTTCACTAAAACACACCTGGAAGACCCATAACTTTTTTTTTTAAGATGTTATTTATTTATCTTTAGAGAGGACGAGGGAGGAAGAGAAACAACCATGTGTGCTTACCTCCTGCGCCCCCTACTGGGCACCTGGCCCACAACCCAGGCACGTGCCCTGACTGGGAATTGAACCAGCGACCTTTCTGTGCTTCGCCAGCCAGCACTCACTCAGTCCACTGAACCACACCAGCCAGGGCTGGAATACCCATAGCTTTTTGATTCTTTGTTCACTTCAGAAAGAAAATGTTTTCTAATTTTCGTAGAATTTCTATTTTAATTGTACTTTTAAGTAATGATGGGCATAACTTACATTGTTTTCACTGAAGTTTTGGTGTGTACAGAAAACCCCACGGTCTCTCAGGCTGTCAGAGCACTTCTGACCGTTCACCTCGAGGTGACAGCCCCACAGGGCACCAGGGCTGCTGGGCCCGAGCGCGGCCGGCCCGGGCCCGGGCGGGCCCCTGACGTGGCTGCGCGTCTGCCCGCAGTCTGCCGCAGCTGCCTGGTCAAGTACCTGGAGGAGAACAACACCTGCCCCACGTGCCGGATCGTCATCCACCAGAGCCACCCGCTGCAGTACATCGGGTGAGCCGCCGCCCGCTCCCGCAGGGCCCCCGGGCGGGGCTGGGGCGGCACGGGCGGGGCCACCGCGGGCGGCGTCTCGGCCGCTGGGCACCGGACTCGAGAAACCGGCAGGCAGAGGGCACGGGCCGCCGACAGGGCCCCGTCGGTGCCGCTGCCTGAAGCGCCGCGGGCACAGACTGCGTGGGGCCCTGGTCCGGGCCGCTTTGCTGGCTGGGCGCGTGGGAGGGCCGCGGGGGACCCGGCTGACCCGCCGTTCCGTCCCCCGGCAGCCATGACAGGACCATGCAGGACATCGTTTACAAGCTGGTGCCGGGCCTGCAGGAAGGTGAGTGTCGGGCGCCTCTGGGCGGTCTGGTCTGCACGGGAGGCACCTCGGTTCTCGCGGCCGGTCTCTCCCGTCGCCTCTGCCTTCCGCCAGGGAGTCCTGGCGTGGGTGCCGCACGTGCCTGCCCGCGCCTGCGTGGGGCGCCTGGCACAGCCGGCGCAGGGGGCCGAGAACCGCGGCTGCGTTCAGGGTCAGCGCCCACGGGGGACTGGAGCTGCCGTGCACTGCACGCCCCCGCGGGCGGAAGGGGCGGTTCCCTGCGCAGCGCTGGGCGCTGCGGCTGGCGCTGGCCTTGTGGGGGGGCACTTGGGTGCTCTCCCCAAGGCGAGGTGTGTGAGGAGTTCTGTTTTCCCGTTGGTAGACTTCAGGAGAGCGCTGTAATTTAAGACTCAGCTACCGAGTCACATCCGTAGAGATCGCATGTAACTTGGGGCGACACTGTTAAAGCCTCTCCCCGCTCACAGAACTCACTCACACAGGCACTGGAGCCTCCTGAGTGCACGTAGCTGGGTCCAGTCGTCTTCTGCCGAGGGCTTAGTCCTGGGAAAAGGCAAACGGGCATCCGGGCGAGAGGCCGACCCCGCAGCCCCCTGGTGGGCTGCCTCAGGCCGGCGGCGGGCACGTCGGGGGAGCTCGCCTCCCCTTGCGGCAGCCGCCGGACTCGGGCCGCCTCCTGAGTCCTTCAGGGGGTGCTTGTGAACGGAACACCAGTGTGACCCATTGCCTGCTTAGGATTAAAGGTTATGTATTCATTCTTAATAGCGGAAATGAGGAAACAGAGGGAATTCTACCACAAATTGGGCATGGAGGTGCCTGGAGACATCAAGGGGGAGACTGGTTCTGCGAAACAGCACTCAGACCCCCACCGGAACGGTAAGGCGTGGAGGGGTGCCGTCCCCGTCCCCGTCCCCGCCCCCGCCCCTGCCCGAGGCAGTCGGTGTTACCCAGCAGTGACCTTGGTGGGTGTCCCCACCCGGTGCGGAGTGGAGGGACACGGGCGGGCACGGGCGGTGGGCTCCGGAGATGTCGCCCGGGCATCTGTGTTTTGCTGTAGAATATGGCAAAGGAATGTGTTGGCTTTGCTGGGAAATGGATGGCATTTAAGGCTGCACGTGCCGTAACAAATCACTGAAATCCTGGGTGCCCCGAGGTCTCCAGTGGGCCCCACGGGTCCCTAGGAGCCTGGAGACGGCCCCGTGCACCCCTGCTGTCTGCTGAGGGAGGGTCCCTGGGAGGTGGCTGGGGAGATGCCCCAGCCATGTCTCCCACAGTCCACGGCGGGGTCCTTACTTTAGAAGGGACGTTGAGCAGGTCCCGGTCCAGGTGCCGAGCAGCCTGGGCATTGCGGGGGGGAGGGGAGCCGTGCGTTGAGGAGCATGGGGGCAGCTGAGCCGCCCCGTGGCCCTTTCACCGTGCCACTGTTGCCGCCCACGCCCCGCACCATGCAGGCACACGGCCACGTGAGAGTCCTGCCTCCTGGGCCCTGACCGAGGACCCCATGTGGGACTGGCGCTTTGTCTACCGCCTCTGGCGTGCGCGTCCCAGTGCCGGCCCTCCCGGCGCCGACTCCCACGGCGTTCCGAGCGTGTACAGAGCGGCGACGGCGGTGTGGCACCGCGGGTGTGATAACGCCGCGCACTCTGTGCCGCCAGGTGAAACCAAAGCGGACGAGAGCTGCAACAAGGAGGCGGCCGAGGAGAAGCAGGAGGAGGACAATGACTACCACCGGAGCGACGAGCAGGTCGGTGGCCCTGCGCCGCTGAGCCCGCGCGCGGCCGGGGGCCCCCTGAGAGAGCAGGGCCGCGCCGTGACCTGCCCGGGGTGTTTTCTCGTGTGAAGGAGGAAGAGGCGTGAAGGAAGGAGGGTAGCGACCCAAATTGGTGCCACGCCGGCTTAGCTTTTTCCTGCCAATTCCTACTCCCTTTTCCTTCTCTTTTCTGGTTGTCGAAGCAGTGTGTGCTCGTTGTACAGCGTCTTACCTAGCGAGCAAGTGCAGGCCCCGCCCCCGGGTGTCCCCGAGAATAGCTCGGTGCAGGTGTCTGCGGCGCACACGCCCTAACGAGGATTTTTTAAAGTGTGGGGCGTCGAGGAGCCTGCCCCGCCGTTCACTGCGCTGCTAGGTTAAGGAGGAGACCCTGAGCGGCCCCGGGGTTCTGTAGAAGAGTCTGAGAGAGCCCCGTGCCCGTGTGACGTGGAAGCGGTAACCGCCGCCACCCTTTGACGGAGCAGAGCCGCCCCACAGACACCAGAGACCGGGGCGCCCGCAGCTGCCGCTGCCGCGGGATGTGCCGCTCTGGCCCCCGGCCGCCGCGGGACGGAGGAGCGAGAGGCCGGGTGGAGGCCGCGCGGGACCGGGCGGGGGCGGGAGAGGGGCGGGGAGAGACGGTGATGGAAACAACTAATAAAGTGTGGAAAAGAAGCGAGACGCGTGTGAGACAGACACGCCAGGTCCCAGGCCAGACCGGCGTCTGGGCGCCGCCAGCCCCGCCGCCCCAGGGGACCGGCGGTGGCTCGCAGGGCGGCGAGGTCGGTGCGCGGTCGTCGGTAGGTGGGCCCGACTCACGTGGCCGACGAACGCTGGGAAGTGGCCTCGCGAGGAGCCTGGGGCCCGAACAGGGGCCCTCCGGCCCACAGAGCGCACACGGCAAGTCTGCGTGCCCGGCGGCCCCGGATCCCCCCAGACTAACCTCGCCGGCTGCGGTTCGGACGTCTGTTGCGGAGTTTAACCCGCTGCTCCTGCCGCTCCCCTGGGAGGGGGTAAGCTCAGGGACAGCCGTGAGAACCGGGGTGGGTCCTGTTAGAACATGCCTGTGGCACACGTGTATCTATGAACACGTCACATACCTCTGCGCACGACTTGGTGGGTAGTGACGAAAACGCACACGTAAGTACATTTGTTGAAGACGTCATTGAACGAGCGTGGTTCCGGTGTGGTCACGGCACCGCGGGAGCTCCCTGTCCTGGCGTGCACACCTTGCGGGTGGAAGGTCACCGAGAGCGTTTCAGAGACGCCAGCGCGTCCGTGGGGGGGACTCCGGGGCGGGGGGGGGTGCGGACCAGGTCAGTGGAGAAGAGGGTCCCCCTGAGCCGCGGGGTCACCCGCTTCCCTGGGCTCCCTCTCTGTGGCCGCGGGCTCCACCCTGCTGCCCAGCGTCCCGCTCTGCCCCAGGAGCTGTATTGACCCCACAGATGCTGCTGCTTCTCTGCTTCCAGGTCCCAGTGGGCACCGGGCTGAGGGACAGGGCAAAGGGCTGGGAGGTTGGGGCCTCCGGGCAGGACCTGTGGGTGCGGCTGCTCGGTGGGGCTGGGCGTGCTCCTCCGCAAAGCTCAGCCCCAGTCGGGCCGGGGCCTGCGGGGGCGGTCCTGGCGCACACGGCGAAGGGAAGCGGCTGCTGAGGCCCCGTGGTCCCAGGTCCCCACCTCCTCTCGGTCCCGGGGGCCTCGGAGCTCTCCTGGGAGTGGGCGCAGGGTTCTGTCGGCTGCCCCTCGGCGTCTGCTGTGCAGCCTGCAGCGAACCGCCGCGTGGTTTTCTGCGAAAACCACCCTCATGCTCACTCCTGGGATGCGCTGGATGTGACCAGGGTTTTAAAGCACGTCCCTGGACTTGCTAGTACTTAGGTAAGTGTGTGCCTGTTGGTGCAGACCGACCGGCCCGTGCTTCTCTCGGGGGCTGAGGGGGACGTGTGTGTGGTTTGGGGCCAAGGTCACGCGTCTCACAGCTGGTGCTCGTCCCTCTTGGCCCGTTTTTCTTCATTCTCTGGGACAGTGGGTATGAATTGAGATTGTTGGTTTTATTGACCTTGTTCCTTTTCTAACCTCGTGACTTGATCATCCATACAGTTCCCTCTACTACTGGTTCTAAGTACCTTTAAATTTTCATTATGATCTGTTTTTTGAACCATGGGTTATTTTTAAAAGTGTGCATTGGAAATTCTATACATCAACCCTGATTAGAAAGCCAGATGCCGGGTCGCTGTGTCGAGGGCCTTTCAGGTTCGTGGCTCCAGAGCCAGACGCCCCCTAGGTTTGCAGCCCAGGGGCGACGGCCCGTCACTGGGAGAGGATAGGGTTTGGTTTGGTTTTTAAAATGTTTTATTACTTATTTTGTGGAGAGAAGGGAAGGGAGGAGATAGACAGGGAGAGGAAGATCAATGTGAGGAAGAAGCCTCAACTGGTTGCCTCTTGCACACGCCCGGACCGGGAACCGAACTGGTGACCCTTCGGTTTGCTGCTGAGCCAGGCTGGTCAGGCAGGACAGCGTTTCAGCAGACGGAGGGGGAACTCCACGCAGAGATGACTCATGTCCCCACTTCACACCACGCACCGGCGTGAACTCAGGGGGCGAGAGGTGGACCTGGAAACCTTCACGAGGGCGTGCGAGAGCACCCCGAGGGGCCCTGGCTCAGGCCCAGCGGCAAGAGCACGGCCCACAGAGGCATGGCGCCGCCCTGACCGCTGTGAAACACGCGGCTCTGCAGAGACACCGTTAAGAGAGTGAGAAGATGGGCCACCGACGGGGAGGAAACACCGCAAGTCGTGCTTCTGGCGAAGGGTTTGTGTCCAGAATACACGACCCTCCCAGTTCAGTGAGAAGACAGCCCGGCTGAGCAGGAGCCCAGCAGACGCGTCCCCGAGACGAGAGGCCGCCACACGGCCGGC
The DNA here is from genome assembly GCF_004126475.2 of Phyllostomus discolor. Classification (NCBI taxonomy): domain Eukaryota; kingdom Metazoa; phylum Chordata; class Mammalia; order Chiroptera; family Phyllostomidae; genus Phyllostomus; species Phyllostomus discolor. The sequence continues at coordinate 206,152 of NC_040903.2, forward strand.
AGCTCTGCTCCTCGGGCGGGAAGTTCGTCCGCCCCGAGGCTGCGCGGGAAAGCCCGAGTCACTCACAAAACCGGCTGGGGGCGACCCCCTCTCCCGGCCTCGGAGCCGGCTCGGTGCGCCCACGGGCGGTCCATCTGCTGAGGGCAGGTCAGGCCCCTCTTGGCACTGAGGCCGGCCAGGGCCCTGAGGGGTCGCAGGTCTCCCTGGACTCCGTGTGCCGGACTCTGCTCCTGAGCGTGAGCAGCGTTTTCTGTCTCTTACCGCCTGGGGGGGCGCCCCTCCGGTGCAACTCCTCAGCTTCCGCCTTTCCAGCGTTTTCTCCTCCCCTGGAGCTCGTCCCTGGGACCCCCTCGCGCCAGTCTGGGGGAAGGCTGACTCCCTGTAGCCGCGGTCGTCCTGTGGTCCTGCCGTCCACTGAGCCTTCCGTTCAAGTGGATGTGTTTCATCTTTAGAAGTTACGTTGCGTCGTCTTCTATGTCCATACTGTGTTGTTTTTAATCTGTTCTTCTGTGTCCGTAGTGATTCTAGATGCATGCACACTTTGGTTAATTCATTTGTTGATTCTTCCCTCTGGACTTGGAGGTGTGGCTGAGCCGTTTCTGTGGCCACTGCTGGAGAGTTCAGTGCTTGTGTGGCATGTCATGCCTCAGGTGGGGCCCTGTCTCGGGGGCCTGCGTGGCCCAGCTGTCCCTCTTTGGAAGGCTGCCCGGGCCCCTAGAGTCACTCTCCTTGAGTCTGTCACTTGGGGCGCCTTGCCCTGCGCCTCACACTTGGGCCCCCTGCAGTGTGGAGGGTCCAAGAGGTGACCGAACCTCAGGCTGCCCAAAGCACTCTTCCTCTTCCGATGCCAAAGTGACACGGGTCCCCGAGCATCACCGCCATGCTGCAGGTGTGCGTCCTGGTCTGCGTGTGTGTGTGTGTGTGTGTGTACCGACACGCCGCCATCGTGTGGCCTGAGGGCAGCCGCCTGCGTCCGCCACCAGGGGCCCTGAGAGCAGGGCTCCCGCCCGTCGAACCCAGCCCGGGAGCCGGGAGCCGCAGGGCCGCCTGCAGGGGTACACCGTTTCAGACTCACGGTATCGCACAGTGTTAGATCGTGTTTCACAAGACAGCAGTAAACCCACTTTCAGATAACGTGTGTGAACCCGTTTTTAAAAACCCCTTCTCCACAGTGTAGGGGTCTGTCTAGTCTCCTGTCTCCAGGCAGGCAGCGTTCTCCCGTGGAGCTGCGGCCCGCCCCTCCCCGCCCGGGAGGCCGGCCCAGCGGTGTCCTTGCCCCGCAGGTGAGCATCTGTCTGGAGTGCAACAGCAGCAAGCTGCGCGGCCTGAAGCGCAAGTGGATCCGCTGCTCCGCCCAGGCCACCGTGCTGCACCTGAAGAAGTTCATCGCCAAGAAACTCAACCTCTCGTCCTTCAACGAGGTAACGGCAGCGCCGCGGGCCGCCTGCCTGCGCCACTTTGTTTGCAGAGTTTGCATTGGGAACAAAGGTCTCCATGTGTTGGGCCGTAGTGAGGACAGGGGTCGGCCCAGGGTCCGTGGCCTCGGGGACCCACTGCTGACAGAAGAGAGAGCAGAGGGGACCCGGGGCCGCGAGGTGGTTAGAGTGTGTCTGTGTTTCGGCTGGGAGAGAAATTACGTGATGTCACAAGCCAGTGGGTGGTGGGGCCGGAACGACAGGAGAGACAGGTGGGAAGGTAAGACACTTCCGGGTCATGACAAATGATGAGAATGCAGCGAAGCCCGGAAACCCAGCATTGCTGGGGGGGGGGGGGGGGGGCGTGGGGGGGGGAGCCGTCACCCCGAGTGAAGGGAGGGCGCTGGGGGCCTTAAGCTCGGGGCACGCGGTTTGAGCTGCTGCAGTCTTCGCATGCTCCTCAGGCTGCGAGAAAAGCTGTTGTTGGGGTGCAGAAATGGAATCGGAGGGGCCCACCAGGGTGTCTGCTGCTGCGTGTCGGGGGAGGGCCAGCGTGACGCCGTGGGGTGCGCAGACTGGACATGCATGTCAGAGGTCAGCGGCGGCCCAAACGCCGGCGTGCCCTCCTCCCTGCCCAGACCCGTCAGCGTGGCCTTTTGGGGAAGGGGTCTCTTTGGATGTGATTAGGTGAAGGGTCTTGAGGTGAAAGGGCCCGGCCGACCCGGTGGACCCTGAGCCCAGCAGCAGCACCCTCACCGGAGGGAGGCAGAGCACACGGGAGACTCGCAGAAGGGGCCCCGGAGGTGGGGGGGGAGGTGGAAGGCCCCCCGCCCCCTCGAGCCTGCAGGGCGGGCTCTGCCTGCCGGCACCTCGGCTTTGGACATCCGGCCGCATCCAAGAGCCGGTGCGTCTCCGTGGTCTTAAGCCACCGAGTTCGTGGTGCTTTGCCCGTTGCCTCAGGAACCGAGCCGGTGCCGGTGCCGGGAGGTGCAGTGCCGTGGGGCACACGGGGGAGGGGCGGGTGCGGCTCTAAGCTTGGAGACAGGGTGGAGGCCGGGGGTTCAGTCCGAACGCTGGGCTCGCCGTGAGGGGCCTCGCCAGCACGCGGTCCAGGACTCGGAGCCAGAGACAGCCGGGAGGAGGTGCCGGCGTGGTGGAGAGAGCTGCCTGGGGCTGCGTGGTGTGGAGCAGGGCAGCAGGAGCAGAGACGTTGGGACACCCGTCGGGAGGCCCAGGGTGCGGGCTCGGGAGGGACCGCAGAGCGCAGTGGCGTCGCAGGCCGGGAGCAGAGGGGCCTGGGACGTGGGGCAGTGGCGGCCTGGACAGCGTCCTTGGGTGTGTGGGCGCAGAGCCTGGGCCTTCAGCTGAGGAGCTTCCCAAGCAAAGTGGGGGGGGTGCCTGAAGGTGCTCGGACACCCGGGACCCCGCTTTTCCAAGGTGCCTCTCGAGCACCCGAACGGCCTGAAACAGCTCGGAGCCAGCCGGGTCCCCAGGCCCCGGCGCCAGGCACCCGGCCCACAGCTGGAGCAGAGCTCCAGGGAGCACCGGCGCCGTCCTCACTGAAGCGGCCGGGCCCCCCTGGGCCTGCGGGGACGTGCGCACGGCCCTTTGGCAGCGACAGAGACGCCCCTCCAGGCGGCCCCAGACAGCAGCCCCCCGGGCGCTGACCCTGCTTGCCCCCAGCCCACAGCCGTGGGGGGTCTTTGGGTGCCCGACAAGCCCCCAACACGTGGCCCATCGACAGAAGTTGGCCAGCCCTGGCTGCTGTGGCTCCAAGGGTTGAGCGCCGGCCTGCGAACCGGAGGTCCTGGCTCAGTTCCCTGTCAGGGCGCATCCCTGGGTTTCAGGCGTGGTTCCCCCACCCGCCCCCGCTGTCAGGGCTCAGACAAGAGGCAACTGGTGGATGTGTCTCTTCCTCTCTTTCTCCCCCCCACCCCTTACCCTCTCTCTAAGAAAATAAAATGAAATTGTCCTGGCTGGTGTGGCTCAGTGACTGAGCGCCAGTCTGCAAACCAGAAGGTCACCAGTTCGATTCCCAGTCGGGGCACGTGCCAGGTCGAGGGCCAGGTCCCCAGCAGGGGGCGCGTGAGAGGCAGCGATCAAAGGCAGAGAACGTGGTCCTCCCGGACCCTCCCCTCTGCCCCTTCCTTCCCTCGGGCTCTGCCAGGTGCGGGCACCAGGGACGCCGCCGGTGGTGGGAAGGCCCTGGGTGCGCTTTTGGAGCTGCGCCTTGGAGGCGGTTACAACGGGTTTTATCTGTAGTCTCACAGCTTTAAAACAGTAAAAATAAAAAGTTGCTACATACGGAAGAGACAGAGGGAAGGTCAGACACGGAGCTCTGTCAGACACCCCGCCTTCGCTGCTGGGGGGGTGGCGCGGTGTGGTGACTTGGGTGGATAGTGTGGTGTGGTTGGTGGTTTCCCACAAGACTGACGGCAGCACCCTCACCACCCCGCCCAGGAGCCGGGCTCCCTGGTCATTCCCCCCAAGGGGCTGCATACTCCCCCGTGCAGAGCCCTGCGCACGGGGTTCGCAGCAGCTTCGGTGGCAGGGGCCAGCACTCGGGGACAGCATGGACGCCCGTCGGTGGGTGGTGGGTGGTGGTGGACGGGTGCGCCGTGGTCCGTTCAGACGGGGGGTGCTGCTCAGCCCGGAAAGGAACGGGCCACCAGAGACCCCCAGAGATGGGGATGAGGGGGCCGCGAGTGCACCCGGCTGAGTGCCGGGGGCCAGGCTGTGAGGCCCCGAGCGGCGACCCCGGCCGTGGGGCTCTGGAGAGGCAACACCGTGGAGACAGTGGGGAGATCAGCGGTTGGCGGGAGTCGGGGGAGGGGGGCGCGGGCAGGCGGAGCCCAGAGGGTCTCAGGGCAGTGAGACTGCTGCTCCGTGTGGCTCCGTGGTGGGTGCTGGTCACCGTGCAGACCTGCAGGGCGACCCCGACGCGTGCCCCCTCCTGGGGGTGCTGGCAGTGGGTGAGCCGGGCAGGGGGCAGGGGCATCTTCCCAGTGTTGCTGTGAACCTAAAACTGGCCTGAAAAAAACCTTTTCTTTAAAAAAAAAAAAGGAGGAAGAGGCCTGTGGAGTCCATTACCTTTTCCCACTGTGGGGAGAGAGACCCGCTCCAAGGTGGGGGGGGGGGGGCAAGGGCGGGGTCCGGTCCCGGCAGCCTGGGGACCGTCCCGGTGGGTGTGGCCCCAGCCTCCGCAGCCCCGGGCCCTCTGCAGCGAGCGGCTTCCTCCTGCTCCCGCCCACCCCGCAGCCGGGCCCAGCCGAGCACCTCCCCGGCGGAGGCAGGCCCCGATCCGTCCTGCAGGCCCACTGACCAGAGCTGCTTCTCCCCCCAGCTGGACATCTTATGCAACGAGGAAATCCTGGGCAAGGACCACACGCTCAAGTTCGTGGTCGTCACGAGATGGAGATTCAAGGTGAGACGCGGTGCTCCGTGCTGAGCGGTCAGTGTCGTCTCCAGAGCCCGCCGCGGGCGGCGGCGCTCTGCCGGCCCGTCCCCGTCCGGGAGCTCAGAGAGCCGGCTCGGTCACGGGGGGTTGTGAGACGCAGCCCCAGGGCCGCCCCCCCAAGTCCGCCTGGCGGGGGTGGCCCCTGCCCTGAGCCACTCTTGGGTCTTCGTGAGCGTGGGGGCAGGCGGCGGAGCCCCGTCCTCAGGGGAGGGGGGGACACCCGAGACCTGGCCCTGTCGCCCCCGTCCCAACGGGGCGCCCAGCAGGGCGCCGCCCTCACGCCGGCCTGTCTTGCAGAAGGCGCCGCTCCTGCTGCACTACAGACCCAAGATGGACCTGCTGTGACGCGCGGTGGGCGCGGGACTCCGCGCCCGCGGAGGGGCCTCGGGTCCGGGGACCGGGCTCTGAACAGAGTATTTATCACTTTTGTACGAGAGACTTCGCACTCAACGAGACACTACCAGCAGCACGGTGACCAGGCGTGACACCCTCACGGGCGCCCGCGCCGGCCCAGCCCGGCTGCGGCGGCCTCCCCCTGCGGCGTGCGGCCCTGCCTGCTCCAGGCCTCAGAAGCACCGCGTTTTGGTTTAGTCGATGAATTAGGTTTCAGGATGAGCCTCAAAAATACTTGTACGTGTGTCGAATCCTCCCTAAGTTATTGAAAAAATATCTTTTCACGGTGAATGACGATATTTATGTTGCCTTTAGCTTCCTGAAGGCTTAGAAGATCTATAAAAAATTAATTTAAAAGTGTACCAAAAGAGGGTGCTGTTCGTATTCCGAGTCCACCGTGGTGTTCAGCGTCCCTGCGGTGAGACCCCACGCCGCCGCCGCCGCGGGTCTCTCTGGCCCCCTTGCACCCTGGCCCCGGCGGCCCCAGCCCCAGCGAGCCCGGGACCTGGCGCTGGTGTGCGGAGCGTCGTCGTGTTAGAGCTCGCCGCTGCTGTCAGACAGGGCCCCGCCGCCGACCCGCCCTCCCTGCCCGCCTTCATTTGGCTGCGGAGGGAGCTGGTGGCCTTTCGGGTGGGGGGGCTTCAGCAGAGGAGGGGCTTGTGCCCGTGGGGACTTGGCAGACCCAGGCTCCCCACCACATCTGTCCTCCCTTCGTGGGGGTGCAGCCCGGCCCTCCTCTTGTGCCCCCGATCGTGGGGGAGGTTCTCACCGCGCCTCACGGGGCGGGGCAGCCGTGGCTCCAGTTGCTACCGACCTGCAGCCAGCCACAGGTGACTCACAGTGTCTGACCCCCTTCTCCTCCCGAATGTTGATATTTTTGTGGAATTAGAGAATAAACTTTTTGCCAGCACATAAACGTGTCCCTTTAAAGTGGTACCTTGGAGCGTGTGAGGTGGGACCAGGGAGAAAAACCGTCCTCGGTGGGGACAGTGTTGTCCCGGAGGTGGCTGTCACCAGCTGTGTCCCGCCGGCTCCTCGGTGACCTTGCACCCCTGCTACGTCACCTGCCCGGCCTGAGGGCTGGGTCTCCACGAAGCGTTTCACTTTAGCGACTAGACTCGGCCTCCAGTTGGCTCTCGCGGCTCCGGTGGGGCTCCCCGACCTGCTTCCCGCTGTCTGCGCGTGGGTGTCGGGGCAGCTGCCAGCTGCCCTCCTCGCAGAGAAAACACTCAAATCGATGCAGTCCAGGCGATTTTCATGTCAGGCCCTACAAAAGCGTCAAGCACCTGGTTGGGAATGGCCAGAATTCAGTTTTTATTTCAGCCCCCACACTCCCAGTTCTGTTCGGGCGGTCCCGTCACCTAAGCTTGCTACCAATCCAGGTGGTTCTCAGTGACGCCCCGAGGGCTTAGCGAGCAGGTGTGTGTGAGTAAATATGACCTGTCTACCTCAAAACGCACACCTCTGCTGGCGCGTCTGTCCGACCACGGGGGGGCGCAGCGCGGGCTCGGCGGGTCTTGGGACGCAGGGACTTCCCCTGCGGTGCGAGGGGGGGGGAACAGGTGAGCATCCAAATTCAAACAGAACCGGTTGGGGCTCAGACTCAACCAAGTGTGTCTGTAACAATCTCCCGATGTATATTTGTAACTTTGTAGCTCTCTTTGAAATCACTTGAATTTGCTATGGTGCTAAGTTGATACATTTAAATACACAAAAGTGGAGGGAGGTCGGGCGTGTGGACATCACAGCTGGCTGCCCGCCGCTCTGGGGTGATCCCGCTTTTGTAACCGTGTTAACCGGACGAAACCTCAGCAGCAGAAGTACCTATTTTTCTAAGATTTCCTCGTGCAGACTGTTGGCCTGCAGGGCGGTCCCTGGCCCCCGGCCTCCAGTCCACGGCGGCCTGGCCGCGGAGGGGCGGGCGGGGCTGCGCCATGCCACAGCCCTGCGTTTCCAGCGTGAAAGTCAGGGTCGGCTCTCGGTTGGACCCCTGCGGGGTCACAGGTGGAGTTACTGTGAAGTCGTCTCACGCGTGTTGGTGCTGCTGGAACACGGCTGCTCCACGGCCCGTGCCCTCAGCAGCCTGGGACTCACCGGATGGTTTTCATGGAAACAAAATTCAGATAGAGTATATAATATGGAATTTAAGATTTGGGGGGTTAAGAAAGAAAACTTAACTTTATAAAATTATTTATTCTATTTTAAGCCTTCTATCACGTTTTCCCGCCCGTACTCGGTTCCCGCGGCTCAGCTTTAGTTACAGGCATATAAGTGAGACCAGGCGCTCTGCAAGCTTCTCCCCTTCCTTTGCGTGGTCCCCACCTGTCTGTTTCGTTTCCCGGACGAGGAGCGCTGTCGGTGCTTTCAGCTCCCGTGCAGTGGGCTCCGGCGCATCGTTAGACGTCTGTTTCAGTTGTGAGTAGCTTCTTTCCGCGGCATTGGAAGGGAGTGTAGGTGGGATCTCGAAATCTGTACATCCAGCTCTTCGGTTTCTCCTTCCCCATTGCTATGGTGAGAGCGCTGTTCCGGGCCTGTGTGCGGGCCTGTCTGCAGCGTTCACAGTGAGCGGCCGGCGGGCAGCCAAGGGGACCTGCGGCACCGTCCCCGACCAGCCGCGTGACCCCGCAGGCCCTGTCATCCGGGACGTGACCGGGTCGTGTTCCCTGGCCTCAGGGCCCTCCAGAGCGGCCTCGCTGGACGTCCCCGGGGCCCCTCCTGGGTCCTCCCAGCTCTGGGGCGTGGCCACCAGCGGACGAGCGTCTCTGGGTCCAGTGCTCTAGGAACAAGCCAGCTGACTGCCGGGTCGCACATTGGTGCCTGATGTGCTCTCCAACACCGGGGGTGACGGCAGTGCCGGCACCAGAGCCAGCCTCTCTGCTTCCTCAGGAACCCACGCTCGCCCCACCCGGCACCCGCGACCTTCCCGGTGGGCCCTGTCTGTCTGTCTCTAGCGAGGGAGGGCCGGGAGAGCAGACGGGGGAGCACCAGGCCGCACCGCCCAGCAGCCTCAGAGTCCCCCGAGTCACAGGGTGGACTGCAGCGCGACATGCCCTGGGGTGTGTGGAGCCTCCGTGCGGACCTGCCCGGCGCCGCTGGGGGGGCGGGGCAGGGGGGTGAGAAAACCGCGTCTCCCCAGACGGCGCCGGGCTCGGGCGGGAGGGGGTGCCCGGCCTGAGTGCCCCGCCCCCCCCGCGGAGGCTGCCCTGGGTTATGGAGGTGACGATGCAAATACATATTTTTGACTGTTTAATTTGAAAGTTTACATTTTTTATGCTTTGTGTTGGTGTGTAATTTTTGTACTATTGGTGGCTAGTTTTTGTCTAAAATCTTTTTTGGAATATTGCTTAAATGTTTTGATTTTATGACAGTGAAGCTTGTATTCAGTGTTTTGCCAATTAATATTATATGCTTGTAATAAAAGCAAGAGAAAAACTTCACCGAATTTCTCTCAGGCTGGACGTTTATCACCTAAAATGTCTGTAAGAGCCTAAGTGTCCTGAGGAGCCAGGCGCCCACCCGGCGGACCCTCCTGGGTACGTGTCCAGCCTCCGCCCGCTCCGTGTGGCCGCCGGGAGCGTCACCTCGGGGGCAGACCCTCCTCTCACTCGGTCCGGGGCTCGGTGACAGAACTGGCGGGAGAGCGGCGAAGCCCCCGCGGTGCCTGTTGGCCTGGCCGGAGCTCCTCCAGGGCGGAGGCGCGCGCCCGTGAAGCTGCGGGACCCCGTGGGCTGGGCCCCGTGGGCACGCCTGGTGGGCGGGGCTCCACTGCCCCCCCCCCCCGTGGCTTCTGGCAGTGGCCGGACGCAGCAGAAGGTCACGGTCACCTGTGCGGACCTCTGGCCGCCCGGGCGGGCCCCCGGGAGTGCGCTACAGACTCCTGGCGCCTCCCAGGGTGGGCGGCGGAGGAACGGCCCTCGGCGTGGGCACTCTGCGTGGGCCCCGAGGGGCAGGGCGCTGCCTTCCCGCACATGGGAGGACTCGGGTGCACACGCTCCCCGCGGCAGGAACAGCCCCCCGCACACCTGGCACCCCAGGGTTCAGTCAGGTAGACACTCGAAATTAACCATCACAAACCATTTGGAGGGGAAAAGCACTGTGCTCGAAACCTTAATTTTTAAAAAGATTTTTATTTTTTTATTTATTTTTAGAGGGGGAGAAACATCAATGTGTGGTTGCCTCTCTCACGCCCCCTACTGGGGACCTGGCGCACAACCCAGGCGTGTGCCCTGACTGGGGATCGGAACTGGCGACCTTTCAGCTCCCAGGCCAGCACTCAGTCCACTGAGCCACAGCAGCCAGGGCTGAAACCTTAATTTCATAAAATAATGTTTTGTTTTTCAGCTATAGTTAAGGTGCAATATTACTTTCAAGCATACAACACAGTGATTAGGCGTTTGTCTCACTTACGAAGGGACTCCCCCGGAGAAGTCCGGCGCCCACCTGGCACCACTGCTCCACGCCCCTGGGGGCCTGCCACTGCCAGTCTGAGTGCCTCCGTGCCCTCCCCCGTCCTCCGGCTGCCTCACCACCCTCCCCTCTGGCAGCCTTGAAAATGTTTTCTGTGTCTACGAGTTTGTTCCTGTTCTGCTCGGTTATTTATTTATTATTATTATTATTATTATTATTTTCTTTTATTATTTTCTTTTTTTAGAGATTTTATTTGTTTTTAGAGAGGGGAAGGGAGGGAGAAAGAGAGGGAGAGAAACATCAGTGTGTGGTTGCCTCTCATGTGCCCCCCACCAGGGACCTGGCCCGCACACAACCCAGGCATGTGCCATGACTGGGAATTGAACCGGCGACCCCTTGGTTCACAGCCTGTGCTTGATCCACTGAGCTACGCCACCAGGGCTGTTCGGTTATTTTTGTTTTTTAGGTTCCACATGTAAGTGAGACCATATGGTATTTGTCTTTCTCTATCTGACTCCCTCCACTCAGCACAATACCCTCTAGTCCATCCATGTTGCTGCAAAGGGTGAGATTTCCTTTTTCCGTGGCCGAGTCCCACTCCCTTGCACAGGTACACCACTTCCTTACCCACTCGCCTGCCGACGCACACGCAGGCTTCTTCCGTCCGTTGCTGTTGTAAGCAGTGCTGCCGTGTAAACATGCATGCGGATGCGTGTGTCTTCTTGAATGAGTGTTTTGGATTTCTGCAGATAAATACCCAGATGTAGGACTGCTGGGTCCTTCCTGTCTCTTCTTGTAAAGCCTGCTTTGTCTGGTGCAAGTATTGTTATCCCAGCTTCCGTTTGTTCACATTTGCATGAAACCAAATTATTTTCTTTTCCTTTTTTTAATTTACTGATGTGAGAGAGAGAGGAAGAGCAACTTTGATTTGTTGTTGCACTTACTCCTGCATTCATTGGTTGATTCCTGTATGTGCCCTGACGGGGGATCGAACCCTCAACTTCAGCGTTTCAGGATGACGCTCTAACCAGCCAAGCTCCCTGACCAGCGCCCGTTTCCTCGCAGCTGAGTTCTGAGGGTTGTGTGAGCTGTGCGTGCTCTGCTCACAGCTCCCAGGGCGGGTGTGAGGCGTGTGCCTGTCTCCCCCGGCTGTGGCCGGTGTGCCCACTATCCTCACACGCGCCGCCTTGGGCAGAACAAGCGTGTTTGGGGTTGATGGGTCCGGGGGGTCATTCTGTTCTCTTGTGGACCGTGCTTTCGGCGTCACGTCCAGGCTCTTGGCCAGACGCCAGGTCACAAAGGTGTTTTCCTGCTTTCTGGCACATGTGTCACGCTGCCAGGGTTCACACTTCTCTGCGTTCCCGTGGAGTTCACGGGAAGGGGGCGGTTCGGGCCGAGGTCCCCGCTGGCTGAGGAGACTGGCCCTTCTCCGCCGGGCGGCCTCCGCCTGATGGTCTGACCGGAGCGGCCGCATCCGCGTGGGTCTGTTCCTGGACGCGCCGGTCCGGCCACACCGCCTCCTTGCGGCTCTGCTCTGTGGAAAGTGCTGAGATCGGGTCACGCGCTTCACTTCACTTTGCTTTTCTTGGTGGAACCACTTGACCCACCTGAGGTCCTGCACCCTCCCGTGAAAGTTCAGGGTTGTCTTCTCTACCAAGGGTCCCGCTGGCGTCCCTGGAACTTTGGAGAGACGGACTCTGGGGTCTTCCGGTCGGGAGCCTGGTGTGTCCCTGTTTGTTTAGTTCCTCCCTCTCGCCTCCAGCCGTGGTTTCTGCCGCACAGACCACGCACGCTTTTGGTCAGATTCAGACCCAGGTCTATCTTGCCCTCTCTCTTTTTTTCTTTTAAGGAGGCTGTTGTTTTCCCTTTTTTTTTAATTGCTTACATGAAGTAATAAGATGTACTTTTGTGTTATCTTGTGACTGTGTTGTTATAGTCCTAGGTTAGCCTGGCACTTTGTAGATAACCGGGAGGCGTGTGAACTGAACGGGGGGTTATTTCTCCCTGGTAGCGCACTGGCCAGCGCTGCCAGCGCTGAGGGGCGGTGCTGAGAGAGAGGGTGTCCTCACCGCGGCCCCGATCCTGGGGGAAGAGCTTCAGTATTTCACCGAGTGTTACACGTTACCCCGCTCTTACGTTACAGGCCATAGAGCTGCACATTAAAACAGAAAGGTCTGCTTTAGTGTATAATACATTTAAAAAAGACCACTGCCAGCAATGAACAGTTGGAATTTGAAATTTAAAACAAACTATCATTTACATTACTACCAAAAAGAACTGAAATACTTACGTACAAGTCTTACAAAATCTGTAATAGGAAAACTATAAAACTCTAAGGAAAGAAATCAAAAAGGGGCCCTGGCTGGTGTGGCTCTGTGGACTGAGCTCATGCCTGTGAACCAAAGGGTCGCCAGTTCGATTCCCAGTCAAGGCACATGCCTGGGTTGTGGGCCAGGTCCCCAGGAGAGGGCGTGTGAGAGGCAACCACACATTAATGTTTCTCTCCCTCTCTTTCTCCCTTTCCCTCTGTCTAAAAATAAGTAAATCAAATCTTTTAAAAAAATTAAAGGAGCCCTGGCTGGCGTAGCTCAGTGGATTGAGTGTGGGCTGTGAACCAAAGTGTCACAGGTTCGATTCCCAGTCAGGGTGCATGCCTGGGTTGTAGGCCATGACCCCCAGCAACTGCACATTGATGTTTCTCTCTCTCTCTCTCTCTGTCTCCCTCCCTTCTCTCTCTAAAAATAAATAAATAAATAAATAATCTTTTTTAAAAAGTCCAGTTTAAAAAAAAATCAAAGGAGAACGAAATGAACGGAGTGACTCGTGTGCATGCACAGAAGACTCAATACCGTCAAGACATCAGTCCTTCCCAAGCTCATTTCTACCGTCAGTGCAATCCCAGTCCAAGTCCTGGCACGTGACTTTGAACTTTATGTGGCAGCAAAAGACCCAGAACATGACGGACAGGAGCAGAGCAGCGCCTGGCGCCACAGCGCCTGGCACCACAGCCCCCAGACCCGCTGCCAAGGTGCCGCCATCCCCGAGGCTGGGTGGCATTGGTGAGAGAGCAGACCGACCCGGGGGCAGGATAGGTGGAGAGACAGGACTGGACCAGAAGAGCAAAGACAGCACAACAAGGAAAGGGTCGTCTTTGCCATAAATGGTGTTGGAGTCACAATACATCCGAAAAAGAAGAAAGATAAACACAGACCTCATACCCTTCCTCAGTAATGCACTCAAAATGGATTATAGACCTTACTGTAAAGTGCAAAATCATAAAATTCCTAAACGATAATGAGAAAATCTAGATGACCTTGGTTTGGCAATGACTCTTAGATATAACACCAAAAGTGTGAAAGAAAAAACTGGTAAGTTGGTCTTCATTAATGTTAAAAACTTGCCCTGGCTGGTGTGGCTCAGTGGACTGAGCGCCAGCCTATGAACCAAAGGGTCACCAGTTCGATTCCCAGTTGGGGCACAGGCCTAGGCTGCAGGCCAGGCCCACACTTGGGGGTGCATGAGAGGCAGCCACACGATATTTCTCTCCCTCTCTTTCTGCCTCCTTTCCCTTCTGTCTAAATTAAATAAAATCTTTAAATAAATGAAAACATATGCTCTGGGAAAGGCACCATTAAGAAATTAAAAGACAAGCCTCAGACTGGCAGAAAATATTTGCAAATCACTGATAACTGGTAAGGGACTGTTATCCAAAATATACAAAGAACTCTTAAAACTCAACAGTAAGAGCCCTGGCTGGTGTGGCTCAGCGGATTGAGCACCAGCCTGCGAACCAAAGGGTCTTCGGTTCACTTCTTAGGGTACACGCCTGGATTGCGGGCCAGGTCCCCAATCAGGGGCATGCAAGAAGCAACCACACATTGATGTTTCTCTCCCTCTCTCCCTCCCTTCCCCTCACTTTAAAAATAAATAAAATATTTTTTAAAAACTCAACAGTAGGAAAACAACTCCATTAAAATACATGCAGCCCTGGCTGGTGTGGCTCAGTAGTTTAAGTGCTGCCCTGTGAACCAAAGAGTCAACAGTTCGGTTCCCAGTTGGGGCACATACCTGGGTCGTAGGCTGGTTCCCCAGTAGGGGATGCACAAGGGGCAGGCACATATTGATGTTTCTCTCCTTCTCTCCCTTCCCCTCTCTAAAAAATAAATAAAATCTTTTTTAAAAATGTGTGCAGCCCTGGTAGTGTGGCTCAGTGGATTGAGTGCCAGCCTGTGAACCAAAGGGTTGGTGGTTTGATTCCCAGTAGGAGCACATGCCTATGTTGTGGGCTGAGCTCTCCAGCAGGGGGGCATGCAAAAGGCAACCACACACTGATGTTTCTCTCCCTCTCTTCCTCCCTCCCTTCCCCTATCTAAAAACAAATAAAATCTTTAAAAAATGTATGTGCAAAAGACCTGAACAGACACCTCACCAAAGAGGATATACAGATGGCACATAGCATACGAATAAATGCTCAGAATCATGTTATTAGAGTATTGCAAATTATAATAATGAGACACGGATCAGAAGGGCCAACATCCAGAACCCTGACCACAGCAGGTGCAGGCAGGTCGCGTAGCAGAGGATCGCTCGCCCCCTGCTGGTGGCGGTGATGTGGTGCAGCCACGTTGGAAGGCAGTTTGCCTGTTTCTTACCAAACTAAACATACTCATGCAATTGAGCAATGGTGCTCCTTGATATTTATCCAAATAAGGTGAAAGCTTACATCCACACGGACTTTTCACAAACGTTTGAACAGCTTTATTCGTAGTTGTGAAAACCTTGGAAACTACCAAGATGTCCGTCTGCAGGTGACTGGGCTGTGTCGCGTCCAGACAGCGCAGTATCATCATTCAGCGCTAAAAAGATGTGGGCTACCGAACCATGAGAAGACTCGGAGGAGCCGTAAATGCATGTGACTGGGCGACAGAAGCCAGTCACAAAAGGGCCCGTGTGTGATTCCAGCCATGGGACACCCTGGAAAGGGCAAAACTATGAGTTTGGTAAAAAGAGGGGTGTGTGGGAGGACTTGGAAGGGGGAGTGAGCAGGGGGGACACAGAAGGTTTCGGGGCAGTGACGCTGCGGCCCCATGTCAGGGGCCCCTGTCGCTGTGCTTTGTCCAGCCCGTAGGACATACAAGAAAGAGAATAGACCCGAACTGAAGTAGGAGCTTCAGTGAGTGACCGTGTATTCATGTCGGTGTTTAAACTGTAGCACATCAGTGCACGATGTTAATAATAGGAGAGACCACGAGGGGTGAGGGGAGAGGAAAAGTGCGCCCTGTCAATCATAGGGAAATGCAAATAAGCCCAGGTGAGATCCCACTGAGAACCCACTGCAATGGCTGAAGCCTTAAAGACTGTACAGTCTGAACCTTTGCGTCCACCCCAGTACTCACTTGCTGAAACCCTAGGAGGTGGCAAGGCCCTGAATGGGACACAGGGAGGAGACTCGTGTGTGAACCAGGACGGGGCCTCGCCAGACAGCGAATCTGCCGGCACTTTGGCTGAAGACTGGGAGAAGTGCATGTCTGATGTGTAAGCCTCCAGCCTGCGGTGTTTTTACTGAAGCAGCCTGCAGGGACTGAGATGGAGACGAACACCGGTGCCGCTGAGGGCATTCTGCTGGTTCTGCATGTGTTGCTGCTGCGAACACTTTGGAAAGCTTGGAAAAGTCTGGTCATTTCTTCTAAGTCAGAGGTGCCCCCACAAATCCACCCAAGATACTCACCTGGAGAAATGGAAGCAGAAGTCCCTAAGCAGAGCTGCCGGCTCCCCACGCAGCCCCTGCAGGGACTCCACTGGCCACCACAGGTACCAGCACGGGCCAGTGTGGTGAGGTTCGAGCCCCTCCTCTGAGCCCACTTGCGGATTCCTGAGCATCCGGCCCAGCTACTGGGCTTTTGATAAGCCTGCGGCCCACGGTGGCCTGAGGGCCAGGTGGGGCTGGGCCCCCCCGCAGCGGCCAGGCTCCAGTCTCTGAGGGAGCAGGAACCCAGAGCGGGGGTTACTCTGTTTTCCTGGTGGTGAGATGGGGTCATGGGTTTGGGGGAGGAAGAGCACAGGGGCAAAGTGCCTTTGTCAACATGACCTCTCACCGTGTTGACCTTGACCTCCTAGAGGTGGTTTGTCAGCTCCCCCTAGCAGTTCCTCTCGCTGGTTCCCACCTAGCCCCCGCCCCGCCCCCGCCCCGAGGGCCCGCCTCGCTCCAGCTCCTGGAGGGCAGTGTCTACACCAGTTTGTTTTCACGTGTCTGAGCCCCGTCCCAGGTGCAAGTCCCACAGCTCAGGGAAGGGCACGGAACACGGGGACGCGCTCCGTTTCTCTTCCCGCGTCAAGTGCCTCACCCTGGGCCCCGAGAACCCCGCAGCTGACAGAGCCCAACTCTTCGCGGTGGCAATGGGGTGGAGGTGGGGGCGCACCTCCGGAGAAACCCCAGGCCGACCCCAGGCGGACTCCAGGCGGGGCGCAGGGGCTGGGCTGGCGAGCACTGCGGGATCGCGGGTCGGGTGAGGTAGCCAAAAAAAAAAAAGCTGACTTTTTTTTTCTTCTTTCTTTCTGCTCTAAACTGAGTAGTGAACGGTGGTAGGCCAAGGCTTTTCCGCCTCCCTGTAATTTGGAATCCTTCCGCAGGGGAGAAGTCTTCACTCACTGATATCAGAGTGGGCTCGTAGATGTTGGTTCTTCTTTTTTTTTTAATGCATTTTTAAGATTTATTTATTTTTAGACAGAGGGGAAGAGAGGGAGAAAAAGAGGGAGAGAAACATCGCCTCTCACACACCCTCCACCTGGG
The DNA here is from genome assembly GCF_004126475.2 of Phyllostomus discolor. Classification (NCBI taxonomy): domain Eukaryota; kingdom Metazoa; phylum Chordata; class Mammalia; order Chiroptera; family Phyllostomidae; genus Phyllostomus; species Phyllostomus discolor. The sequence continues at coordinate 222,614 of NC_040903.2, forward strand.
GGACCCACCCAGCCTGCAATTCAGGCACATGCCCAGACAGGGACTCCAACCAGCAACCGCTTTGCAGGGGCCAGCACTCAATCCACTGAGCCACACCAGCCAGCACCAGCCAGGGCTTTTTTTTTTTTTTTTTTTTTTTAAGAATGGAGAAGAGAGGGATACATTGAGGTGTGCTTGCCTCTGGCATGCCCCCTACGGGGGACCTGGCCCTCAAAAATCCAGGCATGTGCCCTGACCCGGAATCGAACCGCTGACCCAGTGGTGAACGTAGTCTGGCGTTCAGGCCACTGAGCCACACTACACCCGGGTTCTAAGGCGATACTGTTTGTTGCCAAGTTACTCCAACTTGGGCCGCTGGCAGCTTGGGTCACAGCCCATCAGTACCGGCGTGTGCTCCTTGTTTAGCCTCTCTTCGCGACCATCTGTCAGGGAATTTCTCCTGGTGGGTGAGTGCTGATTATCTACTCAGTTATTGAGCTTTATTTCTGGTCACTGTACAAGGAATTCACTGCAGGAGAGAGCACCTGTGCGGCATGTCCAAGCTCCACCTCAGCCCGGAAGTTCCACCTCGCCCAGCCCCTCTTCCCTGGTTCCCTGGCCCCAGGCCTGAGCAGACGGGTGACCAGGGGCCAGGCGGTAGGAGTGAGGGGATGGCGCGTGCCCTCTCCTCCTCCGGCCCCACGGCCAGGGCCTGGAGGTCACGTACGAGCCGCCGATGCTGGCTTCTGACCTTGCAATCCAGGGACCCAGACGCAGAGCACAGGCCTGGCGTCGCGCACGCTCCTGCGGCCGCCCACAGAGCTGATCCACGGGTTTGTTCATAGAGCGCACGCCAGCCTGCAGTTTGCTCACGCACAGCAACACCGGCCTCTCCGAGGAGCTGCGTGCACAGGGCCCTTGGGAGCTGGTGGGTGGAGTGGCGGCAGCTGCACAGCCCGGGGCCTCCTCGCGCCCCGCCGCCAGGCCCCCACCTCTCCAGACCGAGTCCTCGGCTCGCTGCACCCCATGTATCTCATTGGACCCACTCTGTGTTGCAAGGAGATGTGTATTATTTTGTAGAAATCAACTCAGCTTCTGCTCCCAGGCCTCCTGCTCTGGGGTTGGAAGAAATCACCGTGGGCCCTTCCCACCGGCGGGGGCAGGACCCAGGCGCCTTCGGGCCTCGGGCCCCGCCAGCCGCGTGCTCCGAGGCCAGTCCGAGGCAGCGGCAGGACGACCCCACCCAAAGCTGCCGCCCAATCCCAGGACCGCCGCTCAAAGCGCCCCGGCGAGCCCCCGCCCAGGCTCCAGGCCTCCGGACCCGGTCCGCTGCCCAGACCCGTTGGCTCCAAGGAAAACCAGGACCGCCCACTCCGCGCGGCGTCTCCCGGCTCTGATTGGTCAGGCTTCTGTCACGTAACACTCAGAGCCAATCACGGTGGTCTGCCTACTAGACGCTGATTGGCTCATGCTGGTGAGGGCGGGTCCTGAAGGAGCTGCAAGGGGGTGGGGACGCCAGAGACTCCGCCCGGCTCTGCGCGCTTTGCCCGGCCCAGGCCGAGCCCTGTGGCCTCGTCGCAGCGCCGGCTTGAGGGTCGCTGGTCTGGGGTCCTGTCCTGAGTCCCTTCCATCCTCGAGGCCACGCGGATGGAGCCGACACCCAGCCTCGCGGCAGCACGATCCCGTCCCCGGTTGGAGCCAGCCGGGCTCCCGGGGACCCGCCGCCCACAGACGGGAACCAGCTGAGACTGGCGTGGAGCCGTTTCCAGCGGGAACAGGTGGCGCAGACCCAGGGTTCGCCGACCGCGCTGGCCGTGCTAGCGGACAGCAGGGTTCGTCTAGCTGCGGATTAGCAGAACTAGACAAATGGTCCTTAATTGCCAGACCTTTAAAAATCTGTCCTGTCGGCCTGGATGGTTAGCGGCTTGTGGTTGCTTGGGACTCCAGCGGCTCCCCGAGTGCAGGCGTCCTGAGCAGAGCAGCGCCTGGGGCGCCCGGGGACCCGGGAGAGGTCGTCAGAGCCTGCTGGGACCTGCCTGCACAATGGAGGACGTCTCTGGAGAGTGGGCTCTGCTTTGTCACGGTAGTTAAACATCCGGAAAGGAAAGAAACTGCTCCCAGGCAGTGTGGCCTAAAGCAAGCTTCCCGGACAAGGCCGCAGTCAGCTGGAGTCGTGGCCACGCCTCTGAAGCACCCAGGGCAGCTCCTGCCTCGGGCCCTGGCGGGGCTGTCCCTCGGCCTGGAATGTTCTCCCACGGGGCTCCCTCTGTTCACATCGCCAAGACAGCAGCCTCACCATCCTCTCCGTCCCCTCGTCCCAGTTGACATTTTCCATAGAAGAAATCTCCACTTGGCTTTTACATTGGCTTATGAGACCTCAGTTATCCTCAGTGCCTGGAGCTGAGCTGGGCACGTGGCTGGGCTCAGTAAACACCAAGTGTGTGCTTTCCCTGGAGCCCTGGGCCCCAGCACCCGAGGGGTCTGCCCGCCAGTCACTGAGGAGGCGCTGGCCAGGGTTTGGGGCACACCCAAGGTGCTTCGGACCAAGACGGGTCCAGCCGGGCTTAGTCGGGGGAGGCTGAGTGGTGGGTGCCCTGTGACGGGCAGCTGCACTGGGGACGGCCTGCGGAGCCCACAGCGCTGGGTTGGCTGCAGAGACTCGCTGTGAGTTTCGAGTCAGATGAGGAGGGTGAACAGCTGCTTCCCCGGCAGGTGGAAGGTGCACAGGACAGCTCAGCGTCCTTGGAGCTGGGAGCCACCCCCCACCCCACCCCACCCCACCCTAGCTGGAACGGGGGCAGATGCTTCCCTCTCCACCCAGACCCCTCCCCACCCAGCATTTGGGGCTGGGGGAGGGCCTGTGGCTGGCTCCCTGGGATCCCTTGGGGCACAGTGTGTGGGCGGGGGTACCGGGGGCGAGGGGGGATGAGTGTGGCCTTTCTCCTCACTGAGACAGGACACTCCCTGTGTTCTCCCAGCCGGCAGTGAGAAAAGTCCCCAGAGACCCAGACTCCCCACTCCTGGAGAAAACCCCCCAGAAGTGGAAGTCTAACACCCTTTTGGGGGGCTCAAGTAGCTACAGCACTGTGGGGTGGGCTTGGGCACGGGAGGGACAGCAGGGCTGTTCTCTGACCAGGTTTGGGTTCCCCCGGTAAGCAGGTCCCACTAGCACCTCAACCACCTTGGCCCGGAAAGGGCAGGCATCCCCTGTGGGATGGGGGACCCAGGGCGGCAGTGGGGCACCAAGGCCCCCAGCGTACACAGGAGAGGGGCACCTACCACAGGACAGACTAGAGGCAGGCCCCTCAGGGCAGTGCAGGAAGGCTGGTGTGTGGCCAGCAGCTGGGACCCGCACCCCTAGGGCTGGAGTAGCTGTGAGGAAGGAACAGCCTGGGAAGGGTCTTGGAGATCGGGCGGCTGGAGCTCACTCTGGCTGGGGCCGCCTTAGTGAAGGGGAGTCGGGATCAGGGTGGTGGGGAGATCCTGCTGCTGCCCCAGCGAGAGGGGAAGGTGCTTCCCCTCTGGCCGGGGGCGGGGCGAGTGATGAGGACCCGCCCTCGCTTCCTGGGAGGAATCAGGACTCTGGAGAGCACGTCCACACGGTGTGAAATCACGGAATTGTTTATTGGCTGTGATTCCATCCGGAGAGAACACACGCGGCGCCCCCGACATGCAGGAGGAGGCGCAGGCGCAAGGACAGACAGACGGACGACATCCAAGATCTACGCTAAGCTAGGCTGCCCTGGCGCCCCAAGCGCTGGGATGGGGATGCGGGGTTCCTGCCAGACGACGCCCCGGCCGCGCAGAGCCGGCCTTCGGACGTGCGGACACGGGCATTGGGGAGACGGGAAGCGGGAGGGGCGGGCGCGCAGGCGCAGGGCCCCGCCGTTGGTATTGCAGTCTGGTTGCTATGGCTTTTCTAACAGCGATGTGGGGTGCGCCCCGGCCGCAGCTCCCGCACTTGAACTTCCCACGTGGATGTACGTGGCCCGGGGCCAGGCCACCGGCTCTCTGTCCAGATAAACTCCCCCAATACATTAGACCTTTACCTGAGATTCAACACATTGTGATGCGAATTAATCAAGGACGGGGGACAAAGCAGGGCTCGGGGAGGGCCGGGCGGGCGGGTCCCGTGAGAGAGGACACCCGGCAGGCCCCTGCGAGGCCGCAGCCTCCTGCAGAAGGGAGGGCCAGGGACACAGGCCTCCGCTGCCCAGCGCTGGGGGGAGCAGCCGGGCTCATCCTCCCCTGCACCGCTGAGGGGGTGGGCGTTAGAGGTCGAGAGCTGGGCCTCCCCCAGAGCAGCCTCGGAGGGGGAGGGGACGGTGCCGCCCTGGGAGGGGGAGGCAGGCTGGCTGGCCCGACGGAGGGGAGCTGACTTAGTAGGGTGTGTACCACTCTGGGGGTGGGGGGGCTTCCCCCCATTCGTATTGCTTTGTTTCCCTTAGCTTAGAAAAGGGCCGTGGCATTCCGAAGAAGCAAAGCCTTCCGGAGGAGCGAGCCAAGGGGGAGGGAAGGACGGAAGGACAGACGGACGGACGATGAACGCGATGGATTCAGACGGAGAGGGGTGGGCAGCCAGCAGACAGGCGTCAGTGTGGGAGGAGGGGCTTGGGGGGGTCCAGGCTGATCCGGACGGGGAGGGGCTTACCGCCCCTGCCCGGAGGCCGGGGCCCAGGTACCTGCCGCTGCCCTTCCCGCCCCTGCCAGCCCGCACGACGCCCCCTCCCCCCACTATGGCTGTGCTCCTGAGTTTGGGGCCGGACAAGCGCGCATCGAGCGCTGAGGGGCGGCCGGTGGCCCGGCCTCAGACGCTGCTGGGTGGGCGGTGGAGGGCGGGAGCAATAAGGGGGGTTCCAGGCTTGGGGGGCGGGGAGGTCCAACCCTCCAGCTCCGCGGGAGCCCAGGGGGCTGGACCCGGGTCTCCGGCACAGACCGCAGGCGCCCTGGGGCTGGGCGCCCATCCCACGCGGCGGTGCGTGGCAATGCACGGAGGGGTAGGGGCGGGCGGAGGCTCCCGCGTGAGGGGCGTGGGGCGCAGGGACGGGGACTATGGCTTATATCGCACTGGGGCTGCACTCCGCTCCCGACCTCCCTCGGGGCCTCCGCGGGTCTCGGGCAGGGGGCGGGTGGGGGGGGGGCGGGGCTCGGGCGCGGCGGGAGTTACTTCTTGAACATGTCCTGCAGCGGCCCCGGCAGGTACTTGATGACCGTGTCCAGGATGCTCTCGTCCTCCGCCTCGGGCTCGTCGCCGCAGCCCGGCGGGATGGCCTTCTTGGGCCGCGTCAGGCTGCCCTCGGAGTTGGCCTCCATGGCGGCCTGGGCCTCGGCCTCGCGCTCCTCCTTCTTCTTGATGCCGTACTGTGGGGACAGGGCTGGGTCAGGGGTCCCCGAAGGCCAGTGCTCGCAGGACCTGGGGCAGGGGGCAGGGGGCAGGGCCCTGGCCGCGGGCCTGGGTGAGGGGCCTGAGGGGCAGCGCCTGCAGCTGAGGGAGGCGCCGCCAGCAGACACCAGGACCCGGGAAGGAAGGGGAAGGCCCCACCCAGGAGGGTGCCTGGAGGAGACCCTTATGGAGAATGCTGGAGCCAGGGCTGGAGGAGAACAGGTATACTGGACATCTCTTTATTGGGGGGCATGTGGGGATCTTGACCCTGGTCCTGTCCCCAGTGGTCCCTCCCTGAGGAAGCTGCACTGTCCTCAGTCTGGCCTGGGCTTGCTCCAGGAGCAGCCGGGGGCGGGGGGGGGTGGGGAGTGGTGGAGAGAACCCATTGCTTCTGGCCTGGACTGCCCCACTGTCACGCCTGGCCAGGTCTCCCTGGACACAGCCATGACCCCGGCCCCTGGCAGGCCCCTCTGCACTCCGTGAGCAGCTGGTGGAGGGACATGCCCAGTGGTCACTCCAAAGTGGATGTCTCCAGGCCCTCAGCCCATACTGCTGGCTCCCTGTGTGTCTGCCCTGAGCCCTACCCAGGTCTCACTTTTGTGGTAGACTGAACAGTGTCCCCCCAAAATCCATGTCACCTGGAGGCATGGCCAGGCAGCTCAGTTGGCCAGGGCATCATCCTGTACCAATAGCCTGTAGGTGCAATTCCTGGTCAGGGCACATCCTAGGTTGTGGGCCCAAGCTCTGGCCAGGTGCGTGTAGGAGGCAACCTAAGGATGTTTGTCTCCCCTTCCCTGCTTCCTCTCTCTCTCTAAAATCAATAGACATGTCCTCAGGTGAGGATTAAAAAACATTCCTTCGCCCTGGTTGGCGTGGCTCAGCGGATTGAGTGCCGGCCTGCAAACCAAAAGGTCGCTGGTTCAATTCCCAGTCAGGGCACATGCCTGGGTTGCAGCCAGTTCCCCAGTAGGGGGCGTACAAGAGCAGCTGATTCACTTCTCTCTTGCACATCAATGTTTCTCTCCCTCTCTTCCCCTCTCTCTAAAAACAAATAAAGTCTGTTTTAAAAATCCTTTAAAAATAAGATAAAATAAATCCATGTCCTTGGAGCCTCAGAATGTGACCGTATTGACCAGCTGAGAGCCAGCTCCATCAACAGCTGTTTGCCCAGACACGGACCGCCCGGATGCCCAGACATCAGCCGTGGAACAACATCCGGTGGCCAGTGCCCCAGGGCAACACACCGAGAACCCCGTAGTGGTGAGGCTGCCGTGCAACCGGCGATCACGCCCGCCCTCTTATCTGCACAAACCCCCAGCTGGCCCCGAGTGATCTCAGGGGTGGGGGCTGGAACCCGTCAGCTCAGCTCAGGGAGGGTGGCTCTGCCTCAAAGCTGCGGAACGTGGATGCGGAAAGCCCCGGCTCTGGCGGGGTGCAGACAAATCCGAAGGGGGGGTATGCAAATCAGGAAGCACGTGGCAAACCACGAGGCGCACGGGCTGATAACCCGCAGGTGGACCAAGCTGCCCTCCCACCTGGGAAGCTAGAGGCTCTGCCCACCAGCCGGCTTCCGCTTCCCTCCCGTGAGGTGGCCTGGGGAGCTGGATGTGTGACCCCGGCTGCCCCTCACCTCCTATCTGATGGGGCCTTGGACCGGCAGCTCAGCGCCCCCTTCGCTAACCATTCCCCAGGAGTCCTGGGTGCGGGGTTGGGGAGGAAGCCAGGGCCGGCGAGGGCCACCAGGGGGAGGCACACGAGCAGAGCAGGAGGGCTGGGGGCGAGCTACCTGGGCACAGCCCGGCGAAGGACTCTGCAGAGAACGACACGGACTGGGGCCCCCGCTGACCTTGCAGGGGCGAGGTGGGGGGCCGAGCCACTGGGCGGTGCTGGGGACTCCGCGGACGGAGGCGCCAGGCCCTAAGCTCCCACCAGGGGGCGCCCCGCCGTCGCGGGTGGGGGGGGGGGGGGGACACCCTCTCCCCTCACTGTGCGCACTACCCTGTTGCAGGGCCTGGGGGGCTGAACAGAAGGCTCCCCGCCCGGAGTGGACCAGGCTCCGGAGGCTGCAGCGCCGCAGCGGGGAAGCCTGGGGCTCCAGGGTCCGGAACCCGTCAGCGCTGCCCCAGCGGCGTCTGACGAAGGGAGGTGGGGGAAGCACAAGACGATTCTCTCTGTGCCTGTCTCTGTTTCTCTCTTCCTCTCGGCCTCTGCCTTCTTACCGCTCCCGCCCCGCTCTGTTCCTTCCGTGCCCCAGCACAGCCCCCGTGGGGTCTGGTTAATGGTGCCCACTTTCTGGCTCTTCCCCAAACCGCTCCTGGACGTGGCAGGGCCATGGGAGGTGAAGGGGGTGGGACTTATGAGTGGCAGTCCCCTGGGAAGGACCCCTGCACGAACCACTCCCACTCGTGAGTCCTGGCTTCCCCATCAGCCTCGGGGAGCTGGCGGTTTCCGGGGTGAACGGAGGCAGAGCCCAGCAGGCTTCTGCACCCTGCCTCCCAGCTGGTCCAGGCCAGCCACCGTGGACAGCCTCTCCAGAAGCCTCCCCGACCCCCACCCAGCCCCACCCCAGGGTTTCATCTGCAAAGGCTGGGGCCACCCAGAGCTGGGGGCCTGGAGGTTGGGGTCAGGAAGCAGCGTCCCCAAGCCGCACCTCCCAACAGGGGCCTTGATTCAGAGACACAGGTGCCTTTGATGGGGAAGGCCCAGCCTGGGAGGGGCCGAGGGTGGGGGCAAGCACCCCAGACGGTGTGGCCTCAAGGACCTCGGGAGGCCACGAGGTTCAGTGGGCAAGCGAGCTCACCCCTCATGCCGCAGAGCCCCGACCCCGAGGACGACCTTCAGGAGCAGGAAGGGCTGGGGGCCCCAGAGTGCACTGTGATCCCTAGTGAGCCTGCGTGGCAGGTGTGGTCACCGGGGGTGCAGTGACTCCACTTGTCCTGGAACCCTGTGGGACCACCTCCCAAAGCTCCCGAGTGGACAAGCCAGAGGTCTGTCCAATGCGGCCAGGCAGAGGGGGAGGGTGGAAAGGGCCCTCAGGCTCCACACGGCCTTCCCCGGGCGGCACCTCTCCGTCCAGGGCCAGGTCCCCCGCACCCAAGCCCAGCCCTGCAGCCCCGGGGGTGAAGGCTTCCCGGGTCAGTCCAGGTTCAAGGCTGTCCTCCCAGTGGGTGGGGCGCGGGCTCCCCCGTCCCCAGGGCCCCGCTGTCCCTGCCCCGCCTGGCCGGTCCCCACCTTGTCCCGGATGCCCTGCCGCATGGCCTCACGCTCCGCCTCCATCTTGGCGTACTTGGCCTTGCGCTCCTCCTCCTCCTGCCGCAGGGCCTCCTGGCGCTCCTCCTCCTTCTTGGCGGCATCGGGGTCCTTCTCCTCATCACCCCCGAGCATCTTCCCCATGTCCTTGGTGGCCCCTGGGGACAGAGAAGAGGGTGAGCCCACATGGACAGCCCCCCATGGACAGCCTGCTGGCCGGATGCACCCCAGCAGCGGTAGGGCTACGGCACGCCTGTCCAGAGAGGGAAGCCTGGGCTTGCGTGGGGGTGTGCGGGAGGGGCACACGGGCTGGCTGTGAGGAAGCAGGACTGCGTGTGTGTGACTGGGCCGCAGTTGTGCCTCTGTGTGTGTGCGCACACAGGTGTCTCTGTGAGCCTCTGGAGCAGGCTGGTGTGGGTCTCCCCGGGTCCTGTGTCCAGCCGAGGCTCAGCCTCCAGAAGGTGCTGGAGGAGCGGCTGAATACTGGGCCGTGGGTGGGCAGCGGGCCTGGTGTGCAGGGCTGGCAGCGGCTGCGTCTGGGCACCCAGGGCCTAATCTTTCCCACCGCGCCAGCCACCACTGTTGTCAGGCTCCTGGCCCACAGGCAACAAGCGGCACGTCCGTGGACACCCCTGTGACCTGCCCCACGGGACAGAGCGCTGTGGTTACAGCCTCGGATCTCAGAAGGCACCGCGGGGAGCCCTGGTCCTGGCCCGTCCGCAGCTCCGGGGAGCAGAGCAGCAGCTGTGCCCTTCACGCTACATCCCCAGGGCAGCAGAGGGGGCAGCGCCAAAGGTCAGAGCTGCTAACCGCCCCCCCCCCCCCCACACACAGGCCAGCCCGCCCACCCCACCGAGGGGACCCCTGCTGCCCCCACTGACAGCCGCTGTCTGTGCGCCTGGACGCCCCACTCCCTGCAGGCCGTCCCCGTCCCCTGGGCCCTCACGAGCGCTGCCCCAGGCCAGCCAAGCAGGCGCCTCAGGACCAGACCGGCTGTGGTCAGGTGCCCGTGCCCGCCTGCCCGCGCCCTGGCTCGACCCGCTTCCCTTGGAAGGCAGCGGCTCCCTGCTCTTGGCACTCTTGGCGCTGCTGGGCTCCCCTTCCACCACGCTGGCCCGGGCGGGGCTGACCCGGACAGGTCCCCTTTCCTGCAGGCTTGTCTGTGGGACGCAGCCTTTGCCGGCCCATGACTCAGGAGCGCCCCCTCCTGTGGGTGGGAGGCATAGTTCCGACAGCCACCCACTGGCTGTGGATGGGAAACAAGCAACTTTCTGGCTGAGCCCTGGGCCGATCACCAGCTGCCTGCAGGCTGGACCACGTGGGTCGCACCGGCCTTCCTGGCTGCCGGAAGCTCCGGCCAGCAGGCTCTGCCCCAGGTGCGTGGCCGTGGCGCAGACCCAGGCAGACGGACGGCCTCGGGGCTGGTTCTCAGCCACAGCTGCAGACACTCGCAGCTGCAAGCGGATTTCGGGCCAGTGACTCCAGGGAAACTGGGTCACAGACTCGCTGACACACTCTCCGGACGGTTCCCCTGGTAACCAGGCCAGGAGCGGGCGGCCCCCTGTGCTGCCGTCCTCCCTGGCCAGTGCGGGGGTGGGGAGGCGGGGACAAACCCCACCCTGCCTGGCTGCCACCTTCCGGCCCTCCCCACCCCCGCCCTGGGCCGCGGGCACCCAAGGCAGGTGGACGGCTGCCGTGTGCGTCGTCCTCCCCGTACAACAGCTGGCCCAGAGGGAAGCCCCAGGAGAGCACACGCGTGTTGAGGTGGAGAGGCGGCGGGCCGTCCACCCCCGCCACTGAGGGGAAGAACAGTGGCCAGTGGGGGGCTGGCGAGGCCGCGGTGATGGGGCGGGCCGGTCCCTGAACCCACACGTCTCGTGCATCACAAGGCTGTAGGTCTAGCAGCTGCAACAAGCATTTGTTGAGCACCAACTGTGTGCTGAGCTCTGTGACACTGGGCACTGGCCTTTGGGTCTTGCTCCGGGACCTCGAGTGCCACTGTCCCAGTGCCCACCTGAGCTCTGGGCTGGCCCACTGGCCAGAGGGGTCAGGGAGGGTCTGGCAGCCCAGCAGAGGGCGGGGCAGCGGGGGAAGACCCGGTGACCTCTCCCGGGCCAGGGATGCAGGCAGAGGTCATGCCTCTGGGGACCAGGTTCAAGCTGGGGACTGGCTGCAAAGCCACGGGCTGTGGGAATGGACCCGGCTCCTGGGGCGTCCTCAGCAGGGCCTCGGACAGCCCACAAGCCCCGCCCAGCGCCAAGGGCCCGGGGCCCCTCGCCGGGGTTAGCAGCAGACCCTGTGAGGAACGTGCGTGCTCCCCGTGTGCCCTTTGCTCTCCCCATGGGACTCGGGGTCGGCTGAGTGGTGCCGTGTGTGCGGGGGGGGTCTCTGCCCTTCTCCCCTGGTTCCGAGCGGGAGGCCCCATCCCACGGCCTTCCGGAGAGGGGGTCTGTGGTGCCCAGGGCCCGGACCCCCACGGCCCGAGCGTCCGAGTGCGGGGAGCGGGGCAGTGGGGGCCCCCACGCTGGCCTGGTGGACGCAGGAGGGGCCTCGAACGGCAGCCGGGTCCGAGCCTGAGTCCAGCCCACCCCGGTGGCCGCGTCTGGGAACCAGAGACCCGAGGCCTCCACCCGGCGGGACCTCGGGGGCCCCGGACTCCCTGGAACGCCGGCCACGCCTCCGTGTCACACGGGACACACCTGCGCCCCGGCCTCAGCCAGGGGCCCAGGCCGAGGAGGCGCAGGCGCAGCTCCCCGCCCTGGACGTGCTCTGGGGGAGGAGCCGGCGCCCAGTGCACCCGCAGCCCAGCCCAGACCAGCCCGGCCCGGCGGCCGCTGACGGGGGCGGAAGGACCACAGAGAGGGGGGCGGAGGTCGGAAACACGCCTGAGAGGCGGCCGCGGACTGGAGGGGCCGCGCCGTCCCCACACGTCTGAGAACTGGAACAAAGTGGCCTCTGAGAAATGTCAGAACCTGAGGACGGTGTCTCAGAACTCGCAGGTGGCGTGTTCGAACAGCCAGGAAACATAGTTCCAGTGGTATTCAGAGTGTTCTTGGAAGGGAGGAAAAAGGAGGAAACTCCATGGTTTGTATGTGTGAAATCAGCATAAGACGATGCCAAAAATCAGCCGAGAGAGAGAGAGAGAGAGAAGATGATGAAAGAGAGGGAGGGAAGGAGAAGGAGGAGGAGGAGGAGAAGGAAGGAAGGAAGGAGAAGAGGAAGAAGCAGTGGTGGGAGTGGGGAGGAGGGAGGGGCTGGCCAGGACCCCATGAAGCAGCCTGGAGTTGGCCGTGCTCCGGGGGCCTCAATCTGGGGAGGTGACCGTCCGCCCTCAGAGAACCACTGCTCTGGGCTGCCCGACCTGTGCACGGCGGGGACCGTGGAGCAGGCGGGGACCGTGGAGCAGGCGGGCAGTCCCGAGGCCCCACGTGGGCCCTGACATCCGCCGCGCCGCCCGCCCCTGCAGACGGGCAGCCAGGGCAGGGGCACACCAGACGGGCTCTGCTGTGGCTCATCCCCCTCTGGGAGGCCCTGTGCCCGTGAGACCCCTGCCCGTCTGCGCCCCGCCACCGCCAGCCCCGCCCCCCCACACACGGGGCGGGGGTGGGGTCATGGTCCTCTCACAGGCAGGTGTCCTCAGGGACACGCTAAAGCGGCAGCTCTTCGGAAGAGGGCGCCCACGGACCAGCACCACGGCCAGGACAGCGGCCACGCCGGCCTCCCAGCGCTTCCCGGTGGGGAGGGAGAGACGTAACGTGATAACCCAGCAGGACACCAGGAAGGGGGGGGGCACAAGGCCCCACAGGCACCACATTCCGTTCTGGGGGCTGAGGTCCGGCCTCGCGCTGGGGACCTGCTGCCAGGCAGCAGCAGGAACTTGAGTTGTTTCCCCGGAGAAGCTGCCCTCGGGACCCTCGGGACGCAGCCCAGCCCTGGGCGCCGGGGCAGAGGTGACAGGCCCACCACACACTGGGGTCAGGAGGGCACCTGCTTCCCGGCCGACGCCCTGCCGGCACGCCCTGTGGTCGCTGCACCAAGTCCCCGAACAGAAAAGCCAGCATGTGCTCCCCGCAGGGAGCCCAGGAGGGGCCCCCAGACACAGGAGGGGAGGGGGGTGTCGGGGAGCCACCCACCCTGGCGCTGAGGGGCCTGCCTGCGGGGAGGACGGGAGACCCACGGCGGGGTCTCGGCATCGCAGAAGGCAGGAGGGTGGAAGGGGAAACCGTGGGGGCCTCCAGAGAGAGAGGAAGGTCACGTGGAAGCACTGGGAAGTAAAAATAGCACCTGGCTGTTCTGCAGCAGCTTTTCCACGGACGGGAAGTCCGTGGAAAAAAGACTCCAGATGTTGGGGGAGGAAACTGTTTTGCATCTGGGATTTTGTGCCCAGTCTGACCACCTCCCCCGAGTGAGGGCGGATGGGGGCCTCCACTGCCCCCCGCCCCACCCCCGGCCCCGTGCCCTCCCGTCGGCAAGACCCCAAGGACGTGGCCAGGAGGCGAGTCGGGCCGACAGCCGCCTCCCCCGGCCGGCCGTGGATGCGTCAGGTCCTGGGGCAGCTGCTCTGGTTCCTCTGGAGCCTTGGGCGGCTGTGCAGGGGCTGCCCGTGGGTGCGGAGCAAAGACTCCACAGAACATCGGGTGGAAATGGGGTGTGCCCGAACTACAGGGCACACCGAAGGCTTCACGGCTGCTGTAGCTCAGCGGGCTGAGCGCCAGCCTGTGAGCCACGGGGACGCCAGTTTGATTCCCGGACGCTGCATGTCCTGGGTTGTGGGCCCGGTCCCAGACCTGTTTCTCTCTCCCTCCCCCTGCCCCTCCCTCTGAAAATAAGTTAATAAAATATTTAAAAAGAAAAGTACACGCCTGAGGGAACGTGCCCCCAAGGTGCCACACGAGAGGAGTGCAGCCGGGCGCCCGTCCCTGGTGAGCAGGGCCTCGCGGTCCCAGGGACAATGGGATCCTCGTGCAGGGGTGGGAAGGGGGGGCATGGTCTGGCCCCGGCCGGGTCCCCAGTCTGTCCCGGGAAACCACAGAAGTTCCGAGGGGACCCCAGTGAGCCCACAGTGAGCCCTTGCCGAGAAACTCGAGGGGGGACCCGTCTCCGGGGCGGCCTGCGAGGTGAGCTCCTGCAGCTCCAGGCCATCGCACTCATCCTGGGCCAGAGCCACACCGGCACCCGGGGGCCGGGCGGGGGCAGCAGACGGTGGGCAGGGGTCCCCCACACTCTGCGCCCGGGGGTCGGGGGTGCTGCTTCTGCAGCCCACTCCCAAAGGCGGGTTTCTGTCCGTGCCTGTCTGTGACACGGACGGAGACCCCCGACACCTCCCACTCACGGGGCCGAGGTGCCGGCCACACCAGTGGTCACAGCTGAGAGCTGTGGCCGCCCTCCCCGGCCTCGGCCCTCGACCTGCCGCCCCGGCTGGTTCTAGTCAGCAAACAGCAGAGAGAACTCTGCACAGTCTTGTGACATGAAAACGGGCTCTGAAGGCATTCCTCCAGGAAAAATTATTTTTAGATTGTATTTATTTATTCCCAGACAGAGGGGAAGGAAGGGAGAGAAACATCCGTGTGTGGTTGCCTCTCACACGCCCCCTGCGGGGGACCTGGCCCACCACCCAGGCGTGTGCCCTCACTGGGAATTGACCCTCTGGTTTGTAGGCCGTACTCAATCCACTGAGCCATACCAGCCAGGGTGAAAAAATAATTTTAGACAAAGCAATGAGTGATAATAATGGGTGAATTTTAAAGTGAGGCGGCATTTCCACCTTCTATACTTTCCTTTAGTATTTCAATCTGCTACAATGAACATCGACTGTTTTAATAATGGGGAAAGTCCACTTGCACGTCAACAAATTAGATGCATATAAATGTCTCCAATAGAACTGAATGCAGGACTTCCGGCCAAGAGGGAGGTGTAGGTAGACACACTGTGCCTCCTCGCATGACCAAAATAAGGACAACAAAACTTTAGAAACAAAATAACAACCAGAACTGACAGAAAACTGAACTGTATGGAAGTCCGACAAACAAGGAGTTAAAGTAGACACATTCACCCAGACCGGTAGGAGGGGTGCAGTCGGGGGGCCAGGTGGAGAGGGGTCTCAGGAAAAATTTTAAAAAAGCAACAGGCAGTGGCTGGCGGACCCCGGGTGCACAAAGCAGCAGTGGGCGGACCCAGCCAGGCGGCAGATTGGGGAGGGGCTTGGCGTGCAAGGTGGCTTGTGGAACAGGCAGTCCCACATTCTCTCGCAGATAAACCAGGTGAAACTGGGGAGCAAGACAGATCTTGCAACCCAGGCTCCCACCTTGGGGAAAGAGCCTCAAAGCACCGATTGAAAACACCTGTGGGGGTTGAGGTGCCGGGAGAAACTCCCTGCTCACGGGAGAGTGCGTTGGAGAGACCCACAGGGTCCTAGAATGTACACAGACCCACCCACCCAGGAATAAGTACCAGAGGGGCCCAGTTTGCTTGGGGGAAGCAGCGGAAGTGACTGAAATCTGACATTGAGCGGAGCAAGCACCATGGTTCCCTCTCAGACCCCTCCCCCACATTCTGCGTCACAACCCAGCGACTAGGTTGCCCCGCCCTGGTGAACACCTAAGGCCCCGCCCCTCATACGTAACAGATACAACAAGACAAGACAAAAAAAGAAATGGCTCAAATGAAAGAACAGATCAAAGCTCCAGAAAAAATACAACTAAGTGACAAAGAGATAGCCAACCTATCAGATGCACAGTTCAAAGCACTGGTGATTGGGATGTTCACATGATTGGTTGAATTTAGCTGCAAACTAGATAAAAAAAAAGAAGACTATGCTAAGTGAAATAAAGGAAAATGCACAGGGAACCAACAGTGATGGGAAGGAAACTGGGACTCAGGTCAATGGTGTGGACCAGAGGGAAGAAAGAATCAAACAGAAATGAATGAAGAAACAGGAATTCAAAAAAATGAGGAGAGGCTTAGGAACCTCCAGGACATCTTTAAACAATCCAACATCCGAATCTTAGGGGTGCCAGAAAGGGAAGAGGAAGAGCAACAAGTGGAAAACTTATTTGAACAAATAATAAAGGAGAACTTCCCCAATCTGGCAAACAAAATAGACTTCCAGGAAGTCCAAGAAGCTCAGAGAGCCCCAAAGAAGTTGGACCCAAGGAAGCACACGCCAAGGCACATCATAACTACATTAGCCAAGGTAAAAGTGAAGGAGAGAATCCTAGAAGCAGCAAGAGATAAGGGGACAGTCACCTACAAAGGAGTTCCCATCAGACTGTCAGCTAAATTCTCAAAAGAGACCTTGCAGGCAAGAAGGGGCTGGAAAGAAATATTTCAAGTCATGAAAGGCAAGGACCTACATCCCAGATTGCTCTATCCAGCAAAGCTTTCATTCAGAATGGAAGGGCAGATAAAGTGCTTCTCAGATAAGGTCAAGTTAAAGGAGTTCATCATCACCAAGCCCTTATTATATGAAATGTTAAAGGGACTTAGCTAAGAAAAAGAAGATAAAAAATATGTGTAGTAAAATGACAGCAAACTCACAATTACTAACAACCACACCTAAAACAAAAACAAAAAGCAAACTAAGCAAACAACTAGAACAGGAACAGAGCCACAGAAATGGAGATCACATGGAGGGTTAGCAACAGGGGAGTGGGAGGAGGAGAGAGGGGGAAAAGGTACAGAGACTAAGTAGCATAGATGGTGGAGGTAGAAAATAGACAGGGGGAGGGCAAGAATAACATGGGGAAATGTAGAAGCTAAAGAACTTGTGACACATGGACATGAACTAAAGGGGGGAATGTGGGTGGGAGGGGGTGTGCAGGGCGGAGGGGAGTGAAGGGGGAAATGGGACAACTGTAATAGCATCATCAATAAAATATATTTTTTAAGAAAAGAACTGAGTGCAGAGATCAAAACGCTTTTGCGAACGAAGAGTGCAGACCCCATGGGTCGGAGGTGCTCAGACGGAGGAGGGTGAGCCCGTGGGCGGAGCCCCCAGGCCGTGCTGCTGGGCTCCATCCGATGCACCCTGCTCCTGCTCCTCCGCCCGACCACTAGAGCTGAAGTAATGTTCTAAGAGGGCACGTCGGCTCCGGAACACTGCGGAAGGTTTGTGAGTTTACAAAAATAGTCCTGTCCTGGCTGGTGTAGCTCAGTGGGCTGAGTGCCAGCCTGCGAACCTCAGGGTCGCTGGTTCAATGCCCAGTCAGGGCCTGGGCTGTGGGCCAGGTGCCTAGTCAGGGGGCGTGTGAGAGGCAACCACACGTGGATGTTTCTCTCCCTCTCTTTCTCCCTTCCCCCGCTCTAAAAATAAATACGTAAATAAATGAAATCTTTTTAAAAACAGTCCTCCTATCAAGATGACGTAAGTGAGACAGCCAGGAAGCGTCTTGAACCCAGACATCAGGGGCACAGAGGCTGGGTCAGGTGTGCCCCCGAAGCAAGGCCCTTCAGCAGCCCCCACACCCCCCCACACTGGAGGGGCCTGGGTGGGGCTGCCCTCGCCATCCTGGTCAAGGGACAGACTAGGTCCCGAGGACAAGAACAGCTGCCACCACAGGGCCTGGGGGTGTCGCGCCCTCCGACTGCTCACCCTGCCCCCAGCCCTGCCCGCTGCCCGCTGCCCGCAGCCGGTCGGTCGGAGAAACAAGGAGGCCGGAGCAGCCAAGAGAAAGCCGCCCTCGGCAGCGCCCTTCCTGGCCGGCAGGGACAGAGCCCGCCCCCGCAGCGTGTCAGGGGTCCCCAGGCCCCACCCCCAGACGCTGGCTGAGGGTCACTGCTACCGGGCCGGCCTCAGGGAAGCCCCCACCCTGTGGGGAGGGACCCCGCCTTCCTCAGGTCCCGAGAGGCTTCCGAGGCCTCTGCCCCCCCTCGGAAATGCCGGAGAACACCTCTCCTCTCCCACCGAGGCCTCTCGTGGCTCTGCAGACCTCGGTTAGTTGTTTGTGGCCCCAGGGACACCAGAGGCCCAGAGCCTGCAGTGCAGGGGGGTGGGGGGGGCGGCCGACACACAGAGCCTGCTCCCGGCTGTCAGGACGGCACCAGCGGAGACGGAGGCGAGATGAAAATGCCCATTAGGGCGCCCGACAGAGCCGGGCTCGGTGACAGATGGCGCGGCCGCCGCCGGGCGCCGGGCCGGCAGCGACTCCCTCCGGCTGCCCCCATTCAGCCTCTCGCTGCTCACCGGCCGCCCTTGCACCCTGGGGACGGCCTCGGGTGCCTGTCTGCGGAGGGCACGGGACTGGGGAGGCTGGGAGGGGGCCTGGCCATCCTGGCCGCCCGCCCCGCACCTCCTGGTCCCTGCGCAGGAGCAGTGGCCAGAGCCGCCCTCCCTGGGGGCCTGGCCGGCAGAAGCCCCTCCGAACCCATCCCTGCCCCCCACCCACCGCCCTGCGGCCTCAGCTGGACCTGTGGTGCAGTGGCGGGCGACTCAGGGCAGCGGGTGACCTCCCGGCTGGGGGCACTGGGCGGGTCGCAGGTCCCCCCCCCCCACGATGTCTGCACACAGCGGAGGCCCCAGGGGCAGGGCATCTGCTTGGCCTGGGTGTGAAGTCCACATTTCTAGAACCTTCCTTCTGAAGGAAGGCTACATGCAGGGGGCCCAGCAACTCAGAGGGCCGGCGAGGGCCCCGCTAGCAGCGTTGCTGGGGCCTCTGCAGGACTCCCCGCCTGTCTTTGGTGAGCATCCAGCACCCAGCACCCAGCTGTCAGCTCTCAGCACCCAGCACCCAGCACTGGGCATCCTGAGCCCTCCGCTGGGCCCCGAGCAGCCCCCTGGCCTCAGCCCACCCCTCTGCCGGCTGCTAGACTTCAGTCATGCCCATGGGACCCAAGGGGACCCGTGGGGTGGGATGGGGCTGTCCCCTCGCCCTGCCAGGCTGCCCCCTAAGGAGAGGAAGCGAGAGTCCCCGACTGAGCCCAGTGGGGCTGAGGGGGGGGCCTGTCCCCCTCCCCCCAGAGGAGAAGTGAGGGCACCTCTGACAGGGCCGGGTGCCCCACGCAGGGACCTCAGAAGGACCTTCGCTCCCCCGGCCCCTCGCCTGGTCTGCTGGCCTGGGCTCCGCCACCTGAGGCCGAGCTCTCGGAAACGCGCCGGCGTCAGGGTCGGCACGGACTGGCCGCTCCTGCTCCTCCCGCACGAAGTCTCCCAGCCCTGCTGCGTCCATCCACGCAGCACCCAGCACTCGGTGCGGGCGGCACCACGCTGGGCGAGCAGAGGCCGCAGCCAGAAACCCCCGCCGGCCCAGACGACGAGGCAAAAACAAACAGCCGTGTCGGGTGACGGCACCGTGTCTGCCGGCTCCCCAGGCGTCTGCGGCTCAGGCGCGGCGTGACAACCAGGAGCACCCTGACACGAGGGGAGGGCTGCCTGTCTCGGACTTGGCAGAAAAGGCAGTTTCTCCAGGGCACCCGGGCTCCGGCTCCAAAGCACCCAGGCTCCAGGCCTCCAGGCCCTGAAGCGGGCGGGGCTGGGGCCCCTGGCCCTTTGGGTGCTCTGTCACTGAAGGCTCGCTGACGCCTGGGGGCTCACGGTCTGGGGCCTTTGCCTCCGAAAACCAAGGTTTCCCAAGCTGATGGGCCCAGACGCTCTGAGCTGCCTGCCCAATACCACGCGGCCCCGGCTGCGTTTGGCAGCTGAGGTGGCCCAGTGGCCCTCACCTTCCCAGACCCTTCTTGACCGTGACACAAGACGGAAAACCCTCTGCAAGGTTCCACAAACACACGGGCTGAATGGATGAGGGGCTGTCCCTCCCCTCTCCCAGCCCTGACTGTGGATGGGATGCTGGCGCAGCAGCAGCCACTTTGCCACTGCGAGGAGCAGGCTGGGCATGAAAGCTCCGCTGGGGTGACGGTGGCCTGAGAGCAGGTCCCCGAGGGCACTTCTGAGCAGCCCAGCTGCCTCCCGACGCCTCCCACATGAGAGAAACCAACCCCGACGCGAGCCTGGTTCTCTGCCCGGTTCTCCGCCACTTCCATCAAGAGCAGAATTCCAAAGCTCCCCCCCGAGATCTGCTCCTTCTGCAGCCCAGCTCAGGTCCCAGCTCCTCCAGTCTCCCAGACCCCAGAGCCCGGCCTGCCTGGTCCGAGTCCCCGTGGGGCAGCGCCAGGCCCATGGGGTGTGGCCCCAGACAGGCAGGCAGGGGAGAGAATGGGACCACCCATCCTCAGAACCTGTGTTGGGACAGAATGGGGTGCCTGGCCTCACCCTCTGTATAGATTCCAATGGGTGGACACGGGGGTGGGGACAGGACCACCGGGGGTCTCAGGCTGCCTCCATGACCCTTGACCTGAGGTCCTAGGAAGCAGGGTGAGGGACAGTGTGCCTGGCAAAGGCCTCAGGGTCCCCAGGGCGGGGTCCATGGAGCAGGTGCCCCAGGAGGAGGGGGAGGTGCCGGCCTTGAGTGGCTCCCAGGTCATGAGGGGAAATGCCCCCACCGGCACCCCAGCCGCACTGACCCGTGGGAGCTCTGAGGTGGGCACTCGGCTCTCCCACACCTGTCCTGACCTGGGACATCTGGGGACCCCGGGGGGTGGGGCCGGGCTGAGAGCAAACAGCCCACCCCCTGAAGGGTGTGGAGGCCCCTTGGCTGCAGAGCCCTGGATGCTGTGCCCGGGGCCGCCCGTGGAGGGCGGGGGGCGGGGGGGGAGGATGGTGGCCCGGCCCTCCCCACAGCCGGGGACTGCTGTCCGGCTCAGACCGGCATGGCTCAGCACGGCCACCCCTGCCTGCAGGCCCACAGGCCCTGTGCCCCTCATCCCCAAAACAGCAGCCTCCTCCCTGCAGGGCATGACCCTCACTGACCAGGCCACTGGGAGCCCCTGGCCGGCCCATGGCTCTCCTCCAACCTCCGCCACCTTCTGTGCCTGTCCCAGCCCCCGGGGCCCCTGAGCCTCTGCCCGAGATGCCTCCAGGAAACCCTCCCTCCCCCCCACACCCCCAGCAGCACGCAAGGGCCTGCCCCAGGTTCTGGGCACGGAACGTGTCCCACTGAGGCGGACGGCGGGACAGCCGACCCAAACCGGGTCTTTTGGGCAGAAATCGCCTGATTAGCGGCCACCTGGACGAGAGAACCTGGCGCTGGCCCCCACGCTCACCCGGGGCAGACCCAGCTCCAGGGCCGCAGGCCGCGTCCTGGCCTCGGGGAGGACAGCCTCTTCACGTCACACCCCCGAGGACTGAGCCACCGGGAGCCGACAGGCCTGGTCCCTGCGCGGCCACCACAGGCTCGGCCTCCCTTTGCTTGGCTCAGGACAGACTGAGGTCGGGCCTCTCGGGGCCCGTGGGCGGCGCTGGCCTCTCAAGGCCTCCGGCACGTTCTCTCGGCGAGAAGCTGGCCGCCGCCGACCTGCTCCTTTATGACTTGGCCCCGAGAGAACCCCATGCCCACCAGCCCTCGGGCCGACCCGGCAGAGCCGTCGGGGGCGGGGGAGGGGGGAGGGTGTCTCCTGAGTCAGAAGGAACCCCGGGGAGCCCGGGCGGCCCACAGCCAGCGTGGGGCCTGCCCCGCTGACACCCCCTCAGCCCAGCCCGCTGACCCCCGGCTGCAGAGACGCCGCCGGGCAAGGCTCCGGTGTCCGCCCCAGGGCCCAGAGGCCGGGAGTCCTGCCATCACAGGGGAGCCGGCTGCCCCTTCCTCCGTGGGCCCCTGCTGCCACCTGCCCTCAGAGGGGCTGCCGGGCTGTGACAGGCTGGGATGGCCGGGGAGCTGGCCCCTGCGCCCCTGCTCACCGCCCGCGGCCACACCAGAGGCGCCTGGGCCCCAGAGCAGACGAGGCTCAGCAGGAGCAGGACGGCCCCGCACGTGCACGGCCTGCGGCCTCACCTTTGTCTGTCCGTCTGCATGCCTGCCTGTCTGGTGCAGGGTCCCCACTGGGCAGTCACCTTGCAGCCTCTGTCCCCAGCAAGGACCTTGCCGCAGGCTCCAGTCAGGGCAGCAGAGGAGGCGCCAGGACGGCGGCCCCCGCAGAGGACCGGCCAGCGCGGGCCGCTGGGCTGGGATGGCCTCGGGAGGCCAGGGCCTAACTCGGCTGCGGGGGCCCTGGCCCCAGCGCAGCTCCGCAGGCCTCCCTCCGGGCTCCCTCCCCCGCGCGGAGCCCCGGAGGTGTGCGTGGGTGGGCGCTGGGAGCTCGTCTCCGGCTTCTGAGCCCGACTCTGCTCCCGTTCCTGACACATCTGTGTCTGCCTGCCCCTCCCCGTCCCTCTGTCTGTCCCTGCGCCCGTGCGTCCTGCCCTCACACCTCACACCTCCGGGCTGCTTCCTTGGGGCCTGCAGCCGGCACAGCCGGCTGGGCTGCCCAGCACTGTCCTCCTCGGGCCTCGATCTGGCCCCGCCGGCGCCGCCCCCGCCTGGCTCCCCGGAGCCCGGCTGCCTCTGCCCTGCGTCTGTCTCCACCGCCACCGCCGTCTCGCAGGTCCTGAGGCACGTCCGTTTCTGTCCTTTTCTGGGTCTGTTGGGGGGGCCGCACGTCCCCCACCTCCGTCCCCTTCCCCGGGCGTCTCGTTTCACTTCCCGAGACTGTCTCCCGGGCCCTCCCTGCAGGCTCCCCTGCACCCGGGGCTCCTGTCTGCCTCTCTGTCTGTGTGTCCGTGTGTCCGTGTGTCTGTGTGTGTCCCCCCATCTGTCTCCCTGCCACCCGCGCCGACCCCGGGTGCCCGGCGAGAGGAAACACAGGGACGAAAGCAGGTCTCACCGGGGGTCAGGCACAGCCCCCACCTCAGGCAGCGCTGGGGCAGCGAATGTGGGGGGCTCCCCCCCCATGGCCTGGGGCTCCCTGCGGGCAGCCCCTTTGTGGCTCCCCCACCTTGGAGAAGCTGCCCCGGCGCCGTCACCGCAGGAGCAGCTCGGGGCTGACACCAAACAAAGGGAGCGCAGGCTGGCAATTACCCGGCTAATTGCAGGCGAGCAGACAGCCGAATCAGACAGTGCGGTGCTCCTGCAAGCCCACCTCGGGGCCTGAATTAGCCGCCTAATTAATTATCCCTAACTGCCTGGGGCGGGCTGGGAGGGCCAGGGCTCCCTCCCGGCGCCAGGGCCCTGCCCGTCCCGAATCTCGTCCCGGTGACGCAATCATTATAATTAGACCCAACCTGCGGCCTCGCCTGGACCACGAAACCTCCCGGGTGTGGCCCCCGGCCAGGCCGAGTGCTGTCCACGCACTTTGTCCTGGAGAGGGGGCCACACGGGGGCTGCTGCCGGGGCGCAGGGCCTCGGCGCCCACCTCGGCCGGAGCCCCCGGCCCCCTGACAGGGCGGCCGCGCCAGGACGGCGGCCCCGTGTGACCTGTTGTGCAGCGCCTCACGGACGCCTGGCTGGGGACAGCAGCGGGTGGGGTGTGGCCGGGGACGACGCCCAAGGAGGACCCTGGTCTTGGCCGTCAGGTGCCGGACACAGGCTCCCACCTCAGCGGCTGCAGGGCCGGGCAGGGGTGGCCCCTGCCTGGGCTGAGCCGCGGGCCCCGCCCTGCAGCCTCTGCACCAGCGTGGACCTCGGCACACGGCCCGCCCACCTCCTGGGCCAGGGTCTCTGGACACAAGGTACAGGACCCCCTTCTAACAGGGGACTCCACAGGGCTGGGGGGTCCCCACCCTGAAAACACACGGGTCACGCTGCCTCGGGGTGGGGTGGGCGGCAGGCTCCAGGGGTCCCGGGCCGGGCCTCTTGTCCCGGGGCTCAGCCCATGGCCCCCACCCCAGGTCCAGCTGTCTCTGCCCCCTGCTCTCCCCCCCCACTGCAGCAGCCAGGGCTCGGCTCCCCTGTGGGCCCCCGAAACCCACCCTGAGGAGTCCCCGCCAGGCCGAGCGGGGCGCTGCGGCTGGCTCAGCCCTTGACCCCTGCGGCGCCCTGGCCCCGAGTGCGCAGTGGCCGCCACCAGCGGGCACAGCCTGCGTGCCCTGCCCCCGGCCCTACCTCCCAGGGCCTGCTTCATCACAAACTCCATGACGATGGCTTCGAGTCCTCAGCGGCTCCTCAGAGGGTCTGAACTCACACGCAAGTGTGGCCGAGTCCTGTGCCCGGAAGAGAGGAGAGGGTCACGGGCTGGCCCTGCCCACCAGCCTGCCTGCAAGGCTCCCTCCTCACCCGCCCCCCGCCCCCGGGGGTGGTCTGGGGCCTGAGAAAGCACCGTTCCTTGGACTCCGGGCCCGGGAGGGTCCCTGCGGTGGGGGCGTCCACCCCACACCCTGCCCAGCACCAACAGACTCCAGGACCCCCACTGGATCTGCACGGTGGTCTCACCCAGCCCCGGGGGCACAGCCCAGGGGTGCTCATCGCCTGGGGCAGGAGAAGCCAGCCTGCGACAAGCAGGGGCAGGGCCAGGGGCGTTTGAAGGTGACCGGCTCTGCCGCCTCCCTGGTGGGCCCTGGGCCACGGGGGCCAGGTCCAGCTAAGAAACAGGGTGCAGGTGGATGGGGCCTGAGTGGGTGCCCCTCAGGGAGGTCCTGGTGGGTGCTGGGGGTGTTGGGAGGCCCGGCTCCCTCCAGGGGAGATGTGGTGCCCACTGCAGACACTGGGGTGGGACAACCAGCGGGAGCCCCACGGGGGGGCACCCCCAGCAGCATCTGCATAGGTGGGGCACTCCTGGGCCCCCGCCAGTGGGACGCCGGTGAGGAGGAGCTCCCGGTAAATTAAGCTGCATCTGCACCCCCGGGGCCCCTGTGGGGTCTCTCCTGGCAGGGACCCCGGGTCCCCAGAGAGCCACCGTTCTGTGGGTTCTCCTCTCCCTCCTCTGAAGGAGACCCGCGAGTGTGAGCGCAGGGCTGAGGGTTGGCCGGCGCGCCCCCCTCCCCGCAAAGCGCCGCTGCCGCAAAGCAGATTCTCTCCCGAACTTCTCCTCCGGCTCCTGGCTCAGAGGCAACCGCGGGCCCAGCTGCAGAGAAGCGGGGGTGAGGCCGCTGGAGCCCCCAGGAGCGCAGGCCGGGCTCCCGCCGCCGCCGCTCCCCCAGGGCTTTGCGGCGGGCGAGTTGCCCGGCTCTGCGGAGCGGTCCTCCGGCGGGAGCGCGCCAGGAGGGAAGACGCAGCTGCCGGGGGACGCGGGAGGAGGGCGAGGGGAAGCGCGAGAGGCAGGGGACGCGGAGAAGGAGCCCGGAAGAGTGGGGCGCGGGCCGGGGCCGCTTCAGCACCGCGTCGGCGGACAGCGCCCGCCGGGCAGAGCGCGCGCGCGGCGGGGCCCGAGCCGTGCCGCCGGGCCGCGAGTGGGCTGCGCGCCGGGAGCCAGTTACCTTCCCGGGGCCGGGGCGCGGGCGGCGGGCGGACGGTCAGCGGCGGGGCGCGCTCGGGCCGGCCGGGTCCATGTGGCGCCCCAGGAACTGCGGCGGCGGCTGAAGGGCACGGCGAGGAGGGCGCGTCACACGGAGGCGCCCCCGCCCCCCCGCCCGCTGCCGGTGACGAGGAGGGCGGGGCCGCGGGCGCCTGCGAGGGCGGGGGCGGGAGCCGCGCCCCCGTCTGCCTCCAGAACCTGCCCTCTCCGCCGGATTCGGAGGGTCCTGCGGTTCGAGCCCCCCGAGCCCGCGCGCGCGACCCCGGCCCGCCCGGCGCGGCCCGGAATCCGGAGGCCGTGCCCCCATCTGCGCCCCTCGGTGCGGTCCCGAGTGCGGAGCCGCCTTCCCGCTCGCTGGGGTCGCTTCGTGAGCGCGTGCAGGACCGACACGCGTGCACCCCCCCGGGGGAAAAGCCCTCCCTCGGGCCGAGCGGGAAGGTTGGGGGTCGCGTCCCCTTCCGCTCCGTCCGGGCGCGCACGGGAAAGGGGTCCCCGGCGCGGGGATGGCAGTGGTCTCCGGGCCGCGCCGCCCTCGAGCGGGAGAACGGAGCCCCCCACACTCCTGAGCCGCCCCTGCCTGGCGGAGAGAGACCCGCAGGCCGGCGGGGACTTGTTTTTCAGTGAAACAGTGTCGCAGAGACACCCCCGTCCCCAAGCGGCCGGGCCCGCGGCGAGGAGGGAGCGTGAAGGTCGCCGCGGACGGGCCGCCCCGCCCCCGCCCGGGCCTCGGATCGCCGCTGCGGCGCGCGCTGCACTGCGGGGACCGCGGGGGCGCCGCAAGGTCGCGGCTGGGCCTCCTGCCCGCCCCCCTCCTAGAGGTCGCCAGGCCCCGCCCCGCGGTCCCCGCACAGGGTCGTCTGCGGGCCCAGCCCCAGGGGCCCTGCCTCCCAGCACCGCCCAGGGCTCCCCTGGTGGCCACTTCGTCAACAAGTCACCATCCCCGCCGCCGGCTGAGTCATCAGGAGTCGCTGGGCTCGGGGTGGAACGGTGGATGCTGGAGACCCCTGCCCCTGCCCCCCCACCCCGGGGGGCGCCCTTCCTCCTGCCGACCCTGGACACTCGGCGAGCTCAGGAGGACGCGGCCAAAAGGCCTGTTGCCTGTCGCTGGGCGCCTGGCTGCGGCTCCCACTCCTCGCTGACACCTGCCGCCCCACGTGGCCGAAGTGGCCTGGTGGGCAGGAGGGGGGGCACTTCCCACTCACCCCCACGTTGGCCAGCGTGGGTCCAGGACGCCCAGCTGCAGGGCCCCGGGCCCCGAGAGCTGGCCTCAGCACCGTCCACTGCTGCTCACCCGCCTGTTGCCTGGGTCTGGGCCAGGAGGTGCAGGGCCCGTGTGTGTGTGGGGGGGGGTGCTGCCCAGAAGGGTGGGCCTGGGGGCAGGGCTGCAGGGAGCCCCCGCTCACCCCCTCCCCGATCCGTGAGGAGCACACGTTTCACTTCCGGGGGTGGGGGGGGTCGAAGCCCCAGGCCTGGGGCAGACCTGTGGACAGGTGCTCTGCGGACAGGTGCTCTATGGGCGGGCACCGGCTTCCAGGTGTTTGCGGGTTCCCAGCTCAGGGTCTGCTCAGCCTGGCCCCGCTGGGCTCCTTGCCCACAAGCCCTGGGGGGTGGCCCACAGCCGACATCCTGCCAGCAGCCCAGCGGCGGCAGCCCCGGGCCCCGGCCCCTCACAGCCACCTTCAGGGAGACACACGCCACCCTCAGTGTGGCCGGGTCGGGCAGGTGCGGCCCGCACAGGCCCAGGGAGGTGCGGACCCACCGGGACAGAAGAGGGCTGGGGCCCGAGACCCCCAGAGTCCACACTCACCCCGAGCCGGGGGCTGGGGTGACGGGTGGGGGCTTGGGCACCTAGGACAGCCCCTCCCTGTCTGTCTCTGCCTCCCTCGGTCTCCCTCTCCCCTCCCTCAGTGGGGTCACCAGCTCGCTGGCTGCCCATGCCGCTCCGTGCCTCTCTGTCCTGTGTGTCTCTGGCCCTCGCCGCGCGCAGTGGGCCCTCAGCTCACATTTGCCCCGAGTGAGGGCTGGGGGGCCCACCAGGACTCAGCCCCTCCCAAGGGGAATGGACCAGGGTGGGGAGAGTTGGGTCAGAGGGACTGGCACTGGGGGTGGGGAGGAGGAAGGCCCCGCAGCCGGGGAGCAGGAGGAGGAGGGCAGGGCGGGTAGTGCCCTCGGGAGGGAGGGAAGCGGGACCTGAGCCCCCCGCGGGGGGGGCGCGCCCGGCAGCAGGCCGCCACACCCAGCGGGACCCGGGTCCAGGCGAGCAGCCGGCGGACCTGCAGGAAGTCAGGAGACCCGGGGAGGCTTACTGGGCAGTTCCCAGCAGCCAGGAAGGCTGAGCCGGGTGGCGGGCCCGCGGGCTGAACATCTGGGCGGCGGCTCGCAGGGCTCCTGGGAGTAGCCTCTGTCCAGGACAGCGCTGGGTGTGGAGGAGGTGGACGGTGACGGGAGGGGAGGGAGATGGCCGAAGCTGGACGAGGGGAGAGTGTCCCACCAGGGGGTCAGCTCAGCCTTGCTCTCTGTCCAGGTCACCACCCCCAGAGTGGCCAGGACGCCCCGACACACGTGGACCTGGGCTGGAGGGGACGTGGTTGGTGCTGCCTGTGTGGTCCCCCTGTGCACAGGCCCCTTGTCCCCCACGGTCACTGCAGACGGCGGGGGGAGGGGCAGCCAGCCCTGCTCCAGGCCCAACCCTGCCGGGCACCCCTCTGCTCCCTCCAGGAGCCTGGCTGGGGCCAGCTGTCCTTCTGTCCCCAGGTGTCCTGTGCCCCAGGGCACTCCCCGGGCCCAGAGCCAGCCCTGGGGGGGAGCCAAGTGCCAGCCTGGCCTGGGGGGCTGGTGGGGGGCTGCAGCCCGAGGCAGGGCCTGAGAGGGGCCGCTGGCGCACCGGGGCTCACACAGAAACCTCAGATGGAAACAGTAGCTCAGGCAGCAGATCGACCCGGCCCTGGTCACGGGCTCCCCCACGTCCCCACGCTGCGGCTGGGGGGCATTCTTGCTCAGAGGGCAGTGGTCGCGAGAAGTGGCAAGAGCGGCTGGGAGCTGCCCTGGCCTGGGGCGCCGAGATGGGAGCCCAGCCAGACCTCCCCCCACCGCCACGGGGCGGGTACGGGGCAGCTGCGAGGCTCCCCGGGGGCCTGTGGCTCCGGTGCCCCCTGCTCCCTGTTGGCTGCCGCCTGCAGCTGCTCCTCCGGGCCCGGAGGGGAAGAGGGCGAGTCCAAGGGACCTGGAAGTGGAGCCCAGCTTCCTGGGGCTGCTGGCCAGGGGCGTCGGTCTCAGGCAGGAGGCTCAGGGACGATGGGGAGTAGGGGGGAGGTGGATGAGCGACGCCCGGCCGGCAGCGGGCCCTGCCCCTCACTGCAGCCTGGGAGGCTGGCGGGCTGGCCCCCGCTGTCCGTGCCTCTCACACCAGAGTCCCCTCCACAGCCACCAGCAGGGTGGGCCCCGAGAAGAGAGGGTGTCCAGGCTGAGCAAAGACCCCGGGGCATCTCTAAGGCCTGGGAGGCACGTGGCCGTGTCTGCTGGTGTTTGGTGGTGGCCCACGCCCATGCCGACCTGGGGCTCTGGGCCCCCCTCTCTCTGGGTGGGTGGTCCCACCCTCTGCCATGTGACCCTGCAGGGGAAGCTGCAGCCCAGGTGCCCCTGCCCCCCTGCACCCCCCCGCACCGCCCACAAGCTCTGCCCGCCCCCGCCAGCCTGAAGCAGGAGGGGACCTCAAGAACCACGCGCTGACGGGAGCAACGATGCAGGAAACAGACACAGGAGGTGCCTGAGGCTCGGGGAGCAGGCGCCGCCCCGGAGGGAGGGACCCGTGGTGACTGACTGAGGCTGGCGGCTTTGGTGCCCCCGCCCGGGGGGATGGCCTCCTGGGTGGGGGCTGCTGCGCACCCCGAGGGGTCCCGTACGGGAGACGGCAGAGGGGTCTGCCTTGAGCCGGACCCTTCCACAGACAGTCGGCGCCTGGACCTGGCCTCCAGGATGGCCTGGCACCCTCGCCTGTCTGGAACCCATCCCTCGCCTTCCCCAGGCCTCAGGGGTCCGGCCCTCCTGCCCTCCCGCCTGTCCTGGGGGCCAGGGCCCTTCCCCAGCCCCAGGGGGCCAGTGGATGCAACCCCGGGTCAGGTGCCTCCGTGGGAAGCAGGCCCCCCACAGGGCCCCCCCAAGTGCCCGGAGCCCCACACACGTGTGTCCCCCCATCCTGGTCTACCTGGGCTCAGCACTCGGCCTACCCCACACTCACCAATGTCAGGATGCAGGGCTCGCCCCACTGCCTGAGGGCCCCTCTCCTGCCCCTGAGAGCCCCTTCCCTTCCCTTCCCGCCCCCTCTCTGCTCCCGAGCCCCCACCCTCGGGTGCTCCTGTGAGGGGCCCCAGGGCTTCCGCAGCCCCCGCTGCTGCCCTAGTTGGAGCAGGGCTGTGAATGCACAGGTCCGGGCAGGAGGGACAGGAGCACGGGGGCTGCAGAGGCAGACCGGACGGCCTGGGGCTCCTTCTGGTGGGTGTGCATCCTCGGGAGCAGGGCTAGGGGGTGCTCTGGCCAGAGCAGGGCCCACCCACCGCAGCTCCCACACCCATGGGCACCCTGCGCCAGTGCTGACGGGCACCCAGCAGGTGCGTGCTGGGTGGGTGCTCCTGCTCCGTCTGATGGGCGGTACCGGCTGCGACAGGGGGACCCTTCGAGGCAGCGAGTGCTCCCCAGCCAGGCTGCGCAGGGTGCACACTCTGGGGAGAGGCACCGGGTGCCAGGGCTCTGTTCTCAGGGTGCAGACCCCCCACACCACCCGAGGCCTGCACGGCCCTGCCGGACAACTGCGTTCAGACGGTGCGAGGACACGAGGGCCAGACGCCCGCGTCCTGACACGGCGCCTCCGTGGGGCCTGCATGGGCCCCGGCCGGGATGGACAGAACAGGACCCGGGTCCCCGCAGACCTGCACCACGGTCCACGGCAGCCACCGGGCCGGCAGCCCCACACCCCACCAGGCCACAGACCCCGTGCGTGTCCAGACGGCTGTGAGGCGGAGCCAAGTGCCCACCCATGGGCCCCGTGGGGAAGCCATGCAAACCGCTGGCCGCAGGGACCCGTCCTGCTGAGGACAGAGCCAGGAGCCCCTCTCTGGCCGTGGGCGCACGCGGCCTGGACCGAGAGACGGCCGCCCTTCCGCTCGGGGCGCCGCCGTCTGCCCCGGGCAAACCCCGGCCCCAGCACCGGCCCCGGCATGGGAAGGAACGAGACGGACTCGCTAGCTGCGTGTGCGAGATCCAGGGACGCGCCGACCGGCCAGCAGAGGTGCTCAGGGTGCCGGCACAGCACAGCTCGGTGACGCCTCTGGTGGCCTGGGGGGGGGGGGGGGGGGGGCGGTGACTGCAGTGCACCTGCCCTGTGGGTCCTGCCCCCTCGCCTGGCCGGGGCGGAACGGGAGCACCCCCGGCTCTGGGCCTGCCCTCCCCGGGAGTGCGGCAGGCAGGGCGGCGGGGTCTCCTCCTCGGGAGGTGCCGTGTGCAGGCCGTACCCACTGCTCAGGAGGGGCCTCGGGGCCTGGCGTGGGGACCCCAGGACGAGGGGCGCTGGGGTCTGGTGGCGGCGGCAAACCGCAGACACCAAGTGCACCCTCCCGGTGCCCTGGCGGCCAAACGGCAGCGCCGACGGCACCCACGTGTGTGGGGAGAGGATTCGTCACGGCCCGGGGGCTCAGCCAGCTGCTGTCACCGAGACGGCACGCCCAGCTGGACTGCAGGGTGGCTCCTGGCAAAGGCCCAACCCCAAAGTCCCAAGCTGGGGGTCGGGGGCACCTCCAAGATTGTCACAGAGCAAGACCCAAGGCCCCAAGGGTCAGCCCAGGGCCTGCCGGATGGGACGAGGCCCTGGGGGCCTCAGGAGGGAGCAGGGCCAGCCCAGGCCACCGGGGGTCCCGCGGGGGCTCAGCTGGGTGCCGGCTGCTCCGAGGGTCAGCCCCGAGCTGAACCCAGCGCAGAGCCAGGACCCCCAGCCGCTCCCACGCAAGCCTGCAGGGTCTGGCCCCAGGCCCCCAAGGCGGAGCGAGGGGCAGCAGCCTGTGCTGGCGGCCTCAGGAAGAGCGGCCGGGGTGGACGGGATGCCGAGGGCGTGCGAGGCTGAGCGGTCCCGCCCCTCAGAGGGGCCCCAAGTCGGGCCCGATGGTCACCCTGGGCCCCTTCGGGGGCACCTGCCCGTCTCCGCTGGGCAGAGTGATTTCGTCTCCCACAGGGGTCCCTGCTGGAGCCCGGCAGGACGCAAGGCCAGTCTCGTGCTGGAGCTGGGGAGGCCCCGGGGCAGGGCCATGGGGTCTTCTGGGGCCCGCGCTGCACGGGGACAGAGGGGCGCTGCCAGGGCTGCGAGGCCTCCAGCAGGACAGAGGGTGAGTCGGGGCACAAGCAAACGCTCACTGACTCGTTTGTGGGTGCTTTCTCGAGGCACGGGACCCGACACCCTGGCCGGGACACCCGGGTGTCTGGGAGCCAGTGTGTGGGGGGGGTGAGGCAGCGAGGGGGATGAGCGTATGGGGGGGGGGCCACACCCGAGCAGGCGGCATGGAGGCTCGTCCTGTGCCAGGACCCTCGTCCCCACCCCCCACGTCCAGGCCCGGAGCCTCTGAGGGGGGCCAGGGCTGCGGCCCCGCCTGTCTGTCCCCTGAGTGGACAAGCCTGGCCCTGGGACAGCCCTGCAGGGGTCCCGGAGGTGCTCTGGACCGGCACCCGGGCAGCCTCAGCCGCACAGAGACCTGGGGGTGGGCTGGGCTCCTGGAGGCCCGGCCCCAGCCACCTTGACGTGCAGTCCCTGGGCCTATCCAGGCGGCTCATTATTTTTTAAAAGAGCTGAAAGCTAAAAATAGCGGCGATGCACAACAACCAGGGTCCTCGCTCCCGAGAAGAGGCTGCTGACGCAGGGGCGGCATCGCCGGCTCCGCCCGCGGGGCCTGCGGGAGGGGGCTGCGCGTGCTGCTCCCTCCCTCGGGGGCCGCCGGCCACGTCCACCAGAGGACGGGTCCCCTCAGCAAGAAGCTGGACGGAGGGTGCTCCTACAGCTGCCCCCACGACGCACCCCCGCTGGGAGCTTCGAGCACACCAGCACCGGGTTCCTGCAGACCTCCCCCCACCCCCATCCCCGGAGGCACCGGGGACTGGGCAGCCCTGAGGCTGCCAGGGGCCTGCCGACCTGGGGGCAGGGGCGGGGCCATGCCCGCCGAGCCCAGTGGCAGAGGGTGCGGCCGCGTCTCCACGCCCGAGAGGCACAGCGCCACGTGGCGGGGAGTCAGGTGAGCCCTGGGCCCCGAGGGCAGACTGACCCGCGGCACCGACCCCCCGGCCTCTGCAGCCACGTTGCGGCCCGCACGCCCGGCGTGGACACCCCTCCGACAGGGCCTCCCACAGGGAGAGCCGCTCTCTGTCCTGAGCTCCCCAAACAGCACGCCCGCGCTCTGAGGTGGGGCCCCGGGGGCGGAGGGCAGGCAGCCAGAGCCAAGTGTCGTCAGAAAATAGTTTACTTATGTACAGGGGCCCCGGGCCGATCACGCCCGGGCCCCGGGGGCTCGCACGGGCTCGGGGAGGGCAGAGGAGCAGCGTGCCCCCCCCCCCCGCCGTGAGGGGATGGCCACGGAGCAGAACAAACCACAGACCGTGACGCCGGGGGGGCGTGAGTCAACACCTTCCTTCGGGAAAGGGAACACGGGGAACCGGAGGCTCTGGAATGCTCTCTTCGCGCCGGGGCGGGGGCGCTGGGCTCTCCGCGGGCAGCGGGCGGCCCCCGGCACGGCCGCCTCGGCCCACGCCGCCTTGGCCCGGAGGAGGTCGGCCCGACGACGTCTGGTCCCAAGTGCGGCTGTGCCGGCGTGGCTCAGAACAGGGGCCGCGCGCCCTGGCTCTCGAACTCGGCCCAGGCGTCGCTCAGCTCCATGAAGACCAGCCGGGCATGCTGCTCGTAGGGCTGCCCCACGGCCTGCGGGCGAGGGCGAGGGCGAAGGTGAGGCGGCCTCACGTCACGCCTGCTCCCGGCCCCCCGCCCCCCGGGGCCCGCCCGGCGCTCACCTTGTCGGGGTGCACCACCAGCACGGCCCGCCGGTACTGCTTCTTCACCTGCTCCGGCGTCACCAGGTCGGCCATGCCCACGGGCGTCCAGCGGCTCTCGCCGCCCCACAGCACGGTGTGCAGCGTGGACAGCAGGGCACGGATGTTCCTCTCTTTGCCCTCGGTCCAGTCCAGGAGCTGCGGGGAGCGGGCGCTGCAGGGCCGGCGTCCTGGCCGCAGCCCCGCCCCCGCACGCTGCGCTGGCCCCACCCGGGCACGGTCCACACCGCGCCCCGGGCCTGCCAGGCACCACCCAGACCGATGCACGCAGGACCTGGTGGCCCTCGTCAGCAGGAACCCTCAAAGGACCCGCCTGCGTGGCCTCGCCCTGCCTGTGCCCGGGCGGCAGGCCCCGCCACTGGGGCCCCGGGGGCCACGGGGGCCTCTGCGCCCTGCAGACAACCTTGCCCTGAGGCGTGCGGGGATGCTGGGCTCGGGGCCAGCCCTGGACGGCAGAGGCCAGCGAGCTGGGTCAGGCAGATGTCCTGCCACCCCCGGGCCTCAAAGGTGACCTCTGACCCGGGTCGTGTGTGGTCAGGTCTCCAGGGACTGAGACGCTTAAAAACAAGAGAAGGCGGCAAAACCCTCCCGTCCGCAGCCTGCCGGGGGCGGGGCTCCGCAGGGACGCCGTGCGGACGGCGGCGGGTGGTCCGCACCCAGCGCAGAACCGGGGGAGACAAGCGCGGCTCCGGGAGCCCTCACACGGGCCCTTCCGAGCGCGAGGCTGTGGGCGGGGTGGCCGGCGCTCAGAGGGGGGGCGAGCTGTGGCCACGGCACTGGGGGGGGGGGGGCCTGCAGTGAGCCCGGGACCCTGGGGCGCCCCGCCCCGCCCCGAGGCCACACCTTCAGCCTGAGGGGGTCTGTGTCCCTCGCCTGGTCCTGCCGCCTCATCTCAGCCATGGTCCTCGGCCCCTTCTTGTCGGCCTTGGAGGAGAAGCCTTGATTGGACAGCAGGTCTTCAAAATCGTTCTCGGACACGCGCGGCTTTTGACCTGGGGAAGGACAAGATCTGCTGAGGCGCCCGGGCCCCATGCTGACCTCCCCTCCGGGGCTGGGGGCAGCTGAGTGCAGGGGAACTCCTGGCGGGGCCCCGGGCACCATGGGCCCAGCGCAGGGCCGCCTGTCGCCTGTGGGACTGGCGGGGCCTGTGCCCCCCAAGGACACCCCCACACCAGGCACAGGTCGGGTCTTCAGCCGCCCGGGCCACGTGGGCCTGGCTGCCTGGACCGCGCCGGCACCCGCAGACACCTGTCTGAACCCCGTCCGTCCCCCCAGACGCAGCCCCTGCAGGGGCAGCTCTGGGCCTCACGGAGCCCCTTTCCCAGGAGGAAACCACACACGGGGGGCGGGGGGGCAGCTCACCAAAGCCGGGGGCACGGATGCCCCGCTCCTCTCGGCCGCCGATCACGCTGAAGTTCGCAGCGTAGTTAGTCCTTGGCTGCGCACAGGTTTTGGGGGACGGCTTGGTCTGGGGGGCCCACGGGGCACCCTGGGCTGGGGGCCGGCTTGCCTGCCAGGAGCTGCCGCCTTTGGGAGGGGGGGCTGCTTTGGGACCGAAGCCCCCAGGAGCGAACCCGCCGGGAGAGCCTGGGGAGACAGACGGGGTCTCAGGGGTGCACAGGCCGGGCGGCGCCCATGCACAGTGGCAGGCGTGGCCCGGTGCCGGGAGGGGCGGCGTCCACATGGCCCCCTGGCTGGGCAGAGTGGGGACTGAGGGGCTGGGGACAGTGGGGGTGGTCACAGGTGACCCTGGGCACTGCCTCCCACACGCTCTCAGAAACACCCGTGACTTTAACACCGACTCACAGGGACCTGCAGAGCCGGAGCCCTGGCTCCGCCCACACGCAGCAGGCAGGCGCCGACCGCCCGACAGACACGCGTGCTGCCGAGAACACGTCCCCACGGGCCTGTCTGTGCGCAGAGGTCCGCACCGGACCCCGGTGGGAACGGGGTGAGCGCCACAGGCCTGGGGAGGCCGGACCACGCCCCCGCGTGGGGCCGTCAGGTGGCGCCGACCTGCTCCTTCCCACTGGGCGACTGGCCGGCGCCGCTGTAGTCCTGCACTGCCAGTCGGCAGCCACAGCCGGCGTCTGTCCGTCCGTCTGTAACTCGGGAGTCTGACTCCTGGCGGTGGGACTCACCACGTGCACCCGGTTTCCGGATGGAGATCCCAGGGGATCCGCCAGGGAGACGAGCAGGCCCCGCAGGGCGGGCAGCGCTGCCCCCTCCTCCCTCGAGTGCGGCTCCCACTGCCTTTCCCGCCCGTGGGGGCCGGGCCATGGCAGGCGTGGGGGAGGGGGTCCGGCCCCCACCTGCCCTCAGGTGAGGTTTTGCGGACACCCGTTGCCAAGCCGGCGAGGTGCCCCCTCGGTCCTGGTCCTGTGTGTCTGCCATCGGCAGGCGCCGAACTCTCTCATGCCTCGTCCGTGCCGGTGCCGGGACCGGCTGGCGCGGGGGGTTCCGCCCACTGCTTTCGGGGCGCTGCGCCAGCCCACGTTCTCGAGACGCCCCGCTGTCCAGGGGTCTCGGCCCCCCGTGGATGGAAGGGCCCTGCTGGCCAGTGTCCACAGGACCCCACCTGAGATTTTGTTCTGACCGCCTGGTGGGTGTGGCACAGGAGCACTCCCAGCTCCGCGGAGTCACCCTCGTGCGAACGGCCCTGCCTCCCCCCGCTGCCGGGAGGAGGTTACGCCTACCTGGAGTGAACCGTTCAAAGGTTTGACGAAAGTCCCGAAGAAACCACCTGGGACTGGAGTCTCCCGTTCGGGAGTTCTGGGGGCAGGTTCACTTCAGTCACAGAGGGCTCGCGCGGCCCTCGCCTGAGTGGGGGTGGCGGCTGGGGAGGGAGAGCCAGCCGGCGCAGCTGCCCGCGCCCCGGCGCCGCCACATCCCCAGCCCGCGCGGCTTCGTCCCCCGGTGACGCCTGCGCCGACCTCGAGACCTCTGTCACCTTCGCTTTTCCAGTTTTCCTTAGCAAGTCTTCGTCAACTGTATCGGCCTTTTCA
This sequence comes from Phyllostomus discolor, assembly GCF_004126475.2. Taxonomy (NCBI): domain Eukaryota; kingdom Metazoa; phylum Chordata; class Mammalia; order Chiroptera; family Phyllostomidae; genus Phyllostomus; species Phyllostomus discolor. The sequence goes on from NC_040903.2 coordinate 258,560, forward strand.
AAGAACCAGCTTTTTGTTTAATCGACTTTGAGTTTCTTTCGCTTTCCTTTCAGGGATCTTGAGACGTCGCATCTCTTCCAAAGCGCTGCCTGAGGCACACCCCCTCCTCCTGCCACGGCGGGCCCCGCCCGCGTGCTCCCGGGTCTGGGGCTCCCGCCTGCACGCGGCTCGGTGGGCTCGGTGGGCCACCTCCCGACGTCCCGACAGGGCCCGCGCGCCGCTCACAAGGCCAGTCCCCAAGCGTTCGGAGATTCGCCCGTGGCCTCCCGCTACTGCCGCCTGGCTCGGTGCCGTGTGGCACGTGTCCCACCCCGGACACGGCCTCTCCCGGTGGCGGAGGCTCCCCAGGGGCTCGGGGACACGTGTCCCTCGCAGCTGGTGAGCCGGGTGGGGCCTCTAGCCCTCCTCCGGCCCGGTCTCCGTCCAGGCAGCTGCCGCACCATCGGCGGCGAGGGACGCAGAGGCCCCGGGGACGGAGCCTGAGTCTGTCTGCTGCTCCTTCCGGCTCCGCCAGCTTTGTCCCAACCGTCCCTGGGAGGGGGCGGAGGGTCTGGGGCTGCAGGGCAGAGCTCAGGGTGGGCTCCGTGCTGGGACGCGACTCAGATCCTGACAGGCCTCCCCCCGCGGGCCCCAGAGCCCACAGGCCAGGCAGCACCCAGGGGCTCTGGGCGGCCCCACCCCATGCTCCAGGAGCACCCCCGAGAGACTCCGCCACCCCAGCTCCAGGGCACCGCTGGGAACACAGACCAGAGGAGGAGCCCTCTCGGGACGCAGCAGGAGGCAGAAGCGGGGGCCTGGGGCGCAGGCCCAGTGGGCGGACACCGCCCGCTGGACGAGCCTTGCGGGCGGAGGCAGAGAGGCAGGAGGCAGTGGCCGGTGGGGGCAGCGGGGAGCCCTCTGGTGCCGAAGGGGTGTTCGCCCAGCTGCAGGGGCAGCCCCCACGCTCCCCCAGGAGGCGCGTGGCCCGAGGGCCGGGGACGCACCACCCCGAACGCCAGGCGTTCTGTGGACACGCTACCTGCACCCCGAGGTTCCACGCGCCACCCAGCCGCCCAAGGACGGGAGCCGCTCCCGGGCACGGCCCCCAGACAACCCGCGTCCCCGGGCGCTGGGTCAGCCCCAGGAGATCCACGGCCAACAGAGGCAGGTGGGAGGCTGCGCTCCCGAGGCGGCAGGCCCTCCCACCACTCCCCTGAAGGCGGGCCCCATGGCACCGAGGCGCAGGATGTTGGAGGGTCTCGTCCAGGGCAGCCGAGGACGGAGGGGGAGCCCGTCCTCAAGCAGGCCCGGCCCAGTGTGCCCCCCCACTCCGCCCACACGCTACCTTGGAGGCTGGAACTGAGGTCGCCCAGGTCTGCGAACGGGTCCAGGCTCTGAGCCTTGGTCTGGCCGGCTGGGGGGCCCGGTGGGGCCGGCTGGGCTCCAGGACAGAAGGGGCCTGGGGACAGACAGAGGACGTTGGATGAAGGTGAGTGAAGGGAGGCCCCCGCTCTCCAGCCCGACGCCGCAGGCGGCCTCGCTCTGCTCTGCGATGCCTGGGGCACCGCCCCCACCCCCCACCCCAGTGCCGCCCCCACCCCAGTGCACACTGTTGTCCCAGCCCCTCCTGGAAGCGAGGACGCGCCTCCTCGTGCCGAGCCGTCCCTCTGACGGGGCCGGTCTGGGGCCCTCCCCGAGTCCAACACGGAGACGCCGGAGGAGCGCTAGGGTCACCAAGACAGCCCTGTTTCCCGCGTAAACGTGATGACGGGAGATCGCGGGCGAGCCCCCGAGAGACGCCGGGCCGGGCGGGGACAGGAGGACGGGGCCCACACTGTCAGCAGGTGACATTTCCGACAGCCCGGAGCCCCCAGGACACTCATCGACGGGCTGGGTCTTGAGTGTGCCCCCCCCCAATCCGAGGAGACGAGGGCGGGGTGGCGTGGAGGACACTGGGCTGCACCCACACACCTGCACCCCCTGGGGGCGGGCCCCGCACCCGCCGGTACTCCTGGGACTGGGGGCGGGGGGGGGGGGGGCAATGCGTTGGTTGCAGGCGGGGCCGCGCAGTGCGAGGGGCACCCTGCAGGGTCCCACCTTCCGTGGCGGCCGGGGCGGGGGCCGGCGCGTCGGCCCAGGCGGCCCACCCTCCCAGCAGGTCGGGGTGGCTGGCGGAGGCGGTCACCCTGCTGGGCTCCGAGGGCACGTCCCCTGCAAGAGAGCCACACACGGGTGAGCTCCCTGCGGGGGAGGACTCCACCCGTCCCCCTACCCCCGGGGGGGCCTGGGAGGCCGGGGCGCAGCCAGTGCTGACCAGGCTCCCCTTCTGCACAGACCCCCGAGCTGCCCGAGCACAGGAGAGCCCGTCCCCTGTGAGGCCCCGGCAGGGCTGCCCTCGCCCCTCCCCGCAGGCGGCCCCCACACGTGCTCACGGCTGCACACAGCGCCCCTGACACGGCCTCCCGCCCACCCCCAAACAGAGCCCGAGGCGGGGGCACAGGCCCTGTGGCACCCTGCAGGGCGGGCCGTCTGCTCTGCCCGGGGCCCCCACAGCGCCCCGCCCCCCACGCCCCGGGCCCACTCACCCAGCTGCAGGAAGCCGGTGCCGCAGGCCGGGGGCGGGGCGCTGTGCGTGGAGGGGAAAGGCGGGGACGGGGCGGCCAGAGCGTCCGCGTTGAGGAATTCGCCCAAGAGGTCGGGCTTGGGGCAGGGCTGGGCGTCGGGCTCAGCGGGCAGCAGGAGAGGGTCAAACGGGTCGGCTGCGGAGACACCCGAGGAGCAGGGGGCGGTGAGGCCACGCGGGCCCTGGCCTCGGAGCCCCGGGCGGCCCTGGCGGTCAGACGGCCCGGCCGAGGACTTTCTGGGTGATGGCGGCCCATGGTGGGGGGGGGGGGGGGGGGGCAGGCGTGGGGTGGGAGCTCGGGACAGGCAGTGGACCCAGACCGCAGTGTGGCCGCCGCATGCTGGCCGGTCCTGTGCCGCTGACCATGACCGCCCGCCCAGCCCGCGGGGCCGGAGGCCGTGCCAGCGAAACCTACCCCTGGGGCCACACGTACCGGCCGTGGCGGGCTCGCTCGTGGGTGGGGTGGGGCTCGGGAAGAGCAGGGGGGTCTCCCCGCCGAGGAGGTCGCCTGGGTGACTCTCGGGGGCGGCCTCAGGGGTCCCCAGGAGGCAGCTGAGCAGGTCGGCGTTGCTGGGGGGGGCCCCGGCAGCCGGGGCGGGGGGCGCCGGCTCGGAGTGCAGCCCCAGCAGGTCGACGCTGTCCTCCGGCTGCGCGGACTCCTCGGGCGCAGCCGGTGCGTCCGCCTCGAGGGCCTGGTCCCGCCCCCCCGGCCTGGCCTCCTCGGCCGCGTCCCTGCTCTCGGCGGAGAGTGTCGCCGTGTCCTCGTCCGACGGCTCGCTCTCCCCGCCGTCCTCGGCCGGGGCGTGCGGCATCTCCTGGGCGAAGCTGCACTCCGGGCCCGTGTCCACGTGCTTCTCCTCTGGAAAGACAGGGCTGGCTGACGGGCGGGGGTCGCCCGGGGCGGGGGGCCGGGCGACATGCAGGCCCCTGCGCACGCCTGGCCGGGGCGAGGGCCCAGGGCGCGCCCGCAGGCCTACCCTGCCAGTCCAGCGTGCGCAGGAAGTGGCCGCTGTCCGTGCCACTGCTCTGCGGCGACTCGGACTCCGGGGGCTCCGTGTCCGAAGACCCCGTCTCGGCGTCATACTGGGCGGTGGAGCCCGGCTGCCGGGGGAGCTCCGGCTTCCCTGCCGGGAGAGGAGGGCGTCAGGCCCCCACCCCAGGACGCGGCCGTGGCTGCGGCAGCCGTGGCCCTGGTCGGGACCACCGAGGCCCAGTGTGCGGGCGGGCCCCGGCACGTGTATACACGCAGACCCACACGCTTGCACGCACACGTGCACTTTTTGGGGGTGCTGAACTGTCTTCACGTGAGCCGTGCAAAACCACAAAACCGGGACTGGGAAGGAAATTGCCGTGGCCGCACACGGCGTCGCGGGCCCCGCCGGCCGGCACACTGGTCTCGCACTCTCTCGTGCCTGCTCCGAGGGCCGGCCGGCGGGCTGGTGGCCCCTGTGCCCCAGTGGCCCGAAACGAGGCCTCAACCCCTCGGGCCACGCATGAGACAGATGCGCACCCACAAGTGGGCCCCTGCAGACCCGGCCCGAGGCTCCGACCTGACCTGCAGCCCCCCGGGCCGGAGCCCCGAGACCCCTCACTGCGGGCTCCCACGCACAGCCCGACCCCGGAGGACTTCCAGGCGCCGAGGTGGGACGGGTCCTCACCAAACTTGGAGAGAATGTCCTGCTGCTCCTCGCGGCTGGAGAAGAGGATCTTGGGGTTCAGCCCCCTCATGCCCGAGCTCTCCCAGGGCGGGGCCTCGCGGCTGGGCCGGTCCCGGGGCTCCACCTCCACGTCCAGGCTCACCTGGAACAGGTCCGGGTACTTCTCCTGAATGTCGCAGGCGTCCAGGTCGTACCTGCAGTGCGAGGCCAGGCCCCATCAGGAAGGAGCGGGACGTGCTCACGGCCACCCCGACACCCCGAGCGGGGTGGGGTGCGCTCCAGCACAGGCGGAGGCCACAGGGACGGTCGGGTGCCCGCCCCCCCCCCCCCGCCCACACAGGCCACTGCGGGCACAGGGGCTGGGCGTCGGGCACGCACCCCCCTCCCAGCAGCACCGGGCCCGTCTCCCCCTCCGGCACTGGGTTCAGGCCGGGCTGGCCAAAACGTGAAAGGGGTTTGTGTGAAAACGAATCACCATCCCCCCAAGTGCGACCGTGAACAGACGCCTGAGACCCGCCACTGCCTGCGGGACGGCAGCTCTCGATGCCCCTGCCGGGGGGCAAGATGCCAAGGACTCTGGCCGCCAACCAACCACCACAGGTGGGAGGCAGGTGCGTCCTGAGGGGCCTAGCCGGCGGCGGCTTCAGCTGCCACTTCACGGCCTGCCCCGACCCCGGGGTCTGCGCTACGCTGGGAGCGCGGGGCAGCCACCTGCTCCTGAGACGAGGCCGGACCTCGCCCTCACAGGTCGTGTGGGCGAGCCTGCACCTTGCCCGGGCTCACCGGGTCAGGCTCTCCGTGCCACTCGGCCCCTGTGGGAGGGACCCTCCCACGTGGTACAGTGGCCCGGTGGTAGAAAGGTGGCGGCAGGTTCCCGAGGCCCCAGGGGCTGAGGGAGGGGCCCTGCCGCCTGAAACGGACCCACCCTGGGTGCAGGAGGGCCGGTGGGGGTGGTGAGGCCGCAGCAGGCACTCCACCAGACTCAGTGAGCCGGCCCCCACCCAGCGGGCCAGGCCCAGGGGTCTCCCGCCCTCCCTCCTGCAGACACGGATTGGGGGGCAGGCCCCGAGTCTCACACCCCTCTCAGGTGGCGGCCCCTCTGTCCACTCACTCCGGCCCGGCGGCCACCACAGCCTCCTCCCTCCGCAGGTCAGGGGCCCCCGCGGGAAGGCCCTGCGGCTGGGCAGCTCAAGTGGAAGCCAACAGGCGTTGGCCCAGAGACGGCGACGCTGGCAAAGGGGGCGCCCAGCGGCCAGCAAGGGCCAGGGAGCAGGGCGCACGGTGGGCCCGCGGGGAGGGGCGCAGGGCCTCTGGGGGCTCGGCCGGGTCCCACGCTGCCAGCCCCATCCCACCGCGCCCCCTCCCCGGGGGCCCCAAGAGACTGCCCAGGCCCCCGCCCGGCGGGCCAGTGAGGGCACAATGGGGTCTGTGAGTGAGGACGCACCGGGTGGCAGAGGGCCTGGCCCCCAGGCCCGCTGGCCTCCTGACCCACTCAGCCACTGGACCTGACTGCTGACCCGAGTCCCGGCTGCCACCCTTCCCCGCCCGCACCCGGAGCACGTCCCCGTCACAGGGTGCCTCCCCTAGGACAGACTCTGACAGGCCCGTCTGGCCGTGTGTTCCGGCACCCGCATCCACATCCCCTCAGAACTGCCCGCGGGGGGGACCACACACGTCCCCTCGACGTAAGACCCATTGTGTACACCCCCCCCAGCACGCCCACGCCCCTTCCTCCGGCACGCACTTCCTCCCCAGCTCGGGGGCTCCGACCAGACTCGCCTTGGGCCCTGCCACCTGCCCACCCTGAGCCCAGCAGCCCTGCTTCGGCCCGTCCTGCAGCAGCATCATTGCCGTGAGGTCGCGGCTTCCACTGGGAGCATCCGGCCTCGCCCTCCCGACCTCCGACACGCCCACCCTCGCCGGGCCTTCGGACCGGAAGGCTCTCCCGGGCGAGTCAAGGGGCCGCACATCCCGCACCACGTCCTGCACCACGACCCGCACCGTGCCGGCACAGACCTGCCTCGGCCCCGCCCCTTTCTGGTGGCACCAGCGCCCGCCCCAGCCCCTCCCACAGGGCCCCAGACGTACTTGGCAAACTTCACAGTGGTTGCGTTCCGGGGCACGAAGCCCGTGTGGAACTGGACCTGGAACATCTTCATGGACGCCATCTGCACAGAGAGCACGCGGCACACGCTGGGGCCTGGAGCGCGGCACCAGGCCTCCCGCCGGACGCGCTCTGGTAGCCGAGCCCCGAGAGCCCGGCCCACAGCTCCAGCTGCTGGAGACCAGGGACGGCGGGACGGCGCCGGCTCCGGCCAGCGGCTCCTCGGGTCCCAGGGCCCCCCCAGCAGAGGGCAGTGCCGTGGTGTGGGAGAGACCCCGGGTCTTTAGGGGACCCCACGCCCCATGCTCAGCCCCCGCCCCGGGCGCTCACCTTGGCCTGCAGCCGCCCCCCCAGGGTGGACCTCGCATGGTAGATCACGATCAGCACGTCCCCCTGGACGGTGGTGCCCAGCGGGATGACCGCTTTGCCGTCCTCGATCTTGAAATCCCTACGGGGGAGTGAGGAGCGGCCGCGTGAGACCAACGCCAGGCTGCGGGAGGCGCCGCCCACGCGTCCTCCCGAGGGGCCGCGGTCTCGCTCCCCGCCCGCCTATCCCGCTGCTCAGCTGTACTCGAGGATTTGGGGGCGGGGGAGCGCCCGCCCCAGGAAATGACCCCCGAGAAGCTCCTCCTTCGCGTGACGTCACGGCCCGCGTCTCCCTCCGCGTCCCCAGAGGAGCCCGAGTGACACGCCGGGCGGCCCCGGCTCCACGCACCTCATCTTGTCGTACTCCTGGGACGTGGTGGCCACGCGCTCGTCCCCCACGTAGACCTCGCAGAAGGGCCGGCAGCCGCTCCGCTGCTTGTTGAACAGGGGCACGGGCGTCATGGCGACGGCCCGCACCAGCACCGGCTTGCTGTGCGGCGTGATGGGCTCCTCGGCCACCATGTCACACATGTACTCGATGTACCTGCGGGGGCCCGGCAAGGGCACGCACGTCACACGACACTCGGGGCGTGGCCACACGCATGCTGGGCAGCGTGTGTGCCACGTGGCAGGCGCTCCAGCCGGCGCGCGAGATCTTTTTTCCATTGAACGCACGTGTTCGACGCCGCCGCCTGCCCGTGAAGCGCGGTCCCAGCCCCGCCTCCCAACCGTGCGTCTCCACGTTCACCCAGGCCTCCCCGCCTTCCCTCCCCAGTCACAGTCGTCCACCGCCCAGCGCGGCCCGGATGCTCCGCGGAGACCGCCCCCGCCCACTAACCGCCCCCCCACCAGCTGACCGCTGCCCCCCCCACAGCTGACCGCTGCCTCCCCGGCTCTGCAGACCGCGGCGGCCCGGAGCTGGGCTTGCTCCCACCCGCCACACCCCTGCTTTTCCATGGCGGCCGCGGCCAGGCCACCCCCCCCCCCCCACCCCGGCCGTGTTTTCTGCCCGCTCACCCGCGCCTGGCCCCCCCTTCGCGCTGACCCGGGGATCCACTGGGCGTTGGCTGCGCTCTCACTGCCCCCCCCCAACATGTGACGGGCAGGCCCACCACCTGCCGCTGCCCTGCGGTTCCCGATGAGGACATCCCTCCCGCCACCAGCGCGGCCCTGGCCCTGAACAGGCCACACAGCCGGGCTTCCCGCGGGCCGGGGCGGTGTTCTCTGAGCGTCTGGGGTGGGGCGCCGGCATCAGCTCGGGGGGCCTGGCGCCCGCCCCCTGCAGACCTCCCTGAGTTCTCCTGCGGCACACCGCCCAGGGAGGCAGCCTCTGCCCCCTGGCCGGTCCCCCAACCCTGTCTCTGCCCAGGACCCGGCCTCCCCCACCGGGGTCTTCCACCCGCCCCTCGGCTACGGCGCCCCTCCTGCCGGGGGCTCTGGGGCTCCCGCCACCGGTCCTTGGTGAGCCGCACCCTCGGCCCGAGCGACCTGCTCCGCGAGCCCAGCGGCTGCTCCAGGGGCGAGGGCTCCCCCACCTCTGCAGCCTCGCCGCCCCCTGCTGGCCCTGCTCTCTGGCGCCCGGACCCCGTCCTGAGCGTGAAACTGGTCTCGCTGTTTTTTCAGTGGTGACGGTGGGAACAGCGCTCCAAGCCCCCCACGCCCCCAGGGCAGCAGCCTGGAGTCTGGGCGTGGCCCCCCCCCCCCCCCCCCCCCTCGCCGAGCCCTCTTCTTGGCTCTGCCCCGGCTGTGGGCGGCAGCCCGACACAGGACCCCCCCCCCCCCCCCCCCCCGCCGTGTGTGTGGAATTCAGGAGCAAGAGGGGCTTCTGGGCCAGCACGTGAGAAGGCTCACCGGCCCCTCACGGTGCTGGGAGCCTAGCCCGCCCCCCTGCCCTCCGGCATGGGCAGCACGCAGGTCACGGCCTGTGCCGGCTCCCTGGGCAGCCGACGGACAGGACACTGTGCCCCCAGCTCCGGGCCCCACCCCCGGCCCCCGGGGGGCCCCACCCTAGCCACCGTCCATAGGCTGCTCGACCGTCCCGGGCGGAAGGGCGCTGGGAACAGCCCGGCCGGCCTGGACGCTGTCCCCTCATCCCTCATCACCACCCGAACAGAACCCTGTGCGTGCAGACGGCGACCAGAGGTGCCGCCCCCACTGCCCGGGAGAGCCAGCAGCTCCTCACAGGCCTCACGGCCGCGCCTGCCGCCAGCGCTGGTGCCCCGGAGCCGGGCGGAAGCCAGCCTGCAGCCAGGAGGGCTGGGACAGACCGCCTGGCCTGCCTGCTGGGCCAGAGCCCCACCCCACACCGTGCCACCCCCACCCCCTCCCCGCCTCCTGCAGCCCAGGGCTGCCACAGAGGGACCCGGGCACCTTTTGTGGGACGGCCAGATGCCCGGTGGGCAGCGCTTCATGCTGAACATGTACACGGCGGCCTCGGCGGTGCTGAAGAGCCGGCAGAAGCAGAGGAAGGAGCAGACGGCCACGGCCGAGGCGGCTCTCCCGTCCTAGGGCAGAGGGCGCGGCTCACGCAGGGGCCCACCCCCGCCCCCCGGGCGTGGCGAGCTGCGCTGGTCCCCCCGGGAATGCCCCCGAGCGGGTGGGAGCCCCGCCCCCGAAGGGAAAGGGCTCCTTCACAAAAGGCGCAAGAGGGCGCCGTGTGCAACGGCACTGGCTCACGCCCACCGGCACCACGGAAGCCTCCTTGCCGTCACTCCCGGTGAGGCTGGCACACAGGCCTCAGCCTCGCTGGCGGCCAGGGCCAGGGCGGTCCTCAGCCACGGCGAGGGGGGCAGAGCCGGGAGCCACAAGGCCGCGGCCTCGGCCCCGGGCAGTCGGGACGCTGTGGGTGCTGCTGCTGCTCGGGGGCACGGGAGAGCACGGTGCGGGGTGCTGGGCGCTACACTCCGGCCGGGGTGGAGCACTGCAGGGCCCCAGGCCTCGGCCACCACCCCCCCAGGGCCACCACACGTCCACATGCCAGGCCAGCGCCCCCCACCCCTGGTCCTTGGGGAGCGGCAGGGGGCCTGGTGCTCAGCGAGGAGCCCCACGTCACCGCCCGGGACACCCCTATTCACCTCTGCATGGCCCCGGGGCCAAGCCGGGCGGGGACCCCCCCCCCCACGCCGAGCTCCTGGCCTCCGCCGCGTCCCAGCGCTCACCATGCAGTGCAGCACACAGACGTTGCGCTGGTCCTGCCGCAGCCACCAGTGCATGTCGCGGCACACGCTGTACAGACTGCGCAGGCTCGGGGCCCGGCGAGCGGCCCAGCCGTAGGTGGACACCTGCGGGGACAGGGCCGGCTCAGCCCCCGCACCCGCCTGCAGCCGGGTTTGTGCCAGGCGGCTGCACGCACGGCAGTGAACCCCGGGGGCGGGCCCTCCCCACGCCTGGGCCGGCAGGAAGAAGCATCCGCGTCCCAGAGGGTCAGGGCCCCCCCCCACCACGAGCGAGAGCAGGAGGCTCTGCCGGTTTCCACTGCCAGCCTGGCCCCCCCGCCATGTCAGCGTCCCCGAGGGGGTCCGTGCCAGGCCGCCAGACCTCCGCAGGCCCCGCCCGCCGGTGCCCGCCCCTGGCCTCACCCGGCCGTGGAACCTGGAGGGCCGGTAGGTCCTGGGGGACAGGTTGTACACCGTGTAGTGCCCTGGGTGCTTGGAGTCCAGGAACAGCCGCACGTCCTCGATGTTGTTTTTGATGGCCGACTCCACCCCCTCCGCCGGGAAGGACATCACTGGCAGGGAGCAGCCCCGTCAGCCGCCGGGCGGGCAGCTGCTGCCTGCGTGGCCTGCGACTGGCAGCAGCAGGAGCCGGGAGGGGCGGCACAGGGCCCCACCCCACCCAACTGCCCGCCCACCGCTCACAGAAGACCCGGGGGAGTTCCAGACGGCGCGCCCAGGAGGGCGGGCTCTGCCCAGGCCCGACGCACCGCAGGGTCTACAAGCATCCGGGTCGCACCTGGTTTTTGCCCGGAGACCCAAGCCCTAAGTGTGAGCGGCCATGCACACCTCCCCTGGCCTCAGAGCGCCGAGAAGCTCCGCGCCGGGGGAGACGCTGGGCCGACACTGGCAACGTCCACGGTGGGCCCAGAGCCCCCAGACACAGGGACAGACGCCCGGCCACATCTCAGCCAGCGAGCGGCTGCCAAGAGGCACCCTGGTCCTGCCTGGCAGCCCGGCTTTCGAGCCCACCCCCCGGCAGCAGGGCCAGCAGGGCCAGCAGGGCCCTGGGGTTGGAGCCCACTCACCTGCGATCCTGGACGTGATGTAAGAGATGTCCAAGTCCCCCTTGGCGTAGCTGGAGTGCGAGAGAGGGCTCGGTCAGTGCGGGTGTTCCCACGGTCACGTCACAAAAGCTTAGGGGAGGGCAAGCCCCGGGGAGGCCGCAGGGGAAGGGTGTCCCCTGCTCAGGCTGCAGCTCACGGGCAGCGCTGTGTGTGCGCACACGTGTGTGCGGGGCCCAGGCCCATGGGCTGCAAGGGGTGGACGGCGCGGGCCCTACCCCGGGCCTGAGCGCAGTGTGCCGTCCTGCGTGCAACACCCGCCCTCACGCCTGGCGGTTGGGAGACAGCCCCAGGGTGACGCACACACACAGTCGGAGTCGGATGCCGCAGCGACCAGAGCAGCTGGCGGACACGACCGCCACCAGCGAGCCAATGGGGGAGGCAGAGAGCAGGGCAGAACTGTCGGCGACACGGGCAGAGGTGGAAGCCCTGGGCAAGGGCAGAGGCGCCCGAGCTGCGGCGGGAGCGGAGGGTGCCTCTGGCGGGCTCCTCAGGCTGGACCCAGCTGAGGAGAGACCCTCGGACCAGCACCCTCGAAACCTGGAGAGCGAGGAGGGCAGAGGCGCCAAGCCAGCGCAGGAGACTCAGGGCTGTGGGACCGCTCCAGGAGGGGCCGCACAGAGCGGGGTCGCCGGCAGGGGCGGGAGAAGGGACAGGAGGAGCACCCTCGAGGGCAGTGGCCGAGTTCCATCAGGCACCACACCCGGGCCCCCGGGCCTCCAGGTCCCCAGGAGGGGGTGCACGAGGGGCACCAGATCAACCTCTCTCTCCCTCTCCTCCCTCCCTTCCCCTTGCTATAAAAATAAAGTCTTTCAAAAAAGTCCAAGTAAGACCCACGTGGATGGAAGACCTGAACGTACAAGAAAACCATAAACACACGTTCGCTCTGGCACATGTGTCCTGAAGCACACACGACCCACGCCGGGTGGGTGTGAAGGGCCGCCCCGCACCCGCGGGAGGACACGGAGGCCGAGGAAGTGGGGGGTCTGTGGGGTGCGCTCGTGCTCTAATCAAAGCCAAACGGGAGCAGCCGAGTCGCAGGCCGGGAGAAACCGCCGTCATGGTGAGTCGGTGAGCCGGACGGAACACGGACCCCGGGAAACGAGCGCAGGCCGCAGGCGGGGGCAGAGCACGTGGCGCCAGAGCGGTGAGGCTCCCCACCCGGGCGCCCAGTGCCAGGGAGGGCAGCCCAGGCTGGCCACACGACCCCCAGTGCCCGCCCAGGGCGGCGTGCCGGGGGAGGGACGCAGCGTGCTCAGACCCTCCCGGAGCCGGGGCGTCAGGGGTCTGCAGTGCTGGCCCCGGGACGTGTGGGGACCGTGGGGTCCGGGGCCTGTGCTCCGACGGACGAGGAGCAACAGACGTGAGGCCGGGCGCAGGTTTCCAGGACACGGGCCCACTGGGAGCACGCCGAGGCCACGCCTGCGACTCATGGAGGCCCCCCCCCCCCACCCGAGGACAGGCCCTCCAGGACTTCTGGGTCCAGACCCCTACAATGAGGCGGCAGGGGAGAAGGCCCAGCGGCCCACGAAGTCCTTGTTAGCAGTGACCGGGGCCACGCCCCCAGGTGTGCAGCTCATACCCACCCACACAACACACGAGCACACCCACATGTGCGCTCACACCCCGTGCACACACCAGCACACGTGTGTGCTCTCACACACGCTCACACACAAGCACGTGTGCCTCTGCCTGTGGTGCTGTCTCAGTCCTGGACACACAGTGGTGCCCGCGGCACCAGGAGGACAGAGGAGGAGGCCAGGTCTCCACCGCGGTCAGCGGAGCGTGCTGAGCACAGCCGAAGGGACAGACGCTCGGCCCGGGCGTGAGCGTGTGGCTCCTCGCAGGTCGTCGCGGCTCCGCTTCTGGGACAGGCAGCACGCAGAGCGGCGGCCTCCCGCTGAGGCCGACGTCACGCCGGCCGTGCTGGGGACCTGGCCCAGGTCGCAGAGCTGTCGCCGGACACAGCCGGTGCAGGTCACCCAGCCCGGCCACGGGGCCTGTGCAGACAGGTGCCCCCCGAACACGGCCCCCACAGGTGACGCCCTCACGCACACGCTCAGGCACCTGGTCCGGGTCTGAGTTCCCACGCAACGTCAAACGGGGCTCCACGTCCCCTGCTCTCCGGACCCCCAGGAGGGAGCGGCGCACGCGTGACCGCGTCGTGGCAGACAGGCGGCACGCCGAGGCCAGGGTGCGGCGACACCACCCCCGCGTGCCCGGCACAGCGCCGCCAACGCTCCCCCTCCGCTCTCCGCCCTGTCCCTCCAGGTGGGGCGGGGGCCCGCCCCGATGGGCAGAGCCCACCCCGGGGCCCGCAGGCCTCACCGGCGGCCGCGAGTGCAGGTCCCGCCCGGTCTGGGGCAGCAGCGCCCGCAGGGTGGAACACCTCCCCGGGCGGAGCGACCGCGCGCCGTCGCGCAGACCCCGAGCCCCCGCACCCTCGACTCACTTGGCGACGGACTGGATGACCTTGGAGGAGGTGTCCTTGATGTTGGTGAGCAGGCGCCCGGTGCCCCCGCGCAGCAGGTCCAGGAGCCCGCCGTAGGGCTGCTCGTACTCGGCGACCACCAGGCCTGCACGCAGGGACGAGCCTCAGGCGGCGGCCGGGCCGGGTCCCGGAGACGGGAGCCTGCGGAACCCCGGGCCCCGCGGCGAGCCGCACTTCCTGTCCGCGCTGACCGTCTGCCCCCCACGTGCGGGCACAGAGAGCACACGCCAGCCGCTCTCGCGGGGCCGCGCCGAACGGGCCAGTCAGCGGGAGCCGAGGGGGCCCGTGGCCCTCTGTGCCCGCCTCTGGGATGTCCAGCCGCTGCCGCTCCAGCACCCGGACACCTGGGGCCTGCCGCTGCCCAGACGCAGACCGGGTGCCCCATGGAGGCGGCGCCTCCGTCCCCGCGGTGAGGGCGCAGGTGGACACGGAGGGGGCAGGAGCGGGGTTGTGCCAGCACCCTCGGCCGGGCACCGAGGGCCCTATGGCTGGAGAGCAGGTGAGTTTCTGTCCGTCCTCAGGGGTGCCCCAGGACAGCTGAGCTCCTGGTGGAGGACCCCTCAAGGGATGCACGGAGTGCCCAGACCCACCGACACCCTGGACGGTGCGAGTCACTCACTCACTGAAGGTGACCGAGTCACAGGGAGACCCGCTGAGCCCCTCTCTGCAGCAGCAGACCTCACCCCTGCCGGGGCCACCCCTTCCCACGCACCCCTTCTCGCACCAGCTGCAGCCCTCGGCCCCGGGGTCTCCCCTGAGTCTGGGCCACAGCGGCCACACCTGCCGGGCCCCCGAGTGCGGAGACGGGACCCCCTGCGTGGTCCTGACGGCGTGCCCTCACGCCTGTCCCTCGTCCCGCCCTACACACGGCACTGAGTTCTGGGAGCTCGAGCCCGCCACAGCCCGGAGGGTGGTCCCGGGGACCCAGGTGAGCAGCCGCTCCTGCTGCCAGGCCACGTGCCGGGGGCAGGACCGGGGCAGCCCGCAGCAGCTGCAGCAGCACAGTGGCCCAGGGCGGAGGGTGGGTGCAGGCAGGGGAACTCACCTCCGCCGTGGCTGCTGCTGGCGGGGCCCCCGGGTGGGGCGGCGTGTCCGTAGCCCCCATTCTGCTCCAGGAGCTGTGAGGGTTCAGAAGCAGGTCTGGAGGGTTCGAGAGGTCGGAGTCCACACAGGGGCCGCCCTGCCCTCCCCCCGGGGAGGTGAGGGCACAGGCCGCGGCTCCCGTCTCCACCGGACTTGGCGTCGAGCCCTCGCACCGCAGTCACTCGGGTGACGCGCGCCGGCACCCCCTGGCCCCCCACTCCCCCGCACACCCTTCTGCGGCGTGCCAGGCCCCACCGTCCTCGGGGGCGGGGGCTGTGCGGTGAGAGGCCCGTCTTCCCTAGCGGAGGCCGAGGCCAGTGGAGGCCGGAGCACTGACGCCAGCAACTCCGGACGGGTGCGCGGAGGCCCAGCCGCAGCCCCGCTCGGTCTCCAGCGGCTGCGGGGCCCGCCCTGGCTCTCCCTGCAGGTGAGTCAGAGACGAGCTTCAGGGGCTGGTGGGGCTTCTGAGGACGTTCTTGTCCCCGAGCGGAAGTGTCACTGCGCTGGGCTCAGGAAGCAAGGCGACGGGGAGCTTCGTCCCTCTGGGACCCGGCCGTTGGCCAAGGTTTGGAGGCCCATTCTGTCACGTGGGCGGCGTGTGACTGTCCCATCGACCGGGGCCCCCCTCACACGTCCTCTGTGACACCGGCCAACAGGACGCCCCCAGCTGCCTGCGCGGGGCAGTGCCACCTCGTGTCCCGGGGCCGGGTTGTCACCGACACGCAGCAGGCGGGGTTCTTGCCGCCGCTGTAACAGCACAGCCCTGCTCTCCCCTCGGCTCCATCCTGGGCTCCAGGTGTGCCCCGGGTCACCCGTCCGCCCCTCGTGGGGACACCTGCCTCACTGTCCGGGGCCGAAGAGCCCTGCGGAGGGGGCCAGGCGTCTGCACCGCGGCCCTGGCAGCGCCCAAAGTGCTGAGAGGGCAGGGTGCTCGGGCACCCTCCGCCCTACAGCCTGTGTGTCGGTGTCACCGACGCCCCTCGGGGCCCTCCTGGCGGCACGCACGCGAGGGGCAGCCCAGAGCAGACGTCTCCCTGTGCCACCGCGCCTTGCTGACCGCCCCACGCCCTCCCCGGCTGCTGCCAGACACACCGGGGCTCTCCTTGCACCTCCTGCCCCCAGACCCCGGCCCGAGAGGGTCTCCTGGCAGTGCTGCCGCCCTCCTGTCAGGTGGCCCCTGCCTGTCCGAGGAGCACCCGGAGGCCGCACGTACCTCAGTGACGGGTGACTTGGGGTTCACGTCCCTGGCAGCCGCGATCTCCTGCAGCTGGTTCACCAGCTCTGTGATGGACAGCCGCTCCTCCGGGTTGACCTTCAGCGTGGCGCCTGCAGGGGGCAGCATGCGCTCAGGGGCCCAGCGCCCCACAGCCCTGCCCCAAGGGCCCTCTCTCCGGGGAGGGTCCTGACTTGCACAGCCAGCGAGCGAGGTGACGCTGGGAGGAGCAACACGCAGACGGAGTGAACCGCCCACCACCTGGAGCGCTGTGGCTCACGGGCCCACACCCGGGAGGCTGCCCTCGCCCCGCGGCCACCCCCCCCCCCCCCCCCGCACCCGGGACTCACGGATGAGGCCGTGGAACACGAGGTACTGGGTGTCGTCCGCGGGGATGGAGTACTTCCCGTTCAGGATGCGCAGCCTGGACCCGTCCTCGAAAGGGTGCTGCCCGAAGCACAGCAGGTACAGGATGCAGCCCAGGGCCTGGGGGGTGGGGGGCGGAGGTGAGGGGCGGGGCACGCGGGGCCTGGAGGACACAGCCCAGGCTCAGGCTGGCGTGACTCGCCCCCGGGAGCAGAGTGCTCCCTGCACAGCCAGCCGGTGCCGTGCTCACGGGGACAGGGAACGGTGGGGGAGGGGCGGGGGGCGGCCACACCCCAATCTCCTCCTTCCCGGTCCCAGTCCCTACATCTGAACCCTGGGGCGTGTCGGCTGGGCAGCAGGGTCACGGGCTTCAGAGGAAGGTGCCGGCCCACCAAGCCCCCCAGGGGGATGCGCCCCGAGGCAGGGCCGGCTGGGGTCAGCCAGGGCTTCTCAGAAGTGGCCGAGCTGAGCACCAGCCGCTCCCCGCTGTCCCCACGGCGCCCCTGGGGGACACGGCGGAGACCCTGGGCACGGGCTCACACCCACGTCTCATCCGGCAGAGGACTCTCAGCACGCGGACACCGGGGCCTCCAGTGTGCACGCCCACGCTCACACTTTCAGCTACGTGTGCACACCTGTGTGTGTGCACCCTCCGGCTGGGATGGCCGGGACCCCTCGCCCCGGCTGCCCTGCCCGTGCCAGGCCCTGCACCGCCCGCCCACAGCACGCCAGCACGGGCGCAGGCCTGACGGGCTGGGCCTGCGGGGCTCCACCCCACCCACTGCTGCTGGGCCAGCCCCGCGATCGGGAGAGAACAGGAGAGAACGGAGCGGGAGGGGGCGGGGGGAGGGAACGTGGCCCCTGGAGCCGCCCGCAGCCCCGGCCCGGGGCCTCACCCAGATGTCCTGCTTCTCGCCGATCGGGAAGTTCGAGTACAAGTCCACGATCTCCGGCGTCCGGTACATGGGTGTCGTGTTCCTCGTGACCTGAGGGGGGCACGCCTGTCACGGGGAGGCCTCGGGGACGGCTCTCCTGCAGGCAGCCCGGCTCGCCCCAGGGCTCTCGCCGCCCCCACGGCCGCCTGTCTCCGGAGCGGCCTCAGAGCCTGCCCAGGGGGCCTCGCCGCAGCACACACCGCGGGAGGTCAGCCGTGTGTGTGTGTGGGGGAGACAGACGGCCTAGCTGACAGGCGGCCCCCCCAGAGCAGCCCATAGTCGGCTCTGTGAGGTGGGCCCCCTGCCTGCGGGGAAGGGGGGGCTGTTCTCAGGGCGGCCTCCGCATGAGCTCCTGTGGCCCGAGGACCCCCGTAACGGGAGCGGGCTAAGCCGAGCTCACAGCCGAGTCGGGTTTTCCCGTGAAAAACCTGGGCCCCGGCGCCCTGGGGCTGGAGTGCAGCCAAGGGAGGGGCAGCACGCCCCCATGTGGCAAACACGCACTCCAGCCCGGGGCCAGGGATGCGTCGTCCCTGGGCACGGCGTCGAGACTTGGCAGACACGCATGGGGCGACTCCACAGGAAGATGCCCTTCAGGGGGCGGTGGGGCAGGCCAGGCAAGTGGACAGGCAACACCTGGGGCCTTGAGCAGGTGCTTCCCAGGACCGCCTGCCCCTCACCCCACGCTGCACTCAGGCAGGCTGGCCCAGAGCACCGGTGGGGGGCGAGGCAGAGGGGCCCCTGCACAGGGTCCTGGGTGCGACCTGCCATGCCAGCCGGCGCATCATGCAGCCGGCACACGGCTCTGACCCTCAGCCCGGCGCAGCGCCCCTCCCACACCACCGGGGTGGGGGGCCACACTCAGGCCGCCCCTGTGCCTCACCTCCTCCTCCACCAGCGCCCGCCGCTGGGCGCTCCAGCTGTAGTCGGGGACATGGGACACAGTTGTGGCGCTGCCGAAGTCACACAGCTTGATGGTGCCCTGGTTGCTCAGCAGCAAGTTTTCCACCTGGAAAGTTCCAGAAGACGGTCCTTGGGAACGTGGGGGCAGCCAGCCAGCCGCCCCGAGGGGAAGTGCAGCGCTTAACTTCTCTCCGATCAAAACCCACATGTGCCCCTTCAGAGGGGGCCGTTCAGCAAAACCCAGTCACAACCAGCCGCAAATCAGAGACGCGGGCAGAGGACAGCGGGGGCGCATGGCGGCGGCGGCCCCCGGAGCCGGCAGGGGACGCAGCGGCCAGGTGCCGTGGAGAAGCGCCGCACACGCCGGGAGGCGGCTGCCGGGACGAACGTCCCAAGTGCAGCACCAACAGGACCCGCGCCCCCAACAGCGAAGGCACAAACCGGCCCCAGCCACGCGAGGCCCGCGGCCAAGGACGGCGGTGCCCGCAGACCCGGGGCCACGAGGAGCCGCCCGGCCCCCAGGCGGACGCGAGCCTGCCTGTGGCCCTGGCGGGCGAGGGGCACCGGGCAGGGACCCGGGTGCCAGGCGAGCAGCACGAGCCCCGTGGACAACACGCTCGGGGCAGGAGCACATGGGACAGGCGGCCAGCACCCGCCCGCACACAGTGTGCTGACCGCTGTGAGGGACCGCTGCGAGTGGGCGCCCCCCGCCCCCCGAGGCTTCTGGGAGGACACGGAAGCGGCACCTCGGCAGAAGCGCAGGCGGCACTGTCACGGGTGCCTCCCCAACGGGGAGGTCCGAGCGCCAATACTCGTGAAAACGGCCACTTCGACTCACAGAAGGAAAACACCACTGAAACCACACAGCCTGCTGCCGGCAGGGGCGCAGAGGGCAGCCCGGGGACCCCGAGTGACGCTGGCGGGAGGGCCCACACAGGGACGCAGGCAGCCGCCCCCAGGGAGGGGTGTGGCCACCCCGAGTGCAGAGGGCGCCGGCCCCAGTGGCCCGGGCAGCAGGGAGCCCAGGGCACTCGATCTGCTGACCACAGGCCACGCGCCGACGCGCCCTGAAACCACAGCTCAGAGCGAGAGCCAACGCAGAGGGTGCGGCCCGGGGCCCGTGTGGCAGGCAGGGCAGGGGAGCAAGCTCACGGGAGGGGTAGGTGTGGGAGCAGCCGCGGTGCAGGCAGCACTGGGCCCCGTGGAGGGTGCGCCCACCCGGCAGGGGGACAGGAGCTGCGCCCCAGGGCTGTGGGGACAGGCGGGGGCGCCCAGGTGAGGGGCACTCGGGGACCCTGGAGGAAGCCCCAGGCCCAGGGGCAGGGCCCCGGGTGCGAGGCGCCCACGGCATCCACATGTCAGAGGACGGGCAGGGAGGGCTCTCTCACTGCTCCAGGGGAGAAGCTTCTGGAAGACCCACACGCCGCCAAGAGGCTCCCGCACGGGTGCCCCCGACTTCCCGGTGGAGCCTGGCTGGCGGGAGCCGCGGCGTGCTGACTGGCGGGCGGGGCGGGGCGGGCGGGCGGGCACCTTGAGGTCCCTGTGGATGATGGGCGGCTTCTGCCGGTGCATGTGCTGCACGGCGCGGCAGGTCTGGTAGAAGATCTTCAGCACGGCGTCGCAGGACAGCGGCCCTCGGCTCTCGCTCTTCTTCAGGAACTCCACCAGCTGCCCTGCAAAGGACGGGCTCTCACCACCTCGGGCCCCCACGCTGGCCGCTCCCAGGGCAGGGGACCCCGCAGGGCCGGTGCCCACTGCCCTCCGCTGGTCACTGCGAAGAGGGGTCTTTCAGAAACCGCTCTGCAGGCAGGCAGGAGCCGAGGGCCCCCTCGGAGGGCGGGGGGCAGAGCCTACGGGCAGGTACCCAGGACCACCCCGCGGCTCTCCCTCCACAGAACCGGCCCCCACGCCCACCCAGCAGGCGCCCCAGGCATTCTGCCCGGGCCTTGCATGCAGCTCCCGGACAAGGTCTGAGCAGCCCCTCTGCCCCTTGAGGGCAAGGCTGTGGCCCCACCGGCACCACCCACCCCCTCCCTCGTGAGGTGGGTCACTCGGCTGCCGGGGAGCCCATGGGCTTCCGCAGCATCAGTGGGAACCTGCCACACGCTGAGGAGGACACACACGAGACGGCCCAACACTCACGGCTGAGGACTCGGGGGCGCGTGGGCTGGGGGTGGGCAGCAGGCACGGCCGCCCCAGCCACCAGGGGACGCAGAGCGGGCCGCCCCAAGGCCGGCAGGCCCCCGCTAACCCAGCCACGGGGACCCCAGGTCCCGTGCGGCACCCACGGCAGCTCCCTGCACCGACATTCGTGTGGGAGACAAGGTTGTGATCCAGGGGCGAAGTGACTGGGAGGGTCTGGTCTTTGCACTCGAGGCCCGGGGAGCTCGGGGAGCCTGTGGGAGGCAGGAGATGCCAGGCACAGACCCGAAAGCCGGCTTTGGCACACACCTGCACCACACTGTCCAGGGACCCTCGTGACTGAAATCCGCAGTCACAGGGACACGGGGTAACTGCGGCCACGTGCAGACCTGAGCCGGCACCGGCACCTCCCCGGCAACCCTGAGAGAGCTCGGGGGGGCGGGGGGGAGGCGGGCAGACACCCACATGGCTCCCCACCGCCCCAACCCCTCCTCCGGGACAGCCCCTCTCCAGGGGCGGGGGACCGGGTCTTGTCCCCCCCACGGAGAATCTGCCTCGGTGCCCCCACCCCCCCAGCGCGCACCATCCCACCCCCAAGGAGCGGCACTCCCTGGGAGCACACACTCACGCCTTTCTTCTGCACGCCCTGCGCTCACTACCCGCTGAGCCCTGGCTCCGGCGGGGCAGGCGTGCGCCCCACTGCTGCCTCCACAGGACAGGGCAGATGCAGACCGGGCCTTTCCTGGCCCTCCGCTGTCACTCATGTGGCCCCTCCGACCCCGTGACCGAAGCGCCGTCCCCCCAGAACACGGCCCCACACGGACGAGGCCGGCCGTGCACCCCGCCCCACCCGCTGCAGGGGGGACGTTACCTCTGCAGAGCTCCGTGAGCAGCAGGAACTCGGCCTGCCCCGTGTCTGACTCCTCCTTCCCTATGGATGCCGCGGAGCAGAACTGGACGATGTTGGGGTGGCCGGAGAGCTTTTTCTGCAGGCGTCTCGTTAAAGGAAAGTGAGGAGGTCTGCATGCTCGCACCCAGGCACCAGGAGGGCAGAGCGGGCACGCGGGACCAGGGCCCCTGCTCGTGTGCCGGCCAGCGAGTGCGCTATCTGCCACGCGCCCCGCCGCGCACTGGTCTGGCCCCGCCCTGCACCCGCGCCCCCTGGGCACTGAAGACACAGCAGGGGACGGGAGGACTTGGGCCCCGTGCATCTGAGCAGAAACACAGGCGGGCAGAGGGGCGGGGCTGTGGGGACGCGGAGCGCAGCCTGGGTGGGGCCGCCACCGGTGCCACTGCCACCGGGGCCGACATGCCCGACCCCAGGCCGGGCAGAAGAGCAGCAGTGGGTGCGGGTGCCGGCCTGCAGGCAGTGAAGGTGTCCACCCAGACCTCAGGGGGCAGGCACCCTCGGGGCTCGGGCCCACTGTGGACAGAGCTTCAAGAGGGAAAAGAGCAGGTGCTGGCAGCAAAAGGCCAGACCCCACCTCAGGGGCCGCTCCAGCTGCAGGGGAGCACGCAAGGAAGGCCCGCCGTGCACCGCTGGTGCTGCCGGCCCCAGGCTGGGGGGCTTCCCGGGCGGGACCACAGCTGCACCCCAGGCCCTGGCACCGCTCCCCGCTGCCCCGGGGGAGAGAACAAAGACACCCCCCCCCCCGAAACAGCCCGCAGGTGCGTGCAGGAGCAAGGCCAGTCCCCACGTGCCCAGAGAGCGCAGCGCACGGTGGGAAAAGGATACCATGAAGCACACCTCCTGGATGATGGCCCTGCTCCGGTCTTCCTCGCTGGACAGCAGTCGCTGTGGGGAGGGGTGTGGGTGCACACGAGGTCAGCGCCCGCAGAGCCGTGCAAGTGTCCGGGGCCCCCGGCCTGCGTGGGAGCTCCCAGGGGCCCAGACCCCGAGGACGGCCCTTCGCCCGTCTCGCCCGTCCCCAGGCGCACGAGAAGGACTGCGCCCGGGAGCCCGCTCACCCACGCAGTGGGTAAACCAAGACGGTGGGAGGAAAGGAGACGCGGGCAGAGGCGAGGGTCCTAGCCCTGGCCCGGGGGCAGGCAGGGCCCAGCCCCGCCTCTCCCGACAGAACCCAGCGGCCGGCCCGCCCGCGGTCCCACACGACCCGGCCCAGGACGCCGGGCTCGCACAGGTCACACAGCGGCCGTGGCGCTCCTGCTGGGCGGCCTCGCTGGGCACTCCCGGCACTGGAGGCCGCGCTGGCCCCCAGGCCCCACGGCCGGACGCCGCGGCCGAGTCCAGGGGTGCCGTCGGCTCCTCCCCACCAGAGGACACAGGACGGACGCCGGCCCCAGGGACGCAGCCCGCCCGTCGCCACGCGGCCACCTCCCCGGGGCGCCCAGACACACACGGAGCGCGGCCCCCCCCCCTTACCTTCAGTGCATACTCTCTGCCACTTCCCAGATCCTGAGCCTCGTACACAAACGCAAACCCGCCTGGAAGCCAGGAAAACAGACAGCGGTTCAGTGCGGAGCCCGGCCGACCACCAGGGTCCTCCACGACGGGAAACACAGACTGGGCTTGGGGACAGCCCTGCTTTCTGCAAAAAGTCACGCGATGCTGCTTTCTTTTAATTATCCCGCTCCAGAGGCAGGAAGGAGTGAACACGGGAACGGAGATCAACGAGGGAAAACGAGGCAAGTCAACCCGGCCAGAGGCAGGTCTCCCAACGCAGACGGACTCGAGCGGACTGGCGAGGCGGAGAGCCGTCGCACACCGGGCCGGAGCGCAGCCCACACACGGAAGGAGCGGGAGGCGGGCCCGTCCAGGCAAAGGTCGCGCGCTGCCGGGGCGCGGGGGGACGAGGCCCTGCCTGCACTCTGCCCGTTGCCGTGCCGACGAAGGGCTTCTGGCCGGGAAGTCACGAGAAGAGACGCCTCAGCAGACACAGGCTCACCGCCACTGCCCGGGAGGGGACACAGGGGCCAACTGCGGTGCTGCCGGACATCCGGTCAGGCCGCCTGCGTGTCCGAGAGCTGACCGCGGCGAGCGCGGGGCGCCGGGAGGTGCTGTGCCCGCCGTGGAGGACGGCCCAGCGGTTTCTGGAGAACCAACTCGCACGCCGGCTCCACGGCCCGTCGCCGCGCTGCTGGGCGTGTGCGCCTCTGCAGGGGGACGCGCACACCCGCGCTCACACGCTTCGCTGTGCTCGCCCGCACAGGAACCACCGCGTGTCCAGAGAGGCGACTGGGTGAGCCACCTGCCCCAGACGGGGGGCGCCTCAGCGGAAGCCGGGGGGACCGACCGCTGACAGGCAGCAGCGCGGCAGCTCCGAACCGAGGACCCCAGGAGAAGAGAGGGGGGACAGACGCTGGGAGGCGGGGGCCGGAGCAGAGCCGCGGGCCGCCTGTGGGGGGCGCCTGGGGGGCGGGGGCAGACGCACAGAGTGCAGGGCCAGGGGGCTGGGCAGGAGTGCCCCCCGGGGGGGGGGAAGGGGGGTTATATGCACACGTGAAGCGTGGGGGTTGGTTTCAGCGGCTAAGGAGTTGAAACTCACAAATCCACATGGAAAACAGGCGGATGGGAATAAAGGAAGATCCGTGAAGGGGAAACAGATCACCTCACCAACCTGAGAGAGGAAGCAGACAGGCCGGCACAAAACCTCCCGGGCCGTTTCCGAGGAAACGGTGACACAACCACTGCAGGCCCAAACCGCTCCCTGACGTGCGTGCGAGCCCCCCCCCCCCCCCCCCACAGAGCACACCCGCAGGGCGCTTCTGACGGCACGGCGTGGCCATGGGACCAACACCAGCAGCCCGGGCCGGGCCGGCACCAGAAGCCGACCGAGGCACGTCTTGGCCGTGCGGCTCCGCGGGAGAGGAGGCCGCCAGCCCTACACCCACGGGTGCCGGCCCACCCACAGGGCGCCCCTCGGGGGACAGAGCCAGGGCCACAGAGGCAGGCCGGCGGCTCGGAGCCGCCAGCAGAGGACGCACATGGGGCCCCTGGGAGCCCAGGACGCTCTGTGTCACGCCTGTGTCAGCCTCAGGACCCCGGGTGAGACGCTCGCTCCAGTTTTCAAGATGCCGCGACGGGGGAGACGGGTCCCGGGACCTCAGAGTCGTTTCCTGCAGCTGCACACAGACCCACCCCTGCCTCACAAGCAACAGTGCCGATAAAACCAGCGACACTCCTGCCCGAGGGCCCTCGGGGCGCGACAGGTCGGCCGAGGACTGCCCAGACGCCGCTGAGCTCGTGTCCTTGGGACCAGGGACAGCTCGGGCCCCGGCGGCTGCCCGGCCGCACCCTCGCCCCGCCCCCCCGCCTTGCACTCGTGTGTGTGATGTGAAAGGGGACCCACGTCCAGTAAGGAGAGACCCACCGTTCCCGTCGGCGAGAAGGGGAGGGACGGGTCGGACGGACGTTTCGCGCACCAGAACCCGCGCCCGGCTGGCAGGCAGGCCACGCCCCTCCCCGTGGCCTCATCCAGGAAGCGCAGATCCAACCACAGGTGGACACCGCCACACATCCACCCACAGGACGGACCGCTGGCGGCGCGCGTGGGGAGAGGAAGCGGGGGCGGGAACTCCTGCGGTGGGACAGGGTGTGGGCGGGCGCAGCGGAAGGGCCTGGCTGCTCCCCGTGGGGTGACCAGTGCCAGCAGCGCCTCCTCCTGGGGGCGGCCCCACAGCACGGCCGGAAGAGTGCTCCTCGCAGCTTCGCTCCTGACAGTGGCAGCCCTGTGGGAAGGCCCCCATGTCCCCCGCAGCCTAGTGGACGGCCAAAGGGCAGCAACAAAGGACGTGACCTTCAGCACCCCAGTGCCGCAGAGGACTGCTGGGGTGCCACGGGGGGCGGGGCGGGGGGCTGCCTGGGGCAGGAGAGCCGGTTCCGGGTGCATGCGGCCGGCAGGGAACCTGCACTCTGCGCCTCTTCCTCTGCGTCGGTCCCTCAACTTCCGCCGCTTCAGGCAGGAAGGTGCGCTCAGGCTGGGCGTGCGGAGCTCCAGGAGGCACGCACGGCAGGGCAAGCGCTGGAAGCCGCCCGTCCACGAGCACACACCACTCTTCACCCGTCAAAGGAGGGGGGGCGGGCAGACGGGGTCTGGCGGGGCCTCCTCGTGGGTGGCAGACACAGAAGGCACGGGGGTCCCACGCTGGGGGTGTGAGGGTCAGCAGCACACGAGCACTCGGGGACCTGAATGTGGGGGACCCTCCAGCACTGTCTCTAGGAAACAGACACTTCCACTGAGCAGGACTCACGTCCCGTAACTCACGTTCCAGGTACACGTGGTCACTACCTGCCTGACAGGGACACGTGCCCATGCAAACGGTGGGCGTCCACGGACGGGAGCAGCCAAGCCCAAGGGAGGGCAGAGAGCAACTGCCACAGCAACCCCCACAGCGACCTCCCGCCACAGCGACCTCCATGCCACGGTGCCCCACTCCAGGCACCCATGTGCCCACAGAGAGAAGCTGCAGGGTGGCAGGTGCTGGTCACTACCCAAGGTCAAGCGAGGTGCTGAGCAAAACGGAGCGGCAGCCTGTGCTCAGCTCCCTGCCGGCCGGGCAACTCCCACCATGAGCTGCCCCAGGGGCAGGCGCACTGCCACCGGGACACACGCTGGGCCGGTGGCCTGCCGTTACAGAGCAGCACACTCTGCCAGACGCCGAGGAGCCTGGGCGAGGTGGCCCCTCGTGGGCTCCCAGCCCCGAGTCCGGCCCCCAGGGGCTGGCAGCCTTGACGAAGCCAGAACTCAGCCCCATCCGCATCGCAGTCCTCGTGAGGCTCCGGGGGCTGCGCCTGCCCAGTGGCCAGAGCGCGAAAGTGCTGTGGTCGTGGCCACACTCCTGTCTCAGGTGGATGGATGTCAGGCTCAGTCTGCCCCACCTGAGGGTGCCCCCGCTCTGCGTGGGTGTCTTATGTGAAGGCAGAAGCCTCCTACCGTCCACCCTGAGTTTCTGAGAGCCCAGATGGTGGCCTGGCATTTGCAGAATAAGCCCAGTGGCCTGGGGAACCCCCACTACTCAGACAGACGTGACAGACCACCGAGGTCCAGGCTGTCGGCATGGAGCACGGACCCCCAGCCCCGTCGGAATAGAGAAGAGCCTGTGGTTTTCCTGACACGTCACACCCAAGTCTGCTTGCTCCTGAGCACGACACAGGGTCGCTGCTGCGGCCAGGTCACCCCCCTGGGGCCTCGAGGAACGAGGACAGCAGACAGGCCAGGCCAGCAGACAGCTGGCTTCCCGCCCCACGCTGGCAGCAGGGGTGGCCAGGGTGCCAGGCCAGGCCTGCTGCCCTGAAACTGCCGTAGGCAGGTTTGGTCCTAACCACTGGGCGATCGCTCCTCGAACCAGCGCCGGGAACAAAGGCGACAGCTGTCTCAGTGCCAGTCCCGGAGCCAGTGGTGCTCTGCCCGCGAGCGTGAGGACTGGCAAGGTCTGACCTGCCCCGTGGGCATGGGAACACGGTGCCAGGCGAACCCAGGGCCGACAAGGGCCCTGCACCAGCGTGGTGGCCACTTCCGTGTGCGGCAGGGACAGGACAGCCCGGAAGCCAGGTCCAGCCCGCAGGGACGGTGCCCACCAGGGCTGACCCGTCAGGCCGGGTCAGAGGAGGGAGCCGGCGCCAGCCGGTCCGCCCATCCCGGGTGACCCAGGCTGGAACTGCTCTCGACAAGGTGCCCGACCCCCCACGCTCGGCGCCCCGTCCACGAGGCCAGTGCCGTCCGCGCCCCGCCGCAGCCCCACACGGGACGGCGAGGGCCAGGTCCGAACACCCACCGGGCCGCGGGGCTCCCCTGCGGAGTTCCGCCTCCTCGGAGGCCCCTGGGCCCGACCGAGCTCCCTCCCGCCCGCCCGCGCGCCCCTGCGGCCCCGCACGTCAGCCACCCCGGCCGGCCCCCACGCCCCACCAGGAAGTGCCCGAGCCCGGCCCGGCCTCCCCGCGCCCGCGGCCGCGACTGCCCGGCCCGGCCCGGCCCCGCCGCCCGCCCGCCCGCGCCGACCCTCGGCGCCCGGCCCGCGCCTCACCCTCGGCCAGGACCCGCCGCACCCGCAGCCGCAGGTCGCCCAGCTCCACCGTCTGCCCCACGAAGTCGGTGTGGTCGCGGCCGGCCGCGCCGCCCAGGGAGCCCGGGCCCGCCAGGAAGTCGAGCGCCGACTGCAGCAGCGACATGGCGGCGGCGGCCCGCGGCGAGCGCCCCGGGGGCGCGGGTCCCGGGCGTCGGGGTCCGCTCAGCAACCGCCGGCCCCGAGCCGCACCAGCTTCCGCCCCGACGCCGTGACGCAGGCCCGGAGGAAACGCCGGCGCTCCGCTTCCGCCCCGCCGGCGGCTGCGCGTGCGCAGAGCGCTGGCCGCGGTCGCGCGTGCGCGGCGCCGGCGGTTCGGCGGAGACCTTCCGGGCCCGAGCTCCCGGCCGCCGGCTCCCGGCTCCCGGCTCCCTGGGGCACCGACGCGCGAAACGGTGGCCGCGCCAGCTCCCACCCAGGTAGTCCGCCTGCCGGCCCAGCTCCTCCGGCTCCCCCGGCGGCCAGTGCGGCGCCGCGGCCCGGGCGGAGCCGGCCCGGGGGCGCGGCGAGTGGCGGGCGGTGGCCCCTGCGGGCGCGGGCGGGAGCTGTGGGCGGGGTGACACCCTGCGGGGGCTCGGCTGTGCCCGCCCGGAGCGACTGAAGAAAGCCTCTGCGGTGTCTAGTGAGCCTGGTAGCGCCGCGCGTGGCCCTGGCTTGTGGGTTTGGTGGGGGCGCCACGCGAGTGGGTTTTCCTTTTCTTAAAGAACCGTCTGTTGCTAAAGACGGAAAAACTTCAGTCTGAAAACTCAGCTTCTGTAGAAAAATCAGGCCCAGAACCCCGCGTGTCACCGGTCGCCTGGAGCCGCCGGCTCAGGGCAGACTCATTCGTCCGACCCGCTTGGCTCCTTATGCCCCCGGGGGCACCTAAGGGAGGCAGCACCCCCTTCGGGGGAATGTCGGTCCCGAGCTGAAGGGCGGACCCGGAAGCCCCATGGGCATCTTAGTCCTTCCAGAACGCGAAGCTGTTAAAACCGCTCCCCAGGCAGGCTACTTTGTGACCATCTTTGCACAACAGTAACTGCAGCCTAGGTCGTCCAGCGCCTGACCGCTCGCTCACCCTCCTCTGTGCGCTGGTGCGTTTCAGCGATCCAGAGTGTCTTGGAGAGGACAGTCTGTTAATTCTTCCTTTTGCATGGATGAGCAACAACGTCATTACTTGGCCAAGGTCAACAAGGGGTACAGCTAGACTTGCACACAAGTCACGTGCTTTTGGAGCCAGTGCATTTGTCTGGTAAATGGGATACAGGGGTTGGGGGCCCAGGGAAGAGTGCAGACGGCCGTGGGAGTGTGTCCTCGGCGTGCAGATGGCAGTTGACTCTCAAAGCCGAGGACAGCCTTTTAGAGGGGCTAGAGCTCCAGGGCAGGGACCAGCGGCAGCTTGTGCCAGGGAGCCGAAGGAAGGGTGTGTCCAAGGCAAGAAAAGGGGGCATCCAATGCTGCCGAGTAGTCAAGTAGGAAAAGGGTGAAAAGGCGTAGGATGGATTGAGCAGCACAGCGACGAGGTTGCTGGTGATGTAGCAAAGAACAGTTTCGGGGCAGTGGGGAGGTGGGTGTCGAGAAGTGCAGGGAGAGCCAGGAATGAGGGAGTGCGAGGGGAGGGAACGGCATCAGAGCAGAGGGGCGGGCGTTTCACCTTGGACAGGGGAAAAGACACTTTGTTATGAAAGGAGGGGAGGAGGGCGTGCTGTGGCCAAGAGTTACTTTGTTTATTCACTGGAATGAAAGTGTTCCACTGGAAGAAAAAGGAAACATCCAGGAGAGTGAGCAGGAGGCGAGAGAGCCTAGTTAAGCAGTGTGGAGAAGATCAGAAACAGTATCGTGGGAAACCTTATGAATAACTCAACCGGAAAGCACCGTAGAGGTGAAGGGCTCCCTTGAACTTGGAGGCCAGGGATTTATCCTCGCGTGACCTAGGACCAGGTAGAGATTTCTAAATAGTGTGGCTACTTTTTAGTTCGTAAATATTTGCGAGCACTTTCAGATACTGCCCCTGCCCGTAGGTGCTATAGTAACGTAGCCTTAAGTCAACCCCGAATCTGCACACTGCACCTCTCTCCTGAATTTCACACGTTTGTTCTTAAATGGCCCACCTGGCATGTACGTGCCTAAAGCTGAATGTGTGGCCTCCGTCCTCAAGCCTGTCCCTGTGGAGCAGCTCGAATGAGGGCAAAAGGGTGTGACTTGCATGACCCAACTCCAAGACTCAGGAAGCTGCAGCGGTCAGACCGGTGTGGTGTTGGTGGGGAGGGTAGACGGGGAGACCAGAGGGACGGAACAGAGAGTCAGAAGTTGGCCCGCAAGTGCGCACGTGGTCAGTCTGTTTCTGACGAGGGATGAAGGTACCAGGAGAAAGAATAGCACTTCCGACAGATGATGCTGGGAGAACGGGATATCCACGTCAGAAAAGAATCCGTGCCTTTCTTCATCAGGTGTGCGAAATCACCTCGAAGTACATCGTAAATCTGAGCCGTGGCCCCTAACGGCATGAAAGTTGTAAAACAGAATCTGAGGTCTTTTTTGATGTGACACCAAACCACAGTTTGTAAAAAATAAACTAGACTTCGTAAAAACTAAGGACTTTGAATCATGTTGTTGAAGAGGCCCCTCTGTAGGCGAGTGGGTCAACGGTGGCACCTCTTTAAAGCGGAACATCACTCAGCGATGAGAGAAGAGAGCTCTGACGCCACAAAAAGACGGAAAAGGGGAAAGGCAAAACCGGGCCGTGAGGGCGTTGGTGGTGTGGCAAGGGGTCTGGGGGGAGGGGGAGGGTTTTTTAGGGCTGCACAGTTCCCGTGGGACTCCATGGCAGGTCCTGCACGCGTCAGAGCCCGTGGCACTGCCACGCAGAGCCCACCCCTGTGCTCGGTGACCGCGTGGGCACCCCCGTTCCGCGAGCTTCCCCAGGCTCCGCCACGCGGGACGCCGGCCCGTCTCCGCTGCTGGTCGCGGTCCCGTTCGGCGTGTGTCCGGCGCCTGGTGCCGCACAGACGCTCTCAGCCCCCAGGTCTCCGGCCAGCCCTCTGTCCCACGCGGCTGCCGCCTCCTCCTCGTCCCCACCAGGATGCAGAGCTCTTCGGTCTCTCCCCTCAGCCGCGGGCTCGCCAGTGCTGGCTCTGCATTCTTCCCCCGACACTGCGACGCTGGGAGACGTGTGGGATGCAGGCCACACGGAGCTGAGGTGTGCACCGGGCACGGGGCCTTCCGAAAGCCGGGCCGCGGGAGCCCCTGTCGAGGGTGCGGTCCCGGGGGTGTTGGGTGCGTCGCGGGGCTGTGTGGCCACCCTCACCGCCACAGCCTCTTCCTGTCTCGAGACCGAAACTGCCCCATGAAACGGTGACTCCGTGCTCGCCCCCTTGGCCCCCAGCACCCGCCGTGTCCTCGCTCCCTCGGGTCCTGGCCACTCTGGGGCCCCTGCGGTGGGGTCGCTGCTCCGACCGCCGGCCGCACTCGGACCGCGGTGCTGCAGGCTCGCCCACTTGGCAGCAGGTGTTGGGACCCTCCTCCTGAGGCTGGATGACGTCCCGCCACGTGGTGGACATGTTGGCATGTCCGTCTGCCCCGTGGGTGGACACGTGGGTCACTCGCCGGTAGCTGTTGTGAACGGCGCTGCTGTGAGCCTGGGTGTGCGGACACGCTCGGCGGCCCCGTGGACAGAGCAACCCGCAACCCCCCGTGCTGGGGGGGGGTGCACAACGGGCGCCTCCTGGCCTCGGGGCTGACTGCGTGGAGGACAGCGCTGCTGCTCACGCGCTTGTGCGGGAAGCCGGCCCCCGGGGGGCTCCGTGGGGTGCAGGTCGTCTCGGGAAGATCTGGAGGCAGCGAAGCGACACAGACGAAACGTCAGCCCGGTCAGGGTCTGGGGGGGGGGGGGGGCTCGACCGCAGAGGACTGCGCTCGCACAGACCGGCGCGGCCGCACTGAACAGCACGCACGAGCACTCGCGGGGGGCTCGGAGCCGCCACACCCGAGCGCGTGACCCTGCTGTCTAACCTGGGGGGGGGGGCGGGGGGGCGGGACTGAGGACCGGGGCCGGGGCGGCGGGCGTTCCTCATAGTGCTCGCCCCCAGGGGCCCCCCACGTGCCTCGGCCCCGTGGGGGCGGCCCCATCCGGGGCGGGCACCGCGTCAGCGGCCCGGACACTGTGCGTCTGCGGCAGCGCGGCCCACGCTCTCACGCGCGTGTCCCAGCTTTGTGCCCGTGGGTCTGCCTCACCACCGTCACGTCCCGCCCCGGCTCAGGCCCCCAGAGCCAAGAGCCACAGGCAGGAGCTTCCTCCTCCGTCCTGGAGGCGGGACGTCCGCGGTCAGGGTGGCGGTCAGCTCAGTCCCAGTGCGGGCCGCTTCTTGCCACAACCTGCCACTGCCCTTGCACAGCAGAGGGGGACACTCGGCCTCCTCTCCCAGCACAGACCCCGGAGGGGCCTCGCTCAGGGCCTCGCCCCGCCCCCTCAGCTCCCCCACCCCGCCCCCTCGGCCCTCGGCCTCCACAGGTGGCTCCTCAGGGACACGAACAGTCCACAGCACTTTCGGGCATTTACTAGCTTGAGGGTTCCTGACACTCGCTGTTGAGCCGTGCTCAGCTGGGGACCCCGCATGCCACCTCCCCCCCCCCGCCGCCCCCGCACGCCCGAAGCACGCCTGGCAGCCGGCTGCCACCTCCGAGCACTGCCGGGGTCGCCGCGGGGGCCCCCAGGGGCTCAGACCTGGGCTTCTCCGCAGGCCCCGCCATGTCCAGGCCCCAGGCCCCAGAGCCAGCCCTGGACGTGCAGGGTGACCCCCCCCTCGGGGGAGGGGGACGAGGACACTGCCGACGGGACCCAGCACTCCCACCGCATGCTCAGCTTCAGCGACGCACTGCTGTCCATCATCGCCACCGTCATGGTCCGTGTGGGGCCCGCCCAGCTCCAGCCCCCCGCCCCCTCACTGGGGACCCAGCCTCGCCCTCCCAGGCAGCCCGGCCCACCTCAGCCCTGTCCTGGGCCCCCCCCAGCCCTGCAGGCATCGGGGGGGGGGGGGGGTGGAGGGCAGCCCAGCCCTGGCCCGAGTCCCCAGCCTCCTGGCTTCCAAGGAGCGGCCGGCGCACAGCCCGAGAGACGCCCCTTGGTCCCCTCTGTGTCTCTGTTGGCAGATCCTGCCGGTGACGCACACGGAGCTGTCCCCGCAGCAGGTACTCGGGCACAGCCCGCACCGCTGATGCGGGGGGGGGGGGGGCCCTGGGCCTGAACCTGGGCCCCCTGGGGCCGGGGAGGGACACCGGTCGGTGCCCACGCCCACCCTGGCCTGTGAGCAGAGGCGGTGTCCTCCTGGGGAGGGCGTGGGCCCCTTGCGGTGGGCGCTCGGGGAGCAGGGCCCCCCGGAAGCGTCATCTCCGGGTGGAGCCTCCTCTCCGGGGGGAGCCTCTGGGCCCTGTGAGTTCTGGAGCCGCACAGCGAGGGCTGGACACGAAGGCGTCAGAGAGCCCCTGGGGCACCCCCTCCCGTGTGACCGGGTGTCCTCGTGGCGGAGGGGCAAGGACCCACTGGCGCTTGGCTGCAGCCTATCCAGACTGGCGCACACAGCCCCAGGGGGCTCTGGGGGCTCCTCCATCCGTGGGAAGGCAACGACGGCACCTCCCTCGGGGCGTTGCAGGGAGTCACCCAGAAGTGTGGGGAGACCCGTGCATGGGCACTAGCACCCAGACGGGCCGGTGCCGACCTCCTCCTGAGCTGCCCCCGTGAAGGGACCCTGTGCCCACCTGCCGGCAACACCCAGGAAAGCCCCGCTGCCCGGGGGCCGCGGGCGCAGGGGAGCACGGCCACCTGATGGGGATGCTCTTCTCTCCCAGCAGTTTGACAAGAGCGTGCAGAAGCTTCTAGCAACCAGGATCGCCGTCTACCTGATGACGTTTCTCATCGTGACCGTGGCCTGGGCAGCACACACGAGGTGCGGGGTCCGGCGGGGGCTCCTGCCGGGCCGGGGTCTGTGCAGCAGCGCCCACCAGCACCCGTCCCCAGGGTCATCGAGCCGCCCCTCACGTCCGGGGCTGGGCCCGGGGATGTCGGGTCCGTGGGCTGCCCTCCCCGCCCCTCACCCAGCTCTCCGGGCCTCTGCTGGTCCTCTGCACCCAGGCAGTGACAGGGCCCAGCGGGGGGCATCCCACGGGGCGGCGCAGGGAGGGCTGCAGCCAAAGCCCTCTGCCCTCTGGCGCCCCGTGGGCATGGGCCAGGACTGGGCTTCGGCCGTGCCCTGGGCCTCTCAAGGAGGAAGAGGGCTCCTTAGGATCTGGGGAGAAAGGGCCTCAGAGCCACAGGGGTCCCCTGAGCCCCAACTGGGGTGCCCGGGGGCAGGGCTAGGGTGGGGGCGCCCTGGGAAGGACGTGCTCTCAGCAGCAGGGTGCTGGGTGCAGACTCTCGGGCACCGGCTGTTCCTGGTGGGGATGGGCTTAGGGGGCGGCTTCTCTCTCCTGCCGTCCTGGTTCCCGGGAGGCGGAGCTGGGGGGGCCACAGCCCCCTCCAGCCTGCCTTGTCCTGCTGTGCTAGCCTCAGGCTCCTCTGTGGGCCCCCGGGGCCACGACCTGCTGTTGGAGTTCTGGCCCCCGGGACCAGCCCAGACGCCCGGCCCACAGCCTCAGGGCTGTACTCACCCTGGGCCTCCCTGAGCGCTGGCCCCAGGCAGCGTCCACTGGGGGGGGGGGGGGGGGGCTGAGCTGCAGCTGCAGGGAGCAGCCCCGGGCCGTGGGGGGGCCTGCCCCTGCTCTGGGGACGCCGGCCCCCGGAGCTGCCCGGCACGCCCCTCTCTCTCCCGCTGTGTCTGGGCGCCCCTGTGAGTGCAGAGACGACGGGAGACCAGCGCACGGCGACCTGCGGCTCCCCCCCAGCACCGGGGTTTCTTCCGCTCGTTCTCGGTGCCTCCCACCCTCCCTGCGCACCGGCCGCGTTTCACCCCCGCCGGAGACGGGGCCGGGGCGGCCCGGTCAGAAACGCTGGAGCCCGCTGTGGGCCGCGAGGCCCAGCCACTGACGGGGTCTCCGTGCTCTTCTCAAACGGCTCAGGTTGTTCCAGGTTGTGGGGAAGATAGACGACACCCTTGCCCTGCTCAACCTGGTGAGTGGCCCCTCCCCTCGGGACGGACCGGTGCAGACCCGCCCACAGGCGCGAGTGGGAGCCGGCTGCCCCCCCCCACCGCCGTGGGCCCTGGCTCCCTGCGTGGGGCGGGCAGCAGGGGGGGGTCACCGGCAGCCTGGAGTGACCCGCCTGCTGTCCTCCTTCACCCCTCCCGCCCCAGGCCTGCATGATGACCATTACCTTCCTGCCCTTCACGGTGAGTACTGGCCAGCCCCCGGGCCCTGTTGGGCGTGGGGTCCAGCCTACCCCCCCGCTGGGCGACAGGACTCAGCCCAGTGGGCATGTGGGGCGGGGGGGGGGGGGCGGAGTGTTCTGGCTGGGTGGAGGGGAGGCTCTCCAGCCATAGCAGGCCTGCAGTGGCAGAGACACACCTGGGTCCCCACGGGCCGATGGGGGACCCCCATCGACCCCCCCCCGTGCCCCCTGGGGCTCCCAGCTGCCGCCTGCCCCTCGCCCACAGCCTCCTGGCCACCGAGGCCCACCCCCAGCATGTGGCCCCCACACACCTTGGGCCACAGCTCCCCCTTCCCGCCGGCCCCCTCACTGTGCTCACTGTGCACTCGGACAGGGAGCAGGGCCTGCGTGTGCAAGGCTGTGGGTCCCAGGGAGCTGGGGGGCGCCTCAGGAACGGGTGGCCGGTCCAGCCTTAAAGGAGGAAAGCACTCCCTGGGCTTGCTCCCCAGAGGGCATGCCCCCAGGCCAGCCCATCCCGGGACAGCCCAGCCCAGCCCAGCCCAGGAGGCCGCAGCCTTGGGCCCTGTGGAACCTGGTTCTCTGATTTCTTGGCCACAGTTTTCCCTAATGGTGGCCTTCCCCGCGGCGCCTCTGGGCATCTTCCTGTTCTGCACGTGTGTGATCGCCATCGGGGTGGTGCAGGTGGGCTGCCCCTCCCCACGGGCGGGCCCCTCGGCGCTGGGGGGGGGGGTGCTGCAGGGAGAGGTGGCACGCGGGCATCACAGGGTGCCTGCCCTGGGCGCAGCCGAGGGGGCTCCGGTGCCCACGCAGGGAGAGCCCAGGCCCCCTCAGGGCTGCGCGAGTCCGTGGCAGGGCAGCAGCCTGAGCCCCCCCACGCGGCGGAGCAGGGGCTCCGTGCCCTCCGCCCTGGGACTCCGGGACAGCAGAGCCCGCCCTCCAAGGGCCCGCCCTGCCTCTGCTCCCCCCGCCCCACAGGCGCTGATCGTGGTGTACGCCTTCCGCTTCCCCCACCTGCTGAACCCCCAGATAGGGCGCTCCGCCCACCGGCGCCTGCACCGGAAGCACATCCTGCACATCGTGCTCCGGGGCCCGGCGCTGTGCTTCCTGGCCGCCGTCTTCTCCCTGTTCTTCTACCCGGTGGTGAGCAGGGTGGCCCCCCGCCCCCCGAGGGCCCACGGGAGCAGTGCCCACGACGGAGCCCCGAGCACAAGGCCCTGGAGCCTGGCTCCTCGCTCGGCTCGGGGCTTCACGGCCCGCCCGAGGCCCCGGCCCCTCCACTCCACAGCCACGCCCTGCGGCGTGGGCGTCTGCGCCGCCCGCCCCTCCGCCCTCAGACCCCGCCCCCCCCCCCCCCCCCCCCGCCCTGAGCACCTGCGCAGATGCCTCTGGACAGCCTGCTCCCTCCGCTGGGCCACGCGCTGGTTCCGTGGGGTTCCCCGAGGCAGCTCCGTCCAGCTTCCGCAGCGGCGGCGCCTCCTTCCACTCCCACCATCAGGGCGTGAGGACCCCGTGTCCCCTCCCCGCCAGCACCGAGTCCTGGTTTTTGAGGGTGGCCGTCCTGGTGGGTGCAAGGGGACAGCTCACTGTGGCCTCGTGGCCTCTCCCCGGTGGGCAGCGGTGCTGAGCATCCTGTGGGCTGGGGGCTGCTCCCTCACTGTGGTCGGGCTGCTGGCACCCGTGCATGGAGCTCCGCAGGCATGGCTGCGGGCACTGTCCCCTGCGGCCC
The DNA here is from genome assembly GCF_004126475.2 of Phyllostomus discolor. Classification (NCBI taxonomy): domain Eukaryota; kingdom Metazoa; phylum Chordata; class Mammalia; order Chiroptera; family Phyllostomidae; genus Phyllostomus; species Phyllostomus discolor. The sequence continues at coordinate 294,742 of NC_040903.2, forward strand.
CGCGGCCTGACGCACAGCCGCTCCCCTGCCATGCGGCTCCTGGGGCCGCCGCCTGCCCTCCCGGGCAGGTCTGACCTGCGCTGCGTCTCCTGCAGTCCTACCTGCTGCTGGCGACGGTCATCGTCCTCCCCTACGTCAGCAAGGCCGCCGGCTGGTGCAGAGACAGGCTCAGGGGTGGGTGCCAGGGGCTGCTCCCCGAGCCCCGCCGCCACGGCCGGGTGTCCCCGTGGGTCCTCTCCCTGCATGGTCCTGGCCCCGTGGGGAGGAGGGCCGGGACGTCCCAGCTGGCCCTATGGCCCCAGGGGCTTGGCCAGCTCCTCCTCCCTGCCACGCCCACAGGCCCCCCGGAGCCCCCAGCCCACAGCGTGGAGTTCTTCACCTTCGACCTGCAGGAGCCGCTCAGCAAGGAGCGGGTGGAGGCCTTCAGCGATGGGGTCTATGCCATAGTGGCCACGCTCCTCATCCTGGACATCTGGTGAGGCCCACGCCCAGCCGCCCGGGCTTGTGGGACGGGTCCCCCGGTACCACCTGCCCCCCAAGGGGCCCCACCCCGGGCAGAGCTCCCAGAGTGTGGGGTTCTCCGTGCCAGCAGCCCCCCGTTGGGCTCTCCTGCCCACCCCCCAACCCGTCACGCCAGTGCCTCTGAGGCGTGCCTGCCTCCGGTGTGCCCCTCCTCTGGGCCTGCGGCTGCACCTCCGGACACTGCCCACCCGCTGGCAGCCTCGACTCCATGCTCTGTCTGACAGTCTGGCCTTTGGTCCAACTCTCTCTCGGTCACCCTTTGCTGCTGCAATTTGTGAATTTTTAAAACCGGGAGCAGATGTCCCCTGGTACTGATCTCTGAGGCCTAGACCTAAGCTTCCAGAATCATCTGCTGCTAGTGCCCATCCCCTCCATGAGCAGCGTGAGGGCTGGCTAGGGTTGGGGGCCGGCGAAGGGGATGTTCTTCCCTCAGTCTCTGCCCAGGGCCCCAGCTGCCCTCTTCCTGACCCTGAGGACCTCCCAGGGTCCCCAGGCAACCCCCCACCGGGCTTGCTTTCTTGCTCCCTCCCTCAAACCCTCGGGTTCCGCCCTGTCACTCACCCGTGGGTGCAGTGTCTCAGGCGCCCCATCCCCATGTGGGTTCAAGAGGGGCCCCCACCAGTGCTCTGGCCCTGCAGCTGAGGGCACGGCCCCATGACCTCCAGGAGGGGAGGGGACCAGGGCGCGACGTGCCTCAGTGTTGCTCCATTCCGTGACGGCTGCGGGCCCACCCCCGAGTGCACAGGCCGCTGCGGGAGGGCGGGGAGGCCTCATGGGCACCCCTCCGTGGGGGCCAGAGGGGCTGGGGCAGGTGCTCCTCGCCAGCTCCTGGGGTCCAGCAGGCAGGGCTGGGCTGCCGGTCAGCAAAGTGAACGGGGTCAGTTAAGCTTGAACTTCAAGTGAATGGCGCGGGATCGTGTGCTGCACTGAGTGTGTGTAGACGCAGGGTGGCGTGACTTTGGGGTCCCCGAAGTCCCCGTCGCCCCCTGAAGCCCACGCACGTGGCAATGGCGGCGGGGCAGGGCGGGGGCGGGGCCCGGCACCGCGCCGAGGCCCCTACAGGTGCCGCCCGTCCGCCCCCGCAGCTCGGACAACGTCCCGGACGCCAAGGACGTGGCGGAGCGGTTCCACGGCAGCCTGGTGGCGGCGCTGAGTGAGTTCGGGCCGCAGTTCCTGGCCTACTTTGGCTCCTTCGCTACAGTGGGCCTGCTCTGGTTTGCCCACCACTCGCTGTTCCTGCACGTGCGCAAGGCCACGCAGTGCATGGGGCTGCTCAACACGCTCTCGCTGGCCTTCGTGGGCGGCCTCCCGCTGGCCTACCAGCAGACCTCAGCCTTCGCCCGCCGGCCGCACGACGAGCTGGAGCGCGTGCGCGTCAGCTGCGCCATCGTCTTCTTCGCCAGCGTCTTCCAGTTCGCCATGTGGACCACGGCCCTGCTGCGCGAGGCGGAGACGCTGCGGCCCTCGGCGCGGTTCGGGGGCCGGGAGCACGCCTTCATGTTCGCCAAGCTCGCGCTCTACCCCTGCGCCAGCCTGCTGGCCTTCGCCGCCACCTGCTTCCTGAGCCGCTTCAGCACGGCCATCTTCCACCTCATGCAGATCGCCGTGCCCTTCGCCTTCCTGCTGCTGCGGCTGCTGGTGCGCCTGGGCCTGGCCCTCCTGCGGGCCCTGCGGGGCCTGGCCCCGCCAGCGCGGCCCACGGAGGGAGATCCGCAGGCCCCGCTGCTGCCTGCCCCCTGCTAGCCCCGCCCCCCCGGACCCGCTCTGTGGCGTCACGCAGCCCCCCTCTGTCGCAGGCGCACACGGGCTCACACGGCCATGGGGCGCTGGCAGTCCAGTGGCTCTGGTCCTGGGCCCCAGCCTGCCCCCACCCCATGCACAGAGCTCCCCAGTGGCCGCTGGGCCGCAACCCCCCCCCCCCACGCCGCTCCTACACACCAGTGGGAGACAAGATGGCAGCGCCCAGACTGTATTGTGGCGGACGCGAGTCACAGTGCACGTAGTGTGGGCTACACGGGAGGCCCCTCTGGGCACAGACACGAGACTGCAGGGCAGGCCCCCAGCCACACCCCACAGGTGGTCCCCAGACAGCAGCAGCAGGGCCCACAGGGCACAGACAGACTGGGGACACCACAGGGGTGAGGCAGCGGGCCACACACCCTGGAGGCACACGAGACACCACAAGCTGTTTGGTGCATTGTGGGTGCAGCTTTGGCAGAAGCTGGGGGGGAGGGGGGCACAAAATGGGCAGGGCCACATCTGAGGTTGAGGCAAAGCCACCAGCCCTGCCAGAGGTGCCAGCAGCAAAGGGACCCTGCCCAGGGTCAATAGTGGGGCCTCTGGGGCTGCCGGAGGTTCCCCAGGCAGGCCGAAGGTTTGGTCGGGTGCCTCCTGGGGTCTGAGGCGTGGGTGGTCCAGGCTCGGCCCAGGGGAGCTGGCAGCTGCAAGCAGCCTGAGGCCACGGAAGTCCTGTCTGCTCAGCAGACACTGGGAGCAGCCATGCTGTTTGCAAACGAGACGCAAAGTGCCGAGTGTCCTTGGTGATTAAAGCTGGTTCCCACAGGCTTTCTGCCGTCCCTGCTTCCTGGGCCAAGCCCGCTCAGTTCCGGTCCCTTCCAGGTACTTCTGCCCACCCCTCCCGCTGCCTCCGGCCACCACATGCCCTCCTCAGGGTGGTGGCCGAGCTGCCTGGCCTCCTCAGGCCCTGCTGCGCAGTGCGGTCAGTCCCAGGTCACAGACAGGCTTGCGGTGCCAAGGTCAGGAGGCCAGAGCAGCTGGTGGGCAGGCGCCCCATGTCAGTGCTGGGCACTCCCAGGGCCCAGCTGAGGTCCAGGGCTGCCCACTCAAAGGGCTCGGTTGGGGGGAGGGACACAGGGAGGCTGGCCCACCTGCCCCCCGTGGTGGTGGCCTGGGCCCCGGGGGGGGCGGCGGGGGTTGACCAGCAGAGCCCTCGTCCAGCCCGAGTCACGGGTGGGGAGGCAGGCTCGTGGGGCAGAGGGCCCGAGGCCAGGGCTGCAGGCACATCTGCCTACCGCTGCAGGGCAGGCCCAGGCTGCTCTGGAGCCCCCCTCTATTTAGGGCCTCCCTCAGGGAGAGGCACCCCATCTGCTCAGGCATCCTTGGGGGTCCCAGCCTTTTTGGGCTTCTGCTTGGCCTTCCTGAGCATGTGGACCTGTCGCAGGGCAGGTGAGGTCAGAGGGCAGCGCACTGTAAACCAACCACCCCAGGTCCCCAGAACACCTTCCCCCATCTTGGTGCATTTGATCAAGGGCAGGCAGTGGGGCCCCAGCCCCACCACTGCCCAGCTGACACCCCCTGAGGCCCCAGGGGGCCCATTTCCACAGCTCTTGAAGGGCTGGCTGACCTCTCCTGGACCCCAGGACCTCTGGGGGTCAGAGAAGAATGGGCCACACCAGGCCCCTCAGTCCCAGCCTGCCAGCATTGGGCCAACCTCACCCCCATTTCTCAGGCACAACCACAGCTCACCTTGGGGCCCACGGCCGAGATGATTATGTGGCCAGGAGCCTGCACCCAGGGCTCACCGTCCACCTGCACGGGTGTGGCTTTGAGAAGGGTGACTCGGAAGTAGGCACCCTGGGCGATGCGGATGCCAGAGCGCAGCCCACCCTGGACCTGGCCCTGGTGGGGGGAGGGTGGGGGGCTCAGCAGGCAGGGGTGTCTCGCGGGGCCTGCCCGCCGGCCACCCACCCGCCCACACTCACCATGTGCATGACGCCCGTCACCCCCACCACCTCCAACAGCCCGTCGTCCATCCGAGGTTTCTCAAACCTGGAGTCGTTGTCGGGGCCCCACAGGTCGGCCCCCGAGCCCCAGCTGTGCCAAGAAGGAGGGGTGCACAGGTGAGCGTGCAGGCTGCACACAGGCCCAGGGTCCCGCCCGAGCTGGAGCCCCCGAGAGCCCCGCCCACGACACCTGGGGATGTTGATGAAGATGAGGCCCTCGATGCTGGGCAGCTCCACCTCCTGCTGCTCCACCTGCAGCCGGATCTCCCGGTGCAGGCTGCGGGAGTGGCTCATCTTCTGCAGCCCGACCCGCACGTACACACCCTTGTTGTGGAACCTGCAGCGAGAGGGCGTGCGCCCGCTGCAGCCCCCCGGGACCAGCCCTCCACGCCCATCCCTGCCAGGAGTCTCCAGGAAGTGCGGGGGGGGGGGGGGGGGGCCGCCCCCACTCCAGACCTGCTCGTGAACTTGCTGGGCTCCTCCTCTCGGGCCTGATGGAAGTCCAGGCTCAGCTCTGCGTCGATGCCAATCCCACAGTAGTTGCTCATCTGCACGATCTGGGGACACCAAGAATTCTCCCGTGGCCAGGTCGGCCCCGAGCAGGCGCCACTGCCCTCCAAGCTGGGCCCGTGACGCCAGCACCGGGTGGGCGGCGGGTGGTGCAGGCCAGGCACCGCCAGCCAGCCCTGGGCTGTCACCCAGGACCCCCTGCTCTGCGCCTCAACTTCCCAGGGGGAGAAAAGAGGGGGGTCACCATAGGCCCCACAGCTGCCACACCCTTTCCCAGACACACGGTACCTTGGGGGGCTCCAGGTCAGCCATGCTGTTCTCCGTGCCGTTGGCCTCGTGAGCATCCAGCAAGATGGTCCAGCGGTCCACAAGGACGGCGTCAGCCTCGTCCACCGACACCAGCACGGAGAACAGGTCCTCCCCGCTGTAGCCCGCCCCCCAGCGGAGGACGCGGCCAAGGTCATTCCCTGGGGCAGGGAGACTCTGGTAACTCCACACCCACCGCCCCGCCCCAGGCCTCCACGGAAACCTGGGGCGGGAAGGGGGAAGGGGCGTGCCCACAGGCCCCGCCTCCCGACCCGCTGGCTGACCCCACCTGTGCCCAGGGGCAGGATGGCCACGGAAGGCTCTGGGCAGGCCAGCCGGTGCCGCGTCTCCTCCAGGGCCGAGAGCACCCAGCCCACGGTGCCGTCCCCGCCGCACACCAGCACCCGGAAGCGGGGCACCTGGGAGAACACGTGGAGCCTGGCGGCAGGGAGACGGGAGCTGTCTGCCACCAGCCTCGGCCGCGCGGGGAAGGGGGTGGGGGGCAGGAGGTCGAAGCCCAGCCGCCTGACGGGGCCACAGCCCACCCCTCACCCGAGACAGCCCTCGCCGTGCCGGCCCCAAACCCCGCCCTGTCCCCACCCGCCCACCCGCACCCACGGGTGTGTGGGAGCCCTTCAGGGGCCAGCCAGGCTGTGAGCGCTGCAGCAGGGATCCCGCCGGACTCACCCGGGAAGAGGCCCCCCGTTGGTCAGCTCGAAAACCTGGTGAGGGTTCAGCAGCTTCCGGAAACTGCAGAGCAGGTCCCGGCCCTTGAGGCCTCCGCTCTTGGGGTTCACAAACACGAGGAGGGGGCAGCAGTCTGGGGGCAGCTTCGTGTGCTAACGGACGGGGGCTGAGTTGTGGCAGGCGTCCCCCCCACCACACCCCCTGGGCAGTGACTGCCCCCAACCCGGAGCCCACCTGGCCCGAGCCAAGCCAGGGCCGCCCCGTCCTGAGGGAGGCGTGCACCGGGCCAAGGAGGCCACACGGCACCCCCAGTTTGCCAGACTTCTAGGGACACCCCCAAGGCACGGAGGTACCCACACATCTCTGGCCAGTGGGGCTACGATGAGGCCACCAGCCTGGGGCTCCAGGCACACAGGCCGTGGCCAGCTGCAGACATGTGTCCCCGAGGCCGTGCCCACCACCTTGTCCACGTGCCACAAGCACGGGCTGGACCCCACCTGCACCCAGAAGCCACCTGGTACACATGCCAGGACGCAGCTCCGAGGGCCATGCCCCACCGCCCCCCGAGTGGCAGCCAGGAGGCCAGGCTCATGGGGAGTCCATACACATTCCCTCAGCTCCAGATGAAGCCCCTGAAATCCTCCAAACAGTGCCCAGGACCCAGAGGGCAGGAGGCTGGGGAGCCCACAAGCAAGAACCAGGAGGGGCTTCGGTCCCACAGTGAGGTGGCTGGTTGACAGGAGACATACAGGCTGGGTGCAGGCCAGGGGCACGCTGGGGTGACACGTGGCCCGGCAGGCGGGGCTGCCCGAGGCACCGCTCACCTGCTGCCACTGCCTGCCAGCTCTGCCCCCAGGGCCCTGACCCGCAGGCTGCACCCACTGGCTGGCCGCCCCACCCTGGGCTGGCTCGGGTGGGTAGGGACAGCGGGGACCTGCCGGCGCCGTCTACCCGTCAGACCCTGAGCTCACTGCTGTCCCGCCTGGGGGCCAGGGACAGAGCAGCCATGGACACCAGGGGCTCTGGGGGCCACAGGGTGAGGACCACAGGCTCCTCAGGGAGGGCACAGGGCACGGGGTGGGGGCATAGGGCGTGGGCCCCTCACCCCACCCCGACCCTCACCCCAGAGCAGGAGCGGGTCGGCACCAGGGACCCCTGCTCCAGGCTGCGCTGGGTCTTCAGGGCAGCGTCTGGTCAGAGAGCGCCCCCTGCTGGCCCAGGCAGCCACAGTTGCAAGCAGGGGTCCCAGGGCCTGCTGGGCAGGTGGACGAGGCCCTGCCCAGTGACCCCAGGAGGGCAAGGGCCATGGGGCGTCCTCGAGGTCCATACAGGCCTCCCACGTGTGTGAACTAGACCTGGGCAGCCAACCCCCGAGTGTGAGACGAAACCAGCCACAGAAGCCAGGGCCCCCAGTCCCAGCTCCCACTCACCAGCACGTCCGGGAGCACCAGGGCAGTCAGCGGCCGGCCCTGCACGGCCGTGTCTTTGACCAGCATGTACAGCCGTTCGGCCTCTGCGAAGCAGGCCGCGTCCAGCACCACAGCACCTGGGGCAGGGGGACTGTGAGCACAGGCCACAGCCGGTTTCAGATAAGCCCACCCAAAGGCGCCTGCACAGCCCCACCCCTGGGGAGCCTTCATGGACGGCTGGACATCCCCGAGACAGGACATGGTGGGTGGACGTCGGCAAGGCCACTAGGACGCAGGATGGAACGGCAGGGCAGGTCCTCGCTCCCCGGACTGCCGAGCCCCAGGGACCCGCGGGGGACGAGCCCACAGGAAGGGGGACTGGTAACTGCTGAGGACCCACAGAGGGGGCACGGCTCCGGGCACCGTTCCCCCATTTCTGGTAGACGTCGAGTTTTCGGTGGGAGGGATGTGAGCCCGTGGGCGGAACGGTGACGCTCTCTGGCCTCAGTCCTGGTTTCCCCCACAGGGGTCCCCGGGAGGAGAGAGGGGAGTCGGGGTGAACACGGTGCGGCCCCACGGGGGCCAGAGGGCGGGGTTCTCCCTCCCACTGCCCGGCCACCCGACTGCGCGGGGTGCGGCTCACCTTGGGAGGCGTAGACATGGCTCACGGACACCAGACCCGCTGCAAAGACAGACCCGCTGCGGTCGGGGTGCGGGAAAGAGCCGCGACCAAGGGGCCCCCAGCGCCTCCAGACGGCTGCCCCCACCCCTGCTTGGCAGTGCCCGGCCGCTCTGCTCGGGGGAAACTGCATACCACACGGGGGGCCAGGGACCCCGCGAAAGGGCACCCCCAACACCAGGTGCAGCGGGGCCCGGAGAAGAGAAGGCAGAGACTGGGCCTCAGGAGGCTTAGCAGCCCCTCAGAGCAGGGGCCCCTGCCAGGGCCCGGGAGGTGTGGGGAGGCCCGCTGGCTCGGTCGCCCGCTGGGCAAGGGCTGTGACTCAGAGGGGGGCGCTGGAGGGCCCGGCCTCACCTAGCAGCCCCTACAGCCTGTCTCAGGACCCCCGCCCTGTCCCAAGTGGCCAGTAGCCCCAGGCCAGCCCAAGTGATCACACCTTTCATGGCCACAGCCTCGTCCAGCAGACTGCTGTACTCCTGCAGGGACAGGCCAGGAGGCAGGCCGCCAATGAACAGGGAGACTCGGGGGGCCACAGGCCTGCTCTCAGCCAGGTAGAAGCGAGTCTGATTCATCTGCCGCAGGGACGTCTGCGGGCGGGGGGAGTGGTGGTGGTGCTGAGCAGAGCACAGCCCGGCAGCCCATGTCAGGCCCCTCCACCCGCACCACCCAGCCAGGGCCCCTGGGAGGGTCCCCAGGCTGAGCCACACCAGAGAGAAGCGGACAGGGTGGAAGGCACAGCTTCCTCCCTGCACCCTCAGGGGCTCCGAGGTCCCAAGCTCCAAACCCAGCTTTCCAGGAGCAGGTGACCCGTTAGGACGCAGATGGACCTGCCAGGCCCCGAGGGGGCACTCCTGTCCAGGACAGCCAGCTGCCCACCAAGGTGGCCACAGGTTCCTCTCTGCGAGGTAGAAGCCATAGTTAAAGGCCAGCAGCACCCAGGGGCCAGCGTCCACACCCACTGACCTGCCGGATGTCACGGAGCCGGTCGAGCAAAAGCTCTTCATCAGCCAGCACGGTCCGCTGGACTACATACAGGGTGGGACACACAGCGTCAGCCCGGCACCCACCCCTGCAGACGGCCGCCCCAACACCCCAGGGCCCCGGGGACAGGCTGGTTGGGGCATCGGCTGGGGGCCACCCTCTCACCTTGCCTGCTGCCCATGAGGACCTCCACCAGCTGGAAGCTCTCAGGACCCTCGGCCTGCGGGGACAGAGGTGGGGGTATCAGGCGGGAGCCAGGCGCCACCTCCCCAGGACACCCAGAGGGGGCATCCACACCCGGCCGGGGCGGCTGCCTGGCCCACTGGGAGGCCAGGACCCGCAGGCCCAGGGTACACACCTGGCGCCCAAGCAGCGGGAGGACCTCCAGCACCACCATCCGAGCAGTGCTGTCTGCGGTCACGCGAATGGACACATAGGCCACGCCCACCCTGCGGGGGACAAGCTCAGGAGCTCTGGCCACACCCCCAACCCTCCCGGTGCCCGCCGTGGGCAGGCCCTGTGCCCAGGGCCCGGGTCTCACTTGAGCCAGGCGGGGTAGACCTTCAGGACGTCCTGGGTGCGGGGCAGGGCGCGGATGATCTGGGCCTCGGCCACAGGAACACTGTCCGGGGGCCCGGGGCCCCTGCTGCCCTCCGCCTCCGCAGCCCCGCCGCTCTGGGCCTGGGCCCTGGCCCCGGGGTCGCCAGACCGCAGCGCTGCCGGGAGCGCCTGCAGCTCGAAGTCACCGGGGTCCTCCGTGATGTAGTAGGCTCGCAGGGCTGCCTCCTGCGGGGTGGGGTCTGGGGTAGAAGAGCTGCCCGCTGGGGCGCCCTGCCGCCGCCCAGGGGTGGGGGAGCGCTTACCAGCACCTCCTCGCTCCCGGCCAGGCGCGGAACGCTGATGACGCGGAAATGACCCCGATGCACAGCGTCGCTGCCGTCAAAGATCCTCAGCGTCTGCTTGTCTGGCCCTGGGGGAAGGGGCGTGACCCGCGGAGGGATGGGGTCAAGGGGTGGGGGCCAGGGCCGGGGCCAGGAAGGGGTCGGGGACTGGGCACCTACTTGACTCCTGCGGAGGCACCTCTCTGCCCGGGCAGGCGGGAGCGCTTCCGTCCGCCGCGGGGTCGCCCTCGCCTGTGGGATGCGCACAGCGGGCCTCTCACTCCCGCCCCACCCGCCCCGGCCCTGCCCGCTGCCCCGCGCAGCCCCGCCCCGCGCTCACCGTGCTCGGGGACCGCACTCTCCGAGATGCGGAAGCAGTGCATCTTGCTGAAGTTGCGGGACAGCAGGCGCACGCACCCGGGGGGCAGGACCATGGTACGCAGGCGCCCGAACGAGCACTCGGGGGCGAGCGCCGCGGAGCACACTGTGTGGACCTTGGGGGCGGGGGGCACAGCCTTGAACCTGAACCTGCGGACAGGCAGGTCCAGGCCAGCCCTCCGGGATCCGCAGGACTGCCGGCTCCTGCAGGGCCTCGCCCAGAGGGGGACCCTACTCGCAAAACAGGCCCCCGCCCCAAAAGTTCCGCACCCATAGAAAGGAGGCGCCCCTGCCCGCCCCACCGCACCTGGACGCCGCACCACTCGCAGCGCAGACCCGCCAGCACGTCGGAGGAGCCGCAGGTCCTCCGGCAGACCTCGCAGCGGGCGCCCGAGGGCAGGTTCCCCTCCCGCCAGTGGTGGTGGTGCACGTCCTGTGGGGGGAGGGGGTGCGTCAGCAGGCTCCGTCCGCCCCGCCGCCGCCCCCGCCCCGGCCTGCGAGTCCAGCCACTCACGTGGTCTCGGTGCCCGTCCTGGTGGCACTGGCGGCAGTCGCTGCAGGCGAAGGGCACACAGTCGGGGTGAACGTGCAGCTCACACACTGGGGGGTGGGCAGCGTTAGGGGCCTCTCGCCGCTCCCCACTGGCCCTGCCCCCCTCGCCCCGCGGTCTGTAAGCTTCCTGTGCCTGAACTGCAGCTCAGGGACAGCCCCCCACCTCTCCCCGGGAGGGGGGGGCCCACCTCCATGTGCAGCCAGCAGCCAGACCCTGCTGACCGGCCTGGGCAGCTCTAGAGCCCTGATCACCCACCTCCACCCTGCCCCTCAGGCCACCTGGCTGGGCCACCTTGGGCAGCAGGGACGGGGACCCTGGGCCAGCTGTACCTTCACAACGGAGTGCGGGGGCCTCCAGGCTCTTGCGGCACACAGCACAGAACTTGCGCTTGTAAAGCCCCCGGGGGCCGAAGCAATGGGCCACCGGGACCTGGAGGGGCAGAGCACAGCCTCAGCCCGGGACCTGCTGCCAGCCCCCACCCCGCACCCTCCACCCACACCCATCACACCCCCACACCACCTGCCTGAGTGCCGCAGTGCCCCCAGACCCTCCGGCACAGTGCTCACACGGTGCTGTGAGGGGCCCCCTGGGACTGCCCTGCACAGCCACGGCCCCACTCTCTGTGGGGCCAGCGCTGCCCTGGGCCTCCCGCGGTGACCCCACAAAGTCCCAGCTGCAGGGAGTGAGGGCACCCCTGCTGGTCCTGCCCCCCAGCTGCGCTGCCCAGAACGCGCCGGCACCGACCACTTCCCAGTTCCGGCCCCCTGCGGTACATGTGGGCAACCCGAAGGGAGCACAGGGGGCGGGGGGCCTGCCCACGGGCAGGGGGGCCGTACCGGGGACCACGGGACAGGTAAGAACCAGCGGGAAGTGAGGGGTGGCTGCTGCCCTGGGAGAGGCTCGCAGGCAGGGGAGCAGCGGTCGAAGCTCGGGAACCGGTCTGGCACAAAGCAGCACTCCCACCCCCGGCCCCCAGGCTGGCCCCGCTGCCCTCCCCATCCAACCGGAGGCCTGAGCCCCAGCTCCAGCCCTGCCTGCCAGAGCCCCTCCCCGCCCCTCCGCCCACTCGGCACGCTGGGTGCCCGCACCCCAGTACGCACCCGGACCAGGCTGGGCGCCACGCTGGTGCAGGGGGTCTTCACCTGCTTCAGGCACTTCTCGTGGGACATGAAGTTGCAGACTGTGGGAACAGAGCCGCGCGAGTTGGCCTCTGTCCTGCCCGGGAACCCGGAGGCCCCAGGAATGGCGGCATGCAGATGGGCGGCCCCAGCCGGCAGGCCCACCGAGGGCCAGGGCGGGGCAGCAGCGTCCTGACGGGGGGAGTCCCCGTCACGGGGGGCCCACTCGGCCACAGCTGCTGCGGCCACCCCCTGCAGGGCGGGTCACTGCCGGCTCCCAGCCCACCCCAGCCCACCCCACCCCACCGTGCGAGCCACAGGGAGCGCGGGTCCCACCACCCACGTGCTTGGCAGCAACGGGACGCTGTGGCAACAGCCTCCCCCGACCCTCTCGGAAGCACCAAGACACACCTGCCCTCTGCCCCACCCACCCCTCACCCGGAGAGAGTGCCCAGAGTGTGCATGGAGCAGGGGTCTGATGGCTGCAGCCATCCCGGGTGACGTATCTGGTGCCCCGAGAGTGGCCCCTGCCCCTAGGCTTGGCTCTCCTTCCAGTCTCTAAGAGGGGCGGGCAGGTGGATGGGCACCTGGGCACACCCCCCAGACCAGCTTTGCCAGGGACATCCTCCCCAACCCCACAGCTGCATGCACCCCCAATTAGGCCTCCCACAAACCCTGTCTGCTGGGACCCACAGCCAGTCTGTGCTGGGCCGGGACCCCACTGAGGCTGGTGGGATGGCTGCCCCTGCCCCTGTCCGGGTTGGGCGGGCCAGAGGCCCTGAAGACAGTGACCACTCAGACCACACTGTGCTCCCGAGGCCCACCTAAGAAGGGGCACCCCCACTGGTCCTGGGGGGGCCCAGCAAGACTCAGGCTCAGCTGGGAGATGGACTCAAAGATGGTCAGTGGGGGGAGGCCAGGAGTGGCCAGAGCGGCCTCTAGTAGCAAGTGCAGCAGGGGTACACCCGTGAGGATGGGGGCCTGGGGTGGGGTGGGCTGGACCCCGCTGCAGGGGCCCGGGAAGTGGGCAGGCGGCAGAGGGGTGACTCTGCAACACAGCCTTGGGTGAGACTGCCCACGGGCCTTGAGGCGGCTCCATCCCAGGCTGGCAAGAGCAGCCCTGAGGCCTGCTGTCCCAGAAAACTCCAGGAGCAGCAGTCTGGGCTGGGGTACGAGAAGTGGGGAGACACAGAGGCCGAGGTGTGAGCCCCATCGGCCTCCCCTCCCAACAGACAGGCTGGCTCCGCCACAGAAGACAGACAGCTGCTGTGGGCAGGCGGTGCCCGGCTTCCCCTCTGGCTCGGGAAGATAGCGGCCATCACCGCACACCACGCATCCTGGGCACTCCTGCCGGGAAGGGGCCCTTCCTCCACAGCCTTATCAGGCTCCTCTGCTTGCAGAGGTCGCCAGCCCCTTCTCCACGGAGGGGGGAGGAGATGCACACAGCTGCCCAGGGAGGCCGCCGTGTCATCCCCACGCCCAGCCTCTCTCTCCATGAGCTGCCGGGCCCTTCATGCCCGGAGCCCTGCCTTCCCCAGATCCCCCCCGTGTGGGGGCCCTGGGTCGAGCCTCAGACCTGGGGCTGGCTCGGCCTGTGTCAGCAAGTCTCCCGCCATAGGGGAGCCTCCTGGTCCTCCAGGGGGGAGGCAGGGCGGTGCGATGTCTCCAGCGTGACAGAAGACCCAGGGGCAAACACCCTGACACCAGCCTCATAGAGAAGGTGTCCTGTACGAGGGGCCCCGACTTCTCCCTACCCAGATCGAACCACGTCTCTACAGACCTGTGCCTGGGTTGTGACTTTGTCCCCACGACCAAAGGCCTGCCTCCCTGGGCAGGGCAAGAGCTCCCCACCCCGCCACCCTCAACATCCCTGGGCAGCAGGGTGGGGTCCCCAGGCCTGCCCCCCTGCCCTGAGGAGGGGCACAGGACTAGAAGAGAGCAGACCCTGAAGCACACACCCCGGCTGCCCAGGAACCAGAGGAGGGAGGGCCCTTTTGCCCAGCCGGCAGCTTGGCAGCTGCATGGGAGCCCTGTCGGGGCATGCCGTACTTGGGGCAGTAGGCCCCAGAGCCGGCTGTCCGGGAGCCCGAGCCCGAGCAGAGCAAACACCAGGCCCCTGTGGGCATCAGAGTGCACGCACCTGAGCACGAATGGACCAGCATCAGGGTGCAGAGGCCGGCCGGCTGGGCCAGCCCTGCCTGGGGGAGCCGGCCTGTTCAGGGTGGGTTGGCTTCATCCCCCAGTCACTGCACCTGTGTCCTCTGGCTCACCCTGCCTGACTCTGGGCGTTGGGAGCCACGCTCTTCCCCCACTGGATTCTGACCCGGGTGAGGAAGCCCAGGGAGTCCTGGGGAGGGGCCGCGGGGACCCGGGACCCCGAACCCCGGACAGAGCTGGTCCTCATCACCTCCATGGGAAGGCTCTTCCCGCCCGGTGGGAAGGCCAATGCTGGGCCACAGCGCAGGGGCCAAAGGTGAGGCGCCCGTTTGGGGCCAGGGGCTGCGGTCTGCGATGGGGTCGCGGGCGCTCACCGTCGCACAGGAAGCCAGCCAGCCCCCAGATGAAGTCGGAGCAGAGGTGGCAGTAGGTGGGCTTGGTGAGCGTCACCTTCCGGAAGGTGTGGCCCGGTGCAGCGGGGCCCGGGGTCCTGGCGCCTACCCGCTCCCGCCCCGACCCGGGCTCGGACCTCGGCCCCAGCCGCGCTCGGCCTCCGTTGCCCAGATCCGGGCTGGAAGCCGGGCTGCCAGTGCGCGGCGAGCCGCCGCCGAGCCAGGCGCGGGGCCCGGGCTCGGCCGCCGCCGCCATACTCTGCCCGGGCGGCCGGGGCTCCGGCGGCTGGCGAGAGCCGGGTGCGCGCTGCGGAAAGAGGCCGTGGTCCCGGGTCTCCCCCGCAATCCGCGCCGGGCTTCCGACTGCGCCCGCCGCCACTGCGCAGGCGCGCACTCTCGGACCCCGCCGGGCCCGGCGGCGGGGATGGGCTGGACCTCGAGGCTGAGTGGGGTGCGGCTTCTTGGGCGGGGCCTGAGGAGGAGGGGCGGGCAGGAGATAGGGCGGGGGGCGGGGCTTAGGGAATCGGGGCCTACCGGGGCAGGCCCGAAGGGCGGGGCCAGGTTGGAGGCGTGGCCCGGGAGGGAGGCGGGGCCTGAGGGCGGGAGGTGGGGCGGGCCTGCAGAGCGGAGGTTCTACCCAGGGTCCCCACGGAGCTGGGCGAGGCGACCCGGCTATCAGAGGAGGGTTCCGGTGGCAGCAGGCCGCCGGCCTGAGCCCGGGGCCGGGACTCGGCTCTCTGCCCGCGGCTTCCCGACACCGACAAGAGGCGTTTGCACCTGCGGCGTCCAGGCGCGCGCCTGCGCAGACCGACGGCTCTTACGCGGTCCCGGGATCCATCCTTTGGCTCGCGGTTGTGCAGGGCGACCCAGCGCGCGCGAGGCACAGCCTGCGCGCACCCCAGGGTGGGCTCGCGGTCAGGCTGGCGCCCACGTGGAGGGGGGCCATGGCGACGGCCCTGGGCTGTGCGGGCTTGGGGTCGTCGGACGCCCGGCCCCTGTCCTCACCACAAACGGGGACTGAGGCTCCCGGCCTGCGGCGGCCAGGACTGCCACGCTTGTTCGCGGCGAGATGCCCCCTCCCATCAGCTCTCCCTTTGGAAGAGCCGGCGGGGCCGGCCTCACTCCCTCTGCGCCCTGGCCGAGCGTTCCTGCCTCAGGCTGTCCTAGACCCCTCTCCGGCATGAAACCCCTCCCCATCGCGCTCTCAGGCCGACATTGAACCCTCACCGCCAGCTCCCACTCCGCACGCCCGGCCCTGCCAGCGGGGCACCCCAGCGTGCACAGCACTATCTTGTCGGGGCAGCGCTGGGGACGTGTTCACTCGGTCGTCTTGCCCCCTCGCCTGCCAGCACTCCAGGGCCCCTGTTCCCGTGAGCCCCGCCGCGGAGTGCAGTGTCCGTGGCCAAGGTGAGCATCGTGGGCAGAGGGGCTTTCTGGGGACCCATCCGGTTCCTGCCGAGTCATGGGCTGCCCTCCAACCAGGTCCCCACCTCAGCACTGCGACCATGGGCTGCAGGGCCTTGGAGAAGCTGGCTCCTGTGGGTGCTGGAAAGGGTGGGGTCCCAGAAGAGAAGAAAAATGGGGCGGGGCGGGCATCCAAACGGGAGAAAAGAGGGTGTGAAGGCCCTGGGATGGGGGGAGCCAGGAAAGCCAAAGCACCCATTCCCATGGGATTCCTCAGACAGTGTCCATGAGCTGCAGCCCAGCCCCCAGCTCTGAGCTCAGCTCCCTGCCCCTCCTCCCCGTGGGGGAACCTTGAGCCCAAGCGCTGTAAGCTCCTGGGTCCCCTCCTCTCCGCCTCTGTCCTCAGCACCCCCCCCCCCCCCGAAACTGCCCTCAGTCAGGTCACGGGTGACACTGCATATAACACACGTTTGGCCACATACACAGCTCGGCCAGCAGCACTGTCTCAGCCTGAAGGAGCTGCCGGACACACGGACTATCTGAAAGGCCAGTCTCAGCCTCCCTGCACTCGGGGGTGCCCCCAGCACCAGGCTCGGGGATGGTCGTAAGCAGTGGAATCACCAAGAAAATGCACAAAAATGCAGAAAACGTGGCACTAAATAGATGGCAAGAAGGGCGCCTGTTTCCAGTCTGAGCTGAGACAGGCCAGAGTCACCTCGATCCACTCAGAGGATGTACGTGGCGGGTTTTTCAGGGGGCTGTCCCCAAGGGTCCGCTGTGGGGTTACAAATAAACCTGAGTGGGTAGATGGATTCACAAGCACGGGATCTGGGAGTATCGCGGACCAGCTGCGCCTGCAGCACAGAGGCGCCCCCTCCAGTGGGGGCTCACCATGCAGTGGGGCTTCTGGTGAACGGGCCCCCTTGACTGGCCTTCTCCCCACATCCTCAGGCCGGGAAGAGGCCCCTTTGTGGAAGCCTTGTTTGCCTTTGGACACTTTTTTTTGCATCTATACTTTGTATCAAAAGAAAAAGCACAAAATAAATACATTTTATGTTGCATCTTTTTACAATGATTTCACAATGCCATTTTCCAGGGAGAAAAGAGAAAGACCACTGAGCCCCTCTGGCCCAGCTGATTGGAAACCCGGTCAAGACGCTTGTTTGCAGAGGCTCCCTCTGCACAGCTCGCCGCCGGCTCTGCCACACCCACTGTCAGGACTGCCGTCTCGTTTGGAGAGAACGCAGCCAGGTCTCTTCCACCGGCCAGCTGGAAAGTGTGGGTGCACTTTCTGTGCTCTGCTAATCTAAGATGCCCCTACCGATCGGATGGCCTTCTTCCACCGTGTCCTTGTCACATTGCTATGAGGTTCCTGCTTGTCTTGTCAGTGCCATCCGGTCCAGTCAGCAGTGTCCAGCAGTCTGTGTGACTCGTTCCTCTTGGGCAATTGCCATGCACGTCCCTGGATGCACCAGCATGTCTGGCATTAACTTCACGGTGCAGAGAAGTAACTGCAGGCCATGTAAACTACATCTGTCTGACCCCGACCAATGTTTCCACAGCGTGACTTCCCCTTGGCCAGATCCCGAAAGTATCGTCACCTCCCAAGGGCCCCCCAGCAAGAGGGGAAGTGTGACAGAGGGAACCCAGGACAGTGTGGACACATCCAGGGTCACAATATCTTAGTTTAGTAAAGTTGACAGAACCACATGACCCCATAGTGATGGCCCTTTGTGAATGCAGGCCACTGTGTGCCCCAAGGCGCCCAGTGCCACGCTGTCTCACTGCTCTGGCCTCGGGGCCCATCCAGGACAGCACACACCTTCCGGTGCGTTTCAGGTGTGGGCAGGACCAGGTCCCCCAGAAGCCGAGTGCTGGCCTTGTCTGGCCCCTTGGGGTCCTGCACGGTGGCCCTTCCCAGTCACCAGAGCAGCAGCGAGGCGCCTGTGTTCAGAATCTGTGCCCAGGATTCGTTCTAATGAATGTGGTCGGGTGTGGTGAGGTGACAGAGACCGTCACCTGCCTCTGGAGGAACAAGCGGCCGCTTACATCCCCAGGAGAAGCAAGTGCGCTGCACCCATGGGGGCTCGTGGGGAAGCCCCACCCGGGCCAGGGGGTAGATGCTGGAGCCAGGAGAGTGTGGCCCTGAGCCCCGAGTGGGGCCCTCACAGGAAGGAGAGGGTGGGGCAGCGCCGGGGTGGGTGGTATGAGCGCACTCAGCAGCCTGGCCTGCAGGGAGGGGTCCCTCGCTGTCCAGCACCTGGCTTGGTGTCTGAGGGTGAGGTGGGGAGCTGGTGGAGCAGGCTCTGGGTGGCTCTTTGCCATCGCTGGCGCCCACAGGGCTGGGGGGGGCACCAGGAGGGGCAGTGTCTCCCAGACCAAGGCCCCAGGAGTCACAAAGACAGAGAACAAGCAGTTGCAGTTGGTACAGTCAGGGGAAAACAGATGGGGGGGGGGGGCGGGAAATGGTGTCACCTGTGTAGAGATACAAGCCAGGCTTTAAGAGAAAAAACACTTTGTTTGCGAGAAAGAGGAGGGGAACGCCCGCTGTGGGCAGGCCTGTCCCGGGGAGAGTGCTGCCCGGGCCCAGGGGCCCCCGCTGCCTGCCTTCTCTTCTCTCAGCCAGAGACAGAAGTGAAAAGTCAAAAATATATACATGTGTCATATACACACACACACACACACACACATGAATGTATGTATAAGGCCCTGTACTCACGTACCCCTGCCTCCGTGTGGTGCTGCCCTGTTCCCCGGGGGCTGTGGGCACGAACGCCCCCTCCACAACAGCCAGGGCTGCGCTGCCTTCTCACCCAGCTGACCGCGGCAACCCCCAGCCGCAAACTCCACAACAGCCTCCAAGTCTCTCTTCGGAGGTCGGGCGTCTCCCAAGGCCCGTTCCCCGCAGCCTCCCCCTCACAGACTTCTAGAGCCACTCGGATAATCCAGGATAATCTCCGTGTCTCAAGGTCCTTACCTTAATCACACCCGCAAAGTCCCCTCACCAGCTAAGGTCGGACTCGTGGGGCTGGGCTGCGGCCCGTGGGTCACACTCCGTCCCCTCCCCGCCGCTTGCACGCCATTGTCACACGTGGTCATCCCCCGGAGGCGCTGCAAGTCCCCCGCGACACCGTAATCACCGTTCCCAGGTCGCTCCTCACCGGCCGTCTCCGGCGCCCCCTCCCCCCCACCCCCGGGGTGCGGCAGTCAGCCGCCTCCGGGAAGGACGCCGTTCGCTCGCCTTCTCCTTCGGGACGAGTGCTCTCCGAGCTGGTTTCTGTGAAACACCTTTTGGCCCTTCGCTGGTGAAAGCTCACCGTCCGCCGGACTTAGAATTCCAGGTGCGCAGCCATTTTCCCTGAGGACGCCCAGGTCGGCAGCCGCTGCACCCGGGGGAGGTGGCCGGCCCTCCCGGCGGCGGGTCTCCGCGCTTCGCCACCACTTCCTGGCCCTGCCGGCGGCTCCCACGGCTTCTAGAACACCATCAGCTCCTACCTCTCGGAACGCCTACCGCTGTGTCGCCGACCTAAGGGACAGGACGCCGGCTGACTGCAGAGTGGGCCCTGCCGCCTGGGAGGGGCCGTGCAGGGCCAGGCTGCACGCCGAGAGGTGTGCGGCTGTCTGACCACCGGGCAGGTCTGCACAGTTTCAAGCGCACACACTCCCCCCGGGCGGCCGCTCCGCTCACAGCCAGCTCAGGCCGCCCACTGCCTCCTGGAAACACACACTTGGCTTCCCAGACGCAGCCCGTCCCCAACCACGCATGCGCCTTTCCAACAGCCCCGCTTTCAGAAAATACGCCCCCATCCCAAAACGCAGGTGTCACCTTTGATCCTGCTCTTCTTCCCCCATCCAACCCATCAGCTGGTCCTAGTGCCCCGCGTGTGGCCACCTCTCCGCAAAGTCTGAGCCGACCAGCGGCCGCCCGCCCCGCCCATCGGGCCCCTCCGGACGCATCCACCGGACAGCGCTCTCCCTAGCGCCGCCGGCCAGAGAAGCAGGAGAGCGTTTCCAAGGGTCCCCGCGCCGGCTCGCAGGGCAGGACTGCCATTCCCGGCGGCGCGGCTGGGGCGCGGGGAGGAACTTGCCAGGAGAAGCAGCAGTCCAACTCCCACGCTCTGCAGGCTGCCTCGCTCACCTAAGCCCCACCCACGCCCACCGCCCTGGCCCCGCCCACACCCTCGCCCACAGACCACCGCTCACCTCCCCAGCACTGTGCGCTCACACCCCCAACCTGCCCACCTAAGCCCCGCCCAACCCCAACTTGCTCAGGCCCTAAGGACCCGCCCCTTGATGGCGGTCATGTGGCGCGCGACCCGGAGGCGGAACCGGCCGGAGTGGCGCAGATCTCGGCTCCGGGAGCGCCGAGGACCCCGAGGGCCTGCAGGGGCCGGGGTGTCCCCGCTCCGCGCCCGGGCCATGCCCGCCTCGGCAGAGTGCCCCCCGGGGCCCGGGCCCGTGCAGCTCGTGCTCCTGGCTGCGCTGCTGGCCTCGTCCCCAGCGGCCCTGGCCGAGGCCCCGCACCTGGTGCGCGTGGACGCGGCCCGTGCGCTGCGGCCCCTGCGGCACTTCTGGAGGAGCACTGGCTTCTGGTGAGCGTCACAGGCGGGGAGACTGAGGCTGGAGCGGCCCATCTTACCTCTATCCCGCCGCGCACTTCTCTTAAACCTGGACCGCGCACCCCGCTCCCCGGCCTCTGGGACCCCCTTGTGGTGCGTGGAGAGACCCTTAGGCTCCTGCGCCCACGGCACACAGTAGGTGCTGCTAGGTGAAGAAGACCGTCCAGGACAGCTCGCTCCTTCCTCTGGGGTCCACTCTCAGTCAGAGTAGGGTCTCCGCAATGTCCCCCAGCTCCGGGGATGAGGTGGGGGGTTCTAGCTGAGAGGGGACCCTGAGTGGTGGAGGCCTGGGGGCAGGCCCTGAGTTTGCCTGGTGGTGGAGCCTGGTGATGGGAGGCAGACCAGGCCCTGGAAGGGGCGGTGGCTCAGGACCCTATTCTTTCTGCAGCCCAGAGCCCTCCCGGGGGGCAGCCCCCGTGCTGTAGGACATCCCTGCCAGGGCACCTGCCCCCGCACCTGCGTGTGTCCCCCCCCCCCGCGTGTCCCCAACCCCCTCTGTGTCAGGCCTTGAGCTGAGGCCTGCCACTCACTGGTAAGGCAAGGAGCAGGGTGGGGATGTGGTCCTCTCTCCTCTGAGGGGCCCCTACCCAAACCACGAGACTTCATACCACTTCTGACCGTAGAGATCACTTTATTACCCCGAAGACAGTGTAATGCACGGGCGGACACCCCCAGGCTGTGTGCGGGGGCCAGGCCCTGGCTTCGCAAACTCGGGGTGTTGGGTGAGGCTGCTCTGTGGGTGTCCCCCACAGGTACCGATGCCCCCACATCCTCCTTCTGTCTCCAGCCCCCCACTTCCACACAACCGGGCCGACCAGTACGACCTCAGTTGGGACCAGCAGCTCAACCTGGCCTACGTGGGCGCCGTCCCCCATGGTGGCATCGAGCAGGTCCGGACCCACTGGCTGCTGGAGCTCATCACGGCCAGGTGGGTGACAATGGCAGAGGCCGCCTGGGTGCTGCTGGGCAGAGCCCACTGGGTGGAAGTGGAATCCAAGGCTGTGTCCACCACGGGGGGCAGTGGGGTGCAAGCTGGGCGAGAGCTCTGAGGAGCCGTACACTTCCCAGCAAAGTGTCCTCTGGGGAAAGGATGTCACCTCCCTGCCCTGGGCTCCCGGGGGCCACGGGTGCTGGGCCAACCCCAGGATCTGACACAGCTGGCTTCCTGCCAGAGGCCACTGTGGAGGCTCCGGGTGTGGCTGGCGCTCCGGCCCTGGCTCTGTGGCGGGACCCAGCTCCGCAGGTGCGCAGGTGCCCTGTGCTGCGTTCGGGTCAGGCTGTGCAGGGAGGCCGCCCCAGGTCCGGGGAGAGGCTGCGCTGGTCTCGCCGCCGTGGGCCCTGGCGGGCCTGGCCGAGCCCAGGCACGAGGTGTAAGGGACACTTGGGTGTGTGTTGGGGGCCCGGAGAGACACAGAGACCCTTACGCCCCAGCCAGAGCTGCCAGCTAGCTCCCACCTGGTGGCGTGCGGGCCGCAGGCGTCAAGGGACCAGGGTCCTTTCGGCACCATGGGGGCCCCGTGGCTGTCTCGGGGCCCTCGTTCAAATGCGATGGTAGCGCTGAGTGTCGACCCGGCCCCCACGGCCCCACAGACCCGCAGCACTGGCGTCCAGCTCCGCACCCTGGGGGCGTTTGTGTCAAAGGCTCCCTCGTCCCTCCGGGGAGGAGGTGGGACCCACGGCCTCGGGAGAATCTGCCTGGGCGACGGGCGGTGCGAGGACTCGGAGGGAGTGGGGTCTGGGCCGGGGCCGCCTCCGCTAGAGCGAGGAGGCGGAGGTCAACAGCCCCTGGGGCCAGGCTCGGGCCGCCTGCACGGCACCGTGCACGGAGTGGAACAGCTGCCCCTCCTCGTCCGCCTCCCCCCGGTCCTCCCCGAGGAAGCCCCCTCTCCTCAGGGCGTCCCTCACGGAGGGGCTGCAGCAGGCCAGGAGCAGGGCGATGCCCAGGGCCCTGTAGTCTCCCCGCAGCTGCCGCAGGGTGGCCAGGCCGGCCGCGTCCAGGAACAGCAGCGGCGCGCAGTCGATGACCACCGCGTGGAAGCCGGCGGCCTCGGGCACCAGAGCAGCCACGTTGCTCCCCGGGCCCCGGCCCGTGTCCTCTGGGGGCTCTCCCTCGACGACCCCCGCCTCGGGGCCCCACTCCTTCCTCCTGGCAACTGCACGCCCCACGTCCAGCCCCGTGAGGCTGTAGAGGGACCTCAGGAAGAAGTCCTTGTTGGCGTAGTGCAGCGGCCCTGCAAAGCGGAAGACCTGCACCCCAGGCTCGGGGACCAGGCCCTCGAACTCCGTGGCATCCTCATAGAAGCCGGAGCCCCCGATGCGGGCGAGCAGGGCGGCGTGTGGGCGCTGCGTGCGGCCGATCAGGCTGAGCAGCGAGAGGAGCAGACCGGCCAGCAGCCCGGCCTCCACGCTGACCAGCACGCAGGTGGTCGCCGTGGCCGCCCAGACCAGCGCGTCCGCCCGGCTGAGCCGCCACAGCTGCGGGAGGTCTCTCACCTTGCGCAGGGCGCCCCGCAGGCTGACCACGATGACGCAGCCCAGCACGCTCCGCTGCAGGTCCCGGAACAGGGGCGCCAGCACCAGCAGCACCAGCAGCACCACCGCGGCACTGACCACACTGGACAGCTGCGTGCGGCAGCCGGTGGCCGTCTTCACCAGGCTCTTGGCCAGGGCGGCGCTGGTGGCGAAGCAGTGGAAGAAAGCGGGCAGCACGTTGCAGCAGCCCACGGCCAGCAGCTCCTGGTCGGCTCGCACAGAGTAGCCGTGGCCGCGGGCGAACATCTCCGCCAGCGAGATGGAGAAGGTGGAGCTCACGAGCGCCAGGGGCACGGCGTCCAGCGCCAGGCGCCACATCAGCCCCGGGTCCGGCACCCGCGGGGCCATGAAGCCAGTGGGGATGTCGCCGGCCACGCTGGAGCCGAAGCGAGCGTGGAACTGCCCGAGGTGGGACACGAGCGTGGCCCCCACGATGACCAGCAGTTCCGTGGGCAGCGGCACCTTCAGGCGGTGCCTGCAGCGGTCCGAGAGCTCCTTGGCGGCCAGCAGCACGGCCAGGCACACGGCGCTGGTGAGCACGTCGCACAGGTTGGCCTGCCCGGCGCTGCGCAGCAGGCTCAGCCACGTGAGGACCACTGCACCCGGCCCCTGGTGCCGGGGGGTCCGCACGCCCAGCAGGTGCTTCAGCTGGGAGGTCAGGATGGTCAGCGAGGCCCCCATGGCGAAGCCGTCGAGCAGCGGCTGCGAGAGGTAGGCGGACATGAAGCCCAGCCCGAGGACGCCCATGAGGACCTGTGGGCAGGGTGTCGTGAGGACAGCGGACTGTCGGTCTCCGCCCAGGGGGCGGCCGCAGCACGGGGCCGGGCTTGCCGTGGGGAGGCAGCTCTTTCTCCTGCCCTGGGAGAGGCACTGCTCCTCCCGGGGACGTGGAGCCGCTGGGAAGGGGCCCAGGGCTGCGGCGGCCAGGCCTGCTCCAGGGGCGGGCGGGGGCGGGGAGGCACGAGAAGGCTGGCAGCCCACCTGGGACAGGGAGGCCACGTGGGCCAGCCGGGCGTGTCTGCAGCTGAGGCCACACCTGGCCACCAATTCCAGCCCAGGCTGCAGCTGGCCGGATGGGCCCCCTCGGACGCCCCGTCCGGGGCACCGTCTCCAGCCCACCGCTGCCCACGCTTTGCTCTGTCCTCCTCTTGTGGTTAAACCCCCGTCCTTCGAGGCCCCACCCAGAAGTTCGGCGCGGTCCCCGCTGCGTCCGGCTCCTCACCTGGTAAATCCCAGCCACCAGCGTGAGGGCGGTGGCAACTCGGATGGCGTAGCAGTCGCGCCCGCAGTCCTGCAGCCCGAGGGCCAGCGCGGTGGCCGAGGCGTTGAGGGTGCTGCGGTTGCCCCCAGGCCCCGGGCCGTCCTGGGCAGGGTCGAAGCCGGCCAGCAGGAGCTCGCGGTCCACCACCTGCCCCACCATGAGGCACAGCAGGCTGAAGATGCCCACGGAGACGTGGCGCGAGGTGCCCATGAGGAAGTAGATGAGGTTCGCGAAGAAGGACGTGTACAGGCTGTGTATGGGCTGCAGCCCGGCCAGCAGCGAGTAGGCGATGGCCTGGGGCACCAGGATGATGCCGACGACCAGCCCGGACGTGACGTCGCCCGGCAGGTCCTCCCGCAGACGGTACCCGCGCAGCCAGCGCGTGGCGGGCAGCAGGCCCCGCACCAGCCCCCAGGCCCCCCGCGCGCTGCACTCACGGCTCCGCTGCAGCCTGGCCTTCAGCCTCTCGCGCAGGCTGGGGGGCTCCGGGGGCCGCCGGCGGACCAGCACCGGGCCGCCCCCCTGCTGCTCGGGGGGCGCTTCCATCCCGGGGGGCCAGGCCCCGTGGGACAACCTGCCAGGGAGAAGTGGGCGTCGACACTGGGGCAGCGGGGCCTTGGTCCCAGAGACCGGAGGGCCCGAAGACTCGTGCGGAGACGGAGACGGGGCGCGAGCAGCCGGCCCTCCCCTGCCCTCCCCTCCCCTCGCGCCCCCGCCCAGACCGCCCTCTCCGCGCGACCGGCCACTCTCCTGGGTTTGGCCTCAAAACCCCGGGGGCGCGGCGCCCCCCGAGGAGCTGCACTGTGCCCCTGGCCCGCCCTGTCTGCGCACGCAGCGCGGCGTCTGGCAGCCGGGCCCGCTCCCGGGCGAGCTCAGCTCAGACTGTGGCTCCTTAAGCTCCCCTCGTGGTGGCGTTGAGGCCGGTCACTCCGCTGCCGGCGCGGCCTCGCTGCACGCTGGGCTGCACGCTGGTCCAGGACTCTGGGCCGGGTTTGCCGGGGCTGCGGAGGGCGGGTGGTGCCGCTGGCCCGGCCCCTGGGGGCGCAGGCAGGTGGCTCTGCCCTCGTGGGCGGGAGGGGGGCAGTTTCCTCCTCTGAAGACCTCACCTCGCAGGGCCACCAGGGTCAGGGCTGTTTGAATGCCACCTGCCTCTTGCCTGCAGGTCCCCAGAAGGGGCCTGTCCTGCTCCTCCGCCCGGCAGCCGGCCCGGCTGTGGCCGCGTCCCCCAGAGCCGTGGCCGCCCTGCATGCCCGCCGCCCTGCACGCCCGGCGTGACTCTCACCTGAGGGAGCCTCTCACCGGCGCGGTGGGTGGCCAGGGGCCCTGCCGTCCGTGCTCTGAGGCCAGGGTCTGCGGGCTGGCTGCAGCCCTGGGCCTGCAGCTCCTGCCCATGGGTGGGGATGCGGGTGGTGGGCTCTGGGCCTGACGCCCCTGGCAGGCAGTTCTCCGTAGTGAACCTCTGACTGTGGGGCCGGGCTGGGCTGGCAGTTAAATTATTTACCCCAAAGTTTGCTGAGTCACCTGCCCCCCAGCCGAGTGCTGCCTGAGCAGCTACTCCGGGGAGCTGCGCTGTGATTGGAGGCTCGCGAGTAGTTACATCGTGTGGCCTCTGATAAGTGCCCAGCCTCCTGGGACAGGCGATAGGGCGGCAGGTACGGGACAGGTGGGCCAGGCAGCAAGCGGCTGGGGCAGGGTGCTTGGGTCCTAGGGCCCTTGGAGGAGGCCAAGGCTCAGGAGCCTGGCCCGGCCCAAGGTGGACACAGGCAACACATGACCCTTCAGCTCTGGGCCAAGTGGCCCGGCTCGCAGGACCTTGGAGGATGGGTATGGGCCACAGGGGGCCAAGGGAGGGGCGGGTCTTCTTTCCCCAGCCCCAGACACCCTCCCTGTCCTGACGGGAGACAGGTTTGCCAGGCAGGGGCGTACCTGGGCAGCCACGCCCTTGGCTTCTGCTCTGTGTCCTTCTGTGGACAAGCTGCCGTGTGTGTGCACACGCGTGCATGGCCATCAAGGTACTGACTGGTACTAGCCTGGAGTGGGGCGTGGGTCCAGACCCCCCGATCCCAGCAGGCGCTGACCCCTGTGCGTGGCAGGGCCCGGCTCCCCTGCACCCCCTTCTGTCCCCGCACAAGGGCCCGGCTGGCAGCATCTGACACGGCTGTCCTGGTGCCCCACACGTGTGAATGAAGGGCAAGCAGCTGTTTTCACAGTGACTATTCGGGACCTCAGCCCCCGTCTTTTAAATGAGGAGGGGGTGAGCAGGGTCCACCCATGGGGAGCCAAAGCCCCAAGTGCCCCCCATCCTGAAGGGGTGGTCCCTGGGGCGGCTGGAAGTCCACACTGGCCTGGGCTGCTGTCCCAGGAGGTCCTGGCCTTGGCTCTGACCCGCTTCCCCCGCCCCCACGGGAGCTGCCAGGGGAACACAGATCAACCGTCTTGCCGGATTCCACTCCCCCGGGACGGGGGACGGTGCGAGGCTGAGGGGCTCCATCCAGGCCCCTCCACACCGGGCCCCACTCTGGGGCCTTGGGAAGCCGGCCCTCGGGTCCAGCCGCAGTTCTGAACCCCTGGGCCTGGCTGGGAGACCAGGGGCCCCCTTTGGGGGCAAAGATGGGGGTGGGGGTGGTGACCGCCAGGGGCGACAACATGGGCCACCTCTCCAGCCTTGTCCTCGGAGAGTCTGTGGGCTGCGCAGGGCAGAGCCAGGGGCCCCTGCCCGCCCAAGTGTGGCCTGGGACCCACGCAACTCCCACCCAGGCTGGGGGTCTGAAGCAAGTGACGAAATACAACTAAGGTCCCAGCTGTCCTTTGAGAGAATTGCAGGACCCCTGGGACCTAACACGCTCACACAGCCACAGACCCCTGCCCTTTGCCTGCCTCTCTGTGGTGTGTTCACAGCTCTGAGCAGCCTGTGGTCTGGCAGGGGCACGTGGACCCCCCATGTGCCCCCTGGGGTCCTGTGGGAGGACACTGAGGCCTACCCCACACCCACTCAGGGAGCCTATTGGCAGCAGGATTCTCCTGCTCTGCAGACAGCGGCTGGGTCTCTGGTGCCTTCCACCTGCTGCCAGCCTCCTGCCCATGCCCTGCCACAGCCACACGGTTATTTACTTAATATTCGTCTTTAAGTCGCGGTTTTAAATCGTTAAGTTCACTTATTTGGAAAGGAAACGTGTCCCTACAAGTGAAAAAAGGCCCGCAGACAGCCATTTGGTCTCCAGGGCCCTTGAGGACCAGAGCCGACTTTCTCCCGAAAGCTCTGCTACCACGCGCGTGCCTGCGCTCGGGGTTCCAGAAGGAAGGCCGAGGCTAGGCAGACCCTCCTCCCAGGCCCGCGGCCGGAGCCGACAGCCTGCCCTCCGCATCCCGGGACCGCAGAGCACGCTCTTCCCCGCCCCCACCTGTTCTGGGAGCCGCGGCCTGGGTCTCCACCCCGCACAAGCCCCGCCCTGCGTCCCCTCTGGGGTGCGTGCGTGCGCCCCCACTGCCGAGCGCGCGAGCGCGGCTGGTCCCCCACACCCCATGCGGTTGCACCCGGCGTCCTCCCCCACCTCCACGGCGCACCCGAGCACTCACTAGGCCCGGGCGGAGCTCGGTGCTCGCCGCGCAGGCGCTCAGGGCCGAGGTGGGGGTCTGGTGCCGCCGACCGCCCACAGGCGCACGGTGAATGAGGCCGCTGTGCTGCCGCCGCCGCCGCCCCGCCCACATGCGGGAGCGACCCCTGGTGCCCGGCCCCCAGGTTCGACCCCCCTGCAGGGCGGCAAGATGGAGGGGCCCTGGGGGTCGATGGCGCCAGGGCTGCGTCTGTGACCCAGGCTTCTCTGCGGGGGGGAGCACTGAGTGGGCTGCACCCTTCGCCCTACCCCTGGGCACCCTGCCTGGAAAATACACCATTTCCTTCCCCAACGGAGTGGGGGCGCCGAAAGCGAGGCCCAAGGACAGCTCCTGGGGTCCTAGCTCCCACCGCCGGGTTTCCCGGGGGCAGGTGTAGTGACCCCCAGGGTACCCCTGGTTGCCGAGGCTGGCTGGGCCAGCGGACATTCGGGTTCACCCCGAGTGACAGACCGGGGACGCCGCTGGCCCCGGACGAAGCAGGGACTAGCAAGGGGTCTGAAGAGCCCTTTGTGCCCTCGCCTTGCCATTGGTCACCATTGTGTGCACCTGTGCCCCCCCACCCCCACCGGTGGGACTTTGGAACCCATCCCCTGGGCGCATTTAATTTTTACCCAAGTGCCTATTAAGTTTTATTTCTTTGCTACCGGTTGCGACCTTTGGATGGAAGGGAAGGTGTGGGAGGGGACGGTCCCGGAGCGGGAAGGCAGCACCTGCCCAGAGGGGGTCAGCGAGGGCGAGTGGCTGCGAGCAGCAGGGGGCGCGGTGGGTGAACTCGCAGGGCCAGGCCCATGTTCTGCCTTGCCTGAATGCAGGGGTGCCCTGGGTGAGGGGTGGGGGAGAGAACAGCTGGAAGGGAGGTGCTGACCTGTCCAGATCCTCCTCCGAGTTCGGGGGACAGAGCTGGGCTGGGGGCTGACAGGCCAGGGACCGTGGGGGGCCTGACCCTCGGTGACTCTGCCGTCACACACACACACACACACACACACACATGTATGCACACACCCAGGCGCATACACACACAGAGGCAACACTCTGGCCGCCCCCTGGCAGGCCCTCCGGCCTTTTCCCTCCCACGTTCCTCGGCTCCCCGCGTGGACCGGGCACATACTCAAGGGCTGCCCTCAGACCCCCTGCCTGCCGCCTGCTGTGCTGCTCACCTGGCAGCACCCCGGCCTGGCCGGCTCCCCTGCCCCACTGCCTCGCCCAGGCCTGACGGACAGCCACCCATCTCACGGCCCATGCCACCGAGCGAGGGCTGTGCCGGGGCCCCACCTCCAGCTCGCCCAGCACCCATCCGCTCAGCCCCTCCTCGTCCGGACACCCCATCTGCCCCCGGGGGGCCGTCTTGTGGCTCCAGTCAGCCACCGGAGGGACCCTTTCAGAGCATCGTGGCCGAGGAAGACTGTGAGGGCAGCAAACAAAGTGTGCTTGTCGGGGCTGGGGTGCCGGGAGGGACGGACGGGCAGGCGAGCAGTTTGGGCGCTGAAGCTACAGCGGGTGACGTGGTCGCGGCAGCTCCGTGTCGCCGCCACGCGCCCTCCCGAACCACAGAGGGCACACCGTCCGGGCGGCCCTCCGAGCCCCACCTGACAGTGACATCCGTCGTCACACGTGTCCCCTCGGGCGGGGACCTTGGTGGTGGGAGGCTGTGCCGGCGGGAGGGGGCGGGAGAGCTCTGCACGCCCCTCGCAGTGTCGCTGTGAGCCCTCGGCCGCTGCAAAGAGTTAAGTCTTGCAGACGAGCGAACCCCAGACGCCACGGCGCCGCTCTGCTTGGATCTCCGGTAGGGCTCCGCCTGCCCCGCGAGTTGGGGCCTCTCCTCACTGGGGTCGCAAGGCCCAGGTGCACCTTGCACGCACCCTCGTCCTGCCCCAGGCCCACGCGCTGCCTTTCCACCGCCACCGCGTCCCTGGGCCCCGGCTGCCTCAGGCTGCTGTCTACGCTGCCCACCCCTCCTCCGGCCTGTCCCCGGCTCTCCCCCCTGCTCTCCCCCCGCTGCCTGCCCCGGCTGTCTGGGGGGCCTGGATGCCGCCTTGGAGAAGCCCTCCCTGCCTGGCCCTTCGCTCCCCGTCACACCCCTCCCCGCATGTCTGAGCTGAGTCATTGCCTGGGGATGCTCGTCCCTCTGGGGTGGCAGCTCCGGGGACTGGCCACAGTCTGGGATGCGCTGCCTTCTCCCTTTCCTGTTGTCCGTGTTGCCTCCTGGAGTGTGTATGTGTGTGGGGGGGTGACAGGGGCCCTGGCCTCCAGGGGCACGGAGAAGCAAGCCTGTCAGGCCCCTGTCCCGTAGCCCCTACTCCCGGTCAGCTGCCTGCAGGGTGTGTGTGCGGCCCTGCTGCACCCTGCTGGACCTTCCCCAGAAGACCGGCCTGCCCGGCCTGCTCCTGAGCCCCTAGCTGTCCTGAGCCCCAGCGGCTTTGGGGCGGGGGTTCCAGGACAGGCGCTAGTTCATACTAAGCTGTGACAGGCTTCCGTGGCTGGCCTTTGCCAAGGGGAGGGGCCGTGGTTCTGGAGCTGAATGCCAGGTGGCACTTTGTGGGCTCTCCGCCTGCTTGGCCAGGAACACAGTTCCAGCCCAGGGCTGCCCCTACCTGCCCTGACCTTTCCCATCCTCTGCAGGAGGTCGGCAGGGCAGGGCCTCAGCTACAACTTCACTCACCTGGATGGCTACCTGGACCTTCTCAGGGAGAACCAGCTCCTCCCCGGTGAGTGGCGGCCCTGACCTCTGCCCACCAGGTGCCCTCTCCCGGTGCCCTGGCCCCTGTGGGTCGTCAGTGGTTGCTCATCCGGGAATCGCCCAGCGCTGGTGTGGTGTGGTGGGGCCCTGGCCTGGGGGAGTGGGGATCGTGGTGGGGGGGCCTGGCCGGGGGATCATGGGGGATCGTGGGGGGGGGGTGATGTGGCATCATGGCTGCCCCTCTGTTGCAGGCTTTGAGCTGATGGGCAGCCCCTCTGGACACTTCTCAGACTTCGAAGACAAGCAGCAGGTGTTTGAGTGGAGAGAGCTGGTCTCCCTCCTGGCCAGGAGATACATAGGTGGGCAAGGCTGGGGGTGAGGGACAGCGGTGGGCTTGCCCGGGCTGGCTGCCCTCCTGCAGCAGCCCAGCCGCCTCACCCATCGCGGGGGCGGAGTGCAGACCTACGGAATCAGCCCGACACCCTGAGGGCCCACCGCGGGCGCCCCGGCCTGGGGGTTGGCACGCGCCTTCCCCTGCCCCAGGGCGGGGCCCAAGTGACAGCAGGGGCACTGCAGATAGGTACGGACTGGAGCACGTTTCCAAGTGGAACTTCGAGACGTGGAACGAGCCCGACCACCACGACTTTGACAACGTGTCCATGACCACGCAAGGTAGGCGGGGCCTCCTGGGTCCGGCAGGCGAAGGGGGCGGGGCGGGGCGGGGCCCTGCGGCGAGAGGCTGTGGGTGCCCAACCCCCCGCCAGGCTTCTTCAACTACTACGACGCCTGCTCCGAGGGGCTGCGCGCGGCCAGCCCCGCTCTGCGCCTGGGCGGCCCCGGGGACTCCTTCCACCCGCCGCCGCACTCCCCGCTGAGCTGGGGCCTCCTGGGGCACTGTCTCCACGGCACCAACTTCTTCACGGGAGAGGTGGGAGTCCGGCTGGACTACATCGCCCTCCACAAGAAGGTAGGCCCGGTCCCACCGCCCCGAGGTGGTTCTCTGGGGCTGGCGCCGTCCGTGCTGAGGCCGCGCTGCCGGCCGCAGGGCGCGGGCAGCTCCATCTACATCCTGGAGCAGGAGGAGGCGGTGGTGCGGCAGATAAAGCAGCTCTTCCCGGAGTTCGCCGACACACCCGTCTACAACGACGAGGCGGACCCACTGGTGGGCTGGTCCCTGCCGCAGCCGTGGCGGGCCGACGTGACCTACGCGGCCATGGTCGTGAAGGTGGGCCGGGCCCCGGACCCCTGCCGCCCGCACCGGCGGCCCTCCGCAGGGGGAGGCCTGGTGGTGGGGGGGGCCGTGGAGGCCGAGGTCCCAGCTGCCCGTTTCCGCAGGTCATCGCGCAGCACCAGGACCTGCTGGTGGGCAACAGCAGCTCGTCCGTCCGCTACGCGCTCCTGAGCAACGACAACGCCTTCCTGAGCTACCACCCGCACCCCTTCTCCCAGCGCACGCTCGCCGCCCGCTTCCAGGTCAACAACACCCGCCCGCCCCACGTGCAGCTGCTGCGCAAGCCCGTGCTCGCCGCCATGGGGCTGCTGGCCCTGCTGGGTGAGCCTGCGTTCCGCGCGGCGCTGCGGGGCTGGGAGCCCGGGGGCCAGGCGCGCTCTCCCTGGGCGCACGCCGCCGGGGCCGGAGGGACAGAAGCGCCGGGTGGATGTGCGCTGCTGGGTGGGCCGTAGAGGTTGTGGTGTGGCCGGGACCCTGGTGGGGACCCCAGTGGAAGGAGCAAATGGTGGGAAGCCCGGTCCTGGGGCGGGGGTGGGGGGGGCGGGGCGGGAGAGGGGGGTGGCACCCTCCGTGTGGTGACCGCCGCCTCGTGCCCCGCAGACGGCGAGCAGCTCTGGGCCCAGGTGTCGCAGGACGGGGCGGTGCTGGACGCCAACCACACTGTGGGCGTCCTGGCCAGCGCCCACCGCCCGGCCGGCGCCGCCGACGCCTGGCGCGCCGCGGTTCTGGTCTACGCGAGCGATGACACCCGCGCCCACGCCAACCGCAGCGCCGCCTTAACCCTGCGCCTGCACGGGGTGCCCCCGGGCCCGGGTGAGCGCCGGGGTCCAGGGAGGGGGCGCTGGGGCGCTGCTGGGTGGGCCGGGCTTTGGCCCGGGGGCCGGGTGTGTCGGAGGGGGCGGGCTCGGGAGGCGCGGCCCCAGCGTCCGGCTCCGCAGGGCTCGTGTATGTCACGTTCTACCTGGACAACCAGCTTTGCAGCCCCTACGGCGAGTGGCAGCGCCTCGGCCGGCCGGTCTTCCCCTCCCCGGAGCAGTTCCGGCGCATGCGTGCGGCCGAGGTCCGCGGGATGCAGGGCGGGGTGGGGGGCGAGGGGCGGGGCTGCTCCCAAGTTCTCCCGCCCTGAGTACCCGCCCCTGTCCCCAGGACCCTGTGGCTACGGCGCCGCGCCCCTTCCCCGCCAGCGGCCGCTTGACGCTGCGCCGGGAGCTCCCGCTGCCCTCGCTGCTGCTGGTGCACGTGTGCGCGCGCCCCGAGGAGCCGCCGGGCCAGGCAAGTGGCAGTCCCACCCCCGCCCCGGCCCGGCCTGGCCCGGCCCCACCCTCCCCGCACCCCGTCACGGTGCCTCCCTCTTTCCAGGTGACCCGGCTCCGCCCTCTGCCCCTGACCCGCGGGCAGCTGCTTTTGGTCTGGTCGGATGAGCGCATGGCCTCAAAGTGCGTGAGGGTGGTGGCCCCCACGCCCCTGCCCCTGTCCTGCACCTGCCCCTTCTTCCCCCCGACCCGCGCGCCAGCCCCTCCTTCGGGCCACAGTGCCCCGTGGGAACCTCGCTGTGGCCTGCAGCCCCCACCCTGACCACCCAGAAGGCCACCTACCCCTCCCCTCAGCACCCGCCCCCACTGTACTCACTGACGGGCGGGAGCCACCCCTGCCGGATGCTGGGTGAGGGCACCTACAGGGGAGGCTGCCTGCGGCAGCTGGGCTCCAGTCCCTCCCCTCAGGCGCGCAGCCGGTGCTCACCCCGGGGAGAGTGCCCAGGGCCCCGGGAGGAGCCAGTGGGGGCCTGGGGGCGACCGGGCTCTGACCACCGGGGCCTCCCCGCGTCCTGACTGACCAACCACCCAGGTGCCTGTGGACGTACGAGGTCCAGTTCTCCCTGGACGGCCAGGGCTACGCGCCTGTCAGCGGAAGGCCGTCCACTTTCAACCTCTTCGTATTCAGCCCAGGTGGGTCGGCCGCCAGCTCCGGGGCCTCCGCACGGCGCCCGCAGCGGGGCTCCGGGGGACCACGCGTGGTGAAGCCCGCAAAGTCGGGGGCTTCAGGGGTCACGTGCTCAGGATCACGCGTGTACCTTCGTGTCCCCAGACGCAGCTGTCGTCTCCGGCTTCTACCGAGTCCGAGCGGTGGACTACTGGGCCCGGCCAGGCCCCTTCTCCGACCCCGTGCGGTACGTGGAGGCCCCTGCCCAGTGAGGGCCACCGCTGCCCGCGACTGGAGCCTGGGGCCTGGGGCCTGTGCTGACCGCGGGCTGGCCCGTCGGCGGCCGTGGGCTCTGCTCTCGTCTCCTCCCGTCCCATCACTCGCCCTGTAAAGTGCCTTCCCACACCCTGGCTCTGGAGCACCTTTGTGGGCCGACGCGGGCTGGAGCGCGCCTTCCTGGCCTCTCCCCCACCCAAGGGTGCCGGGAGGGGAAGCGGGCGCGGCACCCACAAGTCCAAGCCGCTGGAGGCGGCTGAGGCGCAGCTGCCATCAGGAGGCCAAGAGTGCCAAGGGGGCAGCAGGCCCCCTCCCCTCCCGCCTGCTACCTGCGGGGGAGACCCCACCGCCTGCGGCCCTGCTGCGCCCTCCGCCCCGCCGGGTGGGGAGTGCCCCGGGCCGCAGGCCCAGACTCTGGCCAGCAGCGGACAGGACCAACAGCGGGTCAGGCTGCCCCTGTGGGTGTTTCTGCTCCATCTGTGGGCCCAGGAGGAAGCAGGTGGCGTGATCTGATGGAGACGGTTTGGGGACATCCGGAGTTGAGGCTGGGGGCAGCGAGGCCCCCCTGCTTTGTTGGGGGGGCACAGAACCCCTGTCCCCACTGCTCCCAGGCAGGCAGGACAGGTGAGGGAGCGCTCTTCTCCCAGGTGCAGAGCTCACCTGGACAGGAGCAGACACACCTGGGGCCCTGGGTGGGGGCCCTGTGAGTGAGTGGAGGGCACGGTGGCCCCGACCCCACCCCAGTCTCCCCGTCCACGGGGCGGCCCTGGGCTCCCGTGCTGAGGAGACAGGCCAGGAAGGGCCGGCAGGGGACAAGGCCCGGTCCGCCCCTCTGGCTCCCCCAGACTGCCTGCCTGGTGTCTATGTGAGAAGCTCAGGGGCCACCAGCTGCCTTGTCACAGGTGGGAGGTGTCCACTGAGCCATACGTCCATCTGAACCCCAAAGCCAGCATGGGCTCCCCATGCCCCTTTCCTCATGGGGGTGCCCGAGGGCTCTGGGCCTGGGGCCTGGTGTGGGGTCGTCACCCCAGCCACAAGGCGGAGTCTCTCCCCCAGCTGCCCGAGCAGTGGCTCCAGGACCTCGGCGGCCAGGGGCATCTCGGCTTCCAGCTCCTGGGCAGGGCCTGGGTCCCTCGGTGGACCAGGTCCTTGCTTGGACACTGGGACCCGCAGATGTGCGGAGCGAGGTGCCCCGGGGCAGGGAGGGGTGTGGTGGGCGGC
Source organism: Phyllostomus discolor (assembly GCF_004126475.2). Taxonomy (NCBI): domain Eukaryota; kingdom Metazoa; phylum Chordata; class Mammalia; order Chiroptera; family Phyllostomidae; genus Phyllostomus; species Phyllostomus discolor. The sequence continues at coordinate 329,814 of NC_040903.2, forward strand.
ACACGGTCAAGGCCGTGCCTCAGCCGTGGGTTCCGGCCTGACCGCTGCACCTGTCCTGGTAGGCGGGACTCCCCCTTTGCAGGTGACTGTGGCTCTGGGGCAGTCATCTGTGCTCCGTCCCTCTGTCTCCAGGGAGGGTGAGTCACCGTCTCCACCCCGTTTGTGGCTTCTGTGCACTCGGGCGGCCCCCAGGGCGCTGAAGCGTCCCACCCTGCGCCCACACTGCTGGCGTGGGCGGGGCCTGGGAGCTGCACCGGACTGGTGGGGGTGGGGTGGGGGAGGCCCCGTGAGCGGCTCCCGCACAGCCTCTGTCCCTGCTGCCGCAGCCGCTCGCCCCGGGCCCTGTTTCGCAGAGTGTCCCCCAGGCTCCCTGGAGTGACGGAGGCGTCCCTGTGGGACGCGGCTCCCCTCACTCTGCGCCGCTCCCCAGACCCCCTTGCCCCCCAAGCCTCCCACCGAGGCTTTCTGGGTCTGGCCAGCTGGGCGTCCCCTTGGATGCTGCCCCCGGCGGAGCCACGCCTGGGCCCGCTCTGCCGCCTCGGTTCCAGCCCATCGAGACGCAGGGGCGCGCAGCATCGCCCACAAACCCCGTCTGCACTCCTCCCTTCCCCCCGCAGCCGACAGGCAGCCCCGGCAGCCCGGGCACGGAGGGCGAGGGTGAGCCGGCGGCACTGCCGCGGGGCCGGGGCCTCCGGGCCAGCGCTCGCCCCTCGGGGTGTCCGGGTCACTCAGCTCCTCGGGGAGCCGGGTCGTGGCTTCGCTGTGGGCCTGAGGCCTTTTCAGTCGGAGGCAGCTGAGCTGACGGAGGGGTCGGGGTGGGCCCGCGCCGGGCGCCGGGGCTGCCAGAGGCCCCACGGGCGGTCTGCCGCAGGGGCCCCACCGCCTCGTCACACCTGGGCCTGCCGCAGGGGCTTCCCCGCCAACATCACCTGCTGCCCAGGGGGCGGGGCGCGCAGCCAGTGTGGCTCCCCCAAAGCACTCTTAGAAGGGGGCCTCCCTTTATTTTTGCTACTTTGTTATTTTTAAAAACTTTGTCTTTAAAGGAAGAAAAAGAAAGGCCTTATTTATTTTTAGAGAGAAAAAGGGAGAAAGAGAAACATTGATCGGCTGTCTCTCACACGCCCCCTACTGGGGGGCTGGCCTGCAACCCAGGCCTGTGCCCTGACTGGGAATCGAACTGGTGACCTTTTGGTTTGCAGGCGGGCACTGAATTCTCTGAGCCACAGCAGCCAGGGCAACACTCGCCTCACTTTAAGTCAGAGGTCCCAATGTTTCTGGCACGGTGGGCTCCCTGAGCCTTCCCCAAGGCTCCGACCTCGGGGTGTGTTGCCCCCACCCCAGCCCCAGCCCCTGAACTCGAGTCACCTCCCGCCCGCCCTGTCCGCTCAGCACGAAGACAACCCTCTGGACCGTCCTGAGACGGCTGCCGCCACAATAAACGGTGGAGATGCGCCTGCATCCCTCTCGCATGTGTGGCAGTGAAGTGCCCCTGACCGCGCCCCGGGTGGGCCGGAGGGAGAGGAGCGAGTGCAGGCCGGCCGCGTGCTGAGCGTCGTGGGGGAGACAGACGCCCGCCGGCCAGTCGGAGAGTGGGAAGGGATCCCCTGCCCCTCTCCAGAGTCTCCCCCGAGTTTCTGACGTGTTTCCCATGTGGGAGCTAGCCATCTCTGCAGCTTCCCCGGGGGGGGGGGGTGGACGGGGGAGGGAGGGCCCTGGCGCCCTGCGGGTCAGGAGGGGGGAGCGTGGCCCACACGACCTTGAGGAGGAGGACGGTTCTCTTCTCGGGTCGAGACCAGCACACGGCAACCGCAGGAAGCTGGCGTTCCCCTCGCCGCTGTGGGTCACCAGGAGACGGCCTCAGGGGCCCTTCCACACCTGGGGACGTGCCAGCGACTGCAGCGTGGACCCTGCTTAGGGACCCGGGCCCTCGCCGCAAGCTCTGCATCCATGGACCGGCCGGGGTCTGGGGGCCGCTGGACGTGGGCCGAAGTCTCACTCTGATGAGGGTCAGAGCTGCCCAGCGGCCCCCTGGCTGCACCCCGGGAAGCCCCCGGGGGCTTCCTTTCCCAGGACTCTGCGTGCGGCCGGCCACCTCACGAGGGACAGCACCCCCGAGGGTTCATCACCTCAGAAGTGCCATGTGTGGGAGTCGCCGTGGGTCCGAGTGGCCGGGGCGGCTGGCCCTGGGAGGGCCCGTGGGCACACAGCCGCAGGCCGCGGTGAGGCCAGTACCCGTCTGCGGGCCGCGAGCCCCATGCCCGGGCTCCAGCCTCACCGTGGGCACGGTCTCGGTGGCTGCGTCCCAGGCCTGCCTGGGCCGTGCAGGGGCTGAGGTCACCACCACGCTGCCCAGGCTCCTGCCAGCACCTCCAGGGACTGGGGGGGGTGGCACCCAGGCCGCTCTGGGGGCCACCCTCCTTTGGGTGCTGGAGGCAGAGCAGTGGCCCAGCTGCAGATGTGACGGGCGGGGTCCTCGCTGAGGGCCCCCTGCCCGCCCGTCCCCACGGCCCAGTCCGGTCTCAGGGTGTCCCTCCCAAGTCTTGCAGGTGGCTGTCCCTCAGCCAGCGAGGGTCCGGCCAGGTCTGGCCTTCCTGGGGCCGCAGCATGGTGACCCCGTCCCCACGTGTCCTGCACACTTCCCTTTCAGGAGAGGAGGGACGCCCAGGCTTCACAGGGTGGCGTTGCCATAGCAACCAGCCCTTGCCTTCCCCCTGTACTCCGCCGGTGCCGGTGCCGGGTTGTTGCTGTGTCCCGTGGGCAAGGTCACCGGGTGCTGGAGCCCTCGTGGAGGGTCTGTGTCCTGAGCCACCCCCCAGTGCTGGAGGCCCTTGGCCAGGGGGGTGACGGGGGACACGCCGACCCCAGTGGTTGCTCCAGTGCAGGGACTGGTCCCGGAGGTGGGCCAGGGAGCCCCCTGGGCCTGGGGCAGCAGGGTGGGCACCGCCCCCAGGTGTGAGCTGGGAGGGAGGCAGCCCCACAGGCTCAACGCCGCACCCTGGCCCCTTCTAGGTGTGCGTGGAGCAAACCCAAGTGGGAGCCACAGTTTGGGGGATCAGGGTGCCACCATATGCCTGAGTGTGACCTGGGTGCCCTCAGGGCTCGGGGGCTGTTGGGGCGGCCGAGGAGGGGGACCGGCCTGAGTGTGGGGGCCCACAGCCCCAAGGGCACGTGGGGACAGCATGGGCCACAGAGGGTGTGACTGCAGCCCAGGCCAGCACAGCGGGGCCACCCCAGGGCACACCCCCCCAGGCTGAGAGTGGCCCTGAGGGCCTCTGCCTGGGTCCACGTGCCCCTCCCACCCGCCTGGACGACACCACACAGGACGGCACCTGCCCTGCCCCATCCCTGGGATGCAGCACACAGCCCAGCCCCAGGTCAGCACTGCTGGTTGAGGGGCCTCACTGGGGGTACACGGGATGGGGGACCCTCCCTGCTGAGGCCGAGACAGCTGTGGATGCACCTGCCCCGCAGCCACAGGAGGCCAACGCCCCCGCAGCCTGCTGTCCTGCCCAGTGGTGCTGCCCGGATCCCTGGCCACGTCTCGTGAGAGCCAGCCACGAGGCGGGACCGGCATCCAAGCCCACGCCCACTGAGCCCTGTGGGGACAGCCACCCCTCTGAAGGGGACCCGGGTCGAGGCTGGGCTGGGGGTGCTGCTCTTCTGAGTTCACCCCTCCGAAGGGTGGGCCTGGGCCGCTCGCCCCTACAGAGTCCATGACCAAGAGTCACGGGTGGTGCCCAGCGTCCCTCAGAGAGGAAGGGGTGGGTGGGTGCCAGTCCCTCCTGCCGGTGGTCCCAGAGCGGGGCCCTGGAAGAAGAGGCCTGTGCCCCTGAGGGAGAGGCTCCAGTGAGGTCAGAGGTTAAGATGCAGGTCACGGGAGAGGCAGTGAACCCAGAAGAGGCCGCCTGGGCATCAGAAGTCTGAAGGCTGCATCAGAAGTCAGGTGTCCGCTGCTCGCCCAGCAGGCATTGGTGCGGGGTCCCCTTGGCCGCCTGGCGCCCCGGCCACCACCGCGGGACTGAGCGGAGGCCTCTGCCCTCAGGCCCGTCAGCTGGCGTTAAACAGTAGCACCTTTCCTGAGGTGCAATCCCCACAACAAACTGTGCTGTTTAAAGCATTGCCATCCGATGGGTCTTCACACGTTTGTGTCAGGAAACCGTGGCTGTCACCTGAGTGGCAAAGGTTTCCATTGTCTGGGCCCCCCCCACCCCCCGCAGCTGGCAGCCCCCCCCCCTTGCTGCCACTGGACCCACGCGGTGCAGACAGCATCACCCGCCTGTGCGCTCCGACCGGTCCTCTCACCCGGCACCCTCATCTGCTGTGCTCATCGCCCACCCCTCCTCATCGCCCTCGGGGCCCCACCCACTGGGTGACGTGTCAGCAGCCCATCACTTGTTCACGGACCTCGGGGTCACTTCCCGTCAGGGGCTATCGCGAATAAAGTGGCTGTGAGCGGCTGTGCCTGAACCTCCGTCGGGCTGGGTCCTTCTCTCTCTCCGGTCGGGCGAACCCCTGCGGTGGGGGGGGTGACCAGGGGGCAGGACTGGGCTCCCAGGGGCCTGCAAACCCGCCCCACATGGCCGTGCACCCCCCGTGGGCCAGGCGCAGGCGCTGCCCTGGCATCCTGCCACCTCGCTGAGCGCACGAGTTTATTAGTTCATTAGTGCCTTTCCCCTGTAGGTTCCGTGGAGATTTCTACATGGATGATCCCGCCATTCTGCTCATTTCTGTGCCGTCTGTGCCGGCCGAGCCTCCGCTGCCGTGTGGGACGGCGTGGGAAGATCGGCCTGGGTCCGGGTCCGGGTCCGGGTCTGGGCCCGGGTCTGGGTCCACGTCCGGGGCCGGGTCTGGGTCCGAGTCCGGGTCTGGGTCCACGTCTGGGTCCAGGTCTGGGTCCGGGTCTAGGTCTGGGTCTGGGTCCACGTCTGGGGCCGGGTCTGGGTCCGGGTCCGGGTCTGGGTCTGGGTCTGGGTCCGGGTCTGGGTCCGGGTCTGGGTCTGGGTCTGGGTCCACGTCTGGGGCCGGGTCCGGGTCCGGGTCTGGGTCTGGGTCTGGGCCCGGGGAGAGCGTAAGTCTGGGACAGTTGGGTGCGACGTGGCCGGCCGCACTGACTTTGCGGGTGCGTTCTGCCGGGTCGGGGAAGTCCTCGTGCCTAGCTCGCTGAGAGCTGTTTACTGAAGGTCTGGAGGGGGCGTTGGGTTGGGACTCATGTTCCTTCTGCATCTGCTGAGACAGTCACGTGGGGCTTCTCTCCGCTGCTGGAGAGCCTCGCACTGACCGAGGCTCCGGGCTGAGCCAGTGGCGCCGCCCTGGGATACACCCCACCCGGCCGCGACATGTCACCCCTTTCTCACATTGTTGGGGCTGACGAACCGAAGTGAAAAACGGCTCGTCTGTGTGTCCAGGACGGACGTTGTCCTGGCCGCGCTGGCGTCACGGGGTGAGCCGGGAGGCTCCCCTTCTCTCCACCGAGTTTTATGTGCTCCTCAAATGTTTTGTGGAATTTCTCAGGGCTGGTGCTTTCTCTGGGACAAGGTTTCTAACTAAATTCAAATTGTTTAATGGCATAGTCAGGTTATCCGTTTCTTCTAGACGGAACTTGGGTAGTTTTTGTTTTTCAGTGAATGTGTTCATTTCATCTGCAGTGTCACATTCAGCGGCACCACGTTACAACATGTGCTGCTATTCTTCCACTGTGTGTAGGGTCCGCAGTGACGCCTCCTCTCTCAGTCCCGGCATCTGCAGCCTGGGTCCTCTCTCTCCCCCCAGACGCGTCTGTAAGGGGTTTATCGATTTCACCGATCTCAAAGAACCAGCTTTCGGTTTCATTAATTTTCTCTGTTATGTTTCCTGTTTCCTGGATCTCTAATGTGATCTTTGCCCTTTCCCTTCTTCCGTTTTCTCCGGGTTTCACCTGCTCCCAGTTTTTCCCAGTTTCTTCGGATGGACGAGACCCGGCTCCCGTAACAAGGGCTGAGGTTGGGCTGTCGATTCCCTCCAAGGAGCGTGTTAACGGCGATGTTTTTGAAACGCTGTCTTTTCTGTTCAGAATGATGTTCCACTTGCCTGTTGGTTTCTTCGGTCATGGGAGACGAAGGTGTGGATTATTTGGTTTGCAAATATTTGAGGGTTTTCCAGACACCTTCCCGTTTGTGACTCCTCCTGTGACTCCAGCGTGGTCAGAGGACATTCTTTGCTTTGCGTGGATTAGTTTAAGCGCATCGAGACGCGCGGCCCAGAAAGTGTCGGGCTGTTCTCTGACGACAGCGGGGCCCAGTCAGTGGACTCGGTCAAGCCTCCGGCACTCCTCGTGGCTTCCGTCTACTCGCTGAGCCAGACACGGGGTGAGGGGTGTGGGGATCCCGGCACACAGTTTGGGATTTACCCGTCTGTCCTCGTCAGTTTTGCTTCATGGGTTTTTCTCTCCTGCTGTCAGCTGCATGCACACACACTTAGGGCTGCCATGTCCCCCCAGTGTCTCGAAATGAGCCTGTTTCTCCCAGGAGCCACCCTCGCTCTGCGTCCACGCTGCCCAACAGTGCCGGGCCCCCCAGAACCCTTCCGGTGCGCGTCAGCATGGTGCACACCCACGCCCCACACTTCCAGCCTGTTCGTGCCGGTGCGCGGAGCCGACCGTTGCGTTCTGACCCAACCTGGTAACCGGGGCAGTCTCTCTGGAACGTTCACATCACTTACATTTAGTGTGATGACCGGTGTGGTTGAGTTTAAATTTACCGCCCTGACGTTGACCATTTATCTGCCTCAACTGTTCTTTCCCCCTTTTCTAGCTGTCATCCTCTGGTAGGTTATTTCTGTGGTTGCTTTGGGGGTTAACACTTTTTTTTAAAGATTTTATTTATTTATTTTTAGAGAGGGAAGGAAGGGAGATAGAGAGAGAGAGAAACATCCATGTGCGGTTGCTGGGGGCCATGGCCTGCAACCCAGGCATGTATGTACCCTGACTGGGAATCAAACCTGCGACACTCTGGTTCGCAGCCCGCGCTCAATCCACTGAGCTACACCAGCCAGGAACACCTTTTTTCTTTTAACCCCTAACTTTAAAAAAATATTTGATCTATTTTTTCTTTTTTTATATATTCTTTTTTTTAAGGTTTTATTTATTTATTTTTAGAGAGGGAAGAGAGGGAGATGAGAGAGAGAGAGAGAGAGAAACATCAATGTGTGCTTGCTGGGGGTTATGGCCTGCAACCGAGGCATGTGCCCTGGCTGATCTATTTTTTAGAGAAGGGGAAGGGAGGGAAAGAAACATTGAGTGGTTGCCTCGCGCATGAGCCCCGACCAAGGACCTGACCCAGAACCCAGGCAGGTGCCCTGGCCAGGGACCAAACCGGTGCCCATTGGCTTTGCAGGACGAAGCCGCCCTGGCTGGGGCCAGGAGAGGCCCTCTTGGAGGTACTGGTGCAGTTCCTGTTTCCCGTGTCCCTCGCTGTCTGGTGTGGCTCCAGGTCTCCAGCCGGCACTGTTCCCCTCTGCCCAGAGGACAGGCTCACTCAGCATCAGTGTAGGGCTGCCGCCAGATCCTCCGTTCCCCCAGCTCCGTGGGTCTGAAGAGCCCTCGCTGGCCTGTGTCCCGAGGGCCTCTTCGCTGGCGCAGAGCACAGATCTACGGCTTCTCTCCCTGGCACTTGAAACTTACCGCTCGCTGCCGTGTGGTCAGCAACACATCAGCTCCTGTCTCTCAACGTCCGCTTCTCTGTTCCCACATACAGAAGGCACCTGCTTTCCTTGGGAGGCTCTTCAGCTATTCTGTTTATAACTGTTTTTCAGCATTTTTTAAAAAAGATTGGATTTATCTATTTTTAGACAGAGGGGGAAGGGAGGGAGGAAGAGAAGGAGAGAAACATCAGTGTGTGATTGTGTCTTGAGCGCCCCCAACTGGGGACCTGGCTCGCAACCCAGGCACATGCCCTGATCAGGAATTAAACCGGTGACCCTTTGGTTCCCAGGCCCGCATTCAATCCCGTGAGCTACACCAGCCAGGGCTGGGTTTTTTTTTTTTTCTAGCATTTTGACAGTGACATACTTGCCTTGGTGTAGTTTTCTTCATGCTCCTTGTGCTTACGTTTTCTTGAGCTTTCGGGAACTGTGGGGTTATGTTTTCCAATACATCTGGAAAAAGTCGGGCTGTTTTTTTCATAAAACAGTTTTTATTTCTCACCTCTGCCCCCTTTCCTGGGGCCTCCGATGCCCCCGACACACTGGCTGACCGCCTCGCACTGGCCTCATCTGATTCCCAGCATTCCCGGTTTCACCCGGAGAGTGTCTGTTGCCATGTGTTCAAGGTCATCAGTCTTTTCTTCCACAGTGTCCTTATTCCCACCCCATGTATTATTTATCTCATATATTACGGTTTTCCCCTCTGGAAGTCCAGTTGGAGGCTGAAAATTGTTTCCATGTCTGCTCACTGTGACCAGTCTTTCAGCATCTCCCCAGGGGGAGGGAGTCCCAGTGAGCATGTGTGACGCTCTCCTCTGCCAATTCTCCCCCCTTTGCTGTTCCCGGCTTGTTCGAGTGACCCCCCCTCAGCGTCAGCTGTAGCTCCGGGCCTCTTTCCACGCCTCCCAGTTCTGGGACGGGTGTCCAGCCTTCTGTGCCCCACCTCGTCGGGGTGCCGGCTCATCCCGTGTTCTGAATGAGAACCCTATGCATTGCTTGCACCTGTTCTGCGACCCAGTTACCTGGAAACACATCCTTCTGGGCCTTGCCGCCAAGCTCAGGGGCGGGAAGCGCCAGAGCCTCATGACGTCGGCAGGACCCTTCTCTTCCCTGACTGACGCTCCCTACATTGGTCACAAGGTTCTCAGGGACCGTGTGTGTCCCGTGTGGCTCTCTCCCACCGAGCGGCACCTTCCCAGGTCCTTCCCAGGTTCTCCCCACTCTCACACCCACCTGTTCTCCTCCGAAGCCTTGAGGCGTGCCTTCGCAGGTGCCTGCGGTTCCCTTTCTGTGCCGCCCTCTCCTCTCTGGGACTCTCACCCCAAGAACTCCACCTGCCTGACCCTCCGGCTGGCCCGCCCCACCCCTGTCTGCAGGGGACACCAGGCTCCGCAGGGAACAGGGCCGTCCTAGGCTCCCCCTCGCTCGTCTGCTGTTTCTCACGGATCGCTGTCTTTTCCTTCCGTGATGTCTGGTGTTTTGGGTGTTTTTCACGTGCACTTGTCTCCACTGAAATCTTGTGCATGTGCTGCCTCAGGCGAGAGCGTGCCGGTCCAGCCTGTCACCCGCCTGGAGCAGGAGCAGAGCCCGCGCAGCAGCCGCTCCCACCTCCCTGCCGAGCGCCGTCCCCTCTGTGTGTGTGTGTGTGTGTGTGTGTGTGCGCCTCATCGGGACCCACGCCTGCTGCTAAGACTCCACCTCTGTGAGGGCTGGGGCCGCTGCACCCCGCATCTCCAGCTGGCGGCACAGCGGGCTCGGGGGGGCCAGGCTCAGCTCGTCACGGTCGAACGATGACCAGATGACTAGCAAATTAATCCTTCTTGGGGCTCACCTGGGCAGGGCAGGTGGGAGACAGAAACTCCCACAGTCCTCACTGTCATCCTGCGGGATCGGGTTGCAGGTGTGGAGACCCAGACCCAGCCTTTAGGGAACTAACTGCCCTGAGCCTCACTTGAAAAGGGGGAGGATTTGATCGGGTTCTGTATCCCGGGACAGTTGTCAGGAGGGGGCCGTGGGAGCCCGCTGGTCGGAGGCGCGCAGAAAGCGGCCTGGGCTGGCGCTGGGGCTGGGCGGGCTTGGCGCTGCTGTGGGGAGCCGGGCAGAGAGGCGCGGGCGGCGCCGGGCCGGGCCGGGCTGGGCCGCAGCGGGGGAGGGGAGCCGCCGCGCCCAGTGCCTCCGCCAGGGGGCAGCGCGTCCCCGCGCAGGGAGTCCGTCTGAGCCGTGGGCACCTTCCGCCCCGGGGCGGAGCGCAGAACCCAGGACGCTCCCCTCGCACTCACACCCCCCGCAGGAAACACGCTTCCCCACCTGTCTGGACTGCCACCCCACCTGAGCCCAATCACCTGCTGTGACCCCTCCCCACCGCCCACCTTGTCCCTCCGCCCACTTCCTGTTCTGACCGCCTCCCGCTTCAGGGCTACCTTCGCACACACCTGCCCTCGGCAGCCTGCGCACCTGTGGAACCCTTCACGGCCGGGTGGTGTCTCCTCACGAACCCGTCCTGGAAGTCCGGAGTCCAGGGCAGCCGGGGACCTCTCCGCCCACTCGCCGTTTTGCCCCCCAGTGCCGGCCTCGGGTCCTCGGGTCGGCCCTGACGGGGGCGGCTCGGGGTGGCCTCCCACCGGCCTGTGGAGCCTGACTCCGCATTCAGGACGGCCTCTCAGATCTGCCTTCTGGCCTCCGCTGGCCCACACGCGCTCATACGGGTCCAGAGAAAGGGTTTGGGGACCTGCCTCCTCACTGACTGGGGAAGGGTGGGCAGGCTGGGCCCCGATGCGCCCCGGGCCCTGATGGCTGGCACCCCTCACTGAACTGTCCCCTGCCCTGGGGACGCTGGCCTGCAAGGCGTCCCCAGTTCCAGTCTTCCCTGGAAGGCTTCCTGGAAGAGGGGCCTCCTGAGAGGGGAGAGGATGCTCCAGGCAGTGCTCCTGATGAAACACCGCGGGCAAAGGCCCCGGGGAGCCAGGGAGGGCATTGCACGGGGGGGGGGGGGGGGGGTTGTAATTTGGGCAGAGCTGGGTCAGAGATGGGCAGGACCCAGGCACCCAGGGCCTCAAAGGTCACGGGGTTTGTGTCGTGGGCTCTGGCGAACCACAGAAGGGTCAGGGTTGTGTTTACAAATGATTTTCAGCCCTGGCTGGTGTAGCTCAGTGGATTGAGCTCGGGCTGGGAACCAAAGTGTCCCAGGTTCGATTCCCAGCCAGGGTACATTCCTGGGTTGCAGGCCATGACCCCCAGCAACCGCACATTGATGTTTCTCTCTCTCTTTCTCTCTCCCTCCCTCTCTCTCTCCCTCCCTCTCCCTCTCCCTCCCTCCCTTCCCTCCCTAAAAATAAATAAATAAAATCTTTAAAAAAAGGTTAAAAAAATGATTTTCGATTCACGTGACATGACAGTGGAGGAAAGCCAGGGGGAGCCGGGACCAGTAGGAGCTCGGGCCGGAGAGGACGAGAGGACAGTGTGGGTGTCTGAGAGACTGACGGGTGGAAGTGGGGGGGGGGCACGGGGGCCAGCTCGTGCAGGGTGCCCGGCAGGGGAGGGCAGGTGGGGCAGTGTGGAGAGGGGACCTCAGGGGAGCTCCACTCCTCAGCCTCTGTCAGTCCCGGAGGCGCCACGGACCGGCTGGGAGCTCTCGGGTAAATCCCCTGCCTTCTCTGTGCCTGCATTTGTGCGTCTGCACCAGGTGACAGACACCTGCCTCATCCTGAGGATTAAAGGAGGCGCCGTGTGTGTTGTTCTCTGCTGCTATCATTACTAAGGTCCTTGTGTTGTTATCAGGAGCAGGTGAGAGGCTCGAAGCCTGCTGGTGGGCGGTGGGAACACACCTGCCCTCCGTCAAGGGCACCAAGTAAGCCTGGCCTCCACATCGGGCCGCTTTGGTCCGGGGCTGGGTTTTGGATCACGCCTCTGCCTCCGACATCTCCACGAAACACGGACCCGAAGCCCAGAGCGCCCGAGGCCAACCAGTTTTTCTCTCCTGGGCAGCCGGATGCAGCTGGCCAGAGGTCAGCTCTGGGGGTGCGAGGGAAGAGGGTACCCTGCTTTTGGGGCCTCTGAGGCGGTTGCAAAGAGGTGCAGGTGTGGGGTGGGCTCCGAGGCACCTGGCGTTGCGCGGAGCTTGGTGGGGGCGGGGCCGCGGCCAAGGCTGGCGGCTGGGACCTGGAGGAGGCGGGCCCGGGTGGAGGCAGGGCCGGACGGGGGCGGGGCTGCGCCCCGGGGTGCTGCCCCGCCCGCGGGCCTCCGCGGCGCAAGGGTTAAACCCTCGGGCCCCGCGGGCGGGGCGAGCGCGCGCCCGGATTGGCAGAAAGTTCGGCCGCGGGGCGGGGCGAGAGGAGAGTGGGCGGGCCGCGGCGCACCGATTGGCGGAAAGTTGTGCCGGGGCGGGGCGCGCGGCGGGCTCGGCGCTCGCTCCGGGAGAGTTGACAAAGCCCCGCAGGGAAGGACGCCTCGCGGCGCGCCGCCCCGGGCCCCTCGCCCCGCCGCCCCGGGACCCCGGCGCCGGCCTCTGGCCCCTAGACGCGATCTCGCTGCCCACCCTGCCCCGGACTCCGGCCCCGGCCCGAGCCGCCTGCGCCCAGGTAGCGCCGCGCCGTCCCGAGGCCGGGCCCGGGGGCGCGGGGCGGCGGGGTGCGGCGCCCGGGGCGGCGATGACCGCCCAGCGCGCCCCGCGGGCCCGGCCCTGAGCCCCAACGCCCGCAAGCCCCGCCGAGGTGAGCCCCTCCGCGCTCGCTTGCGGCCCCTGGGAACGACTGGGGAACCGAGTGCAAGGGTCGGGGTCCGGGGTCCGAGGCGCAGGCCGGGAGGGTCATGGTCCCTGATCCGCGGGGCCGCCACTGGGCACTGGCACGCGCCGTCGCTGCTCCCGCCCGCTCCAGGGTCTTGCGCGCCCCGCCCCCCCGGCACCCCACGTGGCCCCCTCCAGCGCAAATTTGTCCGCTAATGGCGCAGGCGATTATCTGCGGGGCCGCCGGTGTTGTGTGTCCCGCGGGCAGGCCCGAGTTACAAGAGCCAGGAATCCAGACGGTGCTTAGAGAGGGGGCGGCGGGGAGGCGGTAATTAGTGTAAACCCTTTGTCTGCTTTGATACCCACGGTCTCCCCGCCGCCGCTTCCTCCGCCCGGAGCACCGGCCCGCACCCCACCCCCGCGCTCGGGGGCCCTAGGCCGGAGGGTGGCGCCCCGCACCCCGCGCGCCAGTGACCACCCCCCCTAAACTCCCAGGTCCGGACAGGCCGAGATGACGCCGAGCCCCGCGTTGCTGCTGCTGCTGCTGCTGCCGCCGCTGTTGCTGGGGGCCCTCCCGCCGGCCGCCGCCGCCCGAGGTGAGTCCTGGCGCCCGGCCCAGCGCCCCGGCCTCGGCCAGCACCGCCCCTTTCCCTCCGGCCCTCAACTCTGCCCCAGTGCCCGCCTGGCGCGTGCCTGCGCCCCGCCCCTGACGGCTCTTGCTAGTGGCCCCTCACCTGCAGGCCCCAGCTCACCCGCGGGGCACCCTTAGCTCACCTTTGGGGTTCCCCCATTTTATCCATAGGGTACCCCTAACTTACCTCTAGCTCACACAAGAGCCCCCATTACCCATGGTCCCTCCACTCATCCATTGGGAGTCTCAGCTCACCCAGAGGGTCCCCTCTGACCCCCTGGGCACCCCAGTTCACCTAGGGGGCCCCACAGTTGCTGGCAGGGTGGGCTCTGGCCCCCGCTCCCCGCAGGACACATATCCATATCCACATGAGAACCTGCAGTTGAGGGTGGCTGGTCACCTTGGATTCTTGAGCGTGGGCTGTTTGGCCACAGGACCCAGTTAAGTCCTGTGGTGGCCAGGGTGCAGTGTGGTGACAGTGGGGACATTCTTGGGGTCTGGGATTCACGACCCAGCCCTGTGCCTGCCCACCCTCAGATACAGAGTCCCCAGCCCCTGGGGGTGCTGTACTGTGGCGGGGGGCTATATCAAGACAGACCCCAAGGACGGCCTACGTGAGGCTGGACATGGTGCCCTTGGCCTGCACCATGCTGGAGCCCGGTGCATGCTCACACCCCTGACGTCCAAGTGGGCCGGCCTGGGCTGCCCCTGAGGGGCCCCTGCCCTGCCCCCAGCCCCAGCCAGCGGGGGCATCGCAGCTGATGGGTAACGGGCGATGTGTGCCCACAGATTCTTGCCCGCCATGGCCTGTGCTGGCTTCCCCTCAGCTAGGCGGGACCTGTGGCCAGGCCGGCCCTTTGGGTGTGCTGACCACTCAGGATCGTCCTTGCCCTGTCCGCCAGTCCTATGAGGCTTGGAACCCCTCCCCTGCCGCACAGTGGGCGCAGCGAGCCCTATGCGGCCTTATATGGCCACGTTCGGGTGTTGGGTGGCGGGTGGCGGCCCAGGTGGGCCTCATGCCACGGTGCCCCCCTCCCTGCCCGCCCAGTCGGGCACTGGCCGGCTGGCTTGAGGGTGGGGGCCGCCCAGCCATGGCTGGGCTGGGCGGCGTCCTGGGCGCTGCGGACACTCGGGTCATGCTCAGCAAGGCCCCCGGCAGCCAGTGGCCCAGACTCTGACTCTTCCTTTATCTGTCCGGACGCCCCCATCCCCACACCTGCCTGTCCCCTGGCCACTACGCCAGGGAGGCTCTGCAGGCTGCTGTCCTGGCTTGGTCGTTGGTGGGAGCCCGAGGCGGAGCGGGGGACGGCGGTGGCCAGGGGATGGCAGTGGGCAGCAGGGCCCGTGCTGACGCCGAGGGGCCCTGGCGGGCCACACCCTGCTCGGTGCCCCTCAGCTTGTGCCGTGGAGCTGCGCCTGGCATCCAGCTCTGCTGGCGCGGCGCAGCAGGGAGCCGGCGGGGGCCGCCGTCCAAAGGCAGGGCCTCTGTGGTTTCGGGTGGGGGTGGAGGCCCTCCTCCTGAGTCGCACTGGCTTCCCTCCGGGCCTGGACTCCAGGCTCTCCCACTTCCCGGGTGAGCGGGTCGGGGTGGGCCTCCCCTGGGCGGGCGAGCCGGACCGGCGCACAGCGCGTGTGGGGTGTTTTGAAAGCCGCTCTCCCCGTGGTGTCGCCACTTCTGGAGGCGGCACATCTCTGGAGCCGGATCATGTTTTCGAAGTTCCCCTTTTCCCAAAGTTTCACAATCGCGGTGGGTTTGTCTTGAACTGTTTTTTTCCAAAGCTGAGGAGAGATAGAATTTGGCTTTCTCCATTTCCATTTTATTCCTCACCGTGGGAGCCCGAGAGGTTCAGAACGAAATACTTTTCTCAAATAGCTTTAGAAGAAGGTGTGTCGGGGGTTTCTGGGAGGTGCTGCCCTTGAACTTCTCCGAGGATGGCGGTGCCGCAGAGTGGTCCCTGAGCAGCCAGCCGGCCCTCCAGGTCGCGCCAACTGAACGCAACACTGACCCCGGGGAGCCGGGTGCTGGCCGAGTGTGGTGCCCCCCCGGGGGGCGGGGGGAGGGCAGGCTGGTGCTTCTGGGTCTGCGGTGTGTGTGACTCAGTGGGGACGTGTGTGAGCATCAGAGGGCCACGGCCTCCAGCCAGGCCGCAGGGACCTCCCCCCGGCCCCCCAGGCCCCACTGGGCAGCGGCTAGCCAGAGGGAGGTGGACTGAGGTGGACAAGCGGGAGCCAGGCCCAGGCACTGCCAGGTGGGGTGAGGGCCAGCCGCCTGGCGTCCTCAGGCCCCACTCCTGGAAGGGAGAATAAATCACTGTCCCCTCGGGGGTGGGGGGGGGGCAGCAGTGAACAAAGTCTCCTTTGGCTGGGCCTGGAAACACAGGCCCTTCCCCATTGTGCGGGATCAATGGGCCTCCAGCGCCCGCCAGGCGCCTCGGCCGGCCGGGGAAATGTTGGTTTTCCCCTAGCGGTGGCCCCAGCCTGTGGCTTGCCCAGGGCCGGGCTCTGGCCCTGCTGGCCGTCCCGGGGAGGCAGGCCGTGACGCTGTGCGCTGGCCGCTGGCCGCTGGCCGCCGGCCCACCGTGGGTGTCCTCCTTGGCCTCGTGTGGCTCATTCTGTGCCTCACCTGGTGTGTCCCGGTGAGAGCCTCGGCGGGCAGGTCTGAACGTGGAGGGGAGGGGTCCCCAGGCCGCTGTGCCGGACCCCACAGGCACCCTCTCCAGGGCTGTGGTCCCTGCCGCCCGTCATCTGTTCCTCCTGGTGGTGGCCCTGGGGTGTCCGGCCAGGCTTCTGTCGGGGCCCTGTCCTCGGCCTACAGGGTGTGTGTGGGGGTGCTGCCACCCAGGGCCCACAGCCCAGGCTGGCTCGGGGGAGGGGGAGAGGCATGGGCATCATGGGGCTGGGCCAGGACAGGCCCAGGAGGAGAGGAAACGCTTCCAGGTGGGCGTCTCTGGGCGGAGGGGCCGTGCACCTGGGTCAGGGTGCACATCTGGGATACGTGGGTGCCTTGGGGTAGCTGGACTGGGGACTGGGTGGAGAACAGGCCTGGGCTGGGATGAGAGGCTGGTTGGCTGGGGCGTTCACGGGGTTGTGGGGGATGTTCTACCTGTCAGCAGCCCGGTCCCCGGTGAGGAGCCTGCACCGGGTGTGCCTGCACTGGAGTCCAGCAGGTCTGGGCCCTGCCCGCCCTCACCCTCCCAGACCCGCCTCACCCCCGCCCCTGGGAGAACCAGCATGGGTGGGGCTTCCAGGAGCTGTCCCCTGCGGGAGGTGGCAGGGAGGGCGCTCAAGCAGCAGGGCTGCTGGGACCCAGGCCTCCCGTCCCGGCAGGAAACGGTTGCTTTTCTTCCGGCCTGGCGAGCGTGGCCCGGGAGGGAGTTCACGGCTGAGGAGAGGGCACGCAGCCGGGGTGGGAGGAGGGCGCTGTGCCCGAGAGAGCCTTACACCTGGGCCACGAGCCGCTCTGGCGCTCGCAGCTCCTCGCCCAGGGCCAGAGCCAGGGGCCGGGGCTGGGGCGGCCTCCGTGCTCCTGCTGCAGCTGCCCGCCCCCGGCAGGGCCTGTGGGCTCACTGCGGAGCACAGCGAGTGTGCTGCACGCCCGGAGGGCTGGGCGGCCCAGCCCTGGGCCCGCCCCCGAGGAGCGCGCTGTGGCCCTGGGCCGAGGGGCAGGTGGGGCAGGCGTGGGTGCGTGTGAGGGCTCTCCGCCCTGCAGGAGCCCTGGCCGCTGGGCGGGTCGGGCTGTCCAGCACGTGAGTCCTGACAGCACGTAGGGCATCGGCTCTGCTGGCCTCTGGCCCTGGGGTTCCCAGCTCAGGAGACGCCCCGCCACGTTTCCAAGGCCTCAGGCGGACGTGGGCACTCTGGTGGTCAGGGTCCCACACTGGCACTCGAGGGAGGGCTCAGAGGAAAGGGCCTTCTGGGTGCGTGACAGCTGGGGTGGGGTGGGGCCCCCCGAGGAGCCTGTGATGGGCCCCAAGTTCCAGGTGAGCGGTGTTTGCGAGCAGCAGGGTGGAGGGGCCAGCCTGCAGTCTGGCGGGCCCGGCACGGTCTGGACGTGAGGCCCCTCGGTGGGAGCTGCGGCGGCAGCGGGGGGTCTGGGCACCTCCCTGCTCACTGCCGGCTGCCAGTGGATTCCGTGGCTCCCCCAGGGCAGGGGCGCCATCGGGGCGACACCCTGCATCCCCGGGACAGCAGGGAGGAGGGTCCCTGTGGGCAGGGCCCCTGAGGACTCCAGGAAGGGCAGCAGGCTGACCCGCCCACCCAGAGCCCCGCTGGGCAGTAGAGGGGACTGGCCGCTGCAGCCAGCTTGCCCGTGGGGTGGGCCAGGCTGTCCCCCCGCTGTGCCCGGAGTGAACTTGTTTCCGAGGCAGCCGCCCCTCCTGCGGGTCCTGCCAGCTCTACCACAGCCCTTGGGGGCGCACGGGGGCTGCCCCGGGCCGCGCCACGGCTGGGAGCCCGTGCGAGGGTGCGTGTGTGGGCGTGTGCACACTCCACATGGGCCCGTTGCCCCCCAGACAGCTCTGTGCCAGGTGCTCTCTCACAGTCGGGCGGGGTCACAGCCCCCCCTGCCTCTCCTCCCTGCCCTCTGACCGGTCCACCGTGCTGTCCCCAGGCCTCTTGGCTCCTCCAGGAGGAGTGGGCCCAGCAGGTTGGGGGCTCCTGGCTGGAGAATTCCTTCTGCGCCAGAAACTTCTGGGGCTTCCTGGGGCTTGCGGGGGGCAGGGGCAGCCCTGGTGAGCCAGTGGTCCCCGGGCGCCCTCACTCCCACCTGTATCTGCCCCCCCAGCTTGGGTGTCACCAGCTGGGAGGCAGGTGTGGGGCGAGGCCTGAGACCGCGGTGCACCTGCCACCCCTGCGGGGCCCGGAGCAGGGCGGGGCCCGGCCCAGCCGGAGCTCAGGGTCAGCAGGTCAGAGCCCACAGACAGCCTCGGGCTGTGGGGAGAAGCCAGGCTGATGCCCCGGGACCAGGCCCCTGACAGACAGACAGACAAAGGGGGTTGGGAAGGTCACCAGGGACGGGGGTTGGGAAGGTCGCCAGGTGGGGGCAGGCTGAGGCCCTGGGTTCGGGGCTGAGCCAGGGCCCTGGAGGCCGCACGGGGCCTTGTCCCCACCCCTCCCTGTGTGTCACCTCTCCGTGCCCCCCAGTGCTCGGCTCCCCTCGCCGTCCCACGGCCCACGGGGTGAGAGGGGCATCCGCCGGGGTGACAGGAGGTTCTTGTGTTACCAGACCTGGCCGGGGGGTGACAGCAGTGGGCCTGGGGCCTCAGGCACTCTGAGGTGGGCTGTACCCCCCTGCGGGAGGTCTGCACCCACTGTTGGGGGGGTGTGCACGGGGGGGGGGAGCTGTCTGGGGGACAGCCAGCGACACGGTGTGGGTGACACCTGAGCTCCGGGGAAGCCGGGTGGGGGTGGGGCCTCCAGGTCACTGCACACCAGCCCCCCCACCCCCCACCCCTGGCCTTGTTCTCACGGCCGGGGGGGGGGGGGGAGGAAGGGGAGAGGAAAGGGGGCCAGACTTCCTCCCTGCCCCCGCCTGCGTGTTCAGCCCTCCCGGCGGCGGTGGGGAGCCCTGACCTGGTCTCTGCTGCCCCGTCTGCCCCTCCATGTGGCCCGCGTGGCCCGCCTGTGCCCATAACTTCCCACACCTATGGCTTAGACACACCTGTGGCCTAGGTGTGTGCCGGGTTGGGGGCTTCCTGGAGGAGGTGCTCACAGGGAGGGGGCTGGGGTTGGACGGGGGGTCCCTGGAGGAGGCCACGGCCCCCGCCTCGGAGCTGCTGTTGGGCTTTCCTCCTGGGCATCCCCGCACACCCCCCGGCCTCCGCCTTGCCATCGTCTCCCTGTGACGAGGGTCTGCACACCCTGCCCAGATGGCCCGGGGTGGGGGGGGGCCTGTGTCCCCAGGCCAAGCACAGAGCTACAGCCGTGTTCCTAGGGATCTGCAGGGGGTGGGCTCTCCTCCCTGGAGCCTGCTGGGGTCTCTGCCAGGGTGGGTGTGGGCGGCCCAGGGGCCTGGCACGGCCCTGGGTCGGTGTGGGGCGGGGCAGCCTGGCTGCAGGGGCGGGGAAGGGGCTGTTTGCTTTAGGATAAGGCTGGCTCCGGCCCGCCTGTCCCCCAGCACGGCTCACAGGGCTGCCCTGGGGCCACACTTCCGGCCGTCTGGCTGTCCTTGGCTCTGTCCCGCAGGATGCCGGATGGAGGGCATCACAGCCTCTCTGTCTGGAGGACTCAGCTGCTGCCGCCCGAAAGACACCCCCACTGCTCGAGCTCCGCGGCCCCCGGCCTAGGCAGGTCGGGCCTTTCCCTGCCACGGAGCCGGCTCCTTGGGGAGAGGGGGGTGTCGGGCCATCGCTCTGTGGTGCCCTCCCAGGTGGCGCTGGGGCGGGCAACCCCCAACGGGGAGGACACTGCCTCTCAGGTCAGGCACTGCCCTCCCTCCCCGTGCCTGCTGAGTGGTTGCGTGTGTCTACGTGAGCCCAGGTGGCAGCGGGGAGGCCCAGGGTGCTGGGAAGGCTGGGGGGCTCTTTGTCCTGCGGCTAGAGGCCTTGTGAATGGCAGAATCTCAGACAGTGACAGGTGGCGGACCGGGTCTGCCTGGGCGTGAAGCTGGGACCTGGTCTGTGGGCCCTGCAGCCCCCCCTCCCACTCTAGCTGGGTGGGGGCCTGGGGGGCCAGGCAGACCACGGAGGAGTTAGGGAGAGGTGGGTCTCGGACCCCTGCCACCTCTGCAGTTCTTGTCCCTTCCCAGGGACAGGGGTGGGGGTGACAGCTGGTGAGGAGGGGCTGGTGGGCAGTGTAGGGGGCCTGGGGCCATGGTGCACCGTCCAGAATCCACGTGGTGGGTGGGAGTGTCCCAAGTGGAGGCAGGGTGGGGAGTGGACTTGCATCTTGGCAGGGTGGGCTTGGCGGAGTGGGGTGTGCCAGGCAGGATGAGGGAGCCCCTCCCCACTGGGAACCAGACACCCTGAACCTGGGCCACCAGCTCCCTGCCTTAAGTGGGAGTGGTGCCCAGCCCCCCTCAGTGCCCCCAGAGAGGAGGGGGGGGCTCAGGGCTCCGGGACAGTCCCGGAGGGGGGTGGCGACGTGTGGGAAGCTGCCGCGGGAGTTTCTGTCGGACCCACGGAGGCACGTGTGGCCCTGGTTGCAAAGGCCCTGGTGTAACCAGCTGGTAATTGCATGCTGAAGGAATACCAGCTGGTGATTGGAAACACATGTGGCCCTCAGGCCCCGTTCAACAGCATCTGGGAGCCACCGCTACCTCCGGGACGCCTGTGAGGCCAGGACCCAGACACGGGCCCCCTGGGCCTGAAGTGGACGCAGCATGGGGTGGCGAGCAGGGTCCTGGAACTTGGCTGGCCGAGCCCCTGGGCAGGGCGACTGTGTCGCTGGCCGGGAGAGGACCCCTATGCGTTTGGACGCCTGTGTGTCCTTCCCAGCAGGCCCGTCCCTCCATGTCCTCCAGGCCCGGTTGCCCAACTGTCCCCGCACTTGACTCTGGAGGCCCTGAGGCCACATGCGGGCTTTCTGCCACAGTGCGGGGTGCCACGGTCCTCTCCTTTGGTGGCGCTGGGCACAGACTGCCAACCCGACAGGGACCCTGCACCCAGGGCCGGTGTACCCGCCACTCACTCTGTGACCCCCGGCCTTGGGTTAAGCCTCGTGTTGGCTGTGGTTGGCAGCAGGGAGGCCCTTGTCCAGGCACACAGGCCTGGGCTGTCAGCCACGTGGGGGCCATGTGACTCGTGCACACGTGTGCACACACATGCACACACACTGCGGTGTGTCTGGGGGGGCCGGTGAGAGCCGCCCTGCTCTCCCGGGACGTGTGCCCCGGCGAGCTGCCCCGGCGGAGCTTGGTTCCGGCTTCCGTGCAGTGGCAGGTAGCAGGTGCTCGGTGGCCGCGGCCCGGCCCGAGGGGGGCTGGGCAAATGCAGACAGTGGTCTGGGAGGAGGGCCCTGTGCCGCCGGCTCCCAGCACCTACCCCACCACTGCCACCCTGACGAGGCCCTGACCTGCCTGCAGGCCCCCCGAGGATGGCGGACAAGGTGGTCCCACGGCAGGTGGCCCGGCTGGGCCGCACCATTCGGCTGCAGTGCCCCGTGGAGGGGGACCCGCCGCCGCTGACCATGTGGACCAAGGACGGCCGCACCATCCACGGCGGCTGGAGCCGGTTCCGGGTGCTGCCCCAGGGGCTGCGGGTGAAGGAGGTGGAGCGGGGGGACGCTGGGGCCTACGTGTGCAAGGCCACCAACGGCTTCGGCAGCCTCAGCGTCAACTACACCCTCATCGTGACGGGTGAGTGCCACCGGCGCGGCGCGTGCTGGGGCCGGCCCTCCCCGAGGCCCCCACCCTGCCCCCTCCCCCACCCTCCCCCCTGGGCCTGAGCCACGCCCGCCGCCACCAGGACGCCCTGCCACCTCTTCTGAGCCCAGGATGGGGCTTGACCTCTGTCCTCTGCCCCTCGGGGACCCTTCCTCCCAAGGGTGTGCTGTCCCGGGGTCCCGGGCTCCGGGGCAGCAGGAGCCGGCGTGGGGCCCTAGTGGTCGACCCACTGAAGGGTGTGCCGGGCAGGCTGGCGGCCCTGCTGTTGGCGGTGACTTTGAGGCTCAGGTTTCGGAGTTCAGAGGGGCCGCCGCAAGCCAAGGACCTTCTGTTCTCTTCTGCCTCTGGGGCCTGGGCGGCGTCCCCAGAGACACGCCCTGCTCTCGCGGGGACCAGGCACTGGCCCCAGCCCGCCCCTGTGTGCTCCCTGTGTGGGTCCCTTGGGGAGGGGTCTCTGGGGTGGGGCCTCCCGGGGGGGGGGGCAGTGTCCTTCTGGGCACGGTGGCCCTGGCCTGCCTACCAGGGCGTGGCCTGAGCTGGGCTCCCCCTGCCGGGGCCAGGGCGGGCGCCTGAGGCAGCCTGGCCTCAGCCTTGGGCTCACAGAGGCGCGGCTGTCCTGGGGAGGGGGCATTCCTCCACAAGCCCCGCCCCCTCAGGGGCTGTGGAATGGGAGCACTCTGGGTGCCCCCCCCCACTGTCCTCTTGGAGGGGGGGGGGGGACGACAGGGTGGTATGTGGCCCATGTCACTTCACCCGGCCCCCGGCCCCTTGATGTGGGCTAGGGTTACCGCAGCTGCCGCCGGGCCTGCCCCTCCCCCCGGCCTGTAGACCCCCCGGAGCCAGGGTGGGGGGCCCACTCTCAGTCCTGCCCCCCCCAGTCTGTTGGGGTCACCTGCACCCTGGGAGTGGGCTGGGCGGGCTGTGCCCAGCTGTCCCGAGGCCTCTGAGATGGGGGGGGGGGGGTGCCTGTGGCCTTTCCAGGGCTGTCACAGCCCGGCCAGACGCCCAGGCCTGGGGACCAGCCTGGGTCTGGGAGTGCTGTGGGGACCCCTCTCATGCACCCTCCCCTCTGTAGAGGACACCAGCCCAGCCAGGGAGAGCCCGGGGCACGAGGGCTCCTCCGGGGGCCAGGAGGACCCAGCCAGCAAGCAGTGGGGTAAGTGTGGGCGACACCCCAGTCCTCGGAGCAGGGGGGCCCCCTCCGTCGGAGCCCCGCTGACCTCTCCGCCGCCCACCCGGCAGCACGGCCCCGCTTCACGCAGCCCTCCAAGATGAGGCGCCGGGTGATCGCGCGGCCTGTGGGCAGCTCCGTGCGTCTCAAGTGCGTGGCCAGCGGGCACCCGCGGCCCGACATCATGTGGATGAAGGATGACCAGGCCCTGACGCGCCCCGAGGCCAGCGAGCACAGGAAGAAGTGGACGCTGAGCCTGAAGAACCTGCGCCCCGAGGACAGCGGCAAGTACACCTGCCGGGTGTCCAACCGCGCCGGCGCCATCAACGCGACCTACAAGGTGGACGTCATCCGTGAGTGCCGGCCGGGGGGCGGGGCCGGGGCGGGGCCGGGGGCCACGCCCACATGCCGTCTCCCCTGCAGAGCGGACGCGCTCCAAGCCCGTGCTCACCGGCACGCACCCCGTGAACACCACGGTGGACTTCGGGGGCACGACGTCCTTCCAGTGCAAAGTGCGCAGCGACGTGAAGCCCGTGATCCAGTGGCTGAAGCGCGTGGAGTACGGCTCCGAGGGCCGCTACAACTCGACCATCGACGTGGGCGGCCAGAAGTTCGTGGTGCTGCCCACGGGTGACGTGTGGTCACGGCCTGACGGCTCCTACCTCAACAAGCTGCTCATCACCCGCGCCCGCCAGGACGACGCGGGCATGTACATCTGCCTGGGCGCCAACACCATGGGCTACAGCTTCCGCAGCGCCTTCCTCACCGTGCTGCCAGGTGCCCCACGCCCCGGGCCCCGCCCGCCCGCCCCCGGGGCCGTGCGCAGGCGCTCCTGACCCCTTCCGCCCTCTTCCTGGTTCTCGCCTGCAGATCCCAAGCCGCCAGGGCCGCCCGTGCACCCCTCGTCTTCAACCACCAGCCTGCCGTGGCCCGTGGTTATCGGCATCCCGGCCGGCGCCGTCTTCATCCTGGGCACTGTGCTCCTGTGGCTGTGCCAGGCCAAGAAGAAGCCGTGTGCACCCGCTCCCGTGCCCCCCGCGTCTGCGCACCGCACGCCGGTGACCACTCGGGACCGAGGCGGGGACAAGGACCTGTCGGTGTCCCCCGGCCTTGGCACCGCCGCCGGCATGGGGCTGTGTGAGGAGCTCGGGGCCCCGGCAGCCCCCCAGCACCTGCTGGGTCCAGGCTCAGCGGCTGGCCCCAAGCTTTACCCCAAGCTCTACACAGACGTG
Organism: Phyllostomus discolor; assembly: GCF_004126475.2. Classification (NCBI taxonomy): domain Eukaryota; kingdom Metazoa; phylum Chordata; class Mammalia; order Chiroptera; family Phyllostomidae; genus Phyllostomus; species Phyllostomus discolor. The sequence goes on from NC_040903.2 coordinate 353,568, forward strand.
CACACACACACTCACACGCACTCACACACGCACTCACACGTGGAGGGCAAGGTCCACCAGCACCAGCACATCCACTACCAATGCTAGGTGGTGCCGGTGCTGGGGCTTCGGGTGCCCCGGGGTGGGTGCCCGGAGGCCAGGCAGGGAGCAGAGGGCCGCGGTGGGGGGTGTGCACCGGGGAAGGGTGCAGCCAGCAGCCTGGGCGCCCTGTGCGAGGCGCAGCGTGCACGAGAGACCGCCACACACACACAGGCGTGCTCTGGGCACAGCCACGCCCACGCTCGGGCCCGCGTCTCTAGTGCGCAGGGCACGCGGTGCTGGGCCGCTTGACGAGGGAAGCCCTTGGCCTGTGAGGAGGGTTTCACGGGGGCACGGTCGCCGCCCCTGCCTGGCAGGAGATCTGAGAGATGCCCTGGCTTTGCAAACCAAAAACTCCCACCCCTGCCCCACGCCTGCCCGCCTGTCTCTGCCCAGGCCTCGGCAGGTGGGCGGCTATTTTTGCCGCCACCTGTCCTGGGTGTCCAGGAGTCCCCGCGCCCTGGGCCGGGGGGTCGGGGGGTCGGGCATGGCCGTCTCAGGCCCTGTCCTGAGAGGCTGGAGCCCAGCTGGGAGTGACTCTGGTCACACCCACCTCCCACTGCCAGAGAGAAGAGGGCCTTGGTATTTATATTTATGAAATTAAGATAATATTAATGAGGAAAGAGCAGGGCCACAGAGACCTGGCCTTCCCGGGGCCCAGGACCCACCTGGCCTCGTGGCCAGGCCGGGTGTCCACTCGGGGCCAGGCACCCATCACCCCACTGTCCAAGGTGGCCCAGACCTCTGTAATTTTATATAGAGTTTGAGCTGAAGCTTCGTATATTTAATTTATTTTGTTAAACAAGAAAACGTGCATCCTTTTCCTCTAAACTAGTGTTGCTGCCTGCGTGTGCATCTGTACAAGTGTGTGCCGGTGTGTGTGTGCCCATGGACCTGCGAGTGGACCTGTGGCCTGGGCTCCAGGCAGGGACAGAGTCCCACCTTGGGGCCTGAGGGTCAGCCTGGGACCCGGCTGGAGCCCTGGCACCTGTCCCACGAACACCTCTCCACGGTGGAGCCCTGGGGCCCTCACTCGCTCCCATCCCACACAGCTGGGTGGCCTTGGAGGGCTGGGGCTGCCCTCCGAGGAGTGGGGCTGGCACCCCCCCACCCCAGGCACCTGCCACCTGCAGGGTGCCATCCCAAGGGTCTGGCCACCACCCCTGAGTGGGGCAGCAATGGGCTCACTCTCCACCTGGGGACACGAGGCTTCAACTTGCTTGGCCAGCACTTGAGGGTGGGGCTTCCTCGGGCCCGGGGGGTGGAGGTGCTGGAACCTCTTAGGAAAAGGCACTACGACAACCTGTGTGGTTCCAGCAGAGCCGCCCGTGTGAGGCACCTGACGTCCCCAGGCCTCAGAGTCAGGCGGGAAGGGCCCCGCCTGGGCTGGTGCTGGGTCTCAGCTTCTCCAGACAAGGACAGGCTTTGCAGGCTGGGACACCCACCACCCTTCCCAGGCGCTGCTGAGCCCCCCAGGGTCAAGGCCTCAGCCCCTGCCCCTCAACCCCACACTAGAGCAGCCCCTCCTCCTCTGTCTCTGAGGGCCGGGCCTCCAGTCCGCTTCCCACTCCCCCACTGGGGCCTCCAGGCAGTGTCCTTCCTTTCCACATCTCCCCGTCCCCTGGGAGGAGGCCCCACTGGAGTGGTCCTGGCTGGGGGCAAAGGGACCGCCTGTGGCGGGTGCAGTGGAAGACCTGGGCACGGGCTGCCCTGGGGAGGCCAGCTGCAGCAATTCAGGGTGCCACGGGGGCTGTGGCTGCTCACAGCTGGTGACCCCCACAAGGTCCCCAGACAGAGCAGGTTTGTGGGGGAGGGATGGACCTTGGGTAGCAAGATGTCTGTCCAGTGGTAGGGAGACCTGGGGCCAGGGGGCAAGGAGGGGCAGGCACGCTGGAGGGGCAGCCTCCAGAACCTGAAGACCCCAAGTCCTGCCCCTCTCGACCCCTAGGGATCACACAGGGGCGGGGCCGTAGCCAGCCCTGAGGTAAGGCAGGCCCACCTGGTCAGCCCACACCCCGGGGCTCAGAGGCCCCGCCTCCCACGGCCCCCTCAGCCACTGCCCAGAGTGCGTCAGCACCTCCTTGCTCCCTGCAGCCCCCCCCCTCGGTCTGCAACTGTGACCTCCCCCCCACCTCTCCTGTCCTGGGCTGTCTGCCCCTCGACACTGCCATGACCCTGGGGGACTTCAGGGCCCACTCGGACGCCCGTCGGCCCTGGCCCCCCCCACATTGCAGAGGTGCACGCAAGCTGCCCATGCCCGCACTGCCAGGATGGAGCCTCACCTCCCTGCACCCCTGTAGGGTGGGCATGGGCGTGAGGGGAGCAGCCCACCAGAGGGTAGTGGGTCCTTTCCATGGGGGGAGGCTGGCAGAGGGGAGACGGTGTCCCCAAGGAGGCGCAAAGTCTGCCCCTAACAGGTGATCGCTGACCGGCTCGCCAGCTGACCCTGCCCGGCGGCTCTCTGCCAACTGCTGCCCCGCCCCACACCTTTGTCTGGGGCATTGGGGACTTCCAGGCTGAGCACAGAGGGACTGACCAGGTCCAGGAGACAGGCGGGGGGCCTGGGGGGGCTGGTGGGACCTCGGGGAGCTGGGGGGCAAGGGAGAGGCACTGTGGCTGGGCCATCCCCCCCGGTCCCTTGGGCTCCTCTGCCCCTGCATGGCCGCCCTAGACTCCCACTGAGGCCAGGCCCTAAGGCGCCCTTGGCCACAGGCACAAAGGCCTGGGGGCAGCGGCCAAGCCTATGGGCTCTCCAGTGGGGACACAGATGCCACCATCCCCAGCTCTGCAGGGTTTTCTGGGGGGTGGGCATGGTCGGGGCCTGCCCGGGGTCCCAGGCTGGAGGTGGGTGAGGGGGTCAACTGTGGGGTTTCAGGGCGACCCTCAGAACAGGCCATTCCGGGATACTTGGGTGCCCTTGGTGGGTGCAGGGCACTGGGTGGGGGTGCCAGGAGGGCACGGCTGCCGGCACCGAGCCAGCCAGCCGCCCGCCCTCTGATCTGCCCTGCCCGCAGCACGACAAGCCGGGCCCCTTGAAGTCGGGCGAGCTTGGAAGGGCGGTGGGGCTCTGACACCCGAGGGTGTGACTGCCCCCTGCCACTGCCCAGCTTTCCTGGCTTCAAAGGGGTGTCGGTCAGCCGGCCGGCCAGCAGCTGTCCTGGGGCAGGGGGGGCCCGAGGCTGATGCCAGGGATGGGGCAGTATGGCCAGGGGCCAAGTGTGAGGGGTGCGGGTGCAACCCTCCCCCCACGGGCCTTGTGTTGGGGGTGCTGGCAGGAGATCAGAGCCTTGTCTTGGGGCCAGGCCAGGGACATTTGGGGGACTCAGACTTGGCCTGGGCCCAGAGCACAAGGTCAAGGGTTCCTGGGGGCTGCTGTGTGGGGCCTGCCAGGGCAGGGACCTGCTGTGGGGGCCGGATGGAAGACGCCCCCCGATGACTTGCCCAGAGCCAGGGCACAAGGACGGGCGGGCCTATGGGGTGGGGGCTGCCTGGAGGTGGGGCACAGAGGCTGGGCTCCCCGTGTGGCCCCCCGGCTGGGGCGTGGGGGAGCAGCCCCTGCTGTGTGACGGGCGGCAGCAAGTCCAACACGAGGAGCCTCTGGTGGCGGGAGCCCAGGGCACTCCGTGAGCTGTCCGTGGTGGGCAGGGGCCACTGCAGCTGCTCGTCACACCGAGGGGCTGGGTCCGAGGTGGGGCAGGGAGGGCCTGGCCACTGCGGGGGCTCCCTTGGGGCCCTGTGCTGACCTTGCCCTGGGCCTGGCCTGCACGGTGAGGCCCAGCATCCAGGCCCGGTTGGGCTCAGGGCCTTCCCAGGACGGGCTGGGTGGGCGCCGGGATGTGGTGGGGGAATCTGGTGGGGGCCAAGGGCTCTCCTGAGAGACAGGGAGACTCAGCCACCAGTGTCCCAGGGCCCTGGTCTTGGGGTTCACTGTAAGGGCTCAGGGAGCGGTCTCTGAGGAGGGGAAGGTTTGCCTACAGGGTGCTGTCTCCACCCAAGGCTGAGCTGGGTGCTGAGCTCATCAGACCCCTGTGACCCCGCAGCACAGGCCCCCAGCGGGCAGGCCCGGGGTGGCTGGCCCACGGTGTCCCGGGCCCTGCTGCCCCAGTGTGCACGGAGCCTGTTTGAAGCTGGCGCATTCACGGCCGGCAGTGCTTGGTCCTGAAGTCAGGCTCCCAACCTGGGCAGCGCCCCGTCCACCAGCCCCTCCCCCGGGGCCACGTGGCCGGGCCCTCAGCAACCCACCCGAAGCCTGGCCAGGCTGCCGCCCGGCCTGGGACCGACCCCATCCGCAGCTCTGTCCTCCAGCACTGACTGCCCGGCCCTGCCTGAGCCCTGGTCAGTCCTCACCGCGGGTCCAGGCCCCCACTCGGGTCCACGCGCTTCTGTGGCCAGAGGTGGCCGCCCGTGCAGGCCCCAGACCCGACAGACAGAGCAGGAGGCCGAGCTCCCTGCCCCTCGGGGTTCTCCTGTGGACGCCCGCAGGTGGGCAGCCCAGGAGGCTTGTCCTGGCCTCCCAGGCCCGGTCAGCTGGGGGCTTGCCCGGCAGGCTCAGGAGCCCACCCCTGCGTGCGCCTCGCTGGGCGGCGATCCGGCACGGCGTCGCCACCGGGGTGCGCCGCGGGGGCAGCCGGCACGGGGCCTCCTGGCGCTGGCTGGGCGCCCCCGGCGGTCTGGGGCAGGAGCTCTGCCGGCGGCACAGATTCCGCGTCGGCTTGGGGCTGGAGACGCCCCGGTCAGGGGGCCCTCGGCACACGTCTGCGTCCTGGGGTACGGGCTGCTTCCTTTTGGGGGGCCTGACGGTGGTGTCTGTCCGGGGTGAGAAGGCAGCGAGCCAGTGCCAGGCCCGGCGGTCAGCGCAGGGGCCTGAAGCTTCCCGGGCTGTGGCCCCGCAGCAGGGGTCACAGGGCACAGGCTGGGCACGCAGGCCGCCCGCACTGCCCTGGGGCCTGCCGCCTGCCGCCGGCCTCTCTCCTGGGCCCGAGGGGCGGGAGGCCTCCCCGGAGGCTTTGGGGAGCCCCGCCTCCCCACCCGAGAGCAGTTCCCAGGGGCCCCACCTGCCACCCTGCAGCCACGTTCTGGGGAGTGGCAGGTGCTGGCGCACAGGTGGGTGGGGGGCCCAGGGGAGGGGACCTCAGGCTGGGGCCCATGTCCACCCCTCAGGGTGCCCGAGCTGAGACATGTGCCCCATCCCAGGGCAGAGCAGGGGGACTAACGAAGGGCCTGCCGTAGCCTCAGGTGAGGGCGGGGCGGGGGCCCGAGGCTCCCCCACCGGGCGGCTGCGAGCCCCACCCCCATGCCCACGGCAGCCACTGGCATCTGGCCCTGGGCCGGCAGGTGGTGACGGCCGCCTACAGCTGGCTGCAGGGGCAGGCGCCAGCCTTGCCCTGTGCCGTGGTGGGGGTGGGGTCTGGCTGGACCCTGGGTCCTGGAAGGGTGGTCGTGAAGCACAGCCCTGGGGAGTGGGGGAAGAGGCAGGGGCATCGTGGCCCTGGGGCTCAGGCCGAGGACTCCAGGAGGTTCCGTCTGCCCCTGGGGGTCTCCACAGGGAGGGGCAAGGGCAATGGGGGCCACATGGGGGGCACAGCGGGCCAGGAGGCAGCACAGGTGGGCTTCGGTGATGAGAGGGGGGCCGGGCTCACAGTGAGGGGTGCATGCAGAGGGTCCCTCCCAGACCCCTCACCTTCCCACCTTCCTTCAAACCACCAGTATCCACGGATGACGCTTTCCCCTGGGACCGCCGACCCCTGCGCCTGTGGCGGCCCCCCTGCAAGCCGGGGCGTCCGTGCCAGCTGCCCCCGGACTGCCATACAGAAAGTGCAGCGGCCAAGGCCGACAGCGCCCCCTGATGTGTGGGTGGGAAGTGGCAGTCCTGGGCCACCGGCTCAGCCCTCGGCCCTGGGAGGCAGGGGGTGGGAGGCCAGCCCCCCCCCCACTTCGCTCTCTGTGGCCCGGGGCAGCACCTCCCACCCTCAGGGCTCCCATCTGAGTCCTCCCTCGGGGGCCCTGCGGCCACCCAGCAACTCTGACCCTCAGGGTCCTCACTGGTGACCGTGTGGACAGGGGTTGAGCCCAGGCCAGCCCCAGAGGGCACTGAGGGCCGGGGGCCGCCTGACACCCCGTCCTGGACCCAGACCCGGGGGATGTGGCAGGGGCCCCACAGAGGCAGACCCCTTCTCTCTTCACAGCTTTTCCCTCTATTTCCCCACGTTTCCCCCACAGCAGCCCGCCCTCCACGGCTCGCTGCTGGAGCCCCTCCAACACAATCGCACCGGCGCGCTGGGCGGCCACAAAGCCCCTTTTGACGGCGTCGGCGGAGCTGAACTAACAGTGGGGGCGGGGCGGGCAGGCAGGCGAGGCCCCCGGCGTCCTCACGGGAGCGGGGGTGCACCGGGGCCGCACTGGGACCCCCGCCCGGGGCTCTGCCAGCCTGAGCCTGTGCCGCTTCTGGCCGTGAGGACGGCGCCCCCTCTCCAGGCTCCCCGGGTTGAAGGGCCGACGTCACCAGGGCCTGCTCCGAGCTGCCCACTGGCCTGGCTGCCGAGTGGGCGGTGGGGGGAGGGGGCTAGGCTTGGAGTGCGCCCCTGTGCCCGGCAGCCTGTCTGGGTGCCGACGGCGCTGCACGACGAGGAGGGGGCGGGCTCTCTGCTCCACGTCGCCCACCCAGGGGCTCAGGAGGGCTGGTCTCGGGTGGCCACCCCTGCACACGGGAGCGCCCCTGAGAGCGGGGTGGGAGGCACTGCAGGACGCAGAGTTGGGGTTGTGGCACCAGGCGGTGGGGGGCTGTGGCCCGTCTCCACCTCGCCCTCTTGGGGACCTGGACCCTATCCCTGCTTGACTCCCTGCAAAAGCCACCCTGAGCCTGAGGTACCCCAGACACTTGATGACTGGGGGGGCGGGCGGTGGGGGGGGCTGGACAGACAGCAAACAGACATCGGGGGTCTTTGCTTGCAGTCCAGGAGGGTGGCTGGACCAGCACTGGGCCGGAGGGGCCGCGGGCCGGCTGGGCTGGCGACAGGAAGTGTCTGTGCAGGGGAAGGTGCGCGGCTGGCCCCGCCTCCGGGTGCGTGGGGACTGCTGGGGAGGACAGCGGCGCAGCACGGCCAGCGGAGGTTCCCGGGCTCCCCGGCGGGGGCGGGTGCCCAGGGCCGCTGTGCACAAGGCCCGGCAGGCTGGCCAGAGGAGTCTGGTTTGGCTGCAAACACAAACGTCGCCCGCGGGGCCGGCAGGGGCAGTGCTGGGCGGGGAGTGGGCCCGGAGCGGGGCACAATCCACCCTTTGTTCCTGAGGCTGCTGGGAGCCTGCGGGCCAAGAGGAAATGGGGGGGAGCGCCAGCCAGCGGGCCTCACCCGCCCGCAGACCTCGCCGCCAGGGCCCGGTGGACGCCAGGCCCAGCCCAGCAGAGGAGCCGGAGGGGCTGGCTCCCGGGGCGGGCAGGCTGCCTCCCCCCAGGTCCTGGCCAGGGCCCTTGGGGCATCCGCGAGGGGTGGCTGCAGGTCCCAGCAAATAGCCCTGGACGCCCACGGCCACCCCCCGGGTCTCCACCGTCCTCCACCCCCTCCAGCATGGCCCAGGCCCCTCCTGCAAGGCTGTTTAGGCCACTGGGGAGGGCAGGTCCAGGGCGGACCTGCTCCGGTCAGAGGAGGCCCCTGCCCACGGCCTCCTGCCCACAGTCCCCTCCTCTCTCCTTCCCGGCCCCAGACCGCAGGTGGGCGGTGGGGGCTGGCCACGCCCCTCGAGGCTCCCCTGGCTCCCCAGAGCCCTGCAGACAGGACCGAAGGGCTGCTCCCCATCCTCGGGGCAGCCAGGCTTGCCCCTCACCCCTGGAAGGGGGCTCTGGCCCCGAAGGGCCCCACGTGGGAGTGCTCCTTCCTGCCCAGGGCTACCTGGGGCCACGGGTGGAAGTGCATGCCCATTAGCACATGCCCACCTGTGTGCACACGTGCGTGCACACACGTGTGGGGCGTGGACCCCCCGCTGTCCCCTCATACCTCCCTTCACGTGTGGCTGCGGACCTGGGGGCCTCGTTCTCGGGTCTGCCCCGTGGGTTCCCCAGGCTCTCTGGGCTGGCACGCCCCCAGGACACCTCCCTCTCAGCCTGTGCCACTCGGGGCCCCTCCGTCACATCCCTACCCTGGCCCCCCATGGGAGGGCCGGCCCCGGCCCCGGCCCGGCTCCGATCCACACAGGTGGCGCGGGGCACTGACGCCTGCTGGGGGCGCATTGGCTGGGGTCCCCAGGCAGAGGCACGGGGGCAGGGCCACCCTCCGACCCCAGGTCTGCCTGCTGGGCCCTGTGGGTGGGCCTGGGCCCTGAAGCCCACCCTGAGGCGGGAAGGTCCCCTGCCGGGAGGCGGGTCTCAGGGCTGGGGTGACAGCGCTTGCCCGAGGCCCTGGGCTGTGGGCCAGACTGCTGCTGAGGAGCCCCGGCTCAGACAACACGGCCCCCAGGCCCAAGAGGGGCCCACCTCTGGTTTTGGGTGGGTGCCTGGCCTTGCCCTTCTCACCCCAAGTGCCGGGTCTGCTGGGCCCCCCACCAGCCTCTGCCGGCTGCAGGGGGCGAGCCTGGGCTGGGGAGGCAGTCCCCGGTGCCCTGCCTGCCCCCGAGCAGCCCCAGACCACAGCAAGGCTCTGGCTGCTCTCTCCTGTGCAGACCCCGGGGTTGGGCCCCCCACCCCACCTCTGGCCACCCCTGTGCTCCTGCCAGCGGCCGGGAGGACGCTGGGAGCTCTGCAGACAGCAGCTGGGGCTGGGGCAGCGGGCTGGTGTCCTGTGGCCTCGAGCCCCCGTCAGCCTGTCCTCCCTCTGCCCCTGAGCCTGACCTGCCTGGGGGCATCTGAGCCGGGCCCAGCTGGCCCTCCCGTCTGACGAGGCCTCCCCTGCCAGTGTCCCTCCCGACGGGTGACCGGAGCACGTGTCCCATCTTAGGGGAGCTGCCACCCGCCCCCACCAAATGGGCCTGGTGTGCCGCTGGGCCCAGTGCGGCGTTTCTGGGCCTGGCAGGGCCCTCCCCTCACTCACTGCAAGAGCAGATCGCTCCTGTCCTCAGGGGTGTGGGGGTGGCAGGGCGGGAAGGGGCCCAGGGAGTGGTCATTGCAGCTGGGACTTGCCCCTGCTGCTGATTCCCCTCGGCACACAGCACCCAAGGGACCAGCCCAAGGTGCTCAGGTGGGCCCAGCCGCGGGGGGTTGTCCTCCAGGGGCCTGCACTTGCATCGGGGGCCTGGGCTCAGCACCCGCGTGGATGAGAGCAGACACCACCGTGGGGTGTCGGGGACAGCTGGCTGGAGCCCCGCCCTTTGGCGCCCAGGTTCCTGGAGTGAGTGTTGGCAAGGGTGGCCGCGCAGGGACCAGGAAGGGTCTTAGGCCCCGGGGACATCCCAGGGACCCTCTCTGTGTCTGCCCAGTGCCACGCCGGCTGGGAGGCCTCAGGGGCTGCTGTTCATCTGCTGCACCCCCAAACCCCTGCACGGCCCGCGGGCCCCGACTCCCAGCAGCTCTGAGCCGAAGGGCCCAGACTGCCCTCTCACGTTTTTGTGGCTTGAGCTGAGCAGACTGGGGTGGGGGTTCTCCCCGGGGGGGACGGGGAACCACAGGCCAGGGCGGCCTGGGCAGCCTGGGTCCTCCCCCGGTGGGGTGATCACAGCCTGGCCTGTGGCTCCCAGGGACACGGTGTGACGACCGCCACCTAGCTCTCTCAGCTCAGACGCCCGGTGCCCCACGGTCCCCGGGACATGGCCTTGAGGGCCCCCTTGGAGGACAAGGTGTCTATTCAGCCACTGGACTCCCCGAGGGGCCTGGGCCGCAGACCGGCCTGGCTGGCTGAAGCCGGAGGGCCTATGGCCAGGCCTCTCGTGCCCCCAGCTGGCCAGCTGGGCGCTTGAGCGACAGGCCTGACCTGGCTGAGGGCTGGGTCCAGGCGCCGCTCGGGTTGGAGTCAAGGCTGCGGGAAGGTGGGAGCCTCCCCCCGGCCCTGGTGCCTCCGCGGGGTCCCAGCGGCGCCCGGCCTCACCCTCCCGCACCCAGGTCTGCAGCCAGCCCTGATCCCAGCCGGCCCGGCCTGTTGGGGGGTGGGGGACTGCAAGCCTGGGCAGGGGGAGGGCCGGCACCGTGGCCGGGACCACGCTGGCGCAGTGTGGAGCTGGCCTGGCGTGGCCGCCGAGCCAGGCGCCGGCCTCACGGCGGAGGGGGCGTCGGGGCGTCTGAGAGGCGAGCGAGACGCTGCTGGGCTCACATTACAGTTTCCACTGGAAACAGCCCTGCTCTGAGCGTTGGCTCAGCTTTTACAAGTTGCAAACAGACCAGTTTCCTGAGGAGCACACGCTGAGTGCCGTGGTCGCTGCTGCGGACCACGGGCGCCCGCCCAGCTGGGGCGGCAGGCCGGGCAGGGGAGGCGGGGAAACCGAGGCTGCTGTGGCCTGGGGTTCGAGGAAGCTGTCGCAGCGGGGCCCTCTGTCCCGGGTGGCCACCCACCCGGCCAGTATAGCAGGCAGGCATCCCAGGCCCCATCGCCATGGGCCTCGGCGGCTGAACCCCCAACCCTGAGACTGGGGAGCCCTGCCCATCAGAGACCCTGCCTCCAGCGGCTGCTCCGAGTCCCGTGTGCATGCCGCACACGCATCATGGCTGGATGTCTCACCCATCACGGCCGGACATCCCCGCCCGGACGAGGCTGCACCAGCGGGAAGGGGGACCCAGGCTGCCCGGCTCTCGGGTGCTGCCGTTGCGTGTGCAGGGGCTGGGTGTGCACACATGTGAGGATGTGTGCAGTGTGCATGTGGGCCGAGCGCACACACGTGTCCATACATGTGTGAGCACGTGCACGGTATGAGTTTGGGCATGTTGCTCGCCTCCCCCACATTCAGGGTCAGGTCTCTGGGAAGGATTTGAGGTCTGGGGCTTGCTCTGCCTGTGGGCCGGGGGTGGGCTCCGGTGTCCTGGGGGGGTGCACCTGGGGGCAGAAGTCTGTGCCCTGACCCCCGTGGGCCTGCATCAGGCGCCCCGCTGGCCTGTTGTCTTTGGAAGACGGCGGGCATTCCTGGGGCTGCGCGGCTGACACACCAGATGACAGCCGTGCCCACTGGGTAAGTGGGACCCCCGCCCGCCCGGCCGTGTTCCCAGGCTCACGGAAGGCCCTTTCTGATGCCAAAAGCATCTGGAAATGTTTCCAGGAACCGGATTCGAGCTCTTCGCACTTGGAAGCTGGCCGCCCCGGGTGGGATGGGGCGGCTGGCGGCTCCCAGCCCGTGCCCTGGCCTCCGCCCCGCCCACCGGGGGTGCCCCTGGCTCAGGGGCGACTCTGGGGCCTTGGCTCCCAGTGGAGGCTTCTCACAGCAGGAGCTGGAGATGGTTCCAGAAGGTCCAGCACCAGCCCGTTCCGTTTCTCAGCCCCGGGTGGAGGAGGGGCTCTTCCTCTGACACCCGGTCTCGTCGCACGTCCTGGTGAAGAGTAGTCCTGCGGGGGGCGCTGGGCGCCATGGCGACCCCGGCTACCTCCCCTCCCGAGGCTCCTGCTGGGAGCAGGGCCCGGGCGGGTGACGGCGCTCTGTGAGCCCCAGAACGCGAGGGGACCGGCCTGTGATGGCACCACCCGCCGCAGGCCGGCACCGGCGGGACCCGCGGAGCACACAGACCCGAGGCCCCACGTGCCCAGCTCGGTGCCCCCCGGGCCCCGTTGTTCACCTGGAGCCTTGGCCCAGGAAAGTCCTGAGACAAATCCCTCTTCTGCCAAACTTAGGTTTGAGACTTGAGAGCGCAGAACAGAAGCAGCGAGTGAGATGAAGTGGTGGGGACAGGGGGTGCAGGGAGGTCTCAACGGGGACGGACGGTGGTGGCCCCGTCTGCCTGGGGAAGATGCCAGACCAGGGGCGCCCACCGACTCCATGGACTCCGGTGGGTCCTCGCCCCCAGGCTCACCATCACCCCCGACACCCCCAGGGAGGACCAGGATGAGCGCCCGGGTGTGGGGGGCGGGTCTGGAGGGTCCTGCAGGTGCCGGGCCTGGCCAGAGCCGTCATGCGGGCGCACGGCGTGTGGCTGGAGCGTGTCCCCAGCGGCCAGGACAGGCCTCCGTGTCCTGTGCCATGTGTGGACACAAGGGCAGTGGGCAGGCTGTCCTGGGAGGGCAGGCCACACAGGAAGCAGGGGCTGGCCTGGCTTTGGGCCTCAGTTTCCCTGGCTGCGGCCAGCAGGCTGCCCATGCCACCCCCACGCCCCACCCACTCGGCCTCGGTCTGGGACTGGTGTGGCCGTGACCCCTGCCGCTGCCCCCGCTGAGCCGGCCACCTGGGGGGGCTCCGTCTGCCCTGGGACAGAGGCAGCGGGTGGGGGGGAGGCCACACCATAGTGCTTCCACTGTGGAGGTTTGCGAGGTTCCCAGAGGCCTGGGGGCACACTCTGGGCAGCCTGGCTGTCGATCTCCACTGAGCCTCCCGCCGCAGAACCCCACTGCCGGTGCCCCCTCACCACTCAGACCCCTGGACCAGGTCTGAGGGGGCACCCCCCACTGCACCCCCAGAGACCTGGAGGCATGGCGCAGCCCCCCCTCTCGGTGAGGCGCCAGTGCGCGGGGACAGGGAACCACCCACGAAGAATCTGAGGAATTTCCCCGTCTGAAAGGCCCTCATTCAGAGACCCCTCCCTGTCCCGCGGGGTGGGGGGGGGGGCGGTGAGAGTGCCTTTGTGCTCGCTGAGCTGCGGTGGGAACGCGCCCGCCCGGCCGTGGCTGCGCTCCTCCGGAGGGGTCGGGGGACACGGGGCTGGGACTGGTGGCCACTCCTGGGCAGGCCGAGCACCTGGCGTCCTGCGGGGCCAGCAGGGGCAGCTGCAGAGCCCAGACCCGCCGTCCTCGGCTGCTCTCGGCCCCACCACCCATGTCAGCCCTGAGGCCCTTCGTCCTGGGACCCCTGGCGCCCCAACCCTCCCGCCCTGCCCTGCTGGCTCCCTCAGGTGGAGGAACCCCGGCACCCAGCACCTCACCCGCGCCCCCCTCTCCCGGGTCAGGGTCTGGCCCCCCAGGTGTCCTCCTGGAGCCCTGTCCAGTGTGGGGCTGAGCAGGGGTGTAGCGAGGGGCCCCCTGAGGAGAGGGGGGCCCTCGATGAGCACGACTTTGCCCCCCCCCCTCGGCCCCCAGGAGCCTCCGGACGCTGTCGCAGCCGCGGGGGCAGCCACAGAGCCTGCTCGTGGGCCCGACCCATCCGGCGGGGCCGCAGCAGGAGACCGGGTCTGCAGCTGTCACAGGGGATGGCGCTGGCCTGGGTGGGGGTCCTGGGCAGAGTCCTGGGTGGGGGTGAGCTGGATGAGGGGGACCAGAGGACGGGGGGCTGGCGGGGAGGGAGGCCCTGCGGCCCTGGGCGGGGGTGGGGACAGGCCCCCTGAGTGGGGCCTGTGGCGTCAGCAGAGTGGACTGCCTCCCACTCACTCAGTGTTGGGCTTGGACGAGCAAGTGTCACCTTGTAACAGAAATGAGTCGAGGAGCAAAATGAAAACCACGACAGGAGCTCACTGTCCAGGGTGACGTGGCGGGTCCTGGCGCCCTGTCTCAGCAGGGGCCGGGGGTGGACACAGTCGTGGGCGCGTCTGGACAGGGCCCGCTGCAAGCAGAGTGCGACCCAGAGCCACAGGGCACCTGCCCGCGGCCAGCGCTGGCGTCGTCCCTGGCACCCGCGTCTGTGCCAGCTTCGCCCTCCGGAACAGGCCGGGGCCGTCTGGAGGCTGATCGGGGGCTCCGGTGGGGGGCCGGCCCCCGAGTGCTGTCCCTGGGGCTGCGTGTCCACCCGACCCCACTCCACAGAGAACCACGGGCGGGAGCCCCAGCGGGGACGCTGCTTGCCCTGCGGCTCCACCAGGAGGGGCCGGGGACCGGTCGGCCCAACGGCAGGGCCGAAGGTCCCCTGTGTGGGTTCCACAGGGAGTGCGTGTGCACACGCGGCACACAGAACACACACACCGGGAAGAACACGCCTTGGCCAGGCGTTTCCAGCCCGTGGCCCTCTCTGGGACTGGAGCCGGCGTGGAACACGCACACCGCTGTGGCGCTCTGAACGACAGGCTTCGCACACGTGTCCCCTCGCCCACGGGACGGTCGGCCGCACGCCGTTCCCATCTGGGACGCGCACGGGGCGCCCGCAGCCCGAGGGGCTCCCCGGGCGTCAGCACCGCCCGGAGTCCCGAGCACCTGCCTCCCTGTGACTAGCCCGACCCAGACGAGGCGACACACTCGGTGTTTGACACGTGTCAGGTAACTGTGACAGGAAGGACTCTAACTCACCCCATGACCCCCTTTTCGTCCACCGGAGTCCCAGCTAGTGGGGGGAGGGGGCGCGCGTGGCCTCCCCAGCCAGCGCATCTCACCTGCCTGGCACGGGGAGCCCGGACGAAACCACGGTGTCACCTGTGAGTCCTGGGCACCGCGCGACAGGCTGTCCGGCGGCAGACCAGCAGGACCCAGGGCAACCTGAGCCGCTGGCCGTGCCGCTCCGGGTCCGTGTGCAGGGCTCTGCCCCGGGGCTCTGTGGGCTGCAGACCCCTCAGCCTGCCTGCGAGGGTCAGAGCGCCCCGGCCGGCGGCGCCCCCTGAGCACAAACGCCCACGGCGAGGGGAGGTCTCGGGCGCCAGGAGAGCGGCGTGTCAAGCACCCCACACGCACGCCGCCACAGAGAGCCAGGAAAACGCTTTATTCGGCTGCACTGCTGAGTCACAGAGTCCGTCCGCGGCCTCCCCTGGGCACTGCGCTGGAGCTGGTGGGAGCATGCGGCAGGCGGGCGGGCGGCAGCAGGTCACCTCCTGAGTGCGAGCCCCCCGGGGCCAGCAGACCCTGCGGAGGCACAGGCACAGGCACACTGGCACCGGGAGCACCACCGGCGGCCGAGTCTCGTCGGGACGGGCGCTCAGACACCTCTCTCCGGGACCCTCCGGTGCGACCTGCCCGCGCAGGCACTTGCCTGACTGCCGTCTCTGCAGCAGCCCCGAGATGCTGATGGGTGGCCTGGGGGCCAGGGCCAGGGGGCTGCCGAGACTGGACGAGCCCCCTCCTCCCGCTCTGCCCGTGGCCTGGGCGCCGAGGCTCTGGGACGACCCCGGGCAGGGGGTCTGCAGAGGCGAAACCCTAGGAGTAAATTCAACAGACGGAGTCACCGACACCTCACTCACAGGACCGGCACAGGGCCGCTCACACGCGGGGTGCCTTTCAGCTTTAAAGGCCATGTCCCCACTCCCGGGGGGGGGGGGGCACATGCAGAGCTTGGGCTGAGCCTCCCCTGAGGGCCACCTGCAGGCCCTGCGGGGACGGTGGCCTGTCACCAGGCCCGGGGTCTGCTCTCAGCAGACCGCCTCCCATGCTGCTGCTGACCAAAGCTGAGGGTCGCCGTCAGGGGCACCAGCACAGAGGGCTGGGCCCCCGGGCAGTGGGCTGAGCTAGGGGAGGATGCTGGAGGCACCAGCTGGGTGGTGCCAGGTGGCCAGGTTGGACGTGGCCCTCGGCACTGGAAGCCATCAGAGGGCTTTAGGTGGGGTGAGAGGGCGCGGCCGCCCGCCCTTGGCGCTCAGAGTCCTCCAGACTCATCAGTCGTGCGTCCAGGGCAGCCAACGGCGGGCCCGGTCTGAGGCGGTGGACACGGTCTGCTCGGGGGTCTGGGGGCGGCAGCCCCCAGGCCAACCCCGTCCCTGCCCTTGCAGGTAGCCTGGGGGGTACACAGACGTGCTGCTCTGCCCCCGGGCCTCCAGAGATGGCGCAGAGCGGCCTGCAGACCCCCGAGCTGTGCCCGTGGTGGGATGCCGCAGCCACGACAGGGCTCCGACGGTCTCACCGACAGGCAGGAAGGGCGACAGCCGGAGTCCCGCGTCGGCTTCAAAGCAGCGGCCCGAAAAGCGGCCTGCACAGCGTCCTCTCAGCACTCGCGGAAGTGGGAAGTGGGGGAGGGCCGCAGCCAGGGGCGTCGGGGTTGTGGGCGGGGCGTCGGGCTGCGAGGGAGGGGTTTGCTCCCCCCACCCCCCCTTGACTGGGCTGGGCTGTACCTGAAAGCCGGCGACACGCTGGGGTGACCGGGCGTCAGGCTGAGCGGCGGAGGGACGGGGCAGAAAACGCTGCCTGTGGGGGTGGGGGGCGGGGGGCGGGGGGCAGAGGCTGCCTGAGCTCCGCGGTCCCTGCCCACCCTGCCCGCGCCGAGCTGAGCCCACCCCACGGGAGCACCCTCCGCCCGAATGGCGGGGGCGCACGCCTCACACCCAGCCTCCCCCGTGTGTTCCCGGAACATTCAAGCCGCCCGCCTGTGGGCAGCCCGACGTGGGGGCCCGGCACAGGGCTGCGCGGTCAGCTGAGGCTCAGGCCGACACTGGCCCTCGGGCCACGGCCTCCACCCCCACCACCTGAGGCTGTCCAGGGGTGACAGCCCACACTCAGAAGGCACTCAGCACCCATCCAGGCCTGCGCTCCGAGCCCAGGGGCTCCCGCTCTGAGGAGGGCGGGGACAGCGGGGACCACGTGGGGGTTGGGGGCCATCTCCACCCAAGCCCTGCACTCCTCGGGCTGCGAGAAACTTCTGGGGGCACACAGTCCGTGGCACACGCCAGGGACACCCAGGCACACGTGGGAGCGCCGCTTGTCTCCGAGACCTGGGCTCCCTCCCCCCCTGCGCCCCCCCCCCCCCCCCCCCCGCCACACTGCGGAGAGTTTAACTGGAGAACGGCGGAGTGCGGAGGGGAGACAGCAGGCGGGTGAGCTCCCTCTGGGTCCTGCACAGCGCGGGGCCTGGGGCGAGAGGGCCTGCTTGCCCGAGGCCTCCTGGCATGGAGTGGCCCTGGGCCGTGGGGGGGCGGCACGGCCAAGAGCCAGCGCTGCAGACCCTCCCCTCGGGCCACATTAGTGCCGGCCCCACTTCCTGTGCTCCCCGGGGGTTGGGCACCCTGGGGCCTCTCTCGCTGGAGACGCTGCTGCTGGCAGGCGGACTGTCGTTGCGTGAGCCTGCGGTTTGCCCGCGAGGGCCGGCCCACCCATGGCCTGGGCCCTGGGCCCCTCCTCTGTCCCCCCGTCCTCATCGCCGAGGCCAGGCCGACCCCAGGGGGCAGCCCCTGCACCCGGACACTGCCAGCACCATGCAAACCATCCACGGCCGACCTGGTTGGCCGGTTCCCGCCGTCCCGCCCTGTCCCTCCCACGTGGACCTGCCTCCTCCTCACGGCGCCGGCGCCTCCCGCCGGCCCTGCACGTTCCCAGGGGTCTGTGAGCACGATCTCCCTCCCGTGTGGCGGTCACCTCCCGACCCGCCGGCCTCCCCAGGCTGCCTGGACAGACGCCAGCATTTCGCTCTCAGGCAGCAGCGCACACGCTCGGCACCGTGGGGTCCGGGGGGCAGTGTCCCACTCGCGCTCCACAGGAATCTGTGGGTTAACCTCAGGTCAACGGAGCTGGGGAGCATGAGGCCTGGGCAGGTCCACAGCTGCCGGGGTGGCGAGGGCAGCGCTCCGAGGGCCCTCTGGCCGCCGTGCGGGCGTCGGCCCTTGGCTGGGGGACCCCACGGGTTCGGGCTGAGCCGGGGAGCATGCAGGGTCTGCGCGAGAGTAGTGACTCGGCTGGCAGCTGGCGGTGGGCGGCACGGAGGCGGAACGCAGCCCGAGAGCCTCCCGGGAGCTCAGGGTGTGATGGAGCAGCGCCCCCCAGGGCCAGGACGCTGGGAGCCTCGGCCTGGGGCTCTGCTCAGGAGGCAGGGCCGCCAGCTGCATCTCGGAAAGACCCTCTGACCCGCTCCCACAGCAAACGTGGCCTCTGGGAGGGGAGCCCATTACCCGGAGGGCGGGGACTCGGTCTCCCCGCAGCCCCAGGCGTGTGGGCTGCTGCGCGTCACCTGCCCACGGGCAGGACGCCCAGGGCGGCTCGCTGTTCAGTGGGGCGGGTGCCGGCCGGGCTCTCCCCTAGGGCAGGACCGGACGGACACAAGCAGACACTTCCCCGGGGGCCCGGCTGCAGGGGCCGACTCACCCATGCGCCCGTCCTGAGGGGGGCTGATCAGGGAGATCCTGGCCGGGCCGGCCACCAGCTCGGGCTGAGGACACAGAGAGGACACAGCGGGTGTCAGGGCGCGGCGCCCTCCGGCGGGGTGAGGGCCGCCCTCTGCAGGCCTGTCCGTGCCGCCGGTCCTGGGACGCAGCCCGTGAGGCGGGGAGTGCCCGCTGGGCCCCCACAGCGGTGCGTGGGCCGGGGACTCACTGGGCTCTTCTAAGAATTTCAGCACAGAGATGAAACAAACAGTGTCCTCGGCCAACGTCACGAGTTTAAGACTCGTGAGTGGATCCTGATTCCCGGTGTAAAGCTGTCTCCTGGACGCCGGGCGGCGGTGGCCCGGTGTGGCCCCGTGTGGGGTGCGCGGGGGCCAGGCTGGGCCGGGCCAGTGTCCTGGGCCCCCCCAGCCCTGGGACGGGGGTGACCGACGGAGGCAGCTCCAGTCCCACGGCCCCGCTGCTCGCCCCGTGTGGGCCCGGCTGGGGTGTGGGCACACAGGTGCCACTCCTGGCCGCCATCTCCCCACTCCCACAGCCCATCCTGGCCTCCTTCCTGAGGCCCTGCACATGCCCGGCTCTGCCACCTGCCCAGACTCAGCCACCGCCGCCTCAGTGGCCGTCCCCCCAGCTCCCCGCCCTGGTTCGCCCAACCCAGCGATTCTGAGCTCCACCAGCTCCGGGCGGCCTCACTGCCGGGCACCCTCTGCTGACACCTCCCGGCCCTACCTCTGGCTCCCGCCCGCAGGCAAAGCCCTGACCTGGGGGGGGCATCGAGACGCGCTCCCTGCCCCGGGCTCCCCCTGCCGCCACACGTGCCCCGGGGTCCTCTCACGACGCCCACCTGCAGCCCGTCCTGCATGCCCTGCCCCGTGCGCCCGGTGCCGGCCAACCCGGAGCACCTGCGGCAGCCCGAGAGACCCGGCAGAGAGAAGTGTTTCCACGTGGTGAGGGCAGAGGCCACTCTGTCGGGCCGGAGTCCGCTCACCGTCTGCTCTCAGCCCGGCCTCCAACGGGAAGGGTTCGTGCTTGCAGGGTCAGACCCCGAGTCCTCTGCCTGGGGGAGAGCCCGGGAGCAGGTGAGGCGAAGCGAACTGAGAGTCCGAGTGAGCGGGACAGCGGCCGCGACCCGGGGCAGGACAGCCCAGCCGGCTGTGTGGGGCAGGGCCGGGAGGAGCCGGGGACACGTGCGCCCAGACTGGGCCATGGGAGGGCCCCTTTTCTGGAGCACGTCTTGGGGTGTCCGTCTGGGCTGCACCCGGGAGTTGAAACGGGGCCGGCACAGGGGCCGCCCACCACGGCCCGCACCCCACTTTTGTCCGTGAAGTTCTACGGGGCGAGCTGCGCCCGCTGGCCTCCCCACCGTCAGGGGCGAGTTTCTGGGGCAGAGGCCCTCGGGCCCCAGAGTCTCAGCGGCCGTCTCTCCCTGGGAAAACGCTGCTGACCCCCCCGGTCAGCGCCTCACTTGGGGAGTTAGAACAAACGGCTCGTTAAATGCTGGTCCCTCGGCTGCAGTGCCCACGGGGACACCGGTCATGTGCACGTCAGCTCAGCCTGTCTGCCTCTGACCTCTGAACCCAGGGAAACCCAGGGAAAGGCAGGCCGCACGTGGGCCGAGGCTGTGGTCCAGCCTGCGGGAAGCCTGGAGGTGGGGGGCCCCCAAGAGCTGCTGGTAAGGCTGGCGGGCGGGGTCTGGGGCGCGCCGGCGGAGGCAGAAAGGAGCGCGTGTGGTCCCTCCCACGGACGGGAGCGCCGCCCTCTGGCAGGCCTGCAGGGCGAGGGGTGCGGGTGGCGGCTGGGCATGTAGGAGGCGGCATGCTGGCCCGGCTGCCGAGGACTGAGCTGTCCCCTCCACGGCCTCCGCGTGGTGCCCCGTCCCCACCTCCTCCTCAGGCTCCTCCAGAGCCAGGCCCCCAGGGCCCCCGGGAGCGAGCCCTGTCTCCCACTGAACGGCACCTCACCTGCCGCGGCCTCCTGCCTGCGAGCAGCAGGCCCTGGAGCCCAGAGGTGTGTGCACCTGGGGAGAGAGCACTTGGTCCGGTGTGGCCCTGCGCCCCACTCTGAGCGGCCCGCGTCCAGGACCACACTCGGCCTGAGCTGGCCGTGACGGGCTGGGCATGGCCGCCCTGAGTTCCGGGCCACATGTCCTCTGGTCTTGTCTCGTGGGCAAGCCGTCCCCTCACATCGCTGACCCTGCCCCCCGCAGGCTGCCGGGGGACGCATCCTGGACTCACTGGGCACCACGCCCACCGCTCACTCAGGCTGCGGCGGGGGCACCGGGGCACAGTGGCCGGCCTGGCCCCACCTCCTGTGGCGGCCCCGCGGGGAGGGAATGGCCACCACGCGTGTTGGCACCGAGGAGCCCAGGGCCCTGGACATCAGCAAACAGGTGACAGGCACAGAGCGCAGACCACTCACCCTTCTCAGGGGGGTGGGCGTGAGGTCCACCTCCATGGGCTCCACTCTGCGAACAGAGGCAAGACGCTCGCTGGGCCTGAGCCGTGCCGCCGCCTCACTCTCACGCTCTCTCCCGGCCACCGCCGTTGGCGAGGCCGCACGCAGCCCCGCACGGAGCTCGGAGGCCTTCTCTCGGGCTGGCCCTCCGTGGCCACCGTCCGGCTCCTCGAGTCCTGCCTGGCCTGACCTGACCTCCTGGGGCGGCCCCATCCCAGCCGCCTGTGCTAGCGCTTGCTGCCTGGCCCACCCACTGCACACGGCCAGTGCCCGGGAGACGCCAGCTCCCTCACTGGCTGGCCCGAGTCCCTGGGGCTTCCCCCCTACCCCAGGAGGAAGAGGCGTGGGGGCGGGGGGACCGGCTGCTTCCTCACTTCCAGCTGCACGCTCAGCGCTGGGGCCCGGCCACCAGCGGGACACGGGGCCGGGGTGCCTCCGGGGCCTTCTGGGCTGCACGTGGACCCAACTCCCGGCATTCCAAGAAAAATGGGTGGGGGAGGGATGCTCTGCAGGGAGCGGCAGCCGGGGGTGGGTCAGGGTCCCAATGGGGCCCCCAGCAGGGTCACCCTCTCTTGTCCTGTCCCTGTGCTGACGGGCTTCCGAGCTGCCCAGATGGTGGACAGGGCCCAGCCCGAGCCGCATGACCACTCCGACACCAGCCACGAGGCCACGGGGACGGAGCTGTGACTGGCCAGCCTGGCCCACGCCCCTGACTGCCAAGGGAGAACCGGGGGGCAGTGCGCTCCTGGGGGCTGTGCTAGGGGTCACTCAGCTCCAGACTTTGGGGCTGTGGGGGAGAAGGGGCAGCAGGAGGAACGGAAGCGTAGGATGTCCAAGGACGTGTACGACCTGTGAGGGTTGCTCCGCGACCATCACAGACCACCGCCCTGCTCCGTGGGCACACACACCTCCCAGCCACGGCGCTGCCGGTGGGCAGGAGCAGCGGGGCGCCGGGCGTCGCTGAAGGAGCTGCGACAGAACACCGCGTGTCAGCACATGCGTGTCCTGGGCACCGTCCTGGGGCCCGCGCCCCGGCCGGCGTGCCGCCACTTACTTGAGACTGGATTTTGTGTCATGCTGAAAGGTGCATGCTGGGACGGTCTCATGCTGAACAGACGGAAAAAGGTCCTAAGTCACCCATACACACGTACTCCCAGTCCACTCGTCCACTCGCTCCGACGGGAAGGGCCGCACGGGGACAGCGCGCGCCCTGCCCAGCACCGCGCCCCTCGGCCCCGCACTGGGAGAACCTGCCCGCTGGGACGCACCTCCAGGAAGCAGGCCGAGGTGGCGACGGCTGGCAGACACAGGCCGAGCGGGGACCAGCGTCACCAGCTCCGTCTGCGGCCCGCCCCAGGGGGCACTGGGCGGGTCCCCCACACATGCCCCCAGCTGGACAGCAGCCCCTCAGGACCATCGCTCTACGACCTTAGGTGGACGTGCGTGGACTAGTGGACAGGCCGGCGGCCTGCACGCACCTTCCAGAGCTGCTCCTCCCCAGCAGGCGCGGCCTCTGCCCCCAGCCCTGCTGCCCCGGGAACCACCTCCTCTCCTTGCGGCTGCTCCTTCCCCTGGCCTCTGCCGCCTCCTCTCTGGCCCTTGGTGAGGACTGCGGGCTCGGGGGCGGCGAGCGAACCCACCTCTGCAGCTGCTCCGCACGCAGCGCGGACTTCCTGAGGGACTCCTCCAGCCTGGCGATCTGACACAGCGCAGGGCCTCCGGTGACCAGCCTGGCCGCGCCGGGGCCCCGTGCGGAGACGGCACGCAGACCTGCCAATTCTCCCGGCCTGCGTCGGAGTGTGAGCCCCGTGGGAGCTGGCTGGGCGCCCGGGGCCGGGGGACAGACGGGGCTGGACAGCTCTGCAGACACTGCCCACAGGGCCGGGCTGGGCAGGGACTGGACTCCTCTGGCCCGTCTCTGTGCAGACCCTTGCAGGGCCGGCCCGGGGCACGTGAGGAAGGGAGACGGCAGAGAGCACCAAGCATGGGCCAGCCAACTGGGCCTCAGGGGCCGTGACACCCACCCAGGGAGGTACTGGGGGCCCCAGGACAGACACCAGGGGGCTTCCACGCTCAAGGAGGTGGCCGCAGGACATATGGCTTTGAAACCAGGCCCCTTACCCTCATTACTCTATGACCTTCAAAGGTGGGTTGTTTTTTTTTTGGTTTTATTTATTTTTAGAAAGGGGAAGGGAGGGAGATAGAGAGGGAGAGAAACATCAATGTGTGGTTGCCTCTCGCATTCCCTCTACTGGGGACCTGGCCCACAACCCAGGCATGGGCCCTGGCTGGGAATCGAACTGTGAAACCTTTGGTTTGTAGGCCAGCACTCAATCCACTGAGCCACACCAGCTGGGGCAAAGGTTTTTTCCCAAAGACTTTTACGGGAAACAAGCACGATGGTGTGAACGATGGAACGGGGGAGGGTCTGAGCTGCTCTGCAGGCCCCGACGTCACTCCCTGCCAGGTGCGGAGGGTCCTTGCCGTGTGGCCCGTGCACACGGCCCATGTCCCCGGGGTTGCAGCCCCAGGCACACCAGGCTGACCTTGCTCCTTGCCCTTTGCCCCTGCCCCCCCGGCCGGCTGCTCCAGGCTCTCCCGCCCCCCCTCCGAGTCTAGTGTCCACCGTCCCCGCAGGGGCCTCAGCCCGAGTCAGCCGAAGCGCCCACGGACGACCGCCCCCCCGAAGCCCCCCTTTCCCTCATTCAGCGCAGACGCCGAGGACGGAGGGTGTTTGTCGGGCAAACCAGCAGGCGTTTCCTGCGCCCCCGTGAGGGTCTGCGGGGCTCCTGGGGCTGCTGTGCACCGAGAGCTGCCCCCGCGTCTGGGGGACGCCGTGGGTGGGAAGGGGCGACCCCACTGGCCCTGAGCGGTGACGTGGCGCACGGGCACCGCCAGCAGGCCGAGGATCCGCAGGCTGATGCCCCCCGGCCCCTCCCCCCGCCCTCTGCCCTGGGACGTGGCGGCGGCGGGTCGGCGTCTGACAGGAAGCCAGACGGCCGTCGCGTGAGGGGCGAGGGGACGGGGCTTACCTTCTCCCTGTAGAAGGCCGCCAGTCTCCTCCTGTGTCTTTCCTGGAACTCTGAGATCTGAGAGGAGAGCACATGCCAGCGGCTGATGGAGGCGCAGGGCGGCGCCGGGCACCCCCCTGGACACGCCCTGCCTGCCCGCCTGCCCGGACACGGCACCGCCCGTGCCCACACACACCACGGACCTGCGCAGTCCTGGCGGAAATGCAGCCGGCGTGCTCGCACCCAGGGAGCGTGTGGCACTGCAGGAGGTGGAAACTCCAGGCGCCATCCCCCTCCCGTGGGACACGACCCCAGGGGCCAACCACAGTGCACTGTCCCTTTGGCAACGAGACTGGATCACCACAGCCTCCTGACCACACGGCACCGACCGGAACCCCCTGGACACTGCCACGCAGATCAGGGCCGGCAGGCAGGACGGGCCCAGGCGGAGACCACGAGAGCTGCCCAGCGCCAGCTGCCGCGCCTGGGCTCCCGGCTGCGTCTCCGCTCCTCCCACGAGCCCACCTCGCAGGAGAGGCACCGAGCTGTGCCAGCTGGCTCAGGGTGGGGACAGAGGAGGTCTCAGACAAGGAGGTGAGAAAGCCCCTCCGCGCCACGGAGCAGGGCCAGCCCTCGTGGCCTCCCGTGCCTCCACAGCCACGGCCACCTCAGAGGACACGACTGTGTGGGAGCGGCCGGCAGCCCCTCACGGGCCCCAGCCCCCTGGCTCCCGCATCTCCCGAGGAGTCCAGAGGGTCGGCGGATGCAGGCCGGGCCCAGGGCTGGCTCTACACCCTTGAAGTCCCGGAGGACCCCACTGGGCTCAGCCTGGGCGGTTCCGGCCGTCCACGTTCACCCCAGGAGAACGGAGTGCTGAGAGACGTTTAAGGCACCCGGCCCTTCAAAAGGACAATAATAAGCCCAGCGTGTGCATCAACAGGGAGCTGCAGTCCCTCCTGCCCCGAGGCCTTGGAAACGCCCTTCAGCACCGGGACCGTGAGGATCAGCCAGGCACCCTGACCGGACAGCACCTCCTCTTGGCAGCAGCCTGGGACGGGCACGGAAGGGAAGCGTGAACAGCGTCATCGAAGCGAAGACGGTGCAGGGGCAGGAAGCTCCCACCGGCCACACCCCGGGCCCCTGGGGTCAGCTCTCCAGGGCGTGAGGCCGGGCCCTGGGCCCTCAGAGCACTGGCTCCCGAGGCCGGTGTGCACGCGCACACTCACCTGGCTGGTCTCCTTGGAGTACTTCCTGCACAGGCTGTCCACGCCCATGAAGAGCGCCTGGATGTCCGAGTCCGTCTGGAAGAGAGCGAACGGCCGGCCCGTGTGCTGCCCGGGGTGCGCTCGCGGCCACGAGTGCACAGCAAACCGCAGATCCAGGAAGACCCGCGGGGGCGCGTGGGGCCAGTTCTCCCCCGACCCCTGCCCGCACAGGGCTGTGGGATGAGGGCCGTGCCACCGCCTCCAAGGACAGCGGGGCAGCGTGCCCGGCAGCCGGCGGAGCCCCCGGGGCCACACGTCCCGGTCTGCCAGGTGGGGCCCGTGCCTGCTGGGAAGGGCTGCCACGGCGGAGAGGAGCCCGGGGGAAGGCCCAGCTCACGCACGAGGCGCCTGAGGAAAAGCAGGGCTTCCCACGCAGTGCCGGCCCTCTCCTAGACCCTGTGCAGGCAGGCATGGCCGGCCCCCCTGCCCGCCCCCCTACTCCGGACCACACCAGCACCCACAGCAACCGCCACCCTGGGGCACAGACACAGGCAGGGCTGCCCCGAACCAGGCACAGGACAGCGATGAACACAGCCGGGCCCTGGGTACGGGCCGCCACACTCAGAGGACGTCCCTCCCCCCGAGCTCCCTCCTCAGCCGGGTCCCTGCTGCACAACCATCAGCAAGACACAGGCATGAAAGTGGGAACCTGAGCCCTTCCACTGAAACTGCTCCCCAAGTTCCTCTGAATGACAGTAAAACTGGGCTTAGGGAGGAAACTGGATTAAGCAGGAACTGGAAAGTGCCCCTGGAAGGCGGTGCCCCAGAGGGGCTCCTGGGGGACGGGCGGAGCTCTGCAGCAGGCCCAGCCCTCCGGAGGGGTGGGGGGCGGGTGAGGGGGCTCCAGGATCCACTTCCCAACCCTGGAGGGAGAGCTCATGGGCCATCTGGACAGCGGGGTCCAGGACCCAGCCTCCACACACCTCCAGCAGTGTGGACTGTGGACGGGGGCTGGGGGGCCAGGTCCCCGCGAGCCCTGCTGGGCACCAACTCAGCCTGCCACCTGGCCCACCGCTGCACAGCTTGGAGCCTGCTGCTCCCGGTGCAGCAAGAGGCGGAGACAGCGCCTCCCCGAGGGCCTGGGAGCCCAGGGCACAGGACCCGGGAGAGTGCCCCCACAGGGTGCAGCTGGCCTGGGAGGCAGCAAAGGTTCCCCACGGGCTGCCCACCCACAGACACCCGAAACAGGACGAGTGGCTCCACTGCAGAAAGGAAGCCGCTGGAAACGCCGTCCCTGGTGAAGCGAGATCCACAGCCTCTGTGAGGGCAGTAGTTCTCTCCACGGGAGAGACCCCGGTGGACAGAGACGGGAGCCCTCACTCTGCGTGGATGGAGGCCCTGGGTAGGACTGGGAGTGTCTGAAGCAGAGTGGCCAAGAGCCTCCACCCCAGTAACTGAGCCCCTGGGTAGGCTGTGGAGTCTCCCTGCAGCTCAGCGGGGCACTCACTACGGGGACAGACACGCCGTGAAGAGCCAGGGGGAAGCAGGAAGTGACGCTGCTCGAGCGAGACAGCCAGCGGGCGCCCCAGCGGGAGACTTCCACCCCCATGGAAGCCTGTCTCGCAATGAGGGCCAATGAGGGCGCACAGAGGCCCCTGGGGGACGGCCACCGGCAGACCTCACTCCAGGATGAGACAAAAGGGGCTCCCCGGGGCGGAACGTGACCCTCAGGGTGGCAGGGAGACAGGGGACAGGAGAAAAGCGGAGGAAAGGGGACTATGGGAACCGAGGCAAGGCTGTCGGGGCGGTTTCCTTTCTGTTCGGAGAGAGGGAGACGCAAGCACAGCACTGGGAGTGGGCGGGTGGGTGGCGGGGTGGGGGGTGGGGGGTGGAGTCCAAGCACCGAGGCCCCGGGGAGGCTGCAAACGGCAAGGCAAGCCTGGGGCTGCGGCACGAGAGCCCCCTCGCACCCAAGCTTCCTGGAGCCGAGTTGCTGCCTGAGTTCAGGTCGTGGAGAACTCGCTGAGTTACACACGTTTTATTCGTGCGTTTCCTGCATTATACTTCAACAAAAGTTAGCGACATTGATCATTAAAATCCCCAAATGTTTCTAAGTCAGTCGACGAACACATGGGCCACAGGACTGACCGAGAAGAAGTCGGAAATCACTGTGAAGTGAAGACACAGAGAGCGCGCCGCAGGCGAGGGGGAGCACGGAGGGGGAGCAACGCCCGCCCGTGACGCCGACTCTCGGAAGGAAAGGTCGGTCTCGGACGCTGAGGGCCCGTCTTAGAGAACCACCTAAACCAAAGGGAAACAGAAGGCAAAGGGGCAGGGAGAACCCACAGAACAGAGAGGAACTGTGAGATAAAGGTAAAAGAGCCAAAGTCAGCTCTGAAACTACTGACAGAAGTCTGCAAACACTCGCCCTGCCTGGCGTGGCTCAGCGGGTTGGTGCTGCCCCGTAAGCAGAGAGATCACCGGTTTGATTCCCGGCCGGGACACACACCTGGCTGTGGGCCAGGTTGCTGGTTGGGGGTTTGTGAGAGGCAGCGATGACTGTATCTCTCCCTCCCTTGCCCTCTCTCTAAGAATACATGAAGAACATATTTTTAAAAAGTCAATAAACGCCCTGGCTGGCGTAGCTCAGTGGATTGAGCGCTGGCTGTGAACCAAAGTGTCACAGGTTCGATTCCCAGTCAGGGCACATGCCTGGGTTGCAGGCCATGACCCCCAGCAACCGAACATGGATGTTTCTCTCTCTCTCTCTCTCTCTCTCTCTCTCTCTCCCTTCCCTCTCAAAATAAACAAGTAAAATCTTAAAAAACAGTCAATAAACACTTGACAAGACTGTTCAAGAAAAAAGAAAGAGAAGACACAATAACCACTAGAAAAACGAACTTTGTACAGATCTCACCAACACTGACAACAACAAGGATGTCCGAAAACCCAGACAAAGGGCACAAATTCCTAGAAAACACGGCCTCCGTAGGCTGGCCTGGCAAGCACGAGGAACACCGGGCAGTGGCAAATCTACCGGAGAAATTAAATCCCTTGCTGAACACCTCCCCACCAAAACCCTTCTAGGTCCAGGCGGTGTCACCTGTGGATTCCACCACATGTTCTGCAAATGACCCCCGCCTCCCGGGGCGGGAATGAGGCCCACGCTGCCCCCGAAGAGAGGAGCCCACAGCCCGGTCCCACGCGGGCTCAGGCCAAAACCTGCAGCTCATCTGGACACGCGCTGGGCCGCCTCACCCCGCTCGGATTCACTCCTGGAAACGAGAGTGGGCTTAGAATTCCGAAGACGGATGCGATTCACCACATTCGCAAAACAAAGGAGAAAGTCAGGCGATCATCTCACCAGCGACAGAAAAGCCACTTGATGGAGTCCAGCGCCACTCCCGACACAAAGCCTTCAGTAAAACCCTGCAGCGCACACCACACCTCCCGGGAACCCGCCACCAGCCCCGAGGTCGTGAGGTCGTGGCCGCCGTCTCTGCACCACACGGTGCCAGCGTCCAGGCCGTGCAGCTGCAGCTGAGAGAGGCGATCGTCCGAGTCCAGGCGCCCGTGCGGAGTCTGGAAAAACCCACGGCCAATCAACAGAGTCACCAGGCGAACTTAGCGAGGCCACCACCCAAGTCGCAGACGAAAACCAATCGCATCTCTCACACCAGCAACAGGCACTTAGGAGGTGAAGTGAGAACGCCCTGCGGCAGCACCCCAAACCGTCACCTGAGCATCACCTCAGTCCCTGAGGCCAGGGCACACCCCAGTAAGTGGAGGCGTGAGCCAGGCTCACACAGACACCACCTTGACCCGAACTGCTGATTTTGCACGTGGGAGCTGACAGTGATCTCGAAGCTGGTGCAGCGCGCCCAGGCTAACGGGCACTCTCTGCTGCGGCAGCTCCCCAGCCTCGGGGGCCTAAGGGGGCGTTTGTCTTGCCGGTGCTCAGGGGCGGGTGGTCTCCCAGGGGATCCAGCCTCTGGTCAGCAGCTCTGCTGGGATGGGTCCTCAGCACCCAGCTGGTGGAGGGGAGGGGGGCTGAAGGCTGTCTGGGAGGCTGTGCTGGGGGCCAGGCCTGGACTGGCCTTTCTCGTGGGAGGCCAGTGGGGACACTGTGAGCTGGGTGCCCAGGAAGAGAGGGAGGCAGACTGAAGACAGCCCCCCACCTGGGCCTGCCATCCCTAGTTGCCGGTGTACACTTGTCTCTTCCACTGCACAGAAAGTCACCCTCCACCCGTGGAACATCCCAAATGCCCCGTCACTGTGTCCACACCAGCCCAGGGTCTTGGGTGGTCCTCTCTCTTACACCTATGAACACAGCCAGTCCCCACCATGACCAGAGTCTACCGGAGGGGACGGGGTCGCAACCCCTATGGTAGCATGAGCATAGGTGGGAGGGTGCAGCAGTCAGGAGGACCCTGCAAGCGGGTGTCCTGGGACTCCCGCCCTGGGCTGTCTTGATTAGGCTGGCCTTTGCTGTCCAGGGGAACCTTCTGGCCCACCCCGCTCCAGCCCCCGATTCTGCCCGCTGGTTCTTCCTTGTCTGTGGCTCCCCAAGGCCATAGATGAAGGGGGTGTGAGGAAGTGTCGACAGGCCCGAGTTGCTGGCTTGGGACCAGGCATCCACCAGAGGCCAGGCCACAGCCGTGGGCAGGACAGGCCTGAGTTTTACTCCTGGAAAGCTGGGACCCATGACCTATGTTTATACAGATTCCTCCAGCTGCAGGTTTCCCATTCTAGAAATTTATGCTACGTAAGTATTCTGACAAGTATGCAGTGATACTGTTTAAAAAGGTTCACTGTAAGGTTGTTTGAAATAGTATAAAACTGAAAAAAAAACCAACAAAAAAAAAACAACCCCAAAGGTTTACCGGATGGAAACATCTAAAGGCTATGCAGTCATCTGTAGAGAGTGTGGCTGTGCCCCTAAATATGTCCACTGAGAAGACACCATTTTTGCGAGAAGACAAATCACAGCAGCCACGCAGAGCAGGGGCTCCACTCCCGGCTGCTGTCTTGGGGAAACAGCATGGGGGGACTTCCACACCCTCCACCGGGAGCCTCTGTATTGTCAGCATGACTTGTACCTTTGTTCTATACTTGTAATCAGGAAAAGCGATTGTTAGAGATTAAAACATCAGATCAAATACACGTCTTGGAGCCTAAGTGTAACGAGAACAATTATTTGTAACCAAATTTAAACCAAACAGGTTAAACTGATGTACTTTATAGAAAGAACAAAAGGCACTCTTTTAAGCTATTGCAATAGCAGTCAATTCTAAACCTACTTTTCTCTGAGCCTCTTAACTGGGAAGACCCCGAACTCTATCACCTTCTTAAGGAGCTTGTATTGTACTGAAGAAATCTATTCAACACAGTTTCATTTTCAGGAACATGGACAGCAAACTTACAGGTAAGCCAATCTACAGTTTAAAAAAGTTGTATAAAGTATTGGAAACCAAATTCTAATTGTACTTTCACTACTCAGAAATCCTGTGAGCTCTTCCAGTTAACCTAACAAAATGCAAGAAACGTTTAGACACCACGAATGTCCAAACGTTGAGTCTCAAATTTAAAAGGAAACACTGTGATCAATATTCAGATGCTACAGATTTCAACTTACATCTTTCGAAAGCAAAACTGTACGGCAAGGAACTTTACAAATCAAGCATTCATCCTTTTTACCTAAAAAAGAAAAGCAAATGTTATGTTATCGTGAGGAGTGCTTTTAAATGTGCAAATACAGACTTTGAATTGCAACAATTCTTCAAAACTATACAGGATGACAGCACCTTCAAAAAGTGGCAGAGACCGTGGTGGGTATGGATAGAGTTGAAAAGACTCATACTGTAATTCCTTTTAGGGTTCATACTAAGATTCCTTTTTTTTTTTTCTGTTTTGCAAATATGCCCCCAAACAGTGACCATAATCAGTAATACTTAATCTTGTCTATCCCAGATATTTCTTATACTTAATTTTATACCTGTATCTTAGTTTGCGAATAGCTCCTCCCACCCCCTCCCCTAACAGACAAAATAAGTTTTGCTCTATGCTCTCAGCCTCACTTCTGCAACACCAGGGGCAGCTCACACCGACTCCCTGGATTCATGTTTTCTAAGTATGCACTGAGCTCCTGCTACCTGTATGGCAGCCCCTTAAAGATGAAAGGTTCGTGTGCCCCACCTGCTGGCGGCGAGCTCACGCTCTGCCCTCCTCCGGTCTTTGCCCCAAATCCAGGGACCCTAGCACCTATTGCACCACGTCCCCCGCCCCCTGAAATTCCGGCTCTCCTGCACGTGGCCGGCGCTAACATAAGCCTGCACCTCCTCGCCTGCGTGTGGAGCCGGAGTGCGGGTGTCCTCCGCCACGCGGGGCCCCAGCGCGGCCAGCCGGCCTGTGGTCCCGCCACCTCCCCCACCAGCTCTGCTTCCTCACCCAAGGCGCCGCAGCCCTGCGTCCCTTGTCGCCAGGGCTGCACACCCGGCACAAATCCAGCAGCCGTTGTCCCCTGTCCTGGTCCCCACGCCGAGACACCTAGGCCATCGCCCGGCTGAGACGTGGATCCCCACGCCATCGGCGCTGCAGCTGTGCAGGCACGCCCCATTCTTGCCGGGTGTCCCCCCATCCCTCCCTCCGGGTTCGTGCAGACCGAGAAGGGAGGGGCCCCCAGCTGTGGCCGGTCTCGGCGTCCCGGGCACGGCCTGCTCGCCACCCCCAGCCCCCCGGCGCCCCGCCCACCTCTGCTCAGGCACCCGTCGCAGTACACGTGGCCGCAGCTGGTCAGGCTGAAGCGCGCCGTCGGCGAGGGCGGCTGGAAACAGCGATTGCAGAACACCCAGCTGGCCATGCCGCGCGCCGCCGCTCTTCCTCGACGCCCACGGGGTCCCCGCAGCGTCCGCCCGGAGCGCGAGTCTGCGCCTGCGCACCTGGGGGCGCCGCCCTGCGCCTGCGCACCAGGGCGCGGGCAGCTCCCGCCAAAACCTGGCGCAGACGGTGCCCGCGGGCGAACGCGCCGCGTGAGGTCGCGGTGTCCCCGCCGGCGGCTTCGGCTGCCGGTCTGAGGGGAGGAACACGCACCGCGGACCTGCCGTCCTCGTCCCATCGCCGCGGGCCCGGTGACTCTCCGGTGGGACAGCGCGCCCCGGCCCGGGTCCTGGAGACGGTGCCCCCTCAGCGACGCGGGCCCGGGAGGCGGCCGCGAGTCCGGTGAGGCCGCGCCCGCCCGGGACTGCGGGCGGCCTGGTGGGCCGGGAGGGGACACCGGGTGCCCGGAGGGGAGCCGGGGTCGGCGGCCCGGCCTGAGGGGCAGGTGGGCGGCCGCGGGGGCCTGCCTCCTCCGACGCGCTCGTGGGGGGGCTCGGGTCCGCCCTGTCACCGCGCGGCCTCGGGACCCAGGGGAGGCGGCGCCGCCCCTTTCCCGCGCCCGGCCCGCGGCGCCTCCCGGAAGCGCGGGAAGCTGAGGCATCGGGCGTCGGTGCGAGGCGACCCCCCACGCGCTGCCGCGGCCGCGCGTGCGCCGTGAGGGTTAGGGTGTGTGGCTCGGCCGAGGCCGCCGCTTCATGAGCCCGGTTGCACCGGAGAGCCTCGCCGCGCGCACGGGGCCGACACTGACTCCTGGGGGACGCGCCGGCCGCCCCCGAGGCCGCCGTGAGACGCCACGCGCGCTTTCCCGTCCGCATCTGCGTCGTCAGCGCCGCCTTCCGCGGGCGCGGCCTCCCGGCGTGGGCTCGCGCTCCGGGGCCCGAGGCCAGCGAGGGCGGGCGGGCACAGCGGAGCCCAGCACGCCCCCCCCACCCCCAGGCGGGCGTGGAGTGGACGGTTCGTCCCTCCGGCTCCGCGACACCGCCCGGCTTCCCGGCGGAGACCCGGGGCGGGAGCTGTCCGAGTCCGTGTGTTCAGGCGCATGGAGCGGCCCCCTTTTCCGACCTGCGGGCTCCGGGCGCTCGGGGTGCACAGCGGACCCCCGCCCCGCCCACCCTCGCAGGGCCACCCACGCCCGCGCTTGCCCTGGGACACCGCGGGCGCGTCTGTGCACGTGGTTGGGGTGTGGCAGGACACACACTCACACACATACACACACGGGGAGAACGTGGGCGTCCCACAATCAGGGGTCCCGGTGGGGAAGTTATTTTTTCCGTCACCGTCACAGCGAAAGGACATCGAACAGAACAGCGTCCTTCCACAGTCTGCTGGAAAACACATTTATGAGTATCACTTCCCTTTGTCATCCCAACCACTGTGCGCATGAGCGGGTCGTCGTTTGTCCCCGTGAGTGTTTTAGACAAGCTTCTTAGCTACGAAGAAGTCTCCAAGGTGCTTCATTTGTAAGATTCCCACCGAGATGAAGATGAGCGTCTGGGCGAAAGCCCACCAGAGCACGTTGCTGTTGGTGTCTTCGCTGGTCGCCCGGAAGTGTTCCTCGCGGTCCTGCACGGGAGAGAGACGGGCAGCTCTGGTTTCTTACAGCGAGACTTCGGGGGGCGGTGCTGTGTGCATTCAAGGTGTCCCCTGTGTCCCAGTTAGCGTCTCACACCAAAGTCACCTCTGGCTTGCCAAGCACAGGCAGGGAGAAGGAATCAACCTTGTAAAACATTTCCGTGTTTGGGTCTAAACGTATCAGGTGTTTGGTCTGTTACCTTGTACCTTAGCCACTTTTGAGCAAAGTGAACATTGCCCCGCCGTGGTAGATTTTCATGGTTTGAATCCTTCTGTTACTTTGGCTAAGCCCCGTGTCAAGCACCTGCCCTCACCTGGTTTTTCAGATAAGGAGGCTTCAGCCCAGAGGTGACCCAGGGTTAGTGAGTGGCGGAGCATGTTTGAGCCCACATGTGACCTCGGTCCACTGAGTGCAGTGACCCAGAACACACATAATGTCATGGGAACGAAACAGCGATTTGGAAAGCAAGCACACTGGGCCTCTTTGGATACGTGGGCTGTGTTTGGAAGCACTGATTTATTCGGTCCGTGAGCTCCCCCCCAGCGGCGCACGGGCCGCAGCCTCCTGTCCTAGAGGAGCCTGCGGTCCGCGCAGAGTGAGGGGCTGCCCTTCTCCCACCCCCTGTGCCCACACACAGCCCTCGCCTCTGGCTCAGAGAGAAAGACCGAGGAACAGGCAGATTATCCTTTTTCTTGGTTCAGGAACTTTGTCTGCAGAATTAGATTCCTGGCAGGAAGAGATAAAATGAGCTGAACAGGCAAACTGACCCTTTGATAGTTTTGTTCTTTGACTATTTGCTCAATTTGCTCAATTAGATGTTCAAGCTTGAAGCTAACTTCATTAACTTTGTCCTTGGCTTGAGCAATGGCAGCATCGAGGTCATGTTCTCCAACGTGAATGTCTAAGTGGATCCGCTGTGCAAACAGTGGAAAGGAGGAAATGTGTTTTTAAAACGGCTCCCCCCTCTCTTTCGTTTTCCCTCTCTGTGTCCTCAGTTCCTCTCCCCTTCCTTTCCCCTTCACAAGAGCAGGCAGGCCCTGGTTTTCCATCTCCCTGTGCCCCTCACTGCCACTCTGGTCCTTCTTTTGCTTGGCAGTCTTCTTTGTAGTAATGTCTTAAATGGTAACCCCCAGAGACGAGGGTACTCACACCTTCCTGAACGTCAGATTTACTATCAGGCAAGTGCGTTTGGTCCTGAGAATCTGATTACTCTCAGGAAACTTTCTTTACACACAGCTGAGTTTCTGATGCTAAAGTACAAATTCTCCTCGTTCATTCTCAGCACACTTAGAAAATAGCCAATCACCATCTGCCGTGAAGAGTTTTACTTATTGGAATTCCATTATTAATTCACCCTCAGCCCTCACTTGTTTTCAAGCCTGAATAATCACAGCCCTTTTAACCTTCCCTCACAGTTCTTATTTTTCAAGCCCTTTAATCAACTTCGTGGCACTCCTTTGAACCTCTTCCAAGCTCTCCAGCTCCCTCTTTGGTTGCTGTGCTGAGATCTGGGTGCAGGACTTGAATAACTTTCTAACCAGTCTGGGTGGCATGGCTCTGCATACCAATGTCATGCTTGAATAGTGCTGACACTGTGTTCATTAACAGGGACACGGAGGCGGGTACTTACCAGCTTACTCCCTCCAAATGACACAAGCCTCGTAGAATTAGATTCTAAG
This sequence comes from Phyllostomus discolor, assembly GCF_004126475.2. Taxonomy (NCBI): domain Eukaryota; kingdom Metazoa; phylum Chordata; class Mammalia; order Chiroptera; family Phyllostomidae; genus Phyllostomus; species Phyllostomus discolor. The sequence goes on from NC_040903.2 coordinate 388,430, forward strand.
CAAATGATGTGTTCTCCAGGTGAATGTGAAGTAAAATGGAATGTTCCTTGTGGGCCATATAACTTTGACAACAACACCTAGGATGGAAGATTTCCATAGTTTAAGTTTGTTATTCTCTAGTTTCTGTTCTTAAAAATAAATCTCTCTTATATTTCTAGTAAAAATTATGCAATTCCTAAAGAAGAAATCAAATGGCCGATAAATGTGAAAAATATTCAGACTTGCTAGTAATAAAAAAATATAAACCTCAGTAGGATATCTCTTGTTTGTTACCAGGTCAGCAAAGATTTCAAAGTACCCAAGGATAGCATTCAGGAATACTATCTCCAAACACTCTTTTGGGGGTGAAAATGGAACAACCATTCTGTAGAGCATTTTGGCAATATGTGTTGAAAATTAAAATGTACATAACCATTGACCAGCATTTCTACCTATAGATATTTATCCTATAGAAATACACAAGTAGATAAAGGTATATGTAAAAGGATATCCACTGTGATGTTATTTGTAATAGCAAAATTGCATTTTTTCAGTCATTAGATAAAGAAAATTGCATTTTTGAAATAACGTTAATACCTTTCAGTTAGGAGTAATTAAATTTAGGCAAAACCAAATAAAGACACCCTATACAGCAATAAAAGAGAATATTACACCCATTTCTCTACTGAAGGTGTTCCTCATATCCTCTGGTAGAACATCTGTATAGGATCCTCTTTTTAAATAAGTATCATTTATAAAAGTATGGATGCACATGTTTCTGTATGTTTACAAGAAGATTCTAAAGAACATACATCAAACTGTTAGGTGGTTATATTTGTTGGGATTTTAAAAACAGGAAAAGGACTTCAAGTCTGGCATATAAGGAGTTCAGAAGTTGTCACTCTGTCCAAACAACAAATAAACAGCTGAACAGAAAGAAATCACTTTTTCTTAGGTCTGTCAGAGTATTGAGGTCACAGGGCACACTGCTGCCTCCAAATAAATACGCAGATACAAAGAACACAACTTATGAGAGAAGAAGCTCTGTGGGAACCAGTACTGGGCTCCTTTTACCAAGTACATTATGTCCAGCTCTTCAGAACAACAACAATTACAAGGCACACTATAAAGCAAGAAGACACAGTTTGAGGAGACAGAGCCAGCGTCAGAATCAGATTCAGATATGCTGGGACATTGGAATTATTAGAGCAGGAATTTAGGAGAACTATGATTAATACACTGAAGGCTCTAATGAAAAAAGTAGACACAATTCTAGAACAGGTGGGCACTGTGAGCAGAGAGATGGAAATCCTAAGAAAGAATCAAAAAGAAATGCTGGAGGTAAAAATGCCGCAGCAGATATGAATGCCTTTCATAGGCTCCTTGGTAAGCTGGACATGACTGAGGTAAGGATCTCTGAGCTTGAGGGTAGGTCAACAGAAACTTCCAAAACTGAAAAACAAAGAGAAAAAAGACTGAAAAAATCGGGAAAGAATGTTTAAGAATCATGGGACAACTAGAGAAGGTATAACACACACACATACACACAATTGGAATACCAGAAGGAGAAGAAAGAGGAACAGAAGAAAAATATTTATTTATTTTTAAGACTTTATGTATTTATTTTTAGAGAGAGGGGAAGGGAAGGAGAAAGAGGGAGAGGTACATCAATCGGTTGCCTCTCACACATCCCCTACTGGGGACCTGGCCCACAGCCCAGGCATGTGCCCTGACTGGGAATCTAACCAGTGACCCATTGCTTTGCAGGCCTGCACTCAATCCACTGAGCCACACCAGGCAGGGCAGAAGAAAAACATGTAAAGCAACAACAACTGAGAACTTCCTCCATACTCATGTCAGATGCCAAGCCACAGAGCCAGAGAAAACCAAATAACATAAATGCCAAAAACTGTACCCAAACATTTCATATTGAAACTGGATATCAAAGATAAAATTGTGAAAGAAGCCAGAGGGAAAAGCCCTTAGCTGTAGAGGAGCAAAAATAAGAATTACATTGAACTCCTCAGCAACCATCAAGCATGAAGAGAGTGGAGTGAAATAGTTTTGGGGAGGGGGTAGAGAAACCTTACCAACATAGAATTCTGTATCCTGCAAAATTCTCTTTTAAAAGTGAAGGAGAAATAAAGATTTTCTCAGACAAAAATTGAGGGAATTTTCCACTGATATACCTGCCTTATAACAAACGTTAGAAGTTCTTCAGAGAGAAAGAAAACAATATAGGTTAAAAACTTGAATGTATATAAAGAACAGAAAAGCATTAGAGGAGGAATAAGTAAAGGTACAGTTAACAATTTTATTTGTCTTTAAGACATAATAGTCTGTTCAGAGTAACAGCAACAGTGTGTTGGATGATTGTACAGTAGTCTGTGTGTGAGTGAAAGGAAGGGCAGCAATGATGCACGGGGTGGGAAGAAAGGATGGGAAATACTGCATTAGAAGGCACTTGCTGTGCCTGTGAAGAGGTGGGATGTTGTTTGAAAGTAGACTTGGATTAGTTGCAAATATATACGGCAAACACTAGGGCAAACACTAAAAAAAAGTTTAAAAAATGAAGTATAACCAATATGCTAAGAAAGGAAATAACGTAGAATCACAAAATGCTCAATTCAAACCACAAAAGGCAGAGAAAGAGTAGGAGACAAAAACAAGGACAGAGAACAAGGGCAGTGACTAGGAAATGGTAACAGATGTGGTAGATGTTAATCCAACTGTATCAATATTTGCTTTGAATATCAATGGACTAAATGCACCAATGAAAAGACAGACTGTAAGCCCTGACCAGTGTGGCTCAGCTGGTTGGGCATTGTCCTGCAAAGCAAAGGGTCGCCAGTTCGATTCCTGGGTAGGGCACATTCCTGGGTTGTGTGTTTGGTTCCCAGTCAGGGCATGTGTGAGAGGCAACTGATTAGTGTTTCTCACATTGATGTTTCTCGCACTCTTTTTCTCCTTCCCTTCCCCCTCTCTCTAAAAAAATAAATAAGTAAAAAATCTTAAAAAAAAAAAAAAAGCCAGACTGTCAGAGTGGATAAAAGAAAACAAGACAACTATATATTGTCTATAAGAAACCTCCTTCAAATATGAAGACACAGACAGATTAAAAGTTAAGGGTGGACAAGGGTGGACGTGCTCACTTGAAGCTTATCTCAATCAGAAGGAAGCTGGAGCAGCTCTGTGGACTTCTGAACAAGGGAAGCCACCAGGGGTAAGGGGGTCGTGTAACATTACACAGTCCCTTTTCCAAGCAGATGGAGCAATCTTCAGTGTGTGTGCACCTAACAAGAGAGCATCCCACTGTGTGGGGCAGAAATTGCTAGAACTGTGAGGAGAAACAAGACCCCACTGTCGCTGTCGGGGATGCCCACACTCCTCTGTCAGGACAGACAGACCCAGCAGGCAGAAGGTCAGTGAGGACGTGGTCCAACTCAACAGCCCCGCCAGCCAACCCCACGGAACCGGCACCTGCAGACCACTTCATCCACCGGCAGCAGATGACACATTCTTCCCACGCTCCCAGCAAACCTTCACCAAGACAGACCCCACTCCAGGCCGTAAAGCAACCGTAACACACTGAACATAATTGAAACACCGTTCCCAGAGCAGAGTGGAATCCAAGTAGGGTTCAGTAACAGAAAGGCAGCTGGGGAATCCCAAAATACTTAGATATTGAAAGCATACTTCTAAGTAGCACATGGGTCAAGAAATAAGAGATTTTAAAATATTTTAAATTAGGAGAGGATTCTGAGAAGATGGTAGAGAACAAATCACCTGAAATATGTCTCCCCGTCTAGACACAACTACAAAGGCAGTGTTTTCTACAAATGGTGCTGGAGCAACTGGACATCCACATGTAAAGAAATGAATGTAGACACAGACATTACATCTTTTACAAAAATTAACTCAAAATGCATCATAGGTGTAAATGTAAAACACAAAACTATGAAACTCCTAGAAGATTGCATAGGAGAAAATCTAGATGGCCTTAGGTCTGGTTATGACTTCTTATATACAACACCAAAGTCATGATCCAGGAAAGAAATGAGAAACTGGACTTTATTAAAATTTAAAACTTCTGCTCTGCAAAATACACAATCAAGAGAATAACAAGAAAAGCAAAATATTTGTAAAAGACATCCAATAAAGTACTCTTACCCAAAGCATACAAAAAACTCTGAAAACCACAATAAGGAAATGAATAAATCAATTAAAAAATGGGCAAAAGATCAGAATATGCTCATTAATCAAGACATACAGGGCAAACAAACATATGAAAAGATGCTCCCAATCACATGTCATAAGGGAATTGCAAATTCAAAGTGAGACCCCTATGAGAATGGCAGGAATCTGAAACAGCGCCAATACCAGATGCTGGCGAGGATGTGGAAGAATGGGAACTCGCATCCGTTGCTGGTGGTAATCAAAGTGGTGCAGTGACTTTGGAAGACATTTTGACCATTTCTTATAAAACCAAACATACTCTTAGCATATGATCCTGCAAATATGCTAGCTGTTTACCCAAATAAGATGGAATATAGGTCCACACAAAATATCTGTGCATGAATGTTTATAGGAGCTTTATTCATAATTGCCAAAATTGAGAAGCAGCCAAGGTGTCCCTCACTAGACGAACGGGCACTTACACTGAGATCCATCCAGACAACGGAACATTACTCAGCACTAAGAGGACTTGAGCTACCAAGTTACAAAAAGACAGGGCAGACACTTGAGGGCATACTGCTAAGTGAAAGAAGCCAATCTGAAAAGGCTCCACACTGCATGTTTCCACCTATGTGACATCCTGGAAAAGGCAAAATTATGGAGGCAGGGAAAAGATCAGTGGTTGTCAAAGGCTAGCAGGGGAGAGGAATGAGTAGGTGGAGCACAGAGGATTTTTAGGGCAAGGAAACCACTCTGTGTAACACTATAATGGAAATCGATAGAATGTACTGCACCATGAGTGAACTTCAGTGTAAGCCTGGGGGTGGTGATGCTGTGTCAGCGTAGCAAATGCACCACTGGTGCTGCTGGGCGGGAGGCTCTGTACCAAATGTACCATCGGTGCTGGCAGTGGGGCAGAAGCTGTTTCTGGGGGGCGAAGGGCACATGGTAGCTCTGTACATTCTGCTGAGTTTTGCTGCGAACCTAAAACTGCTCTAAAAATAGTCTGTCTTACCATTGCAACTCAGATGTGTATTACACATAGAAAAACTCAATAAATATTCTGTTTTAAGTCTTTCAATTTTGATTTGCAGGAAATTAAAGGACGATGCCACATACTTAATTTCCCTTAACAGACTGTTGATTGGGAAATTTTATTAAATAAGACTGCATTCAAGGGTCAGATTTTACAATTTTTAAAAATTTTAAATGAATAACAAAGACCTCTCCTCTGAAAAAATATTTAGTGACTGCTTGTTACCTATTAAATTGTTTCTGAGCTTTAGTTTCATATCAAAGCTCTGCATGGTCTACTTCCAGTGGCTGTTTTAGTCAGCACATATGTTTTTAATGCCTGCTAGTTTCGTATATTGGAAAAAAACATGGAAGTTTAAATGTGTTGCCACTTGCTAACAGTGAGGTCTCATATGTCATCTAACCTCTCAGAACTACCATTTCTGAGGACATGGAATATTGGACATGAGATAATGGAAAACAGGGCACAGAATGCATGTTTGTGTGGTACACATGTGTTGTTGATGTGGTCTGCCCTGCCTCTCCTACCAGCTTGTTGTTCCCTTGGGCTGTCAGTCACATGCATAGAAATGGACACATGATCAGGGGACACCTTAGAGTGCCCCATGTCCCCAGGCACAGTGGCCCAAGTGGGAACAGAGTCTTTGTGGGGGTGCTGATAGGGATCTTAGCTTGTAAGAAATGCTGAAATGAAAGCTGTTTCTTGTCATCTTCCAAATGGAGGGGATTTTCTGAAAATAGGGCCTGTGAGTGAGAGTTTTGTCTTCCCCAAGGCAAGAAGAGGTTTGGGCATATATTAGGCCCATGATAAAATTTGCTGGATGTTTGCAGAACAAATGAAAATCTCTCTCATTTCTCCTAGAAGGGGGTGTTTTTGAAGAATGGACATCTGTTACATCCATTGTACAGATGGGAAAATGGAGGATCAAAGCAGGCAAATAACCTGCTCAGGATTTAGCTTGTAGATGACAGTCTGCGCTTTAACTTCGCTCTGACTCCAAAACCCATGTTCTTTTCACTTGCTCCTGGTATCTTTCCAACTCCTTTGCTAACTCCCACAGAGACAGGCCCAGAGGCTGCCGAGTGTAGAGAAAGCCTCGCCAGGACCAGAAGAGGAGTTGGCCTGTCCAGTCCTCACGCTGTGGGGCAGGGAGTTGTGGCACCAGCAGAGCAGATGAAGCCTGGTCCCTGCAGAATCACTGGGATACCTTGGCCGTGTGGGTCCCGCTGTGGTCCTCTCTGCCCAGCCAGACCAGCAAACCTGTTTGTATTGTTTTCAAACTTTCTCTGTCCAGCATCAGCTGGACGAGGCTCTCAGGAGGCAGGCACCTTCTTTGTCTTTGTGCAGTGCCTGTGTTCAGGGGTCTACACACTAAGAATTTAAAGGCTGGCTCATGAGTGCTTACACAGATTTTAAAAGTTTGGGGGGGGTACATGACACAGGAATTTTAGCAAATGAAAAATTTTAGTAACAAAACATAAAAGAATGTTTTACCTCCTCATTATAGGTTGTAACAGTCACAAACAGCCCCAAACCAGGAGCAGATTCAAGGAAATCATGTCTGGCTATGTCCCATTGCTGTATCTTGAAAGTCCCTGTTCCAAAAGTATAAGACAAGACACATTATAAAATAAGTGCAGGAAATAGTTATATACAATTACTGATAATGAGCTTGTATTTCTCAGTGTACCCAAATCACAAAATTTTGCTTTTGAATGGTTTACACCTTAGGGGTCAGGTCACATAGCAGAATCGGAAAGCTGGAATGTGCAGGAAGATATGAGTTCTTGGTCCTGTCTCACTCCAATCTATGTGTTACTTCACTGCTCCGAGCCTCAGTTTCCTATGCAGAAAAGGGGACAGTTCGTATCCCTCTGAAGTCTGAGAGCTGTGGGGACTCCCATGAAAGCTTTCCACCCGGATTGTTACTCCACGTGGGTCTGGCTAAGACCTCCTCTAGCACCTCCTCAGTAGTTCTGCCTCCAGTTTCTCCCTCCTGTGACTTGTCCTGAACACTTCCTGCATAACTCCTTCCTAAAGCTTAGGTGTGTTCATGTCTAACCCTCCCATTGTCTCCAGAGGCTCCTGCTAAAGTTTGGATTGCTGAAAGGGCCCCCACCATCTCCCTTTAGGACCTAATAAGCATCAGAGAGCTCACCTTTCTCCTTGTTGCCTCCAGAAGTATAGTTAGAATGAAAAAATATTTAACGTTTGTTGAAAAATATCTAATAGTACCTTATGTAGGCCAGGTACTGTGTTAAGCATTTAGCATTCATTATTTCATTTATTCTCAAAACGTGCTTTTAGGAAAGCATTTTTATTTATTCATTCATTCACCCAGTCATTTGACATGTACATAATGAGCACTTTGTTTGGCAGGGGCACTGTTCTAGAACCTGGGGGCATAAGTGAACAAAATAGATAATGTCTTTGTCCCGTGGAGCTTTCCTACAGACAGAAGCAGACAACAAGCAAACACATATATATTGTCGAAGGTATTAAGGCTAAAGAAATAGGCAACAGATAGACTGTGCTAGGGGACTCAAGTACCATGTAGGGAGTTAGGAGGGTTCACTGACATTTGAGAAAAGACTTGAAGGAATAGGGGAGTCAAAATTATAGAGTTTTAGAATATTTATACTTACAAATGTCATATATAAAAGTTACCTCTCACATTCAGTGCCAATTATGTGCCAAGCACCATTCTAAGGAATTTACACATATAATCTGAATTTTAGTGACATTATGTAGGTGGATACTGTCTTTATGACGATCTCACATGTGATGAAACCGAAGCACAGAAAAAGTATTGAATTTGCCAAAGGTCACATTCCTAGCGTGTGGCAGAGTCAGGGCTCAGACCTGGCAGTGTGTGCCTTTTCCCTCGGCACCATGCGATGTTGTCTCCACTGGGGAAAGGTCCTTCTACACAGGAGCATCCTCGGCTGTTTTAGGGGCAGTGGAGTGGCTGGGGCGAGGTTAGCAGGGAGAGAATCTTTGATGGGGTTGGAGGCATAGCATGGGCCAGACCAGGGGGAGCCTACAGGTCTGTAGTAAGGATTTGGGGAAGCAGTTGGTTGGATGAGTGAAATGATGTGGTTTTCATTTTGAAATTTTAATTATGTGGAGAAAAGAAAGAAGGAGGATTAAGAGTGGAAGCAGGGAGGCTATAGTTGTAATCGAGATGGCCATGTGCTAGCAGTGGAGGCTGTAAAAAGTATTAGATCCTGTATTATCCCTACTACACAAGTTGTGAACTGAGGATCAGAGAGATAAAGTCACAGCCCAGAGTCACCTAGTAATAAGTTGTAGTGGCAGAATTACCACCGAAGTCATCTGCTTCCAAAGCCCAGAACTATATCCAGTGCACACCACCTCCCTGGGAGGCGAGAGGACAGTCCCTGACAGGGACCTGAGATGGGAGCTGCACCCTTACGTCGACTGTCAGGGCAGCCTTGGAAAGTGAGGGACTCTGAGGGACGCCAAGGATATTTCTTGGGACAGAAGACTGCAGCAAACTCTGAAGCCTGCCTTCGCCCTGAGTGACTGTAGCCATAAGCATCTTTCAAATGGACCTGGCCTCTTCCCATCAGAAATTTGCTAACTATACTTTTTAGTATGGGTCCACCTCAAGGTCTTTTAAAAATATCATTGATGATTCTGGAAAAGATGTAGCAAGTCCATTCTACCCTATTCCTCCTGCTAATTACAACTAAAAGCTTTGGGCAGCTGTCAAAGACTCTGAAAGGCAGAGAAACAGACTCACTGGCTAAGGACCCCTTGACTCAGAGTGTGACCCAGCAGTGCCCCTACGTTTGCCTCACACCTGTGTGTCCTCTCCTGGGGGTGAGAGCAATCTGCGACTGCAGGGCAAAGTGAGATAGAGAAAGGAAGAGAACTCAAGAAACATCTCTCTAGCCAAAGGGTCTGGAATAGGGTGGCCCTGCAGGATGGAACCCTCTAAGTATACCTGCCTGCTCCAGGTGAAAGACACAGTACCCGTCCACACTGGACACTTCAGATGCCTGCCCTGCACTAAGAGGACAGTTAAGAGGCAGCATGCTTCATCAACCCTAGAGGCCTGAGGGAGGATCACAGAGAGGAGGGGGCTGGTGAAAGGGATCTTTTTTTTTAAAGATTTTATTTATTTATTTTTAGAGAGGGGGCAGGCAGGGCCAAGAGGGACAGAAACCTCAATGTGCAAGAGATGCATCGGTCAGTTGCCTCTTGCACACCCCCAAATGGGGACCTGGCCTGCAACCCAGGCATGTGCCCTGACTGGGAATCGAACCTGTAACCTTCTAGTTCCCAAGCCGGCACCCAGTCCACTGAGTGACACCAGCCAGGGCTTCAAGGGATCTTTTAAGACCATGTCTGAAGTCCTGCACACACTTCTGAGCAGCTTGTGCATGCAACCAACCAGAATCAACATGACAGAAGCTTGGAAACCCCACCTGTGGTACGGAATACTGCCCAGGTTTCAGGTTGGCCAACGTGTGACACATAAGCAAGGTAGACCAGAACAGTAGTGCAAAGTCTTGGAAAGCTAAATTAATATTAGAGTGTGTTCTGAATATATATGGGTTGACTGCCTACTGAAACAGAATAATTAAATAGGATTCAGAGTCATACATAATACTCAGAATGTCCAGGGTACATTACAGAATTACTCACCATACCAAGAACCAGTAAAATCTCATCTTGAATGAGAAAAGACAGTTAACAGACACCAACATCAAAATGACATCATGGTTGGGATTATGTGACAAGAAATTTAAACAGCCATAATGAAAATGCATCAACTGGAAGTTGGATCATCCTTAAAATAATGAAAAAATAGGATAGAAAGTCTTAGCAAAAGAGTAGAAAATATAAAAAGAAAAAAGTGGATGCATTAGAACAGGAAAAATTCAATATTTGAAATTAAAAATTTACTGAATAGACTCAATAAGAAAATGGAGATGACAGAAAAGTCAATGAACTTAAAATTAGATTAATAGAAATAATCAAACACATTCAACAGAAAGAAAGTAGATGGGGGGAAAATGAGCCTCAAATAGTCTCATGAACCTGTGGGGCAATAATCGAAGGTCTACAGTTTGCAAGTCTGAGGGGCGGAGGACAGTCATGCCTAGAGATGCTGCAGGAGAAGACCAGGCCCCTGCAGTGAAGCCAGCAGCATGAGCCTTCTGGCGTCCCAGTGCAAACTGTCATCCAAGTGTATAACAACACTACACCTGAGAAACAGTGTGCCTACCTTAAATATACCTTATCACTAACGAGTGCTGACACCATCTGAGCCTCTAGCCACTTGTAATCTTTTTCTGGTGTAGAGTTTTACCTTCAATTTGTAAAACCTGCACATCTGTGAAGAAGCAAAGCTCAAAGTGAGGTGTGCCTGTTTAGGGCTGAATAAACAATGGAAGAATTGATGGCTGAAAACTTCCCAAACTTTTTTTTTTAATTTTTAATTTTTAAAAAAATATTTTATTTTTAGAGAAAGGAGAAGGGAGGGAGAAAGAATGGGAGAGAAACATCAATGTGTGGTTGCCTCCTGTGCACCCCGAACTAGGGACCTGGCCTGCGACCCAGACATGGGCCCAGACTGGGTATTGAAATGGCGACCCTTTGGTTTGCAGGCTGACGCTCAATCCACTGAGCCACACTAGCCAGGGCTGAAAATTTCCCAAATTTTTTAAAAGAAAAAAGCCTACAGATTTAAGAAGCTGAGTGATCCCCCAAATCCATCACGAGATACATCATGATCAAATTTCTCAGAATTAAAGACAAAATATATATATATGTGGAACATAGAGCAGAACAGTGCAGTATTAGCAAAACAGCAATTTAAGTGACAGGAGATTCTTATCAGAACACATGGAAGCTAGAAAGAAGTGGCAGATTTTTTCAAGTGTTGAATGAAAAGAATTGCCAAACAGAATTTTACATCCACCAAACATATCCTTCAGAATAAAAGCAAAATATTCTTAGATTAAGGGAAACTAAGCATTTTTTTTTACTAGAGTAACTTCTTTAAAATAGTGACTAAAGGAAGTTCTTCAAACAGAAAGAAAATGATAAGGAAACTTGGAATATCAGAATGAAGAGAGAACAATGGAAAGGATGAATATCTTGGGAAACTGCAATAGAGTATTTTCTTTTTAAAAAGTTGTTTGACAGTTTTTAAATGTTAGATCATTGAAAGCAAAAAAAAAAAAAAAGTAACATCCCGTGTGATTCTCAAAGTGTATACACATGATATTTAAAACAGCCATTATTGTAAAGGGTGGAAGGGCACATGGTCGTAAGGTTCTACATTCTGCTAGAAATGGTAAAATATTGACCCTCCTAGACTGTGATAAGTCAGACTGTGTGTTGTAATCCTAAGAGCAACCACCAATAACAACTGTGCAAAGGGATGAAGTGAAAAACACTATAGATGATGCAAAATGCAATGTTACAAAATGTTCAAGTGACCTGCAGGAAGGCGGGGAGTAGAAAATGGGAACAGAAACCAGACCTAAATCCTGCATATCAATAATCACATCCTGTGTAACTGGTCTAAACAGAGGTTAGACAAAGATGGTAGAATAGGTGTTTTTGATGATCCAATATTGCAGTCTACAGGAAAGTCACTTTGCACATAATGCTACAGGCAGGTTAAAAGTAAAGTAAAAGGTCCACCATTCTGACATGAGTCAAAAGAAAGCTTGAGTGGCTTTATAGTAATCAGATAAATGAGATGTCAGAGCAAAGGAAATTACCAATGACAAAGATAATCATCATAATTACATAAAGATACAGAGGTCAGTCCATTAGGAAGATATGTATCACCATCCTGAAGGCATCAAACAACAGATATTCAAAACACATGAAGTAAAGCAATGGGAAAGAAAAATGGACAATGGTAGCTGGGGTTTCAGTGCTCCCCGGTACCGGACGGAAACACCAGGCGAAGTCGGCAGGGAAACTGAAGGACAAGCAGCCTGACCAGCAGGACCCACAGCAGCAGAACACGTGGAGCGCTCCCTGGCGCACCCTGATGGGCACCTTGGCTGAAGCAGCTGAATGTTCTGGGGGAAGCACACAGCCCCCCGGACTGGTGGCTTCCCAGAGAGGTGGCTGCCTGGAGGCCTCGACTGTGTTTTCCTGCTCTCCCAACAGCTGGGAGCCCCTCCTGCAGCCCACCCCCTCCTCTGACATGGTCACCTCGCCTCCTACAGGGACAGCATCTTTCCTCCACCCAGCATGCTAACCTCGCAACTCACTCCCCTCCCGCCCACCTCTGGCTGGAAGGGCTGGGCTGTCCCTGCTCTGCCAGTGGCCACCCTCCCACTTCTCAGGGACTTGGCTCTCGTCCCTCTCCCACACTTGCCCACACCTGGTGCCTGTTATGGTGCCTGCTAGCTGTTGTGGTCGTCGTCCCATGTCTGTACTCGGAACGTTCCGGGGCACCAGGGACGTGCTGTGTCTGCCTCCCTAGGCCCTGGGGCCTGGCAGTAAGCAGAGGGACCTGTTGGCTCCACAGAAGAGGCTCCATAAGGATGTCTGGGATGAGTGGAAGTTCCCCTCAGTACATGTTCAGGAAGGGTTCGAGTGAGTGTCAATGGGCCCATGCTTAAAGTGACAGTGTCCTTGGTGCACTTCCTGAGTCACCAGACCATCACCCCCACCAGGACCTGGGCCCCTTGGTGGAAGAGGAGCATGGACGGAGGTGTCATGCCCCATGGCTACCACCAGATGGCAGAAGAGAAGCACTGCTGGGGCACAGCCTGAGAGCCTCGGTTAGGGTGTGGGTGGAGCAGTGCTGGTTCAGAGCAGGGTCAGGCTGCCTCCTCAGGCTTCCTTCCCACCAGTTGGCGAGACACTGGCAAGGATTCCGGCTAAAAACAGATTCTTGGGCAAGTCACTGAAGTGCATGCCTCAGTTTCCCCACGGGTAAAACCAGGATACTAAAGTTATATCTCTTAGGGTACAAAGGGTGAGTTAATATTTGACTTGGCACATTGTAAGCACTATGCAAGCACTTGATCAATAACTCTTGACATTATTGTGGGCTTTCACTGCGGTGTTTTCTGTGAGTCCCCATTGACTCCCACGACCCTGTCAAACTGGTACAACAACCCCCACTGTCACAGAAGAGGACCCTGAGACCCCAGGGGCTGAGCGACTTCTCTGGAACCATCCAGACAATAAAAGGCTGAGCAGGATTAAAACTTAGCTTGGTTCCCTAATCGAGGGCCCTGCACCCTCACTACAATGTATGCTTACGCCATAGCCAGGGACTGTGTGTGTGCTTCAAAGCAAATGTGGTTCTTACACAGCTTGCAAGCCAGCCTCACTACACAGGGGCCCTTCCTCTGGCATGTCCATTCAGTGACAGCTGTGTACCAGAAGGCCAGTTGCCCCAGGCACACAGAAGCCCTCTCCCGGCACTTGAACATGTCGCTCCTGGTCTCCCTGGGCCTCGCCTATGCACTGTTCAGGCACTCAGCCCTTCCCTGTGACCTTAATGTGCTTGTCCCTTCCGCTCCAGAAGGCTGGAACCATGGGCCATTTGAGCTGGTATTAGAAAAATAAAATGCGGATGGAGGCATAGGTAGACACACTGTGCCTCCTCACACAACCAAGATAGGGGCAAGAACAATTTAAAAACAGAATAACAACCAGAACTGACAGAAAATTGAACTGTATGGAAGTCGGACAACCAAGAAGTTAAAATAGACCCGCTCATCCAGACTGGTAGGAGGGGCGGAGTCGGGCAGCCTGGCGGGGGTCTCGGTGTGGAGAGCAGAGAACTTTGGGACCAGGTGCATAAGGCATCTGGGGCATGCAAAACCGCAGCAGGTGGACCCTGAGTGCACAAGCAGCAGCTGGCAGACCCAGCGAGGCGGGAATTGTGAAGCAAGGCACTGCTCGAAACCTAGGGTCCCAGCACTGGGAAATAGAGCCTTGGGGCACTAATTGAAAACACCTGTGTAGTTGAGGCACAGGGAGAGACTCCCAGCCTCACAGGAGAGGTTGTTGGAAAGTTTCACGGGGTGCACAAGCCCACCCACACGGGAACTGGCACCAGAGGGGCCCAGTTTGCTCGGGGGGAAGCGGTGGAAGGGACTGAGGTCTGACGGAGAGTGGAGCAAGCACCATTGTTCTCTGTCGGACCCTGCCCCCACATACAACATCACAATCCAGCAACCGGGGTGTCCCACCCTGGTGAACACCTAAGGCCCCGCCCCTCATACGTAACAGGTGCGACCAGACCAAAGGAAAAAAAAAATGGCTCAAACAGAACTGAAAGCCTCACAAGCAGTACTCTTAAGCAACTGAGAGATAGCCAACCTATCAGATGCATGGTTTAAAGCACCGGTGATCAAGATGCTCACAGAACTGGTTGATTTTGGTCACAAATTAGATGAACAAATGCAGGCTGCGATAAGAGAAATGAAGGAAAATGCAAAGGGAACCAATAGTGATGGGAAGGAAACTGGGACTCAAAACAATAGAGTGGACCAGAAGGAAGAAAGAAACAACCAGACAGGAAGGAATGGAGAAATAAGAATTCAAAAAAACGAGAAGCTCAGGAACCTCCAGGACATCTTTAAACATTCCAACATCCGAATTATAGAGGTACCAGGAGGAGAAGAGGAAGAGCAACAAGTGGAAAACTTACTTGAACAAATAATAAAGGAGAATTTCCTCATTCTGGCAAAGGAAATAGACTTCCAGGAAGTCCAGGAAGCTGAGAGAGCCCCAAAGAAGTTGGACCCAAGAAGGAACACACCAAGGCACATAATTACATTAGCCAAGGTAAAAATGAAGGAGAGAATCCTAGAAGCAGCAAGAGATAAGGAGATAGTAACATACAAAGGAGTTCTTATCAGACTGTCAGCTGGTTTCTCCAAAGAGACCTTACAGGCAAGAAGGGGCTGGAAAGAAATATTCCAAGTCATGAAAGACAAGGACCTACATCCCAGATTGCTCTATCCAGCAAAGCTCTCATTTAGAATAGAAGGGCAGATAAAGTGTTTCTCAGATAAGGTCAAGTTAAAGGAGTTCTTCATCGCCAAGCCCTTATTTTATGAAATGTTAAAGGGACTTATCTAAGAAAAAGATTAAAAAACACGTACAGTAAAATTACAGCAAACTCACAATTATTAACAACCACACCTAAAACAAAACCAAAAAGAAACTAAGCAAACAACTAGAACAGGAACAGAGCCACAGAAATGGAGATCACATGGAGGGTTAGCAACAGGGGAGTGGGAGGAGGAGAGAGGGGGAAAAGGTACAGAGACTAAGTAGCATAGATGGTGGAGGTAGAAAATAGACAGGGGGAGGGCAAGAATAATATGGGGAAATGTAGAAGCTAAAGAACTTGTGACACATGGACATGAACTAAAGGGGGGAATGTGGGTGGTAGAGGGTGTGCAGGGCAGAGAGGAATGGGGGGCTAATGGGACAACTGTATAGTATAATCAATAAAATATATTTTTTTTAAAAAAAGAAAAAGAAAATGCATTCACTGAAGGAATTTTAGAAAGTAAAAGTTCCCTATAGGAGTTTTTTGTGTTCAGTGTGATCCTTCTGGACTTTTTTTCCTGTAAGTACATATTATATATTTTATAAAAACTGAGGTCATGCAGCAAGGACAATCTGTAAATTTTTCCAGTTTTTGTGACCATCTTTCTGTGTCCTTAAACATTTGTCTATAACCTGAATTGAAGTTTGTTCAGAGATGAAGAAGGGTCCAGAGCCGAGTACAGAACTTTCTGGACACCAATTGAGTGCCCGGCATTTGACAAGTGAGTGGAAGAAACAAGGGGTGGGCGGCCCTGCAGTGTGGGGGGGTCAAAGGACCATTCATCTGGTTGACCCCTGCAGTAACCTTGGCATGGAAGGCAATAGCTATGAACCCAGAGTGACCCCTTCTGGAATGCTCCAGGTCCCCCCAAGGACCCCTAGTTTCCCTACAACCTGTGAATGTTTCTGAGACCCCAGGTGTGGTGTGGCCGAGAGGCGGTGCATATACACATCACGCATCGTACACGCCCTGTCAGTGTATAGGTCAGCCAGTTATCACAGCCGGATCACCCTGGTTACACACGGTCAGCACCTCGAATGCCCTGCCACTCGCCATCACTCCCTCCTCCAACTTTTCCAGGGCAACTACCGCTTTGACTTCTAAAGCCAGGTTCTTTCTGTCTGTCATTGAACCTCTGGAACTTGTATAAGTATGTGAGTGCTTGTGTCAGTGTCTAATCAGCCTAGATTTGTGAGGCCCGAGATGCTGCAGGCCTCTGCACACGTGACTAGGTGACTTTTATTTTACATTTGACTGTTGATGGGCACTGGGCAGGGTCCGGTGTTTCAGCCATTGCAAATAGTGCTACCAGGAAGGTTCTTGTGCCCATGAGCACATGTGCATGTTTCCCTGGGCCTCAAGTGTGCCTGTGTTCAGCTCCCCCGTGGGAGTCCAGGGCCTCATTGGACTGTGCAAGGGTTACGTGCACTTGCACACTTGCTGCTTTCTGTCATTGTCATTTTGCATTCACTGGTGTGTGTATGTCACTGGGCTTTGCTTATATTCCCCTGATGACTCACACAGCTGAGCCCCTGTCTGTCTGCTTCCAGGCTACTTGGGTCTCTTCTCTGGTGAAGCATCTGTTCCTTTTTGCCCAATTTTCTGTCCCAGCCACATGGGTAGTCCTCTGTGCTGGTGTGTTGCATCACATTCATTCTCAGGTTCTTGTCACGTTTTCACTAAGGGCAGATGATCGGAAGTGCAGGCACTTCTCCCAAAGCAGCATCATTAGAAACCATGGGTGTTTACAGGCGAGAGGTTAGGAGGCTGAGAAACCTCCCAGGTGCAGAAGCACTTTCTGGCTGGGGAGGAGCCTCAGCCAAGATGTGTGTTCACATGGCTGTGGTGGGCACTGTGTATGCCCCACATCATGTGCTTTGCCGGGACTTGGGACGTGCCCCTGCTGGAAGCCAGTGAAATGTGAGGGGGCAGACGCCCAGCTCCTTTGCCTGGAGCGAGGACACACTCTGTGGGTATCTCATCCAACTGTTTCTTAATGTTTTAAAAAATGGTAAAATATATGTAACAAAGTTGAACTTAGCCAGTTCAAGTGTGCAGCTCAGGTGCATCAAGCACAATCACACTGTTGTGCTGCTGCCACGATTGTCTTCAGGATGTTCCCATCGCCCTACACAGAAACTCGCCCCCACTGAAGTGTCACCTCCCCACCTCCCCCAGCTCCGGGCAAGCTCCAGTCTACTTTTTTCTTTTCTTTTCTAATCTTCTTCATTCAAGGGCATTTTTTCATTGCTTTTAGAGAGAGAGGAAGAGAAAGAGAAACCTCAATGCAAGAGAGAAGCATCAATTGGTTGCATCCCATACACACCTGGACCAGGGATCATACATGCCTGGGCTGAACCCACAACCTTTCAGCTACGGGCAATGCTTCAACCAATTGAGCCACACCAGCCAGAGCTACTTTTTGCTTTTTGAATTTTCCTATGCTAAGGATCTCACATAAGTGGAATCACACAGTATTTGTCTTGAGTGACCGGCTTATTTCACTGAGAATAACGTCCTCAGTGTTCATCCATGTTGAACCAAGTGTTAGAATTCCGTCCTTTTAAGGCTGAATAATGTTTCCTCATATTGTGCTTATCTGTTCATCTGTCAATAGACACTTGGGTGGCTCCCCCTTTTGGCCGCTGTGAGCAGTGCTTCTGTGATGTAGGTGTGCCAATAGCTGAGGCTTTGCTTTCACTTCTTCCGGGCATCTATTCAGAGCACAAGTGCTGGGTCGTATGTCTGCACTATTACCTTGTGTTCCTGAGGGTCCTGGGCTCAGTCTGAATCTGGGCTTCACCAGAAATCTCACCTTCCCTGGCTTCTTTCCCTCTGGTTCCTGGGAGCATCTTCTTAATGGATCATTTGTGCTTGACTCCTTGTCTCGGAGCCGCTCCAGGGAGCCCCTAGCTTTAGACACTCTGACATGTGGTGTGGTGTTCTGTGACGGCACGAATGAGGACAATGAAGGGTGACACTCAAATTTAACTTCTGCCTCCTAGTCCCTGATAAGTTTTGCTCTGAAGAAAAAAAATGGCAGCAACCTGGGTATCTGGCAGAATGCAAGAGCCATATCTGGGACTTTTGAAAGGGAGCAACCAGGAGCAAACTCATCGGTTCAGAATTCTAATTGTTTTCTTGAAAGATTCTATCTATTTATTTTTAGAGAGGGGAAAGGAAGTAGAAAGAGAGGGAGAGAAACATCAATGTGCAGTTGCCTCTCTCACGCCCCCTACTGGGGACTTGGCCTGCAACCCAGGTATGTGCCCTGACTGGGAATCGAACATGCAACCCTGTGGTTCACAGGCCAGCACTCAATCCACTGAGCCACAGCAGCCAGGGCAGAATTCTAATTATTTTCTTTTTAATGATCTCTATGCTCCATGACACCTCTTCATTTTTCTCAATGCCTGCTGTTTACAAGAGACTAACAGCCTTGTTTTTTGTTTTTTGGTTTTTTTAAAGTATCTACAAGGACCAGTAAGTAGTTTTAAACTCAGGCTAGCTCTGGAAGTTATACTGTGGCCTCTCTAGAGTTCCTTCCTTGCTCCTCCTCTCCCTGAAATACCTCTCTCCCTTTAAAAAAAAATGTTTTATTTATTTATTTTTATAGAGACAGGGGAAGGGAGGGGCAAAGAGAGGGAGGGAAACCTGAATGTGTGGTTGCCTCTCACACACCCCCTACTGGGAACTTGGCCCGCAACCCAGACATGTGCCCCAGCTGGGAATCAAACCAGCTCTCCTTTTTTTCATTCAAGACCATCTGGAATTAGTTATTAAAGAACATTACTAAAAGAGTGAAGAGAAACACTGTATTTGACTTGAAGCTTCTAAGCAAGTTCCCAAGCAAGTTCCCATCCCAGGTGTGGCCATAGTGCCCAGACCGGCTCAGTTCTCGGGCACCCAGGTCCTGTTTCATCGTCTCCCTCTCAGCCCCGGGCAGGGGGACGCTGGCTCCTTCTCTGCTTCTCAGGGAATTTACTTCATTTGGGGAGCGGGGAGCTGAGGGCAGACACTGGGGCAAAGTTGGAGACAGAGTCCAAAAGGGTGGGAACTGATACTGATGAACACCTGCAGCTAGTCACCTCTGCGCCAGGTGTAGCTTCGGGGCAGGTGTAGCTTCAGTTTACAGATAAGGAAACAGCTCAGTCACCAGCTATTGGGCAACAGAAGCAGGTGCAAAGCATGCCTTGTTGACTCCAAAAGCAGGTTTCTGTCCCCTGTGACCTATGACCTGCCTCCGATGGGGGGTGGGAGGAGACAGGAGTCCAAGCCCTTGAGTTCCTTGCAGTCTGTTTTTAGTCTCAGTGAGAAAATTACACTTTCAGGTAGATTTTGATGTCTGGCTCTGAGGTCAGTCTCTGGAACTTTTTAGAGAGGTGTGTTCCATTGGACGCCATTGGACCTGAGAGCCCTGAGGAGAGAAATGAGTAGCTGGTGCGTGCTCTTCCTGAATGAGGGGTATCCGGCACAGTCTCAGGTCCTCACAGATGCCCAGAAAAACTTAAAGTCTATTTTTCATGTTAGGGGGAACATAAAAATTAAATATAAGCATATTCTGGATTAGTACTTAACCACGTGCATTTGACACGTGTGTTCCTGATCAAGCTCGCACTAAGGGAAAGTCGGGGATCCCACAGGTGGCGAAGGTTCTGCGATGGTTCAGTGAGGGGGGGGACGTGGAGCCCTGTCCTGGTGCAGGCGGCACAGTGGCTGAGCCCCTGGCCCGCAGCAGGCAGGACCTTGTCCCCACTGCTAGCAGGGAGCCAGACCACGGTCCTGGCCTCAGACATAGGGGTTTGCAACCTGCAGTGAACACAGTGTACAGTAAACATGAAATGAAATTTTTTTCAAAAAAGGGACTTTTAAAGGAAGTGTTTAGGAATTCTATCTTGGTGCACACTGTTATATTATTTGGGCTAATTATTAAAGCCATGATTATAGTTCAAGAAAATGATGACAAGAGTAGATTTAACTGGTGGTCAGTGTGCTCAAATTCCTTTAGAAGAGGTTCAGTAGAGTCCGGTGGGAAACACGTTGGACATCTTTCTCTTACCACTGGACGCCAACAGTAGTGATTTCTACATCCTTCTCACTCCAGTGGTTTTCTTAAAGTGTGTTTGATGCCCACTTATCTTCAGTTCATATGTACATGTCTGTCTTTCCATTCTTTTACTTCCAACCTTTCCTTACATTAACTGTCTCATTTGGAAACAGCATACACTTGTTTTGTTTTTAAATCCAGCCAACCTTTGTCTTTTCGTTGGAGCTTTGTCCACTTACACTCAGTATAGTATGAAGTGCTGCTGGGCTCATGCCTGCTCTCCTGCTACTTGTCTTCTGTCTGTCCTCTTCGTCCCTTCTCCTTGCCTTTTTTTCCTGTTTTTCTCGATTTGCACATTATACATTCTGGGACCTCAGGACCACATTCTCTTTTAAAGAGAAATTTAAATGTGCGCCCTGACACATTTCCAAACTGTCCCTGTAGTTGCAGTAGGCTTTAGAAGCTGAGCTCTGAACCTGCATAATTGTATGGGGTGGCCTGACTGACATGGCTCAGTTGGCTGGGCATCAGCCCGCAAAGTAAAAGGTTGCTGGTTCAGGGCATATGCCTGGGTTGCGGGGCTCTGGCTGGGATGTGCACAAGAGGCAGCCAATCAATGTTTCTCTCCCTCTCTTTCTCCCTCTCTTCCCCCCTCTAAAAATAAATAAATAAATAGAATCTTTTTAAAAAATAATTGCACAGGGGTGATGACTACAGAGACCACAGAGTAGAGAGAACTGAGATGGAGGCCTGAGAAGGCAGGGAAGGACCAGCGCAGGACAAGACAAGGGGGTAGACTCAGTGTTCATGGGGACAAGGACTAAAAGAGGCTCCTGACTGGGAACTAGGGGCCTGGCAGACTGAGGTCTGCCTTTCTCACAGCTGCTGAACACCGTCTGGCCGAATTTGCCTCCTGCCTCAGACCCTCTGGTCGGCCAGGTGATTCTCGGGCTCACTGCCAGTGAGTGTGTCCCAGGCCAAGTCCATCCAGCTGGTGGACCTCCGGGCAGCAGGTGGGTTGGGGGCAGGCTATTCCTATTTCTCTTAACTCCTCCGCCCTCCTTTTGAATGCAGGTGGAAAAGTTCACAGGCTACTAGAAAAACGACCACCTTACACACAGCTACATGCCCAGGGATCAGAATACCCTTGAGAGGAAAAGCTGGGGTCAGAGACTCAAGCAAACCCTTAAAGTACACTCTGCGTGTCTGCTGGGTCCTACGGCCTTGACAAATACTGATTTGGTCATTATCACAACCAAAAGAAACAGGCGTCGTTACTAATTTATCCTGTTTTACAGATGAAGCAGAGTGGTTATGTCGCTTGCCCAAGGGCACACAGTTACCAGGTGGCAGAGCTGGGGCCTGACCCTGGGTGGTCTTGTTCACACTCCGCAGTCCCAAGCACAGCCTCTTGCCACAGTGACCATGACAGCAGTGAGGAGGTGCTGACACCACCCAGTGCTTCTCTGTGTGTCTTCCTGGTAGTCTTCTCAACCCCAAAGTCCGTCTCACGTCCGTGAGTCTCTTCCTTTGCCTCCTCGAGTGATGCGTTACTCGACTTTTTGCAGGGTGGGCATTAGTCTTTGCAGAACTCTCCAGTGTGGTAGCCAAGATACACAGAGGGGAGCTGGGCACCCTCTGTGAGATTGAGCTTGCCACACAAGTCCACTCTCGGCACCGCTAGACAGTGACGGCTTACATCCTGTCCCTTCTTTCCCTTTTTTGTATGAAAATCAGGGCATTTGATGTTGATTCTGCCTTGAATGCTGAACACGCTGGATTTTCTATGCAATTCTGAGGCACTGGCACTTGCTTCTTTCTCAGCGCGCCTGAGAAGCTGACCATGTGAGGCGACCGGGTGGAGAATGGGAAGGAGCAGAGGTCACTGTGATGGTGGCAGGTTTTGTGTGCAGCTGGCTCAGGCAGCAGTGTCTGGCTTGCACACGCATGGCCTCTCAGCACCCCAGCCTGTGGGACATGGGCACTCATAGGACACACTAATGTCTGCTTTACTAGACGGGTCTAAAACATACATCTTTGCAGAGTTCAACCACACCTAGAGGAATGAATGGCATCAGAATCTTTTACTGAAGAAAACCTGACAGTCGGAAAAACAAGTCAAGCTTGGAGTCTGTGGTTTTGCATCTGGGTTTCCTGTTTATGAATTACGCAACTCACTCTAAAGGCCATTTTCATGTTGCATTTGCATGACTTGATAAACTGTCTCAAGAGGAAACCACATAGCCTGATACCCACTGGCAAACAAAACCTACATCAGTGGCTGGCATGAGACCACAGCATGGCTTCCTTAGTGCCACATTCAGAAGAGCGTATGGCACCTACCTGTGATCAGTGTGTCACTCGGAATGTCTTCTATGATGCATTTCTCCTCTCGTTCCCCCGTGTGGAAATAAAAAGCAGTCGCAAGTGAAAAACAGAAACCTAAGAGAAACGTTAGCACTTGCATTTCTGTTGCTTTAGACGCCCCTGGGCACTTGCTTTGAAATGGATCAGTTGCAAGTGATGCTGCTTATTGAGTGTTTGTATTTCACTGGCTAAGTTTGTACATTGATTTTTGTGGGAGGTGACATGTGGCGGCTGCCCTTGGGCAGGTATTGCAGCAAGTCTCAGGGAATAAGACATCTGGGCCTCAGGGCCTTTCCGGGCATGCTGACGTCAGAATGCTAATGGAATGGAAGATAGTGTGGACCTGGAGCAAACTGCAGAGGGCCAAGCCGAGCAGATGCCCCGAGACCAAACCCACGTGGCCCGGGGGTCTCTGTGATTTGGCAGGAAGTGGGGAGGAGGAAGTGAGGGCTGTGTCCTGGGCTTGAGAAACGAGAGGAGGAAGGTGGGCGTGGAAGTGCGGCCAAGGAGCAAGCAGGCGGCTGAGATGGGACATGCTGGACTGGGAGGCACTGGCAGCCTGGGATGACCGAGGCCTCGCCCTGAACAGAACTCTGGGGATCTCGGTTTCCTCCTTTCAGAAAAAGGAGCTGAACTCACCCAGTGTGATCCATTGGGTCCTTTCAGTCTACGCAGCCAACGTATTTTTTAAGGCTTTTATTTCTAAACCTTTATAGGCTCACAAAAAGTTGCAGGAACAGTATGGAGAGGTCCCATGTGCCCAGCACCCGGCCGCCCCCCAGTGGCAACATCTCTCAGAACTGAGAAGCTGCGTAACCGCACCCTGGGAGCGGAGGCGGGCACTGTGCTCGGTCTCTGAGCACCTGTAACGAGGGGCTCTGTCGAGCAGCGCTGCCATCAGAACTTTCTCAGGGGCAGCTTTCTTAATTCATTTTCTTTGTTTGAATGGTCCACACTTTCCTATTTCTTTGTAGCCCTGTGATTTTTTTGTTCTTGAACACTGGACATTTGAATCCAAGGATGTGTCTCTGGAAATCACCCTCTCCCCCTTTCCTGGGGTTTGCTGTTCTGTGTTGTTGCTGTTCGGTTGTGATTGTCGTAGGTTGTCTTGGTGGAGCTCCACCAGAGGGGTAAACCCCAGGCCTTCTGAGGCCTTTCCTGACGTTCCCTGGGCCTGCAGTCACTTTCTAGTGCTCCCTGGATGTACAGCTGTTTTCAAATACCTTCCCGTAAATATTTGGCTCTGAAAGGGGAAAAAGTGAGAAATTAAGGGGGAAAAGAAAGGGTCTTTTTAAATCGTCTGCAAGTGACCTCAGCTGGAGGGGGCGGGGCTTGCAGGGGGTGGGGGGTGCTGGGGGTATATCAACAATGGCTGCTCTCCCTTTATCTACATCTCTGTGATTAGGAGCAGCAACCAACATCCGCTCACAGGTCCCCGATACTTGGAACACAGGGTCCTGTTTGTCCACCTTGGTTCCTGCGAGCTGTGTGTGGGATGCCCCAGGGTCATGTGCCCAGCTGCACCCCCCTGGCTGGGTGGGGGACGGGCAGCTGCTGCTGTGCTAGGAGCTGATGTTGACCCTCCTAGTCTTCCCCCGAAAGTTT
Organism: Phyllostomus discolor; assembly: GCF_004126475.2. NCBI lineage: Eukaryota > Metazoa > Chordata > Mammalia > Chiroptera > Phyllostomidae > Phyllostomus > Phyllostomus discolor. The sequence continues at coordinate 412,721 of NC_040903.2, forward strand.
CAAGACTTCTACAGACTCCAGAGCCCCAAACAGAGTTCCATCAGACAGAGCGGGCAGGTGTCCAGGTGGACACAGGTGCTCCCTGCTCCATCATCTGCCCCTTATCTTGGCTCCTGTGATAGAAGAACATAAAGGGTGTTTGTTTCCACTGGGTGGTCTTCCCCTCCAAGCTTCTCTGGAGGACGGAGAGGAGGTACACTTTTCTGAAGCACATCCTCGAAAGGTGCTTCAGTGCAGTCACCGTGGTTCAAGCTCAGTTTTTGTTCCTCTGAAAATGTGTGAAGGCCTTCATCCTTGAAAGACAGTGTTGAGCTTCACAACTCCATCTGGGTCAGTAGTCCCTCTCCGAGTGTTCAGGGTGCTGACAGCCTTCGGACTCCTCTGGTCGGGGCTGAGAAACGGCTGTCCTTCCAGTGGATGCTCCTTGGGGGGCGATCTGCCCCAGCGCTGGGCCCTTCAAAGGTCTCCGCTCGGGTTGGTGCTCAGCAGTCTCGTGTCACAGGCACGGTGTGGGGCCTTCATCGGCCCCACGTGGGACATCATGTGCATTCGGGTTCTGAAGACACCTTTTCACTTTAGCCAGTTCTGTGACTTTGGGACTGTATTCTCTTTAAATATTCCCTTCTCTCTCCATTACCTCTATTAAATCCTCAGAGCTCCACTTTAAAACATTTTAACACTGCTCATTTCATCTTCCATATCTTCTTGAAGCGTCCTGCCTCTTTGCCTCTCTCTGGGCCGTGCTCTGGGCCAAGTCCCCGTAACCCTCCCTGCAGCAGAGGGAGGCCTGTCCGCGCACAGTCTTCCTTCCCGCCTGCGCCCGTTCGTTCCGACACCCCTTGCTGACTGGCCACTGTGGTGCCTGCTCATCCTGGCAACTTCCTTATCTGGGGCCTCTGAATCTGCTGGTTTTTCTGCCGACATTCAATCGATTATAGTGGCTTGTTTTCTTGTTTAACTAGTGACTTTTGGATTGCACTAATTGCTTGATTTTGATTGGTGGGAGGCCTGAGTCCCACACTGGGAGTTGAAAAAGCTTCCTCCAGAGAGAACTGCATCTATTCTTCCCCAATATCGAAGGACACCACTGTCCTTGAGGGCCTGCTCAGCAAGGGGGCGCCAGCTTGTCTCTGGATTCTGCTGCCGGCCCCTGCTCAGCCGCAGCCCCCAGGGAGCCCTGTCTTTTCCAGCTGCTTGCGTAGTTGGGCCTCACCCCAGCTCCACTTTGCTCCAGCCCCAGTTCAGTTTTTTTGTTTGTTTATGTTTGGAAGTAGGAGGAGGAAGAGAGAGTTCACCTCTACCAGTATGGAAAGGGCAGTGTCTCAGATGGGGTTTCCACCCAGAGCTGAGGGTCTGGCGGGGTGTGTGGAAGAGGATGTCAGGGCAGACGTAATGTCAGAAGCAGTCATCTGGGTGTGCCCTCCAAACGGCCTTTTCTATAGCTTCTGAGGGATTCAGGCAGAAGTGGGGTGAGATGGGAGTGTGCAGCCCATCTCTGCCAGGAGGCCCCTCCCATTACTTCTCAATGTCCTGCCCCCTGCCTCCCCACCCCTCCCAGTGCCACCAGCTGCTCAGCCCTGCCCCCAGTCGTGTGCTTGGGGTTGCTGAGCACAGTGGACCTTTCCTGAGGTCCCCCCTCCTCCAGCACTGTCCCTGCAGACCACTGCCGCTGCCTCTGCAACGTGCTCGCTCTGGGTCTGCCAACGCCAGGCCCAGCCGCCACCCCTAGAAACCCCGAGTGCACGTTTCCAGCCTGTGTGACAGGCTGCAGGTGAGTGCAGGTGCTAGAGCAACCTCATCTGGCCCAGGGCCCCGCATTGACTCAGCGTGTGGTGGCACCACAGAGCCCACCAGAGCCTCCAGAACGGGCCTGTCCCCACTCATCCCCTCACTCTCCCTGGGCTGACCCGGATGGCCGGAACCTTCCTGCACTGGATGCTGTGAAGGAGGTGGCTTCCACTTCTCTGAAGCCATGTTAGACACCAGTCTGCGGGTGTCTGGGTGGCCTTTGTGTCAGCACGAACTCGGAACTCATTCACTTCTACTGCTGTCCTCGTGCCTCTGGGAAGCTCGCTCCTCTGCAAGTTAGTGCCCTGGCCTCTAACTCGCCCTCTCCCCCTGCCTCCGCCCCTGCACTCAGCTCTCGGAGTGGCAGGCTGACGCTCTGTACTGCACACTCAGGAACTGTCACTCTCCCTCAGCCCTGCCATGACACCCGCCCACTCCTCACCTCACCCCACTCCTTACCTCACTGGGGCAGAAGCTCACAGCCTGTCTGACCAGGCCTCCTGCCGGCCACCCCCACTCTGTGCTGATCACACCGATCTCCGAGCTGTCCGCACAGCAGAGTAGGGCCTCTGCTTCTGGCTGTTCCCCCTCCTGGATGCTCATCACCAGAGAGAGACTCCCCTCTTCTCGTTCAGAGCTCTGCTCAGAGGTGGGCTCATCAGTGAGGGTGACCCCCACCGCCTTCCTGAAAGAGTGTGCTATACCACCATCACCACCACCACAAAGGTGGTTTCTAACTGGGCGATGGTCCTAGGTACTCTCCAGGCTGGGTGTCTCAGAGTGTTGGCTCCGGGTGGCTTCTGTGAAGGCACCTTCCTGTTGACATGTGTTTTGGGGTCTGGAGCATCTCATGTGAGCAGTAAATGTCCTGGCACCAAATAATACTTGTCACTTCAGCCCCCTGCCCAGGGCCCCACTGGCCCCTTGTTCCAGGGAGGAAGGGGAAGTGGACACGGGTGTCCACAGGAGTCTCCACCGCAATGTCTATGTTCCTGTGTCATTTGACTGGATTGTGTAGTCTGTGGTCTGGTTCGAATGCGTGGCCCAGTGCTATGCTGGGTTCTGGGGCGTGCTCTGGAGTCTGTGCTTGGGCTGGGTAACACAGCACATACTCAGTCACACCCTACACATGGTGATTGCAGCACCTGTGGCTTCTTTGGTCTGACCTGTAGTTTGCTGTTTCCTCTGACTTAGGGGTGTCCTGCTGATTTCTGTGTGTGTTGGTGGGTTTTGATTGTGAGTTCATGTCACGGTGGAAATCTTTGAGTCCTAAATCCATGTGGGGTCTTCAGGGAGGACTTAACGATCATTTCTTCCAGGGGCCTCAGGGTGTCACCAGCCCAGAAAAATTTTTAACTAGGAGCTTTCAGATCCCATGTGTGACCATGGGCTTGCATTCAGGAATTTTCAAGGACAATTTTTTTTTTCTCTGCAGAGCCAAGTACAAGAGAAGCCATACCCGTGTAGGGCCAGCTCACTCTCATACTGGGGGTGGTGCCTGCGAGGTGCAGGCCTCTGATACCTCAGGTCAGCAGGGCATCCAGGTGGAGTCCGGCTCCTGCATGTACCACTTACCCAGTAGCTGCTTTTTGTTTGGGCCTTGGAGAAACTCCCCACCTCCTGCTACTTCATCAGTGCATTATTTATTTTAAAAAAGGGATATGTCTCATGTTGTCTAGTATCTTAGGTGCTCATTGTCAGGGTTCCTGCAAACAGATGAAGAGTGTTGAGTTCCTTGCTCATTCAGTAAGTATGCCTGAGCTTGCCTGAGCTGTGCTGTGTGGCTCTCACCATGTGTGTGCCCTGCACCCCAAAGCCACTCAGTGGGATCCTTCAAGGCTCACGCCTGGGGCAGGGGTGCCCATGAGCAGACAGACCCAGTGCAGTGCTTTGCTGGACAGCAGGGGCCATGCACCTGGAGCTCAGGCTCTTCCTGGGCTCTCCTGGCACTGTGCCCCAAGATCACATGCCCAGAATGTTCCACAGAAAAGTCCCTTCCTCTGGTGAAGCACCTGCCACCGGTCTGTTTAGCAGCAGGTCCAGGCGGCAGCATGTCTGAGGTGCCCATGAAGCCTCCACCGTTCTCCCCCCGCAGTGGGTGAAATGGTCACGGACAGCTGCTTTCGCTCCTTCCTTCCCAAGGTCAAGGGTCAAAGTAGCCACTGGGGATCTGAATCTGTTGGGCAGAGAGGAATGGAGCCAACGAGGGAGCGTCAGTAGCAGAGGGAGGAGCCTGAGTTTGTGGGGAGGTGTGTCAGGGAGGGAGGGGAAGGGCATCACCCAGCCAGTGGGGGGATGGGCGGGGGCCTGGGGGCCAAAGGAACTTGATGCATCAGGTAGGGGAGCTGAAAACCCTATTTCTGAGAGGGCTAGGAAGATGGGCAAGGCACATGGCCCTGGTGCGGTGGTGCGGGGGGGAGTACTGGGCCCTCAACAGCGTGAAGGAGGAGCTTGCACGGAGGGCAGAGTCTGGAGTCAGGACATGGGGAACCCTTTCCAGGCATGTTGCCGCAGGATGGACAAGAAAGCAGGGCCTGCAGGGCAGGGGAGGGTGGTGCGTCTGATTCTGCAGGAACCCAAGCGACAGGAAGAACGATGGCCTGACGGTGTCCCATCTCCCACTGTCCTCTGAGGGCCCGGCCCAGCCTCCACTGCACTCACACGGAAGCCCCTGAAGGGTCCACACTGGTAGCAAGAGGTTGCGAGCACCGATGTCAGACGAGGGCCAGGACCGTCTGTGAGGTCGGGGCCCTGGTGCTCTGCAGCCTGGGGTGCTGCCTGTACTCCCCGGTCTTGTGCCATCAGCAGCCGCCAGGTGCACTGGGTGTGTGCAGTGGGCCTGCACACCATTTTTACACTATTCTGGCATGTGCCACGTGCTCTTCTGTGAAGTCTGTGGGAAGACCCTACACTGGGGGCTGGTGGGCAGCCCTGTGTCTGCTCACCCTGCCCTCGCCCAGTGCCCGTCTGAGAAATGCAGACGATAGCCACCGACATCAGGAAACAGACAGTCTTTATTCAAGTGCACAGATCAGTCACGTGACAATGCCAGGCGAGGTGTCCCAGCCTGCCCCCTTTATTCATCTCCCATGGTGTCACCTGTTTGGATGCCAGGAGCAGCGGGTGTCTGGTGGCAGCCTCGCTTCAAGCAGCAGGTGTGGTGCAGGGCTCCTGTGCCAGTGGCCACTTGGGCACCAGGACCGAGGTATTTCACAGCCAGCGCAAGGGGCAAGGGGCTCCTGGGCCTGGGGTGCATGGCGGGCCTGCCGGGCGCCTTACCAGGCTGTGTGCTCACATCCTCTGCATGGAGGACAGTGGCCCGCATGGTGGTCAATACACTGGACCTGACTTGGAGCAGACTTGTGAGTCCCCACGAAGGCGGACCTTAGGATGAGGGGCCGTGAGGGACAACTTGCAGAAAGGAAGCGCCTGTTCGTGACATCCCCTCTGGCCCGTGGGCATGTCTGTGCAGAGGGCTGGTCAGCAGTGGAGCTCAGAGGTGACGAAGCTGCCAGCTTGGCCAGCTCACTGTGTGGCCCCCCACACCACGGTTGGGCCTGTGGGGCCTGGGCTCACACACAGTTGTCAGGAATGCACTCCACCTCCTCTTCGAGCTCAGGGCAGGGTGCCCCATGGTTGGCAGGCTGTACACGGACATAGCGTGTCCTGGTCTTGGCTCCCAGCTTCCCACAAGGACCTCCACACAGTCCCCAGGATGACCAGAGGGAGACCTCGCAGTCCAGTGGCGTTTCTGGAGCTAGACCAAGCACAGACGAGACCCGTGAGCCATGTGGCGGAGGAGCTGGTGGCGGAGGGGACCCCCGGGTTGTGTTCATCCCATGAGACCAGCTCCAGACTTTGGAGTGGAGAGGAAATGCTTGCTTTTCTCAGCTTGGTTCAGAGCTGGCTGCAAGAAGGTGCCACCAAACTCACCTCGTAAGGAACCACTAAAATGACCTGAGTTCATGTTTCGATGCCAAGAGCCTGACGCTGTGCTCAAGTCTCTACTCTGCGGGGCTTTGGGGACCAACTCTGACACCGTGGTGGGGGTGCCCCAGGGACTCTCAGACATGTTCTCACACCCAGAGGAGTGAGGGGAGCGCTCCTGCTGTGAAACTCCCTGCAGCGAGGCCCACGCTGAGGGCCTCGCCCTCCTGCTGCCGGTCCAGTCACTGACGTGCTTCGGAGCTGACCCTGCCGGGGGGCCTGTCGGCCCCCGGGCTTGCCTAGCACCCGGCACACCGGTCCCCGCCCTGGTGGGCAGTGCTCCCTCGACTGACACCCCCACCGTCTCCTTTGCCATGGAGGGCACAGAGGAGTCCACTCAGCGAAGCCCTTCCTGTCAGCTGTGACACAGGCCACACGTGGGCACACGTCTGATGGGGGGCCGGGACCTCCCTCCTACCTCGCTTCTGGGCTATAGGTGTGTAAAAATCTTTCCCTTACACGTGTTGGGCAAGAGTTTAGTCCTTAGTTTGCAGTTTGAATCAACCAACTGCCAAATCTCCCAGAGTCCTAGCCATCCTCACAGAACACCTCGAACCCCTAGAGCCCACATCACCTTGTGTAGCTGGAGTCCCCAGAACCTCCGAGGTCTCTCCCCGAACCCGTTTTTGAAGTTGCTCAGAGACACAGGTGCACGTGGCCCCAGGCTGTCTGAGCACCAGTGGCCTGTCGCTGGTGTGACTCCCTGACACCCTGGTGTGCCTGGCGGCCTGGCCCAGCCCGGGGGTGGACGTGTCACACCCGAGAGCCTGGTTTAGAATGGGGTGATCTCAGTTACAAGTTGGAGCTGCGGCAGGGGAGCACTGCGGGGCCAGGCGACAGGACCTGGTCCCTGGACCATTGCCCCTTGTGGGGTCACATGTGGGCCACCTCTAGGAGACTGGTGGGTGCCAGGTGTCATTACTGCCACTTCCCAGATGGTCCCTCTTGGGACACTCCCTTTCAATGTTATTCCAAGGGTAGGAGGTGAGAGCCTGGTGCAGGGGACTGGGGATCAGTAGCTGCCCATGGCAGTGGAGGCAGAGCACATGCCTTGGCACATGCTGACCAGTGGCGGGCTTGGCGGCTCCCTCGAGCCTGAGTGCTTAGCCCTAGGACTGTTGAGGGCAGGGAGTGTGGCGCTGGGGGTGGGACCTGGGCTTACCCGAGAGGCTGTCCACGATCTCGTTGCTCCTGCCTGCCAGGTCTATGGCTGGCGGGACGTAGGCTCTGGGGCTCTGCCGGAGCCGCACCAGGGTCACCCTGGCGATGGGGGGCAGGGCCTTCAGCCGTGGGTAATAGAAGGAGTTTGCCGGGTGGCTAGGAGAGGAGGATGTTATCTGGGGGGACATGGAGAAGGGGTGTCAGCACGGACTGGGAACCCAGGAGCCCACCTGCACCTGCTGTGTGCTTGGCCCAGGCAGGAGCTAGTGACGGCCAGCAGGGCAGTGTGGAGACACCCCGGCCTGGGCCTCCACACGCACTGGGGTACCTGGCCCACAGCCTGGGAAGGGGACCAGCCTTCTCCAGGCCACCACTGCGCCCCCCATCCTACAATGCAGCCCGCTCCCTCCTGGCAGGGCCTCACCCCTGCTCACTGGGACTCTAGGGAAGGGGTGCCGTCCAGACAAGGGACAAAGCTGGGCAATGGGAGCTGCCCTGAGTGGCCTTCCCGTTGTCCCCTCACCTGGGTCACTGTGTCCTGTGGGATGGTTGCAAAGTTGGGGGAGGAGAAGGTGAAGCCACTGTCTGTCCCGGCGTCATGTGGATAAAGGTCCACGGAGACCTGCTCCCTCCAGCGGTTCCCGTCGCACAGGTCCAGACTGTCCACGCCCACGAACCAGTCAGGGCTGGGCACGATCCGGACCACGAAGGACACCTGGGGGGCCGGGAGCTCAGCAAGGTGGCCGGCACGGCCCGCGCCTCTGCCCACCCTCCCACCATCTGCCACTCACGAGCGAGTGCCTGGCGTGGGCCTCAAACTCCGTGGAGGTCTGTCCTGTGCCGCTGGGCACGGCGGGCGCCGAGAACACCTCATGCACACTCTGTAGCTTCTCCCCAGCCGCCTCGATCTCCTTCATCAGGGCCCAGGCCTCGCCCCGCTCTGCGAAGTCCCTCAGCCCGTTGCTGGCATACTGGCTCTCCCGCCACATGCTGTAGTCGGAGCTGTGCGCTGCCCCTGTGGGCCCCTCGCCGTGTGAGCAGCCATCCCGAGTGGACACGCCCCTCCTCCCCACCCGTTGCATGTGGATGTCCTGTGGCCTCATGCTGCCCAGGCACCTTGCTGATGTGGACCAGTGTTCAGCAGCCCTCCCCACGGCTCTGACACCCTGCCCACATCCCCAGAGCCCAGGTCATCACTGACCAGCATGCAGCAGGTGCCCAGCAAATATTTCTTGCACTGAAGTGAATTGGATAAGAGGGCCCTCCAAACTGTGAAGTGTGGTGCAGCTGTCAGGTGACTGTGCCCTCCCGGGTGGACGCCAAGAGCAGGTGGCTGGGGCTGTGCTTACCCAGCAGGGAAGACCACTGTGCGGGTGGCCGGAAGAGTGGGTACTGCTTGGGAAAGGCCGTCTGGCTCCATTTGCCCGTGAAGGTGATGCTGTACTTGGCCAGGGGCCGGGCTGTGCACATGGAGTCTCCCCTCAGTGGCTGGCCGGCCACGGAGCCAAGTGTGGCCAGGAGGAGAGCCCAGAGGGCCGTGCCCAGGGTGGTGGCCAGGGTCTGAGTTCCCATCACCTAGGAGGGGAGGGAGAGGGCCATGTGGTGGCTCCACTGGCCCCCAGTGTGCCTGCTGGACAGGGACCTGGGGGCAGCCCCTGAATATCCCTTCCCTGCTCCACCTCTGGGCTCAGGCTGGGCCTGATCTCCACTCCGGAAAGTGGAGCTAGTCAGGTTACAGCTGGACTTGCAGGCATGTCTCTAGGACCCCAGGGTGCCCAGCAGGTCTAGGGCCTTGGTGCCCGGGCACGGCATTCCCGATAGCACACCTCTGGCACTGCCGCCCGAGGGAACCCAGAATCGGGAGGGCAGACTTACAGGCTCACTATGGCCGGGACCACATGGCTTCTTGGCGGGGCAAAGCGCCAGGAGACCCAGGTGATACAGGGATCGGGGACAGAGGTGCACACACGGTACTCACCCAGTGGGAGCAGCAGGAAGCCAGGCAGCTGGGCTGTGGCCTGGGACGGTCCCAGCAAGAGCCCAGAGCTCTAGTTTATGCCGAGGATGGCACTCTGCTGGTCACGGAGGCCCCAGGCCCCCCACTGTGGCCTGCAGAGCGCGGACGGTAGGAGGTGGGGGAAAGAGAGGGACTTCGGTGCCCTGGAGCTGCCCGGCCGCCCGGCGTCTGAGGCTGAGTAGAGGCTTCTCCAGCGCTGAGGTCACTCTCCTCCCTGGTCGGGTGTCTGCCAGCCGCCGCACCCCTTTCTTTGTCTTTCCTCCCTCCCGCCCACGCCTCCCTCTCCTCTCCCTCCTGCTCTGCTTTCCCATCAGGCCTTCCCAGTGTCTCCCTGGAGGTGGTGCCAGAGCCAGCGGGTTACAGCCACAGTCACAGCCTGAGGGTAGCGCGAGTGTTGGAGGCCAGCTGGGAAGTGGGGCCTGAGGGCTCTGGTTGCTTCCAACACAGCTGCCTCCTTCACAGCACAGTGCTGCACAGGGACGTGCCAGCCACACTGCTGGCCGGGGCCGCCACCGCCGCCGCCCTCTGAGGGGGTCCGAACCCCGCGGCCAGTGCTCAGGGTGAGCCACAGAAAGGCCACCCCACCCCCACCCAACTCGCTCCTGAAAGACTGCAGGCTCCCTCAGCAGGGGGCCGCCGCCCCAACCCACCTCCCTCCGAGGCGCACAGTGTCAAGAGTGCTTGGCACGCAGGACATGCTGACAGGTCCTGCAGTCTGTCACTGTTCGCTGTCGGGAGCTGGTTCCTGGAACCCGAGTCACGAGGTCTGGGAACTAGGAGGGGGGGCAGAGGGTGGTCCTGCTCTTCTGAACCCCCCGGGGAGGCACTAAACAGAAGCATCCTGACTTTTGGAGCCGTGTTTGTGTTTCCTGTACTCAAAACCAGAGAGAAAATTAATAGGGTCAGCCAGAACAGAGTGCAAGCGAAGCGAGTGCCGTCACCTGTGTTTCAGATCAGCAGCACAGGCTCAGAGAAGTGACTGGGGCTGTTGGTGCTGCAGGCCCTCGGGCAGACACGGCCTGACCCCACGGCTCTCAGACGTGGGCTCAGGGCCCTCACGCCCAGAACCTCTTCTGTGTGGGTTACGCAGCATCGTCCAGAACACTCCACTCACTTAAAAATAACGAAAGCAAACCTGCCACATGGGAACAGAAATAGCATGTTTTACGAAAACAAACACATTCTTCCAAAAGAAGACCTTGTGGGAAAAGTGGCCTGGCTCTGCCTGCGCGCCCATCTCCCCCTTCTGCTCCGGTGCCTGGTGGACAGGTGCGTCGTGCTGGTCGCCATCTGTGCGGCCCTCGCTGGAGAAGGGCCGTGCTCTGGTGCCCGGGTGGATGGCGTGGATGCGCCCCCAGCCCTGGGAAACCCCGCAGACCGGCGGGAGTGCCATCAAGCAGCAGGTGGCGTCTTCCAGCTCTGATGTCTTGTTCTCTTTGGAGAAGTGGTGGCCCTGGGTTTGAGGACAGACGCAGGGGGCCGGCACACCTCACTCCCTCTCCCTGCATTCACGCAGGCTCCTTCCAGGTCTCACCCACTGCTCAGTGGCTCTCCCCTTTTTACAGGAGGCCCAGGACAGCAGGAAGGCAGCCCAACATCATCAGGAGGCGGCTCCGCCAGCCCCCCCCCCCCCGCACACCCCCCACCCACGTGGAAAGGCTCTGCAGCTCTGCGGGGCCCCACCTGGGATGTGCTGCCCGTGGGGACCAAAGGCCAAGAGACAGGTCTGGGCCCGGGGGGAGAGGGCCCTGGGAGGAGAGTGGCCAGGGCTTCCTTTCCTGGTGGAATGCCCCTCCTCATGGTCATGCCTGAGGGGGATCTTGGGACACAATGGGATGGGGAAGGGACCCAGTTATTCACTGTGCTCAGAGAGGGGCACAGAGGAAGACCCTGGGACAGGTGACCTGTGGCCCTCTGGTCTGGGCTGGGCCTCAGGTGGGGAGCCTGGCTGGTAGGGAATAGGCTCACTCTGTGATTCCTGGACTCTGCTGCAGACCGCTGACCCTTGGGCTCCCCCTTGCAAACCGGGGTGCTACATCCTGCTCCTGCTGAGGATTAAGTGTTGAGCACCTTTTGGGCTGAGCAGTGAGGACACAGAAGTGACCTCAGTAGACAAAGCCCTGTCCCCCAAGGCTTTGGGTGAGGAGCTGTGGATGGACAGCATGCGTTTTGTAAATCGAATTCTGTTATTCAGTCCGTGCATTGTGAACTGGTTGACACTGATGCCAGGGTCCCTTACTGTAAGTCACTCTGTGGTCAGTCACCCTGAGGTGTTTTTAGGGGAATGAGGCTCAGGGGTGTGGCTGTCGGCCAGCAGTCCCCACCCCAACTCTCCCTATCTGCACCGCTCCCCCATGGCTCGAACAGCTGCAGCAGGCATCCCCTCTCCCCGGACCCCAGACCCCAGCGCCTCCTGTAGCTCACGTGAGTGTGAGCACAGGGTGAGCACTGTGGGCCCTGCCTCAAAGGACAGTTGCAGTTTTAAAAGGTGTCTTTAACCCAAGGGTGCTGCCATGGTGGGCTTGGGGCAGTTGTGAAGTCCTTCCCAACGGGGGGGGAGTGGGGTCTGTGCTGCTCAGACTGGCCGCAGGGCTGTGTGGCGTCCAGGGGCCTGAGTTTGTGGGTTGCTGAGGAGGGGCCTGCTATACAGGGAGCTCTGGGGGAGCCTTGTGTCGTCGTCCTCTGTCCCTGTCGTGGCCCTGCCGTGCAGCCCAGGACCCAGGACGCCCTGGGGGCTCAGCTTCCAGCTGGAGCGGGGAAACCTTGCCTTCCTCTCCGTTTGGGTTCTGGCCGAAGGGCCTTCTAGGCCTGGCTCACAAGGGCTCTTTTCAAGGCGCTCCCCGAGCCTGGCTTGGGCAGGGGGGCCGGCGGGCTCCTCCCAAGCACACAGACTTGGGCCTGGTGTCTGGCTTCCCGGGGGACCTGCCAGCCACACAGGCACCCATTTGTCTGCTCACTCACACCCTCAGCAGACATTTACCAGGGGTGTTCCTGCCAGACACCGCAGACGGCACACAGCTTTCCCAGGGCTGCTCCAGTCCCACAGGCTAAGCTTCCCAGCCTTGGCCTTAGCCCACCCCTCCATCTCAGCAACTCTTCCTGTGCCCGCGCGGGGCTGGGGCACTCCCAGTTTCCTCACCCAAAGGAGTCTCCACTGCATCCTCCCCCACAGGTCTCAGGGAGCCCTCCCAAGCTCTTGGCCAGAGGAGTACCTGGTCACACCAGGAGCTCTCCTAGTGTAGGCATTGGTGTTTGCCTCAAGTGCCAGCCGCTTACAGAGCTGTGAGGGCTGGACAGACTGGGCTGAGCTTCCAAAGCCACCAGCTGCCCGGGAATCTTCCAACCTCCCTCCAGCTCCCAGCTCAGCTCCACTGGACTCAGGTTTCTCCAAGCACTTCTGACCCATCGGGAATCCTGGATCCTGGGCTTAGCTTTGCAGCCTCTGCCATCCAGGATCAGGGAGGTGCTGAGCAAGGGAGCCCCACACCCACGCCACCCACACCCCCTCTCCTCTCACACCACAGTTCATGCCCAGTGGAGGTCTTGCCTGCAAGATCGCTCTGTAAGCATGGCCCCTTCGACCATACTGGGGTCAGAGGACCCAGAACTCTGGCCTAGCATGGTGCTGACCTCCAGCTCCACTTTTCCGAAGAGGCCGGGCCGCAGTGCGGAGCCGCAGACCTGGACCGTGTGCCTCTCTGGCTGGGAGTGCAGATCTGCCTGCCTCTGTGCGTGCTCGGCCCCCAGGAACACAGGGCGTCTCTGTCTGGTCGCCGTTGCCATGGCGTCTTCGCCCAGTGGAGGAGCCGGGGCTTCTGAAAATGCTACCCTTTGTAAAAGAGAAAACAGGCAAAAATAATGAAAACAGACGTTTTCAGTGCAGTGAGTCCTCAGCGTCACCACAGGTTCTGCAGGTCTGTTGCACCCCAGGCTCCCTGGCATTAAACAAGGGTGAGTTTGCAGGCACGTCGTCAACATGCGACCAACCAGCCCAGACTCGGGACCAGCCTTGTGCGATTTGCCAAAGGCTTGACGCGGTTTTAGAGAGGATTTGTGGTTCTTACCAAGAAAACTGTCTGGATCTTGCTAAGGACAGAGCAGCGAGTTATGAGGTGTTTTTGTTTGCTTGTTTTTCTTCACCAGTTTAACCATTTCTCAGCGCACAGCTCAGTGGAGTCCGATGCGTCCACACTTTTCTGCAGCCGTCCCCACCATCTGTCCTCCCATCTTCATCGTGTCCCCACCGAACACTCACCCCCGTCCTCCAGCCCCAGCCCCTGGCTCCCACCGTCCTCCTTCCTTTACGAAACTGACCACCTAGGGACTGCACATAAGTGGAATTGTAGCAGTATTTGTCCTTTGTGACTGGAAGCCTTGCAGTGAAGTCTTCAAGGTTCACCCTTGTGGTAACATGTGCCAGGATTTCCTTCCTTTCTGAGGCTGAACAGTACCTCATTGTACGGATGGACCGCATCTTGCTTATCTGTTCGTACGCCCACTGACACTTGGGTGGGCTCCATGTTTTGTCTGTGGTGAGTAGCGCTGCTGCGAGCGTGGGTGTGCAGATATCTGTGTGAGTCCCTGCTTTCCGTCCTTTTGGTGAGTACCTGGAAGTGAGGACACTGTGTTTTCTCTCTGATGCGGCAGTTGCACTTGGTTTTCTGAGGACCCTGCACTTTTCCACAGTGACTCTGCCGTTGCACACTCCCACCCCCAGTGCACAGGGGTCCAGTTTCTCCACACCCTCGTCAGCTGTGAGGTGTTCAAGTTTACCCTACGCTCACCCCCACTGTCCAGCTCTGCAGAGGCCTGGAAAGTCCACAGCACACATTCATGGTGAAAACCAGCCGCCTGTCGGTCCCTGCCCGGAGCAGAACTGGGCTGGAACTCTTTCAGAGAAGCCTTCCCAGAAAGCTGTCACTCTGGCCTGTCCGGCGGTTTCCGGGAAGACCGCACGTGCTCGCCTGCCTGTGTGTTGACTCGATTCAGAGCTCGCCGGTGTGGAAGCTTCTTCCCGAGGGAAGACAACCAGGGTGGCGTGGGCCACTTGGAAGACGCAGCCTTGGAGGAGGGCAGCCATTCCTCTCGTTCTTCACCGCTTTGGCCTCTGGCAGGCCGGGCGGGGTGTTTCTGAGCCCCTGGAGGGGGAGCAGGGGCGGGTGGAGGGCACTGCCCCTGAGCCGTGGGAGCAGAGCGGCTGCTGGGTGCAGGAGCAAGGGATGCCTCTGGCCTTGGCGTCTCCCTGTTGCTGGGGCTGCTGGTCACGGCACCTCTGCCCTCACTACACAGTCACTGCTGTGCACACGTGTCTTCGCCACTTCCCTTTCCTGGGCGCCTGGTGCCGGAGCAGTGGGAAGCTACTCATGTTTGTATGCTCATCTCGTGTCAAAGTTTCTCATTGGTTTTTAACTTTTCTTAATTAGGGTAAAGGGAAGTCTCTAGGTTTGCAATCATGCTATCAGCACAAAAAATTTGTCTATTATTTCTTGATGTTTATGTAATTTATTTGACTTCCTTGGAACAGTTTTCGGTTTCTGTGTAGGACCTCGGCCCCTACTGTGTGCAGAGTCACTTCTTTTCCCATTTCAGTTCGTGTTACTAACTATGATTGCTGAGTTTGTCGCGTTTCTTGTCGGTGCTTACTGATTTGGTTCTCAGAGTTTTCTGTGCTGTTTCTCAACCACATCAATCCGTCACGGAGCCGCCCTCGGGCCTGTGCGGGCCTGCGGAGCCCTGACGGGCAGTCCTGCCCGCTTCTCCCTGGCTCTCTGCTCCTCCCGTGCTTACGTTCTCCCTTGTCTGCATTTGTAAGTGGTCCTTTTCTGTAGGTTTTTTTTTTTGTAGTACATCAGGTTTTTGTATTAAATTATACTGGTTTCCTGAGATGAATTAGAAACTATTTTGTCTTTTCAAATTTGTCTTGGAAAAGTTAAAATAACACTGGAATAACTTCTTTTCCAATTTAGGGTTGCATCATCACCTTAAGTTGTAAACATCTGCTCCTGGAGCTTTGCTTTATTCGTCCACCATCGGTCACCTTTCCGGTTTCTTGTGTTTGCCTATTCATGTTTCCCCCTGTTTTGTTATTTTGGTAATGTATAGTCAGCATAAAATTACCTGTTTGCCCCTGATTTTCAGAGGGCTGCCCCAGGTGGCCAGGCTGTGGCACCGTAGCATTCTCTCCGTCCTTTCTCTCTGCGGGCACTTGTCACTCCTAGCCACAGGTGGGTCTCCAGACTCCACACGGGTTCTCGGTAGAGACTGCATTTCTTAACCATCGCCAGCAGGGCGAGGGGCGTCTCTTTGATTCGCTTTTAGAAAGAACACTGTCGTTTCTCCTTTTAGTTACTTGTTTTCTGCTTAATTTCTGGTTCTATCTTCATTATTCCCTCTTTCTACTTTTTTTTTTTTTTTTGTTTTTTTTTTTTTAGAGAGGGGAGAGAGAAAGAGAGAGATAGAGAAACATCAATGTGTGGTTGCTAGGAGCCATGGCCTGCAACCCAGGCATGTGCCCTGACTGGGAATTGAACCTGCGATACCTGGTTCGCAGCCGGCGCTCAATCCACTGAGCTACGCCAGCCAGGGCTCCTCTTTCTACTTTTTAAAACGTTTTTTTATTGTCCTCATTCTGACTTCCTCCAGTGGACACACAGTCCCTCCCTGCTGCTCCTTCCCCTGAG
The DNA here is from genome assembly GCF_004126475.2 of Phyllostomus discolor. Classification (NCBI taxonomy): domain Eukaryota; kingdom Metazoa; phylum Chordata; class Mammalia; order Chiroptera; family Phyllostomidae; genus Phyllostomus; species Phyllostomus discolor. Next base: position 428,354 of record NC_040903.2, read on the forward strand.
CTTCTGAGGACGTGTCATCGACCCCCGGCTCAGCCAGGGTATGTTTACATTTCCGTAGCTTTTCAGAAAGTTCTCGTGCTCAGATTTGGTTTCCTGTTTTATCGAAGGGTTAGTGAGGAATGTGTCTCTTAGTTACCGACTGTTAATATGGGGGATGTGTGTGCAACATATTTTGTTATTTATTTAAAATTTTATTGGATTAGAATAGATCATTTTCATTAATATACTTTTTTAGATTAAGCACATAGCATCGTGGCCTGATAGAAAATACTATGCTTCCTCTCTGAGGGATGTGCAGACCAGTTTCTGCACCCGTATCCCTTTGTGTTTGTGTTGCTCAGTTGCCAGGAGCCTGGCCGTGAGGAGACCCAGGGAGAGTCCCTGGGTCTGCACTGGTTGGCTCCGGTCTGACCTTCCCCGCGGCTTTATGCGTGTGGCGTCCGTGTTTGGCACACGGACGTTCCTGACCCACAGCTCAGCTGTTAACTATTTCACGCACAGGTCAGCACACGCTCCGCACCCTCCTGTTTCCTCGGCGCTCGGCCTCCCCTTGACGTCAGTCTGGCGGCCTGTCTCCGAGCTGCGGTCAGCTCGCTGGCCTCTTCATCATGTTCTCCTTGCCTGGGGCGTGTGGGTGACGTGAGCACTGATTCCTCTGTGCTGCCCGTGACTGCAGCTGGGCTGGGCTGCCTGGGGCAGAGTGCCCCTCTGGCCCTCGGATGGCACTGCTCAGTCCTGTGGCCAGGGTTTCAGATGGGAACTCCAGGCCTTGTTGATGTTTTCTGTCTTGCAGTAACACACTCTTTCCATCAGCAAATGCGCAGCTTTTCCCTGGCCTGGCTGTCCTGTGCCCCCAGAGGGCTGACGGGGTTGAGGGGAGGGGAGGGGAGAGTGGAGGCCCACGTGGAGGGCACAGCGCCGGCGAGCCCTCCGCTGGCACTCGCAGAGCTTTGCCTCCTGCAGCCCACCTCGGGCTTCCATGGGCGCATCAGGCCACTGGCGTGGTGGGACACAGCCCGTGGCTGCTTTCCCGGTGTAACGGTAGACGTGAGAAGTTGAGACAGCCCACACGGCCCTTTAGAGATTTGTTGTCAGACCCATGCTGCCAGAGGAGGGGAAGCCAAGGCCCAGAGAAGCCAAGTAACCCTCTAAGGCCACACAGCTGGTGAGTTATTAGCTGGAATCTCCTGGCCTCTCTGACTCCCAGCAGGAGAAGGCTACTTCTTCTCTAGACAGCCGAGCCTGTGCTGGGCACCAGGCTCCTGTCCACGTGGGGCTTCATGGTCTGGGATTGAGGAGGCACAGGTTGTGTTGGGGCGGAGCATGGTGGGTAAGCGGGAGGGTGGGCAGCCTCAGCCTCCATGGGCCTCCGGAGCAGGGATGGCAGGATCTGCAGAGTCGGCGGAGCCAGGAAGAGGGAGTCAGGACAGTGCCGCCCTGCAGAGGCCCCGGGGAAGCTGGGCCATGCTCCTTCCACGTGGCAGCCAGAGTGACCCGCCCACCCACATCTCCGTTTGCACCCCGCCAGCCCCAGGCCCACGCGGCTGACCTGGAGGACTTGTCACCAGGTCTTCACGCAGCGATGCACATGCCGGCACAGGAGCACGGCCTCTGACCTGCCCCCGGCAGGACGGACCTCCCTTGCTCCCGTGGGAATCCCGACCAAACCAGCCTCACTCCAGGCCTGAGGGTGGCAGACAGGCCCCAGCGCAGGAGCTGACTGGCACCCCTCAAACCGCCTGAGACCGTGGGTCGAGGGAGACATGGTCGTGATGCAGCACGGGCCCTGAGGGGTGGAGGGGCACGAGCAGGAAGGCCAGTGGAATCTGGACGAGGGCTGCACCTGGTAGCTCGGGTGTTGGCTTCAATGTCCTGGTTTTGATGGCTGTGCGGGGATGGGGTGGACAAAGTACCAACGCTGTTAGGGGAAGTTGGCTGGAGGGTACAGGGGGTGCTGCCATTTTTGCAGCTTTTCTGAAAGTGTAAAATTAGTTCAGAAACAGGTTTTGTGTGTGTGTGTCTTGACAATAGAATTGGTGGGGGCAAGGCATAGGTGATCTGCCTGAGGGTGCCCTGTCCCCCGTCCCCCTAGGCCATCCCTTCCCAGAGGACACTGGGCTCGCCTGGTCAGAGGGTGGATGCCTTGCACTCCCACCCCCCCCAACCCCCATCCCAACACAGGGCTCCCGGACCCGGAGCTGGGCTGCACGGCCCTGCCCCACCATTTCACTGGCCGGATGCGACGGTGCTGGAAGCTCCCTCGCTCTTCCCTCTCACTTGTGGGTGGTTGGGGGGGGCTGGCCCTTTGTTTTAATCAGGGGTGTCAAACTCATTTTCACCAAGGGCCACATCAGCCTCGTGGTTGCCTTCAAAGGGCCGAATGTAATTTCAGCTCCTTAACAGTTAAGGAGTAGTTACATTTATACGGTCCTAAAATTATTTCAGCCCTTTGAAGGCAACCGCAAGGCTGATGTGGCCTCCGGTGAAAATGAGTTCGACACCCCTGATTTAAATCATTCAGAGCAAGGCCTCCTTCCTTTGCTTTAGGACAGCCTTCAGCTTTTGGGAATTCCTAGGAGGAAGGGAAGTGGGCCCTTCACCAAGGGCAGCCAGGCACTGTTGGCTCTGCTGTGTCTCAGCTCTGCGCCCCCAAGCGACTTCCCACTGCGGCAGGTGCAACTCCAGGGTGCCCTCCTGGAGTACAAGCGCTCGGCCCTTCAGCAGTGGAGCCCCTGGAGCCCAGGAGCACTGGGGTGCCTGGGCAGGCCAGAGTGAAGGTGCCAGGCTTGGGTGCTGTGGGTGAGGGGCCCTCCGGGTCAGCCCAGGTAGGTGTGGCTTGTGGGGGTGAGGTGGGCTGGGGAGAATGGGTGCCTGCCTTTGGCGACAACCCAGCCAGACCAAGTGTCCAATGGAGTCACAGCATGAAAAGATTAATGAGGGGCCCTGGGCGGGTGCCTGGGGGACCTCGAGAGGCTCGTGTGCCAGGGTCCCTCCCTCTAGCTGAGTGGTGAGGAAGTGGTGGCTGCAGCAGGGGCTCTACTGGGGTGGAGTGGCCCCCGTGGGGCTGGGGCCCCCAGGCAGCCTGGCTCCTCGTGCTTCCTTCCCCTGGCTCTGGCCTCGGGCCAGATGAGCTAACGCTGACCCACATTTCCACTGCACCCGGCGCAAACTAGGCCATGGCGAGGCTGGGAGCCGGGCCGTGCAGCCACAAGGCTCTGGGGCTGCCAGCATCCGCTCAGACTTTCCAGGCTCAGAAGTGGGTCCTGAGGGGGGAGGAAAGCCTTTCCCTGGTCCTCCTGGAGGTGCTGGCTTTGCTGGGTTTCAGGAGGGGCAGAGCCCTGCCAGGAGGTAGCGGGGTCAGGGGTGTGGGGGCGGTGCTGGTCACTCCGGCTTAGGCTGGGAGCCCAACCGCCCTCTCCCATGTGCCCCTCTGCTCCCTCTCGCCAGAGCCGGCTCTCCTGGCTGCCACGCATCCCCTGGAGGGCGCTTCTCCTGTGGAGATGCAGCTCCTGCCCTTGTGCTCATCAGAACGCAGCTGTGTGAGAACAAGAGCAAGAAAACCACTGGGAAGAGGGGATGAGAAATAAAGCATAAACCCCCACTCTCAGTTCCCCTTCCCAGGAGCTGCCGTCAGGCCTGCTGGCCCCGGGAAGGCCGCCAGCGCCGCCGGTCTGACTCAGAGCCTGAACTTACTTCCAGCAGAGCGGCCGGGCTGCCTGCGGGTCACACGGGAGGGGGTCATCTCCACTGAAGCATGCAGGGGTGGAGGAGCCAAGGGCCAGGGCCGTCTGTGAGCCTGTCCCATCCCACGCCCTACAGAGGGGAGAGGAAGAAGCCTCAGGAGGGTGTGGACACGCAGGGGCCGGCCACGGGAGCCGTGGAAGGGCCTGTGTAGAGCCCTTGGTCTGGCTCCAGCTCAGGGCTCCCTCTGCCCAGCCTCGCCAAGAAGGAGGTGAGGGGGCCTCAAAGCCCCAGAGTACCTGTTGCCCCCTCAGAGCCAGGAGTACCTGGAAAGGGGACCTGCAACCTGTGGGGCCCGGAGGGAAGGGGGCTGGCTGTGCCAGGGGCCCCTGCACTGCCCATCCACTCTGACCCCAACGCCGCTGGGACCGTGTGCAGGGAGGCCGTGCGTTTGGAAGTTTCTGTGTGCCCTCTGGGCAGTCGGAGCACAGCCACACCACCCCTGCTGCGCCCGGGTGGGGCACCGCTGCCCCCCCGGCCTTCCCTGTGGCATCAGCTCCGTGCAGGGGTCCCAGAGGGGCAGTGTGCGGTGCAGGTTTCCTCTGGCCACCCCTCGTGCTCTCACAGGTGTCTGCTGGTGAACGGACGTCTCAGGGTCATCACCCCAGGTTGGCCTTCCCCTCGTATGGCAACGTTTCTGCGGGGCGAGGGCAGCCTCAGAGCTAGCTGGGCCAGGCCCTGGCCCAAGCCTCTGGCCCCGAGCTACCTGGGACACAGGTGCCGCCTGTCCCGTGAGTGTCACCTGGGACACGGCAGCTGCCAGAGGGCCCTGCCCTGCCAGCACAGGAAGGGCACTGTTGTCCCAGAAGGGGCTGAGCATGGTGAGCAGCCGTCTCTCCCAGCGAAGGCTGTGAAGTCTCTGACCAAAAAGGCGCACACTGGACACGGAAGCAGACAGGACGTCCTGGCCTGTGTTAAGGCTCTGCCAGCTCCTGGGGTCGTGGGTGCCTGCACTTCCTGTTGGAACCCCAAATTTTCAAATTGGGTGCAGCATCCTCCAAGTTACTATGGAAGAGCAGTGCCTGGCACGTGGAAGGAAAGGAGAGGAGGGACCTGTCCAAACCCTGTCAGGGCCAGTGGTCAGCTGCTTGACCCTGGCACTGGCTGAGCCCTTCTGTGCCTTGGCTTCCACACCTGTCAAATGGGGCAGTGGTGCAGGTGAGCACGTGAGAGGTGTCTGCCGCAGCGGCTGGTGCCTGGTGAGCTCTGAGGAAAGATCGGCCCACGCTAGCAGTCCTGGTGTAGGTCCAGCCTGTGCACCCCCCCTTCACACTGAGGGCAGATCACCCAGCGCCCCGGAATAGAGTCCAGAACTGGGCTCTGATCCCTGCGAGAGGCCCTTGAATGAGAAACCGGGGCACACGGTGGTTTTGACTGAGACCAAAGATAACGTTTAGAGGGATGGAGTGCGGAGGTCCTTCAGTAACGGGTTGGGGCCTAGGTCAGTGACAGGGTTGGGCGAGGAGCTGGGGCCCTGCCCAGGATGAGGGCTGTGCCATTGTGGGGAGGGGGGTGTGGCCTGAAGAGGGGGTTCTGGGAACCCATGAGGTGTCCACCCACATGACGTGCTCAAGTTTGCCGAGAATGTGTCCACCGTGAGCTCACTGCTGGGGACTGTGGTTTCTGCTGGCTGCCGCAGCTGACAGCTGCTCCTCATCAGGGCCACGCTGACCTGCCTGGCCTTGACTACCCCTTGTTTTCCAGCAGGTAGTTGAGGCTGTATGACTGTAGGCCAGGTGAGGACACTCCTCCCACCAGCACCCCTGCTGGGACCCCCTGCTGAGGGCAGGCCTGTGGGCAGGCAGGCAGAGGCTGGGTGTGCCACACTCTCTTCTGTGTGATGTTACCAGGCTATGGTGGGGGTGGAGGAGGGGTGGTCACTGTATTGAGGGCCCTTGGCCACAGGGCAGCCTGTGCCCCTCCCAAGTAGTCTTGGGCACCCAGACCCAGGTGGATGGACACTCCCTCCAGACTACTGGCCGAAAGCATTCCAGCTCCCTGCTGGGTCCCACCGGTCACAGTCTATAGGCGGGGACATTCTGGTGGTTCAGACCCTCCTTCGAGCCCTGACTCAGCCCTGCAGGGGATTTCCCCTCAAGCTCAGAGCCTGGTCCCTGTCCAGCTCCCTGGTCTGGTCCCCTGCACAAGCCAGAGCCGAGCCCTTTGTGCTTGAGTCCTGTGCACTGCCTCCTCCCAGCCCCCTGAGGTCTGCCGGGGGCCCTCTGGGTGCACCTTCCCTGGGGGCCCCCACCTTCCCACACCTGGCTGGGCCGAGTCCCCTGCTCCCTCAGTCCCACCCCACGTGGGTTGTGGTCAGTGGACAAGTGGTGGGGCTCCCCCCAGGGCAAGGGGCGGTACCAACTCAAGCTGGGATGAGCAGGTTTCCCTTGCTCCCCTACTGGACGTCCTGGACTGGAACACGTTCTGTGGAATAGGAGCCTGCTCTCTGCCCTGCTGACCTTTCCTCAGCCTGCAGTGTGGGGCCAGCCCTTTTCTGCCCAGAGCGTCCCCTGTGTGGGCCCTGCCAGGCCCCAGAGCTCACCCCTCTGGACGGTGTGGGGCCCTCCTGTGGTCCGGGCCTGTGCCCAGCTGTCCAGGTGTTGTGTGTGTCCAGGTGGCCCTCAGGGAGGACAAAGAGGAGGCGCCCTTCCTGGGAGAAGGCGGAGGGACATTGCGTACAGCAGGACCACGTACTGCATGGGCTCCTGTGTCTGTGCTCTCCGGCTTCGTGTCGTGTTTTCAAGGGTGCCCACGTGCACACACGCGCTGGCCCTTCACTTCTCTTTGTGGCTGAATAGTGCTCTGTTACGTGGGTCGACCGCTCAGCGACTGCGGCTGACACCGCTGTGAGCCCACGTGCGCTTGTGTTTGTGTGGACACACGTTCCAGATGCCCGGGGCGTGTGCACAGGCGTGGCGCTGCTGGGCGGCATGGGAACGCCACGTGCGGCGTCCCGAAGTCTGGCCCGCACACCCCGAGGCAGCTGAGCAGCAGGGGCTGTCCGTCTGCACCCTGGCCAGTACCTGTCCTTCTTCGGTTTTCGGCTCTGGCCTCCTGGTGGGAGTGACGTGCGGGCTCCTTTGACTGGCACCTCCCTGGGGACTTGGGATGCGGAGCACCTTTTCCCGCGTCTGTTGGCCGTGTGTGTCCTCTTTGGAGAAACGTCTGTTTGGGTCCTCTGCCCGTTCTTTAATTCAGTTGTTTACCTCCTTATTGTTGAGTTCTTTTAAATATATGTATTTATTTATTTTTAGACAGAGGGGAAGGGAGAGAGGAAGAGAGAGAAACATCTGTGTAATTGCCCCTTGCACACCCCCTACTGGGGACCTGGCCCACAACCCAGGCATGTGCCCTGACTGGGACTCAAACCAGCGACCCTGTTGTTCTCAGGCTGGTGCTCAGTCCACTGAGCCACACCAGCCAGGGCATTAGTGTTGAGTTCTAGGAGCTCTTGAGCACATTGATTTTTAACCGCCTCACCCTGGAGGTGACAAACATGAGTTCTGCTCCTGTCCTTGGCCAGAAACAGCCCCATGACCTCAACCTAGCTTGAAGACAGGTGCTGTACTGTGGGAACCTGAGAGTGGGGTGGTGTGATAGTAAGAGGCCAGGGAAATTCCTTGACAAGCGGAGTAAGGAAAACAGACAAAATAATTAACCAGGCCCAACGATGTGAGCAATTTACAGCCAGCTGATGAACCACAAGGCTGTATCTTCCCCAACGAAGGACTCAGGAGCCAACGGTTTACACATTCCAGGCTGCCTCGGGGCAGCCCGGCCTCCGTCCAGGTCCTTCCTCAGTGACGTTCTTGACGACCTTTGTTGAAAATAAAACTGACCAAAAAACAACTCTGACTCCTCTGTACACACACTCTGGTGAGTCAGCATGTCAGAGGACACACCTGAAAAGCTAGGGACGACCCTCCCCTGAGCCCTCCCCTGGGGCTCCCGCTGTCACCAGAGAAAGATAAAAAGCCTCAACACAGAGGGCCCGCTGCGCACTCTCCCTGGAGCGTGCCCACGCCACCCTGGTGTCTTTGCCCTGCGCCTCCGAAGCCCCACGGGTCCCCACGAGACTCGGGACCAGGGGAGCGGCAGCAGTTCATCCTGGGCCCACCCCTGAACCCGTCCCCAAGGCCCTTTCTTCTGTCCCTTGCTGCTGCTTCGACCTGAAGCCCTCCCTCGTCTCACTGTCCCCAGCTTTCACAACCGCACCCTCACGGTCACCGGGACTCGAGTTGTGAAGTCTTCCCTGCACGAAGTCAAGAACCCACGGTGCCCGCCCCGGCCTGGACCCCTGCCGGTAACCAGAGCGCGGCCCGTAACTGCTGCCCTGGCTCCCACGGGTCGGGCCCCTTTCCCGACGGCTGGCTCCTCCTCCTCGTGTGCGTAGCTCTCCCGCGCCCCGTCTGGTGACAGAGACCTGGCCGTTCGCACACCAGCTCCACACAGCAGAGCTGCCGGCTGCGGCCAAGAATGCACGTCAACCCAGGCCCCTGTGGCTCCCTCGCTGGTCTTCAGGCCAGAGTCTTCTTAGCACTTCTTGCCCGTTTTCCGTCCTCAGCCTTTCCATTGGCTTGCCTAGTGACAGGGAAGGTCTGTGGTGCCGCCTCGACGAGCTCAGGGGGAGGTGGCAGCTTTGCGAGGGTGGGCCCGCCGTCCCAGACAGAGGTGCCCTCCCTCGGGTGGACTGCATCCTTGGTGGCTTTCGGGGCGCTGCCACACACACCTGGCACACGTGTGTGCATTCAAGTGTGAGCGGTGCCTTCCCTTTCTCCTCTCCTGCACGCGAACACTCGCTGGTGCACAGCTGCCTCCTGAGTTCACCTGGGTCTTCCCACAGTGTGCCTGGCTGTCCCTGGGCCTGCATGAAGTTCGGGATGGGGAGGGGTGTCCTGGGTTCTTTCTTGCTCCTGGCCGGCCGAGTCGTGGCCCAGCATTGGCTGAGGCAGCATCCCCGACCAGCCCTGCCCTGTGCTCCGTGCTGCCTGCCTGGCTGGGGGCACATTGGCAAGACATGTGGAGGCCCAGGGCCCCTTGAGCCCGGAGTGAGGCTAGCGTCGCCCTGGGAGGTCCTACAGGCCAGGGACCGTACTCTCAGCAGCCGCGCAGGGACGAATGTCCATGGACCTGCTCCTCACTTCCATGTCTGCACAAGGGCCGTGTGGTGCCTGCAGAGCTGTGGGCTTCGTCAAGAGGGCACAGTGCCCAGCACAGGGTGGGGGGCTTGATGGGCGTTAGAATTTAGGGCCACAAACGGGAGCCCATATGTCGTTTGGTGGGGCCAAGCCTCAGCCTGGCACCCTCCGTCCCCAGGGCCCCGCTGGGAGCCTGCGCTGCTCTTCTCACCTGGCCACGTGTCCCAACACGTCTACTGGCAGCCCCTCTGGGGTGGCAGCCTCACAGACAGTGGGCGGCTGCAGGGGGCTGGGCGTCATCTGGTTCTGATCAGGCCAGAGGCACCAGGCCCCCTCCGGGCACGCCTGTCCTCAGTCACCTGGACACGCCACCCACAAATGCCTGGGCTGCCTGCCACTGCCCAGGCCCCCACTCGATGTTCCCACCCAGGGGGGCCTCTTCTGGACAGGTCCCCTCTGAAGCTAGACAGGCTTTAGCTGGGTGTGGAGGCTCAGGACTCAGTGGACAAGCAGGGATTGGAGTCCTTGAGGCCCCAGGCCCCGGGGGCAACAGAAAGCAACCTCATTGCTGACCCATGACCTTGAGCTCTCTTAGGGACACCAGGTGGACATGGAGATGGACCGTGGCCTCTGTCTCTCCCCAGCCCCCATCCCCACAAGGAAGGGGCTGGGAGCAAGAGTGGGGAGTAGAAGCCCCCAGCCAGGCGCTCTCCTACTGACCAGCTTGGGCCAGGGGAGTGGCCAGCCCAGCATGTGGTCCTCCTGCAAGTGTGACTGCTCCTCCCGTGGTGTTCTCTCCCCAGCCTCCTGGGCCGTGTCCACAGTGCAGCCACCCCTCCAGGCCCCAGCGGCCCTGGGCCGGGGCCTTGGGAGCTGAGAACAACCAATGGGAGTTGGAGGCAGTGGCCACAGTGGGAAGAGGCGGGACGAAGGGGCTGGAGGGGCTGGGCCCTGCCTAGGCCTGGAGCCCCCGCCCTGCGGGAAGGCAGGCCTGCTCGGTGGAGGGCTCCGGAGGCCATGGGCACCAGCCCCCTCCTGGGCTGAGGTCCTGATGCCCCGTCACAGCGGTGGGTCCAGCACACGTCTATATACCTGCAGGGTGGGAGGAGGCCCCCCCCCACCCAGCACAGGGGCTCCTTGAGGGAGAGCGGGGCTCAGAAGAGTGAGGAACTCGCTGAGGGGCTGTGGTTTGAGCACCCTGCCAGGAGCATAAAAGCAAGCCGACCCAAGCCAAGCCACTGGGTGTGTGGGGGGAAGAGCAGGTGAGGAGACAGGTGAGGAGTGGGCATGTGAAGGGAGCAGGTGAGGGCGCAGTCCTCACCTGAGGGCCCCACCAAGGCCTCCTGAGCCTGCCTACCTCCTCCCCCGTCCACCCTGCACCCCCTTCTCCTGTGACCCCGGGAGCTGAGGGCCGCTGCTCCCCCACTGCCGTCACCATCTCGGCCAGGCCTGGCTGTGCCCCAGGCCTGGTTTTTTCCCAGCAATTTCCAGGATCTTCCATTTGGTAAACACTTATGACTTTCATTGGAAAGCTGGCCCCCAGCCCTGAGCCTGGGCTGCCCATCCTGGCTCCCAGGGTGACAGCAGGGGACTGCACTGGGCAGCAGGGGACTGCACTGGGCAGACCGCAGGGCCGTGGAGGCAGAGACCACCCACCGCTCAGATAGGGACCTGGATTCCCACCAACAAGACAGAGGGGGCCTCTCTCCCTGGCTTCATGTGGGCCTCCCTGGGCCTTCACCCCACGTGCGCTCCTGGCCCCCCTTCCCTGAGTACCTCCTCTGCCTGCCCTGCCCTCCCAGCCCCCCTCCTCCTTGTGCCTGGGTAACAGGGGCAGGGCCAGCTCTGTCCTGGTCCCCACCAAGCTGCAGCACCCTGGGGACAAAGGCCTAGCTCACACCAGATGTAAAGGTCAGGAGCAGGCGAGGGGGAGGGACTGGGAACATCCGCTTCCTGGAGTGGGGCCTCCCCGGAGACTTGCAGCCTGGGACGGGGACCTTCCCCTTCTGTGGGGGGGACACTATGTGGGGGGTTGGGGATTCCCGGAACAGCCAGGAAGTACAAGGCGGGTGGGGGGCCTGGCAGCGCTCAGAGTTGGCCTGGCTGCTGTGGGGGATCCGTCAGTGCCTGCCGATGGGAAGTGAGCCGAGAAAAATGCATTTGACCCTCAAGGACAGAGTGGAGCCGCCTGCCTCGTCCCAGCCTCCAGGGTCTGAGCCCCACACACAGGCCCAACCAGCCCCTGGCCACCGGGCGGCTTGGGATGGTTCTCCTCCGTGGGAAAGTCTAGCTTCTGGACCCAGTTGGAACCATCAGACATTAGCTGCCTTGGGAAAAGTCCCCTGGCCCTTAACAGCAAGGAGGGAGCCTGTCTCCCACACAGGGGACTCCTGGAGGGTGCTCTTCCCTCCTGACCACCCAAGGGGCACCCCTTGCCCTGGCCTCCACTCCCAGCAGGCTGCAGTGTTCAGAGGTGCTGGGCACAGCGGGGTCCCAGCTGTGCCTGGATCTGCGTGGAGTGGCCTTCAGGAGCAGTGCACACGGGGGTATCCTGCTTAGGCCACCAGCCACTCCGTGTCCTCCCAGGGCGGGCCATCCCGTGGCAGGCAAGGGTGATAACTGTGCATGTAACAATGAAGTAGACAGCAAATGAGTTGTGTTTACAACTCACATCACAGACAAAATGTCTTTAGTACGTACAGCTTTTAAAAACCAACGAGAAAAAGCCCAGCCACCATTTCCCAAACAGAAAATACACGTTTGAACCGTTAGGTGTGGGGCGTGGGGACTCGGGCGGCATGCAGCTTCCCTGGCACCAGGAGAAACTGGCTGGCCTGGGGCTGCCTTTCTCCCCGGCCACGCCCTGCGAACGCCACGGCGGGGTCGCACACGGGCCTGGGGGCTGTGGGGGCCGAGCACCCGCACAAGCTGCCAGGCTGCAAATGCCTGCAGCTCACATGGCGGAAATGTGTCCCCAGATTGACCCGGGGACAAGCCACAGGCTGACCCACTGTTTGTATTGGGCTGGCCAAAAAGTCCATTATGTTTTTTTCTGTTCAATGGCTCCAGTCGTGCTTAGCTGTCTTCAACTTTGTTAGAAACAATTTTGTTAGATTGTATTGTGACAGCTGTCATATCCACGTGCATTAAAGAAAGACTTATCAAAATTGGTGAATTTTTGTGCAGCCATTTTAATATTGAAAATGGAAGCAAATACACGAATTTTTGGTATGCTATGCTTTATTATTTCGAGAAAAGTAAAAATGCAGCCGAAATGCAGAAAAAAGATTTGTGCAGGGTGTGGAGAAGGCGCTGTGACTGACGGGACGTGTCGGAAGTGGTCTGCGAGGTTCCCTGGTGCTGCTGACGTTTCGGCCAGACAGCCCTGTGCTGTGGGGCTGTATCCGCACGGGAGGGTGCTCAGCAGCAGCCCCCGGCCTCTCCCTACGAGAAGCCAATAGTGGGGTGTTGCTGACAGACTCAAAATATGCAAGTCAATAAAGCTATTGGTGAAAATGAAAAATATGTCTTTCATTTTAAGGAGAAAACTAAACAGTCTTTTTAGCCGACCCAGTGCAAGCAGGGGTGGGAAGGCACGAGGAGGGGCGGGTGGGTTAGCAGCAGTCCCTGACCATAGCACGTCCCATAGACACCCAGGACCCAGACCACCAGTGGTGACTTGCACAGAGGAGCCGAGTCTGCCACCCTGTGGGAGAGAGGTGACTGGTGTGTGCACCGTGTCCATGGACACACGGCAGTAGCCGCCCTGGGTGCCTGGGGGCGCAGCTCCTGGGCAGGGCTGTGAGCCATGGGGTCCTTCTGCGCTTCCTGGGTGCCGGTCCCGGGGTCCAGTCTTCTGGCAGAGACCCCTGCTGGTCTGTGAGGACTGTGGGGCAGCAGGCAGCCAGGGCTGTCCAGGTGGGGAGAGCAAATTACTGCTTGGGCCTCGGTGTGCCAGGTCTGATGGGCGGGCATGCGGACTGGCCAGCGCATTCCTGCCAGGGTCACTGGGTGAAGCTGCCAGGCTCAGTGCCTGTGACCCAGGCTGGCCCTAAATGCCAAGTGCCAAGGGGAGAGGCTGCAGGGCAGCCAGGGAGCAGGCTGGTCACAGGGCCCGAGGTCCCCTTCCAGGCACCGGGCGCCGGCCCAGCACGCCAGATGGTTGTCTTCACGCGGGGGTGCTGGCCGCCAGGGCGGAAAGCCCAGCAGAGCCGTGCAGCTGGCCCTCGTCTCAGCGCTTCTCCCTGATGTTGTTTTTCCTGGAAGACCCGCTCTGCCAACCCCGGGGCCCCGGCCGAGAGCAGCGGGGGTGCAGCAGTGGGTGCAGCAGTGGGAGCCGTGTCAGACTTGGACCCGACTGCCCGCTTCCCGCCTCCTCTGAGCCTCTTCGGGGCAAAGGCAGGGACGCGGGAACTGAAGGGGTCCCAGTGTGAGTGGAGGCCGAGGTCACAGGGAGAAAACCTGCCTCGCTACCGTGTCTCCTGCTCAGGACTGTTCCCCAGCTTCCTGCCCAGGACCTCGCTGGTTGGCACCCACTAGGTGTCCCTGAGGCCCTGAACCCCTAGAGCAGTGCCCAGGTGGAGGCTGGGTGGCCAGTGCCTGTGTTCTGACTCTCCCTGCTGGCACCCCCCATCCAGTCCCTCCCCCTGCTCCTCAAACCAGGCGGAAGGAGCTGCCTCTTCACTGCACACCAGGCTTCTCATCTTGTCCTTGAGGGTGGCAGGACCGTGAGCAGGGGTGCCCAGGCCCTCGGCAGTCTCAGCCCACCCTCTGCCCACGGAGAGCTGCCTTCTGCCCAGTGAGCTCCACCGTGTCACCTGCTAATGGTGCATCCTTCTCCACTGACTGGTGCACATCTCCTGAGTCACATCTTGAGTTCGGGTGCACATGCGGACGCACACACACACTCAAGCACACACGCAACCACATGCCCCAGCCAACTCTCTCTGGGCCTGTCTTCCGTGGAGACCCCACTTGTCTCTTGTCGCTCTGTTGCTATGTCTGCTTTTCAATGTGCCCTTAAGTCTCGTTACCCCAGATTTGCAGAGCTTTGTTAGTGTCTCTAAATGTGGGGGCAAGATTCCTGAATTTGCTAAAGGCAGCTAGCATTTTGCCTGGGATTGCGGTGAACTTCCATGTTAACTTGGGAGAATGTGCATTTTCACCTCCTGAGTACAGATTTGGGTTCAGATGGGTCAGTGTCCACGTGCAGGCCGGTGCCCTCTGCCGATTCCCTGGGCCACTGGCTGCCGGGTGGCCAGCGCCAGGCGCCTTCATTCTGGACCCAGCACAGGTGTCACTGTGTGTGTCCACGCAACAAAGGAGACAACGAGGGACACAGAGGCCCCTCGTTCACCCGCAAACACTGCCCGGGGGCCGCCCGCCTGCATGATGGGAGTTAGGCCAGCAAGTTACAATGTGGCTCCAGCTCTGGCATGTAAAGAGCTTAGATGTCGTCACTCCTGTCCTTACAACAAGAAAAAGCTGAAAAACCAACTTTTCTTGGCTCCCTCACAGAACCTAGGTCACTGGGCAAGCCAGCACCCAGCACAGTCCAGCACCCTGAAATCTGGAGACAGGTGACAGGGTCCCTGCTGGGGCCACTCGCCCAAGCAGAAGCCACTGGAGCCGCGACAGGCAGGCGACTGGAAGGTGACCCCGCTGGCGGCTGTGTGGACCCCGGCGGCAGTGAGAAGCTCCGGGGAAGAGAGCCCTCGGTCATCGGACTCTCCGCCCTGCTGCGGGAGCTCCGTCCAGAGGAAGCCTGTCCCTCGGTCGCGCGGGAGGCCCTCGCTGTGCGTGGAGCTGCACGCTCGTTGCCGCGGCTGCAGAGCTGCTGCTGTACCACCACACCTGACACCCATCCCAGCGCCGGACAGGACCCGTCTGGGTTCTGGTCCTTACGCTGAAAGCAGCTGTGAACACGCCTGTGCACACCTTCTTGTCGCTGCCTGTCTGCTGTGTTGGGGGCACGCCAGGAGTGGAAATGCTGGGTTGAGGGTGTCTCGGGGGGCTCCCTGGGACACAGACTCTGAGGCAGGCGTGCGCACAGCTGCTGCACGAAGGAGCAGCCTCAGCGACGCCCTCCAAGCCCTCGAGAGGGCCTCACTGGGCAGAGGACGCTCAGCGCTCTGACGAGCCCTCTGAACTGTGCTCTGTGAGCCGGAGGGGCCAGACCTTTGTACCACGAGCCAACTCGGTGCCGCACGTTGGCCTCCCCAGGAGTCAGCCCTGCGTGGCTGAGGAGTGTGCCCAGGGAGGACACGTGAGCTCTCAGCGCCCGCCCGGCGCCCCTGGTGGCTGTGCAGTGAACACTCAGGCCCCCGGGGGAGATGGGAGGGGCCGCGTGGTCCCACTGCAGGCCGCCCTTTGCTCCCCTTGGACCCAGCTTGCAGAGCAGGTTTGCCTGTCCAGGAGCACCGGCACGTGACTCGGGCGGCCCTCTTTCCTGGAAGGGATCTGGGACCAGTGACCACAGCCTCACGGCAGGAGTTGGGAGGCATGGCGTCCTGTGTGTCCTCTGGAAACTCGGGTGGAATTATTTCCCCTGCAAGTATGTGTTACGACCAACCGCTGAAGCCATCTGGATCTGTGATTTTCTTTGAGGAATTGTTTTTCAGGTTAATTTGTTTAAAGCGATAGAGCCGTCCGATCTTTTGGGTCTTGGGTCAGTGTTGGCATGTGGTTTAGTTCTTCTAAGTGGCCGGCATCTCTCGCCCCTCTGGTGACCTCCAGGACTGCAGTGACACCCTGCCTCCAAGTCCTCACAGTGGATATGCCTGTCCGAGTTTCTTCCTTTATCTGTCAATTTTTCAAGTTCACTGACTTAGTCAAGGAACCAGCCACGGACTCGACTGATCCTCTCTCCCCTGTTCGTTTTCCATCTAATTCCAATCTTACAGATACGATTTCTGTCCACTATTATTTTAGCTTCGTTTTGTCATTCCTTCTCTGGTTGTTTCAGACATAAATGCATCTTAGTTTCAGCCTCTCTTTCCTAATACCTGCCCCTCAGCCTCTCCCTCTTCTTCTGAGGTAACTGCTTCGGCTGGTTGGTTCCACGGCCACGCAGCATCCCTGACAGAGAGAGCGAGGGGAGCCAGAGCAGGCAGGGCTGCTGAGGGCCTCCCGGGGCGGAGCGGAGTGGAGACACGGGTTCCCCGGCCCCGCAAGCCCCGTGGGCCCTGGGGACACCTGGGAGTGGAGGCCCCCGCGCCCCGGGCTGTGCTGACCGGGGGGACCCCGAGCAGAGGGTTCCGAGCACAGCCACACGAGGGGACCCTGGAGGACTCGAGCAGGGCTGAGGCTGGGGGCCGACAGGAGGCGCATCCGGAGCAGACACGGAACGGCTCCTGCTCTGGAACTCCAGGCCCCGCCCACACCTCATCAAGGGGGGAACGACTCCTCCATAAACTCCCCCAGACAGGTGTGTGTGGGCAGCTTTCCCCTGGCAGAACAGGCTCCAACGGCCGTTAGAGGGTGCACACCGGGGGACTCGGGTGGAGAGGAGCAGCCAGAGAACCCAAGAGGTGACCCAGGAGCCCGGAGCAGGGGTCGGGGGCGGCGAGGGAGGAGGGCAGGTTGGGGAGGGGGCAGCCCCATGTAGTCGGGTGAGTGAGCACAGCCTGGAGTTACGGCCACGCCAGTGCCCAGGAGCGCAGAGGGCAGGGGCGGGTGGGGGGAAGGGCTCTGCGTGGGAGCTCAGTGGCATCCTGAAGCCGTGGGGCACCGGGAGGGTGGTCAGGGTGCTCCTGCTCTTGGCACTCACATGGCTCCCAGGGCGACCGGAAGCCAGTGGCTGTGGTCTGTGGAGGACGAACAGGTTCTCGAGCACCGGCCCGCTGTGGGGTGCGCGCCTCTATGCGCTGCGGAGCTGGGGTCTCCTCTGCTCTCCCAGGTCGCGGCACGCCCGGGGGATACTGGCCAAGGCTGGTGCACAGACCGCTCCACTCCCTGGCGGCTCCCTCCACAGTGGGACCACTGACCCCGGGCCCCCATGGCTGCCCGCCCAGCCCCAAGGCCGTGACAGCCAGGACCGGACCTGCCAGTGCCGCCTGAGACAAAGCCACTGCAACAGACGCTGGGCGTGCCGGCTCTTTCTGGGGTTTTATTTCTTTAAAATAATTCATACAAATGGTTACAGTCACAAACATGATTTTAACCAAAATATTGCTAGCCTACCACATCAGCAGGACGGTACCTGCGCAGGCCGGGCACCGCGCCTAGCGTCCCCGGGACGGCGCCGGCGGCGAGCACGCTGCGTGCTGCTCCCGCCTCTCCAGCCGCTGCGAGGCGCCGCCCTCGTTTGGAACAGGGGGTTCATGCCAAAATTAGGAAAAACAGCCTTTTGTTTTTCTAAATTATTCTAAAAATAAGACAAGCAGGTAGAAAAAACAATGCACTGTGTGGCATAGAAAGAAAAGGAGGAAGGGTTCATTGTCCTGAGAAGTTTGCCAACTGCCTTGCTCCGGCACGTCCCGCAAAACGGGGCCGGGGGGGGACCGGCTCCGGGCGGCTGGGGCGCTGGTTGTGGGCAGCTAAGCAAACAGACCTTTGTGATGCTCTACAGGCTGCACACGGACGAGGACGCTCATGGTGGAGTTAACTACTAACTGGTTTGCTCGACGAGGACGCGGAGAACACGGGGCGGCGCGGCCGGGCGGGGCGGCCGGCGAGGAGGCGGCCGGCGCTGCCTCCCGCGCCCGGCACCCGGCGGGTCTCTGGAGTGCCGCTGCCGACCGAGGGCACCTCCCCCGCACACGCCTGTCCCGGCTCGCGGCCCGCTGGCGCCGAGGCTGCAGAGCTATGTCCGCGCTACAACTGGTCGCTCGAATGGTCTCTATCCGCCTCGGGCTTCACGGTTTGGCCGGGAGAAGGGGCGTGGGGCGGGTGGGACACTGGGGGCAGGCCGTGGGACAGGGACATGGCGCTGGGTACGATGCCTTCCACTGCGGCCGGGATGCCACTGGGAGCCACGCTCACCACGCCCGGGGGGTACCTGCTGGTAGAGGAGGGAGGGCACCGTGAGGCTGGCGGGAGGGCAGGGAGCTGCACCCCCATGCTGCCCACTGGGCAGACCTGGCCCCGGCCCCTGTCCCAGCATGGCCTCCTCCCAGACAGTCTTGTGTCCTCCAGGCCCGAAGGCCACCCCTGCTGAGGCTCTAACACCTCGACCTTGTGTGTCCACTGGGGCTCATGTGAGCACACACGTTCAGGCCAAGAGCCCCCTGCTGGGCCACTGTCCCACCCAGAATCGAATCATCACGGGGACCTGCGTCCCCCTGGCTCCCAGTGCCCCTCGCCCCCCCGCTCACCTGTAGGCGGCCCCGTTGAGCTCAGGGTGCACAACAGCAGGGTCCATGCTGGCCCAGTGGGTGGCGGCTGTCAGGTGGTCCTTGTTGACACAGTTCTTCAGGCTGTCGGGGATCCGGCCTGAGCGGTGCAGGGACACAGGAAGGACAGCGTCTGTGTGAGGCGCTGAAGGGGCCCCAGGGGTGTGGCAGCCCAGTTGAGAACATGGGGCCACACCCGGGAGGTCAGGCTCCAGGGCCCGTCGGCCACACCTCCCTTCCTCGGCTGTGCGCAGTCCCCCTCCCAACTCAGGGCCCTGCCCGTCCGAGAGGCCTGAGGGTTTTCAGAGGGCAGCCGGCAAGGTCCAGCCCAGGTTTGCGAGTGTAGTCTGACTTTTTTAAAGTCTAGGGACAAGTGGCACACAAGCTGAACCCCCCACAGTGGGTGAGAGTGAGCAAGGGTCGTGAGTGAGAGGCGTGATGAGGGCCTGGGCTGCGCGTGCTTGACGGGAGGGGAGGCCAGGGCAGCCCTCCCCGCCTCAGCTGTGACGTCCACCTCCCTGCCCAGCCCAGCACAGGGTGGACTTGGCTGAGTGAGAGAGAGGTAGAGGTGCCCGGCTCCAGCCACCCGGTGGGTGCTCGCCTCTGAGAGCGCCTCAAGGGGCCCCGGGCCCTGCCGGCACCCCGCCCAGCCCACCTGTGATGGCTCTCCGGATCTCCCGGGCCGCCTCCTCGCGCATCTCGATGGACGCCTGCTCGCTGTACCAGGCCGCGTGGGGGGTGCAGATCAGGTTGGGGGCGTCCTTCAGGGGGCCCTGGCTGAAGCTGAGGCAGCACAGCGCAGGTCAGCGCCGTGGCCCAGGCGCGCCCTCTCCCTCAGCCCCGACCCCGCGGGGTCGGTCGTGCCTGCCCACGAGTGTCTGAGAGCAGTAGGGAGGGGCCCTGCCTGGGAGGAAGGCTGCCGGGCACCCCGTGCAGGGGGTCCTGGGAGCTTCTGGCTCTCAGACCCCACGCCCTCCTGGCACCACCTTTCCAGGGTGGGAGACCCACCCAGGGCTGGCCTGCTGCCCACACTTGCTTCTCAGCTGTGGGGCCTCTGGACATGGCCCTGTGGGCCTGGCCGCCTGTACACCTGGGCACCCACCAACACAGTGGCCCTGGGCATTCCGCAGGAGGCGCGGGTCAGAGTGTCTCTCCCTGCCCAGCAGGCACAGGGCACGTCCGTGCACTGGAGCCTCACTTCCTAGGTGCCATGTGGGCTGGTGGGAGGCGTGAGCCCGGGAAAGTAAGTGCCCGGCCAGGGAGGGATGCCAGCTCAGAACCCCCCAAGCCCCACCAGTGGTCACCTGAAGGGCTCCGACTCGTGCACGTCCAGGGCTGCCCCGCGTATCCGCCCCTCCTTCAGGGCCTGAGCCAGCGCCTTCTCATCCACCAGGCCACCGCGCGCTGTGTTCACGAGGAAGGCCCCTTGTCTCATCTGGAAGACACCGACACAGCTCCAAGAGTGAGTGAACACAGAAGCCTCCTCGCTGCCCTATTGCCCGGAGGAGGGCTGGGCAGGGACGTCGCACTGGGACCTCTCCCAGACGGGCCACCCCGGCCTGCAGGTTCTGCTGGTGAAGGTCCCCAGGGTGCACCTCACGGCCCCAGCCCCTAGGCTTACCCCACCGCCGCGGGCAGAGGCCCTGCTCCCAGCTCCTGCCAGATGCAGGGCAGCTCATGAGTGACGGAAGCTGCACCAGGGCCACCACTCAGCTGTGACGGAAACCTCAACCCTCGGGGAGCCCCGAGACCCTCGGTCCCCATGTTCACCCTGTTTGCTGGGAACCTGGCCGCAAAGGCTGCGGGGCTCCACCTCTGTCACAGGCCCATGGCCCTTTTGGAGCCTCGGCAGGGCTGGTTCAAGGCAGTCTGTGCTGCCAGCGTCCGAGCAGGACCAGGCAGCTCGGCTGCAGGACTGGGGGAGGGGACTGGCCGGGGGGAGGATACCTCGGACAAGGTGGGGGGCAATGGCAGGAGCACCATGTGTTGGCCGCAGCCAGCACCCCTGCCACCCAGGCCGGCCCTCCGTGGCCCAGGCCCCACCTGCTTGACGGTGAAGTCGTTGATGAGGTGGTGGTTGTGCTCGTTGAGGCCGCAGTGCAGGGTCACACAGTCGCTGTGGAACAGCAGGTCCTGCAGGGTGCTGACCCGCTGCAGCCCCAGCGCCCGCTCCGTGCCGTCCGACAGGTACGGGTCGTAGAAGAGCACGTTGAAGCCGAAGGCCTTGGCCCGCAGCGCCACTGCCTGCCCCACTCGACCTGGTGGGAGACGGGCGTCACCTTGGCCGGGGACCCTCCCCGCCTTGGCGTCCACACTGCTCAGCATGGGAGCACAGCCCTTTGAGGCCCAAGGCTTCTGCCTCCAGACACTGAGCATGGGGCTACCAGGTCAGTAGCCACGGGACCCCCACCTGGCCAAGTGGGCAACCGGGGCTTCAGAGAAGGGTTGAGGACTGGAGGCAGCCCCCAGGGAGCACACAGGATGGGTTGGTGCGTGGGGTGGGGCAGGGGGTCAGGCTGCTCCGTGCATGTGCTGGACCCAAACACTACCCAGCCCAGGACAGCCACCTGCTGCGTGCGCAGGCAGGAGAAGGAATGAAGGGCCGCACAGAGGGGTGTGGACACTGCCCTCTACTCTACCCACGGCAGCTACTGGTGACAGCCCCGAAAGGCCAAGCTGGGGAGGGACCCCAGGGTTGTCTGGCCCTCACCAGAAGGCCATATCGCCTCAGCCATCGCCACAGGCTGGAGGAAGCCACAGGGTGAGTGTATGCGTGACCCCGTGGGCGCCTGTTTGGTATCCGTGCACGTGGCCCAGGCCTGGTGCTCCAGGCCTGACAACACAAGCTGCCCCTGGGCAGACAGGGGCCAGCACAGCCTCTGTGGCAGAGCGTCCTCCACCCCACGCTGTCCCTGGGCTGGGGGACCTCCTCAGGTCCCCCTCTCTGAGGGGGGCCCGCTGAGCCCCGCAGAGAGAGGGTGAGAACAGAAGCTAACGCACCTAGTCCAATGATGCCCAAGGTCTCCCCGCGGATCCGGGCAGCTCCGGAAGCCACCTCCCGGATCTGCTCGACGCTCTGGACCCGCGTGCCTTCCCGCAGCGCCTGGTGCAGCCAGGTGGTCCTGCGGTACAGGTTGAGGATGTGGCACATGGTGGAGTCGGCGGTCTCCTCCACAGACGCCGCTGGCACATTGCAGACAGCAATGCCTGGGGACACAAGACATGCCTGCATGGTCACCAAGCCCATCCTGGTCTTCCTCTGTGAAAGGCTGGAGGACATGTGCCTAGGCCACCCCAGGGGAATACAAGAGAGACACAGGCAGGCACGGGCTCCCACTGGGCGGGCAGACAGGGAAGGGACAGGATGCAAGTGTCACACCTGGTTCTGCCCCAGCTGGACTGCCTGCTCCCCAACCTTCCAGGAAGGGGTCATGGTCAGAACAGACTCCAGAGCTGGCCCCACAGCTGCCAACCCTACAGGGACTGCCCCTTCTATCTTCCTGGGCTCCCAGCCAATGGGGCCTTGCTTTAGATGGGTTGGCCCCTGCCCTCCCATCCCCCACAGCCCCCGTGACCCTCTTTCCTCCTGTCCACTGCAGGCATCCCAGGCCCTCATTGCCCCGTGCTCTAGCCCCTACCCGCCCGCCCCCCGCCAGCCAGGGTCCCAGGAGCGGTGGAGTCACCCTGGAGAGGGAGCTGGCTCAAGCTCTCCGTGTTGAGCTTTGGTCCCCGCTTCTCTCCACGTGTCCCCTGCACACCCTGGCTGGTTCCACCAGCAGCTGACGCTGCTCCTGGACTCGTGCCCTCGGTGGCCCCGGCCCCTTTCGCCCTCGCCCCGGACAGCCTCCTTGACCGCACTCTGGGTGCCCCTTCTGCCTCCCCGAGGAGGGGGCTCCTGCTGGCCGGGTGGGTGCCTGGCAGACGAGCAGGGTTGCACCCCAGCTCCCTGTGAAGCGCGGAACAGAGCGCACAGAGACCAGATGGGAACCAAGCTGCCGCTCACCCGAGAGGGCACAAGAGGTCCCAGGGACCTCCGCATCCTCACCCGCCGGCCTTGAGGGAGGGGGTGACGGCATGGCGTGGCCGGGCCCCAGACTGCCCAGCTCAAGGACAGTGCTGGCCATGAGGCCAAGGGCCGGCTCTGCACAGGCACAGGCCAAGGCCCTGAGGGGAGTGTCCAGGCCACGGCTCGACACTGAGAGATGCTGCCCAGGAACAGTGTCAGCAGCAGCACGAGGGGCTCACACAGGACGTGTGAGGTCACACACTCAGCCGCTTTTGTCCTAGTTCCCCAAGTTGCACCTAAGGGCGGGGGCAAGGCCAGACATCAGAGGTGCAGGCTGCAACTGTGGGCCAGCTGGGCCACGGCCTTGCCTCGCGGGGCCACGAGCAGCACAGCGAGAACGGAGCGGGGCGTCAGGGAAACACCAGGCGGCCCGAGCGGTGCGGTCAGTGCTGGGTGTGAGGCGCGCTTCTCTGTGTCACTCGTGCACGCCCTAACTCACAACACGAACTCCGAGGCTTCAGTGCCAGCGGGCCGCACGACCGGGCACGAGCACAAGGCTGGGCAAAGCTGCCGTGACCTCGCACCTGCCCGGGGGAAACCACACGGGGCGCCGGACGCCGGCTCACGGGTCCCCTTCCGCCACACCAGCAGGAGTCTCGCCGGAAGTGCGACATAAGGCGGCGCGGCCACGCCCAGGCCGGACACCCGGACGGCGGAGGGAGACACGAGGCCATCCTACCTAAGTCGCCGGCGGACTTGATGTCGATGTTGTCAAAGCCGCTGCCGATCCGGACGATTATCCGAAGGGCTTTGAATTTCTCCAGGTCCTCCCGGGTCAGCGTGATGGTGTGATACATGAGGGCGCCCACCGCCTCGTTCAGCACCTGCGCAGAGCACAGCCGTGGTGAGTGCCCGCCGGCCTGGCCCGGGGGCGGGAGGCGCTGCTCCCCCGGGGTCCCAGCGGCCCGTTGCGCGGAGAGGCCGCGTGGACATTTCCCCCAAGTGCAGCCCTGGTGGGGGCGGCCAAGGGCCCGCAGCTTCCGGGGTGCGCCGCAGACTTTCTGGGATCAGAACCCCCCGACCCCACCCGTGACTCAGCTCCTCGAGGAAACCAGGGGGCCCGCCCGCCGCGCACCGGAAGGGCGTGGAGAAATGCGACGGAGGCCGAGCGCGGAGAGGGCGCTGTGTCTAGCGCCGCAGGCCACTGGCGGCGCGGAGAGCCACTGGGGCCCCTGACAAACTGCCATGGGAACGCGGCCACCACGCGACCCTCACTGACACGCAGAGCAGTGACTCGATGGCGGCAGAAAGCACAGCGAGTCTCAGTGAACCGACTCCCATAAAGGACCTCATTTCTTCTAACGCGCGGAGGGACACAGGAGCCATTGCAGGCCGCGCTGTGCGGAAACCCTGGCGCCAGGTCAGTCGGCGAAGCCACGCCCGGCCGGAACTCACTGCTTCTGGGGGCAGGGGGGTGCGCCAGGCTAGCACGCCGCGGGCCGCGCCCTGGGACGCGGAGGGGACGTCAGGGCAGGGCGGGCCGGGCCCCAGGCTTGGTGGGCTCAAGCACATGCTCGAAGTGTGCGCAGGCCACGAGGGGTCGGCTGGGTGTCGTGGCGCTCTCTGCGCCGATCTGTGCGCCGCTCAGGAGCGTGGCCACCGGGATCTGGCATGAAGGTCAGCGTGGTCAGCACGACCCCGGGGCGATGACCAGTGGTCTCCAGCACAGCCCTGGACCTGCCTGGGTGGTGGCCATGTGAAGCCCCCGTAGTCAGTTTGGTGCCTGAGAGTTCAGATGACACAAAGGGAAACACTTTTTCGAAACTGCCAACTGTGGCACTAACCTCCACCCTGGCTGGGCCTGTGTACAGCTACCCCCACAGAACCGTGCTGTAGGGGGGGCCCTCAGCGCTCCCGCCTGTGCAAGCCAGGGGGCGCCCGTGGCTCCACGTGGGGCGCCTCTGTGTTGGCTCCACGCGGGTCAAGGGCAGTGTTAGGCCTGCATCCCAGGGTCTGGTTCTAGGGGGGACACACACTCTGGTAACAGCTAGATGCAGGCAGAGGACTGGCAGTGTCTACCCTCTTGGGCCAAGGGCAGAGGCTGTGGACCTGGCACCACCCCTGTGGGACCGGATGCAGGCATAGCATGATCCAGGACTGTCCCTGTTGGGGGACGGGCCTTATTCCTCCCCAAGGGACAGAGCAGTGGGCCTCGTCATCGGGGATATCTATCTGTCTTGGGATCACAGTGACCACCCCGAGATCCACGGCTGCTGCCTCCTCCTCCTCCAGACTGAGCTTCCCGGATGAGGTCTCCCGGATGAGGAGGGAGGCCAAGACCCGCTGCACAAGGCCTGACGCGTCCAGGGAAGCCTGGACTTCGGCCGTTCTGTGAGAGAACGCAGCGGGTTTCCACAGTGGGGTGCAGTGCTAGCTGCCCACTTCCTCCTTCCTCGGTGGCAGGCTCCACTGCAGCGGGCACATGGCCATCCAGAATACAGGCGGTTCCCTGGGAGGTGGCCTGGGGGACCCCGACAAGGCCGGACAGGCTTGGACTTCTGAGGTGAAGGGGCTCTCAAGGCCTGGGCCGGGCCCCGGGCCCCAGGGAGGGCATCGGGCCGAGCAGGCACAGACCTTGGTGTGGAAGGGTAAGGACCATCGTGTGCCAGAGTGGCAGTCGGCGCCATGATGGGC
The DNA here is from genome assembly GCF_004126475.2 of Phyllostomus discolor. Taxonomy (NCBI): domain Eukaryota; kingdom Metazoa; phylum Chordata; class Mammalia; order Chiroptera; family Phyllostomidae; genus Phyllostomus; species Phyllostomus discolor. The sequence continues at coordinate 453,265 of NC_040903.2, forward strand.
AGAGGAGTTGTGGACAGAAGTGGACGCTGCCAGGGCCACAGAGCAGAGGGGAGAGAGCTGGGCTGGTGGGACCTCAGGAAGACCCCCCTGGACTCCTTTTGCTGTGTGGACTGGCGGGTGGCCACAAGAGCCAGTGAGGAGGGACTCCTGCGGCAGGTGAGGCAGAGCTGTGGTGGTGAGTTGAGTGCAAGCAGATGTGTGGGCAGACACCGCTGTGCCCCAGAAGTGGAGAGGCAGGCGCATCCAGGGAGACGGGGGAGGGGTGGTCCCAGCCACAGAGACACGCGCCGCAGAGGGGGCGGCACCAGAGGTGAGCCCTGGGGCCAGCCTGGGCAGGCCCACATGGACCCCTTGCGGAGAGGATGGTGTGGAGGAGGCCCAGCTGCAGGCAGGCCCTGGACACGCAGGCTCGTCCGCATGCAGGTGGCACGTGGCTCTACTCCTGGGCGTCCAGCGATGGGTGGCAGTGAGGTCTCTGGGCTCAGCCACGTCCAGGGTGTTCGTTCATTTCCTGGAGGTCCGTTCTTAGAAATGCACCTAGTGGCGGCCAACAGCTGCCGGCCACACCCAGGGACTCGCCCGGCTCCGACCGTACAGCGCCGGGCACACCGAGGCTGAGACGGCGAGCGCGATGGGTGCAGACCGGTGCCTGTGACTTCATCTTGAACCTGCATTTCTGAGTGTGACTTGCCCACATGTGGTTCTTGGTAAGTTACTTTTTCCAGGTCCCCCTCCATTTTCCATGAGCATGTTTTCAATAGCCTGGTGCCAAGCAAAGCACTTGGAATACAGATTTGGACGAGACTCAAAGCCACTCCCCTACGTCCACAACCCCCACTGGGGAGGCCACACGCAGACGCCGGAGGAAAGCCCACCCCGGTGGCAGCTCTGTCTGAAGACCCACACATGGGCCAGGGCCACCGAGGCCGCTGCATCTGGTGCCCAGGTCTACGCTCCCTGCAGGTTCCCGTTTCCTTTCCTGGTTGCAAAGCAGCTGCAACCCCCCCGGGGAAGTCTGCAGGAAGCGCTAGGACTACACTGTCTCCTCAGGTTGGGGACCAGCGGCCTCTCTGAGACACCCTGGCAGATGTCCATTCCCCTTCCTCTTGCACCTGTGTGACCAGGCCAGTGACTCAGCTCTGTGTCCTCAACTCCAGGGTGGGAGTGGCACGGGTCCTGCTTGTAGAATGTTCCAAGCACGGCCCCTGGCACTCATGGGCACCGTGGCAAAGGGAAGCCAGGGTGTGGTGGGCACCAGCCAGGTCTGCCTGCTCCTCCTCACAGGGACAGGCGTCTCCTCCTCGCCAAGTCACGCGGTGCTGGCTCTGAGCTCCCGGGCTTCTTGCTGTCTCTCTGATCTTCCCAGGTCCACAAATAGGGCAACCCCACTGCTGCTCAGAGGCACCCACACCTTCCAGGTGGTTCCAGGTAGTTCCTGTGACAAGCACCACATACAGGCCCAGAGTGGACGCCTCAGGCTTCCAGAGCTGCCAAAGTGCCATCAGAACACAGTGCGCGTCCACCGAGGAAGCGCCCAGTGGCCGTGGGCCGCAGCCCCGGGTGTGCCCACAGCACAGGGTGCCCTGACCTCCGGGCACGGGGACTGTCACTGCCCAGACGCCCCCCGCTAGTTTCTGCTGGTCTGTCTTTGCTGTGGACTGGAGCACTGATTGGCTGGTTCGGTGCCGGCCCTCTGGCGGCTGCAGGCCCTGCAGGCACCGCTCCGCCGCCTGCCTGTGCCCCGGCACTCCTTCCCACGGCTGTCTGGCTGTGTGTTCCCACGTGGCGTCCTCCTCCTCCACCCACTGTAACTAGCACACCCCCAGGGACACCGCACATCTCAGGCAGGACCCCATGCTCACCAGGCCTTTGCCCAGACTGAAAGCCCCTTCCTGTGCCCCAGGACCCCCTAAGAGGGGGCTGTTTCGGGGTTCCTGTCCCATCTGCTTGTTTAACACCGACCCTGCCTGCCCAGCAGCCACTCCACCCTCTGCCACCCCACCCTTCACTCACTGCAAAGCCTGTTTGTGCTTTTTTCCCCGGATTTTTATCTCATTTCCTATACAGCCTTAGCACCTTCCTCCAGGGACAGGGTGCTTCACTTCTGAAAGGCCCCTTGGGGTCCAGCTGGGCCTGCCCAGGCTGGCTGGCTTTCCGTGGGCAAAGGGACAGCACCCCCACCGGCCCCCGGAGGGCACCTCAGTCCGTGCCTGGTTCCCAGTCTTCCTTTCCCGGGGCTGCCTCTCATCTCACAGGGGCCGTGTCTGAGGAACTTCCTCAAAGTGCCAGGAAGCCTGTCTCTGCTGCAGTGCGCAGGCTGGGCCGACGCGCAGTCCTGGGCTGGGGGTCATCTCCCCCAGGAGCTTTCAAGCACCCGCTGTGGGCTGGGCTGGTTCTTGCATCTGTGCTGGTAAAATCTGGAACTTCAGTGGTGGGGTGCCCTGTGGGCCCCTCAGTGTGTGTTCTGTGTTGGTGGCGGGGAAACTGGAGTCCCACTTAGTTTCGGAAATGTGGTTCGCCACACAGTGGCAGTGACGCCAGGCTTTCCTTCCGCAGCAGGTAATGTCGACATCCCCTGGTCAAGGGCACGTGGGGAACAGCTCCTAGGGCCCACGGGCGGGGCGGCTCCTCTCTCCTCATTTCCATCTTCTGAGCTTGTCTTGACCGTGTCTTCCGACTTTCCCACAAGAATTACGTTTTTGCCCGCTTTAAACTTCCAGGCTCCTAAGGGGGCAGCGGTGCTTCATGTCTCACCGACCAGTGCTTGCTTCCTGCAGTCAGGGGCCACTGCGGGTGGGAGGACAGGGCCCTGCGGCCCTGACACTAGGCCCGGGGCTGCTTCTGGTGAGGCAGGGGGCCCGCTGGAGCTGCTGCCTGTCCGTCCGTCCGTGTGTCCATCCTAAGGGCCCTGCCCCTGCCCCCGCTCAGGGTGGCCGTTCCTTTAACGAGGTGGGCTTTGCGTCAGCTCGCTCTGGTTTGGATAAGTTACAATTTTAGAAGAGACCATCTGTTTTGTCTTAGTATTCAAATTTATTGGCAAAACTTGTTTTAACACTGCTTACGATTTTTAAAAATTTCTATCTGCACATCTCTTTCACTTCTCATACTGTTATTTTAGGAATATCTTGTCAGTTTGAAATAGTTTTAAGATTCACAAGAAGTCACCAAAACTGTAGAGGTTCCTGAGTCCTCCAGGTGGCTCCCCCAGGGACAGCCTCGCCCACTCCCCCAGCTCCCCTGCCGGCACACACACCCAGCTCTCTGTGGCTGCGTCACCTGCTGCTTCTGTGGCCACCACCAGACAGGCCGGGGCTGCCAGCGCCAGTCACCCAATGTCTGCTCCTCCGTCGAGTGCGCTCCCCACCCACGCCCCTGGCAACGCCACGCCCATCACTACCATCTTGTCCCTGGAGAGTGACCAGTGTCACACCCACACAGCCCTTGGAGACCAGCCTTGCACCCAGCACTGGGCCCAGCGCCGTCTGGCAGGTTGGCGGATGGGTCGGCAGCTCACTCCCTTGACTGCATCGGTGGCGCCGGGGGTGGCCGTCTGTTTCTCTGGGTCCAGGCGCAGGGAGTAAAGCCACCGTGCCCTCCCCGTGCGGCTGTCCTGAGGACGGGAGCTGCCCTTCTCTGGGACAAACACCCAAACATGACCACGTGGGCGTGCAACAGGTGTGTGCCCGGCACTGAAGGAAACTGCACGTGCTCTCCCGAGGCCACAGTCTCACCTCTGGGAGTGGTCAGCTGGCTGCGCAGCAGCTGCTGCTGTGTCCGGCCCGCCCTGTCGGTCTGAGGTGCCATCAGCAGCATGTGCACTCCACCTGGCGGCCTCTTGCCTCTGCCCTCGCTTGCTGAGCCCCGTCCCCTCCCTGCCTGCCAGAGTCTCACTCCCTGCCTGCCTCTCCACCGCCCGATCTCCTAAAACGTGACCCACATCTGCTGTGTTGCCTTCAAGCTTGGTTCTCCCTTTGTCTGTGGCTGTCCCTGTGGTCCTGGGGGTTTTCGCTCGGCCCTCATGCCTCCACTGCCCGCTCACCCTTGACTGTGGGGCAGACCCGGCACTAGAAGTGACTATGGAAGTAATCTGAGACCGAGGCCAACGGTACCTGCTCCTAAGTGGCTGGTGCCATTTGCTGGAGCAGGTGGTGTGGGGTCACCTACGACCCAAGTTCAAGGCTCAGTGCAGACCATGTGGGGGCATGCTGGGTTCCACCTTGTCCTTTCTCCAAGGTAAGGTTGCCAAAGCTGCCCTGGCCCCTTGGCTGCCTCTCCCAGAAGGGCAGCCGTCAGGCCCACACTGCAGGCCTGCCTGTCCCTGCAGACTCTGGCCTCATCAGACCCCGCTGGCCCTCGACTGCTGTTGGGGTTTAAACGGTGTCCAGCGTCCCCCCGTCTCAGCAGAAAGGTTGCTGTGGAGTACTTAGTCAGCCATGACTACAGACAGAAAACCAGATTAAGTAACACCCTTCACATCTTGGGGACCCCGTGACCTCCTGGACAGACACCAGAAGTGAGGGCTGCCCCCCTGGTGGGGACCAGGAGGACATGCATCCATGTCCCCAGGCCCCACTTCCTGGGGACAAACTGGTTAGGAAGGAGACGACTCGAGAAGCCACAGAACAGACCCCACCTGCTCGTCCGGACGGTGCCCGGGACGACGACAGCCCTGCCGAACTCCTCCAGGTCCTGCCGGTTGGCACGACCTGAGCCCACCTGCCACCCGGCACTGCCCACACCCCTCCACACGTTCACCTTCTCGTGGATCTCCTGCGTGGACTGCGCGTCACAGAAGGCCACGGTGGCCACGTCCTTCAGGATGGGCATCTCCACGGTGCAGTCCCGGCCGTCCAGCAGCGCCACCAGGGGCCGGGGGTGCAGGGGCCCGTTCATGATCGGAGGTCGGACGCCTGCAACGACAGGTGCAGCTGCTCAGCCTCCCGCCCGGTGGCCCCAGGACGCGGCTGCTCCCCCCCCCCCCCCCCCCCCCCCCCCCCCCCGCTCAACATCTCGGCCCCTGAGAACGAGCATCCTCACGGACCCGTCACCGGGATCATGAACAACCAGTTGGGAAAATTAGAAACAAGCTGGTATTGGAGACAGCTCGCGGACTCCTGAATGGACAGACCCGTGGTGACGGTCACCGCCCCCACAGGCGCAGGGCACAGAGACAGCCTCTGGGGTGGGGTCAGGGTCCCTGTGGCCCTACACATCATCGAGGTTTGGCCAGAACACGGGGCCTGATGTCACGGAATGGGCCTCAGGCTCCAGCCTGGCTGCCCCCAAACCGGACAGGGATGTCTCCCAGGGCACCCCCTCCCTGCTGGGCCTGGAAGGGCAGGACACAGTGCCAAAGCGGAAAGGGCAGACACCCAGGGTGCAGCTGGAACCCTGTCTCCCCGCGTGAGGGGCCGAGGGTGGGAGGCAGCGGCGCCTCGCTCCAGGCGGAGGCGGGCCTGAGGGCCACGTGCAGGACGCCTGTGCGTGCTGGCCCTTGCTGGCCCTACCCTCGCCCCACGGCCTCGCAGACCCTCGCCAGGAGACCAGCTGTGCAGGGCAGCTGCCAGGTGCAGGATGGAAGCCAGAAGCGGGGTGACCATGCCAGGCCCCCAGTGCCCATCTCAGCCACTCCTCCCACCCACCGCCTTCCTGAACAGCGAAGATGCAGAGATGCCGAGACCTGCAGGCCAGCGGCCCCCCGCCCTGTCCCCGGGCCCACCCCCCAGACAGCAGGGCGGGGCAAGCAGGGCGGTGCCAGTCTCCAGCTCTGCTGGCAGAGCAGCCCCTTTTCTCTAACGTATTTTTTTCTCTTACAGTTTAGCCCCTCTACCCCTCCCCCCAACACACATTGTGGTCCACGTCCATGAGTCCTTTTGCTTTTTGGCTCAGTCCCTCCACTCCTTCGCCCTGCTCTCCGTCTGTGAGTCTGTCTGTTTCCCCGTTAGACCCCACGTGTGAGTGACGTCACATAGTACTTCTCTTTCTCTGACCGGCTTCTTTCACTCAGCAGAACGCTCTGCGGGTCCACCGCGCTGTCGCCGTCACTTCTCACGGTAAGGTGTTCCTCATGGTAGCGTGTGAGGGGCTCATCGCACTGCTATTTTTAAGTGACTTGACAGGCACCTACTTCCAGCATTTCTCGGCTTTAATCTCTAACACACACCGATCGGCACAACCCACGTGGGCCGAGGGCAGGGTCCTCGGCCCGAAGCAGGTGGCAGAGCAGGGTCTGAAGCTGCTGCCCTGGGGGACCCTCTGCTGAAGCCCAGAACAGCGTGGCTGGGGAGAACCGGACGGAACTGCTACCGAGGGGCGGCCGAGCGCGGCACCGGGGCCCGGGGCGCACGGCCCTGGCCAGGGGGGGGCGCAACCACGCACTTCGTGGGGGAACACCCAGCACTGAGGTCGCAGCACGACCAGGACAACTGCCACGACGGCCACCTGCTGACGGGCCGGAGGACCGGCGAGGACTGCGAGTCTCCGTCTGCGCCTCCAAGGACCCCCTCCGGGCCGCACGTGGGGCCTCAGGGCCCGCCTCCATCCGCCTCTCGACAGAAACCAAGCGCAGCAGCAAACTCAGGCAACCGGGCACCTGTCCCAAATCGCAGAGCGCGCTCCCTGCTCCCTCCGATGGCAACACCGTCCAGACCGGACACGCTGAAGGGCCAGGGAGCGCCGGTCCCTCCGCCGGCACCCAGTCCCCAAGGCCACGGGCCGCCGTCCCAGGTGCAGCGCCCCCTGGTGGGGCGGAGGAACGGGTTCACACTGCGCGCACTCGGCGCCCCTACCAACCTGACATTGCCTAATATGGGCTTGGCTTCCACGACCATGAATTCCACTTTCCAACGCGCTTTATCTTCTGAATCCCCAGGCAGAACCGCGTCCTGTCACTGGATCCTCATCCCACGTCTTTTATTGTCTCGGACCAAAGCTCTTAGACTCCTGATCCACGGCGACCACTGACGCCTGCGCCGGGGTCAAAGTCTGACTAAAAATCAAACACAAGAGACACGTTAAAACCCCATCGAGGGCCCACTGGCACTCTCACTCCAGACGGCAGGGCTGCTCAGGCACACTCAGCCCCACGCCTGCGGCTGCCGAGCCGGCACCTACCTGGCACCAGGGGCCCTGCCACCGGGACGCAGCCGGGATGAAGACTCAGTAAGAGTCCTGCTCTGAAGGTCCAGCCCCCACGCCCCCTCCACGTACTTGGGAACCACCTCAGCGCTCTGCCCCCCGCCCCCAAGACGCCACCCGTGTCCGTAAGGCAGCAGTGCACTGGGCACTGGGAGCAGGTCTGCAGCCTGCAGCCTAGAAGTTTCTGTCTCAGGTTCCTACAGCTCCCTGGGCCTCTGCGACTCCCAGCGAGGCCACCGTGGAGGGGCCGCGGGTGCAGACATGACAGGGACAGCAGTTCCCTGCACCCCACACACGAGCCCGTGCACCACCGTCCCACTCTGGCATCACCCCACGGACCAGCACTTGACAGAGGCACGGGTCTCCCCAGAGTGCCACACCGCTCTTCCCAGAGGCAGGACAAGGGCATGGAGGACTCACACGTGGGGCGAACGTGCGCATGGCCACACACCTGTCAGGGACCAGATGGAGGAAGTTTCTGGAGCTGGGGGCGAGCCCAGGGGCTGACCTGTGGGTGGCTGGAGGCCACAGGTGTGCACCGGGGGACATCAGGCAGCCCTGGGATGGCCAGCTCAGGACAGGCATCCCTGCCCACTGCTGGCCACAGACAGACGGGCGGCCCTGCAGACGTGCACAGCAGCCCCCTCACGAGCCTGGGGGCTGTCAGACCGCCAGCGCACTGCAGCCACAGCAGGGGCCGCCACACGCCTGTCCCAGGAGGCCGAGGTGTGCTTCGGGGGCCGTCCCCTTTCCAAGGCTGCCTCTAAGGCTGGACACGTCTCCCTTCCAGTCCCTCCGTGGGGTCAAGCACCCACACTGACCCCTCATGGCCGGCTCCCATGGGACACTGTGCATGGTTCTGCACCAATGACTGTGGGGCTGATGGTCCTTTCTCTCCACAGTGGGCTCTGCACCAGGCCCTTGGCGGGAGGAAGGGGTCCGTGAGACCATAACCCACGGGGGAGCCTGGGGTTCATGCAAGGCTCAGCTCCTCCTCAGTCCCACGTGGTCACGTGCACTGAGGTCCCTGACAGGCCAGAACCCCACCTGGACCCTGCTCCCAGCCGCAGCCAGCTGCTCCCCAGCGCCCCCAGGCTGAACCTCCGTCCGCTGCAGGCAGCACAGCCTCTCCCTCCCTGCCCCTCTTCAGCCACAGCCACTGGAACCTCACGGTTGGGCAGGAAGTGGGTCCAGGACAGGGCCCCACCCAGGCCACAGGAGCCAGTCCCCCACCACACCCGCTCTGCAGGGTGTGTGCAGAGGCTGGCTGCAGGGCCGCCCCTCCAGCGTGAAGGACGCGATGCAGGGGGCCGCCCCCTGAGCTCTCTTCACATGAACTCACAGCCACTCTGGCTCTCAGTGCAATGACGTGCCCGTCTGGAGAACACGGCGCGGGACACTGGACGTCTCCACGCTGCGGGAAGCACTCGGCAGGCCAGAGCACCCCACTGTCACCCTCGGACCAAGATGCCGACTCCTGGGGGCTGCTCCAGACAGGGCAGCAGCCCAAAGACCCTCCAGGGCCGGCCGTCCTTGGGCCCCTGACCACTGGCAGCAGGTGCCGGTGGGCGAGGCCCGGACGGTGAGGGGCCGGCCGCCCCCAGTCTCAGCTGGCTCAGCACGGCTTTCTCAGGCCCCCAGGCCTGCGTATCCCAGCAATGAGGGATGGACATGGACCCCCGAAACAGCAGCCCAAGTCCGGCAAGCACCCTCACCTCTTCACACTCCCACACTTTCCCGACTGTTGCAGGCTGACTCCAGGCACGAGGTGCCCCTCCTGGAAGCTGAGCTGCCCAGGCACCATGGCTGTCACAGTGAGCCCCATCCTGCACACCAGCTACAGGCCTGATGGCGAGCACAGGGCCCTGCCCTCCAAGGGGCGCGGGGTGCAGCCCCACACGTGACATGCTGGCACCGCGCACGGGTCCGGAGTGTCCTTGCAGCCCCAGGAGGTGAGTCCACCCCGCAGGTGCTCAGGGCACTGTGTCATGTGCCTCCCGCTGCCCACAGCTCACCTTCCTGTAAAAGGTCCCAAAAGGAAGAGCCAGAGCGGCCCCCGCCCGTGTCAGGTGCCACATGACTGTCTGCCCGGCTGTCCTGCCTGCCAGCCACGGCTCTGCATCTTGCAGCCACTCTCAGCAGGGACCAGAGCTGGCAGCTGGCACACTCTGGGGTCAGGAGTTGCTAAGCCCCCCGACCAGTTGCAGCAGGCCCGTCGCCCCTTGCAGCTCTGACGAGCAGCTCACGTTCCGCCCACCCGGAACTCGGCCCCGGGAGTCCCACCCTCTCCAGCTTCAGTGACGTGCCTGTCTGCGCAAGCCCCACGCTCAGATCCTGGAAGCGTGAGCTTCAGGTTCACAGAAGGAACACTGGGGTGGTGACCAGCCCCTGTGCGTGACATGTCATAACCGTGCAGGCAGACCCCTGGTGGGGACCACAGGACTCAAGTCTAACTGAAGAACACCTTGCAGTTAACAGCCAGCCGAGTGGAGTCACAGCCCCTGCCACAGATGGCACCCGGCAAGTCACTGTGGACACTGAGCCCATCTGCAACAGGCCACAGCTGGGGGTCCACAAAGGGCCCCCTTCAGGCTGCAGTGCTGCCCACGTCCCCCCCACCAGCCAGACCTGCTGACACTTCTCTGGAACCACCCCAGCTTCCGGCCCCACCGCGGCACCATCTGCAGCCAGGCTCCAGGGCTGAGGGGTGACGTGAGGAACCGCCTCGCCAGAGATGGCACAGGCAGGAACTATGGCACTGAGAGCCTCCCCTGGTCGTCCGTGGGACCGCAGGCCTTCCCGAGTTCCGTAGAAGGATGAGTGCTTCCTCTTGGGAGTCCAAGGGGCGCCCTGGGCTGCCACTCTAGGACCCCAGGGTCCCAGACCAGCACACAGCCCACGGGCAGGTCCGAGGCTGACCTGGAGGAGACAAGCCCCAACCTGTGGTGTGAGGCCCTGTGCTGGGTGGGGGGCAGAGGGAAGGGTGGTGTGTCACTCCCACCTGTGTGGACGGCAGTGCCAGGGCCACCCAGGACTTTGAGTCCCGCACCCCAAAGAGTGAGGGCCAGGGCACGGCCCGGGTCCTCCCTCACGCCACTGGCAGAGGGAAATTTTGGGTCTTCTAGGAGAGCTGTCACAGGATAAGAGCCTCACAAGGCCACACCTTTGATGGTGGGTGGCACCAGGGCCTACCTGAACGGGGTCTTGGCTATAGCACAGGCTGCTGTGGGGAGGCATCACGGCACCTCCAGACCACAAGCTGAGCCTGTGCTGCTCACACAGGAAACTCCAAGGGCAGGTGACAAACCATCAGCAGAAAAGCCCCATCACTGGCCCAATGCTCTGCTCGCAGCCAGCTGGCCACCAAGCATCACCCGCCCTTGGGCTGGTGGGAAGCTGAGGCTGGACCTACTCTGAATCCCGAGCGCCTTCCCCTACAGAGAAGTGCTTGTCTGTGCCTGGGGTTGCTGGGGGGAACATGTGAGGGCACCTACTACGTGGCAGGATCCTGGGGTGCCACCACACAGGGTGGACAGGCTGCCGTGCCCCACATGGGCCCAGATGCCCAGCTCTCTGCTGAGTGTGTTTCTATACAGATGAAGCCACTACTTTCAAAAGAAGGCAGGTCCCAGAGAGGGGAGAAAAGGTACGCTGTCCAGGCCCCCAGCCCCCACGTGCACACAGCCTGACCCTCCAGGGAGAGGTAGGAGCTGGGTAAGGAGGGGCTCAGTGCGCTCGTGAGAAAGCCACAGAAAGCCATCTGTCCACCTCTCCAAGGTTGTGGCTCCCTTCCCCCACCAGGAAGGCAAGTCTGCCCTATCCCTAACCAATCGAAGAGGTCACCAGAGGTCACTGCTGTGAAAGGGTCTGGCTGCCGGCCAGGTTCCGGTTGCTCCAGGAACTGCCAGCTTAAAGGCTGGTTCATAGGCACCTCCGAGGAGGCACCCTGGTTTCTTGGCCGGCAGGCAGAGACGGGCCCGGCGCCAGGCCAGAGAAAGATCCAGCCTCCAACCCCGGGCTCAGGTGTGGTGGCAGCCCCGCCCTCCCGCAGGCCGGAGCCTGGGGCGGATCTGCAGGCTCCAAGGGCACCGGGGCGGGGCGGGGAATAGGAAGCCGCAGACCCTCCCGGCAGCCAGGAGACCCACCGGCCCCTCCCTGACCCACCCTCAGCGGCCCCTCCCACGAGGAGGCCCCAGCCCGGGAGGCTGGAAGTTGACAAGGACTGCGAACTGGACAAGATGGCCACCGGCAGTCAGGCAAGACACGAAAGCAGGCCATCGTCAGCCCGACTGCCTCTGAAGGGCCGTCCCCACAGCCCCAGGCTCAGGGACCCTCAGTGTGGCTTAGAGTGCCCGCGAGGGCCCTTGTTTCTGACGCCCTCCAAACGGGGGGAAAGGGTGCCTTGTGACAAATGCCGTTGGGGCCAAAGCTCGTGAATTATTAAGGTGGAAAGAGACTGGCTCAGGAAGGGGCCGCGGTGTGCAGTTCGCCAAGTTCCGGCAGCGCAGACGGCCTGCCTGCGGGGCTTGGAGGCCCCCTGACGCCCCCACCTGTGCACCCGCGCGGGGGCTGCAGGGCTGTGCCAGCTGAAGGCTACAGAGGGAGGGCCGCCTACCCCACCAGCTGGACGCTGCAGTCTCATACATTTTTAGAAATGGACGAAACATCCCAACGCCGGCACAGAGCCGGCTGCAACACTAAGCGCCGCCGAAACTCCCCAAATAAACGACGGGGCTGGAGGGCAGGGTGCTGCCTGCCCGGCCCCGTGCGCCTGTTCCTAGAGACCCCCAGTGCGAGGGCTGCAACCCGCCACACAGCCCAGCGTCCGGAGCAGGACAGGCCCGCGGGGCCGGAACGCAGTCGCGTTCTCGGGACGCACGAGGCCGTCCCCTTCCTCCCGAAGCCATCTGCGGTGGCCCTCGTCCTGTGCCGCTCGGGTGTGCGCCAGTTCCTAGGCTGCTCGAGCCCTGGGGGGGTATTTACAACAGGAAGTGACACGCGAGGCAGAGGCTCCCCCTCGGGGAGACGAGGCCCGCGGCTCCAGCACAGACCTGGCTGGAAGCTAAGGGCTGAGGCCCTGTGGCCAGGCACCAGCGTCGGGGGGGGGGGGGGCGGACACCGGCGGTCTGGGGGGCCGAGGTCGGGGGGAGGGCTGGGCACCGGGATCCGCGGCCTGGGCACCGTGGGCCTGGGGAAGCCTGGATCAGGGAATCGGACAGGCCTGGGACTGGGAGTCACGGGATCGGAATGCAAGAGGCGGATGGGCAGGGGTCTGAAAGGTCGGGGCCCGACGCCCCTTTGTGTCACCTGCGCGGGCGGCGGGCGTGAGGGCGGCACCGGCGCAAGCGCACTAGCACGCAGCAGGCCGCGCACGCGCTCGGCGCTCCCTGTCCCAGCCCCGCCCCAGGCGCGGCGGCGCGCGGACACCGGCGCGCACGCGCACTCGCACACAAAGCATCGGCCCCGCCCGCCGCCCCGCCCCCGCGGCCGGAAATGCGCGCGCGCGGCCTTACCCAGTGGCAGGCCCTTGTTGAGCAAGTGCGAGCTGCCCATTGAAAGGCGCGGGCGGCCGCGGGCTCCGACGAGTCCGGCGATCTCCGCCGCGAGCCCGGCGCCTGGAGCGGCCTGGGCGCCGTCCTCTGCTCCGCCGGCTTGCCTGCGCCCGGGCGCCGCCGTGCCGAGCCGCGCCGCGCCAGCAGCCGCTCCACCGGGCGGGCGGGGACAGGCGCGCGCGCGCGCGCGGGCAGGCGGGGCTTCCGGCCCGGCGGCCTCCTGTTTCCCGGCGCGGACGCCGCGCAGCACCATGCGGGCGGCTAAAGACGGCGCCCGCCCGCCCGCACGGTCCGGGCCATGCTACCCGCTCCGGTCCCGGTCCCGCACCGGCATATGCCAGGCCTGTGCCTCCATGCCTCCCTCCTCCGGTTGCATCAAACACGCAACCCCCGTAGTACGCCTGCCCGCACATGCAACCACTGGGCCCCACCTGCCCTGCATCCGCACAGGCACCTGCACACCTTCCTCCCCCGCACACGCACGTGCTGGGCTGCGCTTTCCCAAGCAGGGCAGCCTGGACAGGAGGAGCCTGATGAGCTTCCCTAGCCTGCTGCTAGCACAGCGCTAGAAACTAGCTCCAAGTCAGAGGAAGCAGAGCAGGGGCTTCCTGGACTTGGGGCTGGGAGGGTCCCTGGGAGGTGGCCAGGTGTGGCTGAACCGGAGTCCACGCCCCAGTCTGTCTGGCCACCACCCCCGGCCCGAGAGGGTGGCCGGTGCTTACATAGTTTAAGAAGTACAGAAGGGATCCTGGCGGTGTAGCACAGTTGGCCAGTCCCCATCCTGGTCAGGGTACATGCAAGGGTCCACCAATAGATACACACGTGAATGGAACAACAAATCCATGTCTGTTTCTTTCGCTCTCGCCCCGCCCCCCTCTAAAAAATGTCTAGAAGGGACCTCAGCCCTTGAGGGAGCTAGTCTGGACCCAAGGCGAGGTTATCTGGTGATCAGAAGAACCGCAGGCCAGCCCTGGGAGAGCCTTACGTCCAGGCGGGCAAACACTGAACTATCGGGGCAGTTCTATAGAACAGGCGGACCGTCCTGGAATCATTCCTATTGTCTGTCCGTTTTTCTATCCGCTTTTAGAATTAAGAAGTCAGAAAATGCGGAAGGATTCATGAATGATGACCAGGAACTGGGTATCTGTTTGCCAAATGCTGGGGGTTTTTTTTTTCCCTTAGATTTTATTTATTTTTAGACAGAGGGGAAGGGAGGGAGAAAGAGAGATAAACACCAGTGTGTGGTTGTCTCTCGCACGCCCCCTACTGGGGATCTGGCCAGTAACCCAGGCATGTGCCCTGACTGGGGATCTAACCGGCGACATTTCATTTCATAGGCCAGGGCTCAATCCACTGAGCCACACCAGCCAGGGCCAAACAAGTGCTTTTAAAGCCTCACTTGGTGCCTCCCAAACTCAATTACTTAGGACATACAGGGGAGTGGGGTGAGAAAACAGGATATGCGTGAATATGTGGCAAACATCTTGGAGAACTTTCTTAAACATCGTAGAGGCAAAAGGAGCCAGAAGGAGACGATTAAAACCCCAGACCAGGGGGCATGTCTCACCCACCTGCATTTTCTCAGGCAGTGGGTTGCTCGCTGACATTGTCCTAGGCCAGAACTGCTGGAGAGACCTGGACCGGCTCCCCCTCTCTTCCTGTTCTGCCTCAGCACCTCCCATGCTGAGATCCAGGCTGCCCTCAGTACCTGCTTTTGCCACCTCACAGATGCCCCCAGCAGGGTCAGCCACATCATCTTATCCCTGTGACTGGCCCGAGCACGTAAGTCAGATTCCGTCACCTCCTACTCAAAACCCTCCAGGGTTTCCATCCCAGTCAGAGAGCCCTGGGCTGGGTACCCCGGACCCCCAGCCTGCCGGTGACTCTTCAGCCACGTGGCTCTTCTTCCCACCTGTCACACACCTCTGCACACGGGCTTTGGCTGCCTCCCCCTGCTCTCCCACGGTCACCTCCTCCTCCCTACCCTATGCCCAGAACAGGCATTTCTGCTGTGTCTGGGCTTTCTTCCTGCCACAGTGCAGTGCAGGGTCTCTGCTGCCCCTGCCCCACGTCTCTGAGGTGGAAACTGTTCTATGGAGATGTTCCTGTCCCTGCGTGCCCCTCCGTCCTCAGGACAGGCAGGTGAGAGGGCCAGGAGGGGTTCGTCCCCGTCCTGCTGTCCCCCCACAGCCCACAGGTGAACCTGACCCCTAGGACCATGCCTGGCCCGCTGAGCGGTCACCTCCTCCTGGTAAGCAGGAGGACTCATCGTCTGGGAGGAGCCCCCACCTTTTGGTCTTCAGCTGGACCCGAGTTTGTGCCCCAAGAACGTGCTGGCCCCTGAGCCCTGCCTCTCTGTGGGAGCACACCAAACTCTGCCGACCACAGAGGCCTACCTTGGACCCAAGGCCACGGACTGTGAGCGTCTCCCCTCTCGGGAGGAGACCAGGCCCTCCCTGCCAGGTCCCCAGAGGCGGAGGCGGCACCCCTGCAGCCCCACTTCCTTAAGGAACACTAGGATTTTTCAACTGCCACAAGTTAAACATTTTCCTGTTCCCTCTGTGGATAACTAACGAGCTTTTGACCTGTAGTTGCTCTGAGTGCTCTGTGGCTCAGGTACCTGCACAGTTTACAAGCCAGGGCTCAGAGGGGGCACCAGACAGCACTCTGCCCCGGCGGTAGCTGTCCAGCGCTTGTCTGGGTTCGCTCAGGGGCTCCTGAGGGGGCCCCCGGCCACCCCAGAACCACCCCCGCCACTGGTGGGCATGGAGGGGCAGCTCAGGATGCAGCTTCTGGTTCCACGAAAGCAGCACTGGCGACTCTCAGATGCCAGGCCTGCTCGTACACTTGCCACTGTCACCACCACAAGGCCCACGGCGTCCTGAGGGTGCGCCGGACACCCTGCGGGCCTGTGGGGCACACAGACAGGAGACCCTGGAGGCCTGGAAGGGGCCCAGGAACTGACATCTGAACAGTGGGGCCCAGAGGGGTGTGGAGGAGGGGACAGGCATGGAGTCCTGAGGGGGAAGGGGCAGCTTGTGGAGGTCCGGGGAAAGAACATTCCAGAAAAGGAAGCAGGAAACTCAGAGGCCTGTGTGAGTGCAGGGGGCAGAGGGTTGCAGTGGGGGAGGGGGAGGGACAACAAGCTTGCAGGCTGGGGGCCCAGGTTGTGTTCCTGGCTGCCGGGATGGGTGGCATGGGCAGGGACCCTGCGTGGAAACCCAGGGGAAGGCAGGCCGCGGTAGGAGGGGCCAGCACAGAGGCAGGCGGCAGGGTCCGGAGGGCCGGCCACCAGGCTGAAAGGGCTGGGGTGGAGGGGCCTGGCCACTGTGCCTGCTGCAGCTGGCCCGGGGCTGCAGGCTGCCCAGGTGGGAGACGGGGGCAGGGGTGCTTGGCCAGAGAGGCAGTCCGCAGCTCGGGCTGGGGCTTGCGGAGTGGGACAGGGATGGCGCATGGCTGGGTGTCCAGCAGACTTTTAGTCAGACCGTGAACTCAGGCCCTGACTGCCCACTGTGGAGCCCACAAGTAAAGGCTGTGAGCCGCCGCCTTATGGTGCGGACCAGGGCTCCCGGGAGGGCGGGCTGTTGCAGGGGCCAGGACAGACCGAGAGCAAAGGGTGGCCCAGGGCCGTGCACTCCAACACCACGAGGGTGAGGACAGACCACTCACAGGGTGGCACCCTCAGGAGGAGCCGGGCAGCAATGTGTGTCCACAGCAGGATGGCAAGGAAGCCATAGGCCCAGCCTGCTCGGACACACATCTGCTGAGAGTTCATAATGACGGCTCAGGGTTTTCAGATTCCACAGTCCAGGCCCATCGCCCCCTGGCAGGTGAGCTCACCGCAGACTTGGGCCCAGGGCAGAAGCAGACACGGCACCACGGGGCAGAGCTGGACGCAGCCCCGGCTGACCCACCGGCCAGGGTGGGCTCGCCGCCAGGAAGCGCACAGCACACGAGAGCCAGCACGGCGTGGGGATGGCTGGCAGGCCACCGGCAGTGCCCGTGCTCCCTGGAGAACGTCGGTGAGTCCATCATGGGGGGGACTGTGACCCGCGTGGTTCTCGAGGGGAAGAACTGATGGAGTAAGAGGGGCAGCACGAATACGGACAAGATTCTGGGGGAAGGATGGGCCGGCCAGAGGCAGAACCCAGTGGGACGTGTGGGAAACATGAGTCATTGAATGAACCAGCAGTGGGTCACGTGCAGACCCTGCTGCATGCCAGGTTACAGGTGTGCTGTGTGTGCAGATGCACTCTGTGTGCAGGTATGCTGTGTGTGTGTGGGTGCACTGTGTGTGGGTGTGCAGGTGTACAGGTGCGCTGTGTGTGCAGGTGCATTCTGTGTGTAGGTGTGTGGACGCACTGTGTGTGCAAGTGGGCTGGGTGCACTGTGTGTGCGGGTGGGCTGGGCATGCCAGACTGTGCCATGTCAGGAGTGCTGGGTGTGGGCAGGCCGAGTGTGGCGGGTGTCCTTCTGGGAAGGACACAGTTGGAGCAGTGAGCACAGATGCAGGGGTAGCTGCCAATCAGAAGAAAACTGTTGCAATTTCATTGAGCCTGTGTCACATTGCAGGTGACAGAGACTTTAAGACGAACAGCATGGCTAGGAACAGAGTGGCCACCAGCTAACCACAGGACTACTCCCCAGGAAGGTTTGTAGATACTGCATGTGCAGGCACCAAAAACACAGCTGGGGGTCTAGGAAGCCAACACTGGCAGAACTGCAAGAACAGACGATCAAACCCACAGCCACGGAAGGCAGCCCTCACAGACGGCTCTTACAGCATAAGGCACACTGGAAATGAGTTCCCAAGAAACCAGGGGCACAGTTAGCAAGCATGACGCAGTAGGCGTGTAAAGCCCTGGACCCCGAGCTAAAGAATGCACTATGTCGAGAGCACATGGAGTATTTGCCAGCAGTGGAGACGTTACAAGACTATAAGACCGAATCCCAACAAAGTGACAAAATTCTCTGTGGAGGGGGTGCTCTGACCAAATTCAATGACCGTAAACTAAGAGGTGGTCACCCAGCATCTGGACTTGTGGAGCCGAAGTGCTGTTGGCTGGTGCTTCAAAGGAGGAGTCAGAAGGGGAGTGTAAAACCCTTGGAGCCCAGCCCTGGCTGGTGGGGCTCTGTGGGTTGAGTGCCTGCCTGCGAACTGAAAGTTTGCTGGTTCGATTCCCGTTCAGGGCACAAGCCTGAGCTGTGGGCCAGGTCCCTGGCTGGGGGTGTTCAAGAGGCAACTGATCAATGTTTCTCTGGCATGTGAATGCTCCCTCCCTCTTTTTCTCCCCCCAAAACGCAACCAGGTAGAGCCCAGCACTGAAGAAACCCCCCAAAACGCAACCAGGTAGAGCCCAGCACTGAAGAAACCCTTTGTGTGAACGTTTGGGGCACAGCCAGGCTGGTCCGTCAGCTCCCCTGCATCTGAGGAAGTTAGAAAAGGTAGAGTAAACCCTAAGCGATAGTGGACTGAAAACTAGAAAGAAAAGCCCTGAGCCGGCTCTTCCAAAGGCGTGGTGGGGTGGCCTCCCAGAAGCCCCACTGCTGGGACTCGCACCGTCACCCAGGCAACGGTGACCGCCTCCCTCCGCAGGAAACACCCAAACCGCCCCCCAGGCACTCCAGGCAGCTATGAAAGGAGAAATGGCGACTCGGCCTGTAAGTCATGTTGGCAGGAAATTGGGGCCTGGAGGCCTGAGCTGGGAGGACCCCTGAGCCTGGCAGCTCTGAGGCGCTCCAGTGCAGGGAGGGGCTCATCCAGCCGCAGCACACACCCACCCTGGTCCCCCCGCCAGTGCACCCCGAGAACCCCCAGACCCTGCTGAAAACACAGAGCCGCTGCACTCGTCTCCCACGTTTATTCATGACGTGTGTTTGGCACGGACTCTGAGGGGCGAGGGGCAGCCCACGAGGACACAGAGGGACGGAGATGTGCCTGACCCACCGTCGCGTGCGTCTCCTCCGGGGAAACACACTCTCACGGCTGGAAGGAGGAATCGGCACAAGGAGTGATTAGGTGGTTCTGGCAGTGAACGGGTCAGCGAGGGTGCCTTCAGGTTCACGCACCGGGACGCCTGGCCCCAGTGGCTTCAGTGCAGGTGGTCATCATCTCCCCAAGGGGCTGTGCGGGGCCAGGGGGCTCGGGGCGGATGGACCCATCCTGTCCGCAGGGGCTGCCTGGGCATCAGCGCCCCTGGCGGCCTGGTGACCTCTTTCCTCAGGGTCTCATTTCTGCTCCAACTCCCAACGTCCCATATCCACCCCACCAGGTCAAGGGCAAAGAGCGGTGGCCGGTTCCTGCCACCCACCCTTCTTTAGTGAACTACGAACCGCCCCGGGGCTGGCCCGCCTCCTCGGCAGGCACTCCTCGGGCCCAGGGGGCTGGAGCCCGGCGGGCCGAGCGAGGACTAGAGGGACGAGCCCGCCGCCGGCCCCGCCGGGGCTTGTTCCCGGGAGCGCCTCCGTCCGACCCGCTCAGGAAGGACGAGGCGCACGGGCCAGCCCCAGCGTCAGTCGCCCCGGCGGAAAGACACCGGCGCTGGGGAGCACAACAGGCGGCCCGGGCCCGAGTCCGAGTCCAGAATGGAACTCCTCTGCGGATGGAGAGGTCGTCAGAAACGGCGGCGGGAGTGGCGGCCCGGCAGCGAGCCGGTCTGAGGTCCTCCCGCGCATCTCCGCGGGGAGCGGGTGGCGGGCGCCGTCGGAGCGAAGGCTGTCTGAGCTGGGGCGGCAGCCGCCCGGGGCCGCCCAGGCCCTCCCGAGAACCACGCCTCCGCCTCCCGCAGCATCCCCCCCGCTCCGTCCCAGGCTGCCGCAGCCCGCGCAGGCGGCCCCCCGTCCCTCTCCCGAGATCCAGACGTCGGGCAAGCTGCCGTGCCCCGCGGGGCTCGTGATCTCCACGGATACCCCAGGGGAGGGCCGCCGGCCAGCGCCAGGCCCCTACTCCGCCGGGCACCGAGGCCCCAGACCTCCGCGCGCCGCAGGAGGGAACCCCGTGAGGGGTTCCTCACGGCGGGGTGAGGGCGGGGCCCCGAGAGCGGCCCGGCGATTGGCAGGGCTCGGGCGACGTCACGGGGAGGCGCGGGGACGGGCGGGTATAAAGGCCGGCGCAGCCCGCGGGCGCGAGTCCGGTAGGAGTTGCTCCCCGTACCTCTCTTGCTGGCTCAGAGGACCTACTGGCTCCCGCCCATGCCCTGCGCCCCGCCTCCGTGTTGTCCCCGCTTTCTCGTCCTCTGCGGACCCTGGGTCCGCGCACGCCCTGCGGCCCCGCTGCTTGCCGCGGCGCCCCCACGGGGCGCGGCAATGCCGGTACAACGGACCCTCAGCCAGCCCAGGAGGGCAGGCCTCTGGCATCGCACCGGGCTCTGCACCTGTGGGCAGGGTCCCCGGACCCCAAGCCCGAGGTCTACCCCTGGATCTCCTGCCCCACACAGGGCAGCCGCTGACAACAACCGAGTGCCCTGGACCCCTGCCCCCTGCCTACCGAGAGGAGGCCACGCGGGACACGGCTCACAGCGTCGTGGGCCCTGGCTGACAGGAGCCTGAAAACCAAGTTCTGCCGCTTGGACCTCCCGCTTCACGCCAGGCAGCCGCCCGTCCCTGCTCCTGGCTTCCAGGACCCCACCCACACACTCACCGGGTGTCCAGCCCCAAGGCATCCTCCGTGTTCTCTGAGTCACCACCTGCCCGTGGCCGTCGGGCGAGGTGGCTGGAAGAGGCTGCTGTGTGGTAGAGGAGAGCACTTCATACCAGTCCTCTGTCACCCAAGTACCAAGGTGTCCCCCAGGGAATCAGTCCAGAAGGAGCAGGTAGGGAGGCCAGCCTCCTGGCCACCTGGGTCCCAGCCACGTCCCTGGCTTCCAGGTAGCATCCCACCACCAGGGGAGGGAAGAGCCAGGCCCAGTGGCCCCTCTGGCCCCGCCGAGACTCAGTTTCTCTGGCAAACAGGTGAAACGAGACAGGAAGAACCACTTGAAGCCCAAGGCCGCCAGGCCAGGGGGAGAGCTGCCCTCCAGGTCAGAGGGGTGCTGAGCAGGGCGGGGAGGGGGGGTTGCTGCTTCTGCCAGCCATGGGCCCTGGTGGCCAGTGGTTGGTGGCCGACTGCTAAGGCCTGGCCAGTGCCGAGCTGCTGGTGGGCCCTCGCCTGAGGACCAACCTCAGCCTGACGTCCTGGTGGCATGTCACGGCGGGGGGGCTTTTTTCTTCTGGGGAGTTCTCTTGCTCATAGGGAGCAAAACATGCCCTTCTTTGAAGCAGGACCAGGCCTCTGGAAAGGATCCAGGATGCGAGGGGGCGGGGGGCAGGCAGGAACAGGTGTTGGAGGGTACCCAGGCCGGAGCGCAGGCTGAGGACACAGCTCCCTGTTCAGGTGCCGCACCCCTCCCGGCTGTCCGTGCTCCTTCCCTGCGAGTGCAGCCAGAGCTCGGGACAAACTCCTGGGCCAGCGTGCGAAGCAACGTGTCCCCTTTTGGGGCGGTCAGGCAGCTATGTAGCCACTCTAGCGTCCTCTGCTCAGGTAAGCCACCGCTCCCCACTCTGTCACCACTTTTGCACATCCTTGCAAACACACCATCATGCTGGGGACCTCTCGCATGATGTGTGACTTCCAGCCCAGCTCTCTGCTGGCTTCGGTCAGGTCCCTGAGCCAGCTGCCCGAGGAGCCTCAGCAGCAGGCGGCCCCCACACAGCAGCCCCAGCGGGCAGCGCTGGGAGCCATGTCAGCCCTCGTTGGCCCTCCACTCCCTAGCAGTGCCTCGGGCCCCTGCAGGAGCTCCAGCACCCACCCACCCTGGTCTCCCTGGGTTTCCTGGAGCCTCTGCTGGCTCTGCTGGAGTTGGCAGGCTCCCCACAAACTGCCACTGATTTGCACGTTCACTCCCCAGACTCTCCCCAGGACTAGACACGCGTGCTCGCAAAGATGTCCCATCATGTTTATTTGTGTGTCCAAGCGACAGGCAGTTCCAGGGTTCTCCTTGGTACAGTGAGACACGTGTTGCCATGATGCCCACGAGCCACTCTGCTGCAGGGTGAGCGAAGGCCACCAGTCGGCCAACAACTGTGACAAACGACACTCCTGGCCCACGAGGCAATGGAGGAAATGACACACTAAATTAATAAAATAGAGACTTCAAAGCATACATTTTTATTAAAAAATAATATCGTGGTAACCAAGTCACGCAGAAGTCTCCACAAGAAGATGGCATTGCACGCTGAGCAAACCTGGCCCAAACCGAGCTGGGCTTTCTGCGGCAGCCAGGAAGGACTGACAGTGCAGACGGGCGGCCCGGTGGCTGCACCCACAGCGCTGCCTGCTTCACGGCATCGTGTGTGCAAGGCGGCCTTCACTCACGTGCCTTCCGCTCACACCTAAGCCTGTGACTTGTTACTTCTCGTGTGGAACTGTCACACAAGTTAACCCTCATCTTGACTTCTTGGAGTACAGTATTATGGGCTTAAAAACATTGTTTTATCTACAGAATTGGGAATATTTTTAGTGTAGAATGTCAGTTATTTGTGCACCAAGCATATGATACTTACTCATTTTTAAAACTATGCCAAATGGCAGCCATGGGCCCTGGGACCCACCTGCTCCTCCACCAGGGTGGGAGCTCTGCGAGCACTCCACACCGAGTTCTTGCAGCCCAGCCCAGCCTCTTGGGCTCCAGCCAAATGGCCACTGTCAATGTCCAGGTACATGACTACAGTGGCAGGCGTGTTGTGACATAGTGCGTCAGAACAATACTCTGTACACCCAAAACTCACACAGTACATGTCAGATGTTTTTCAGTTTAAAAAACATCCAGTTCTGTGAACCTGGAGAGAAGACCTGAGGCCTGAATGATCGAATTGCAGAATCCTGTTGGCACAGGTGTGGTCACGTAACTTCAGGATCTATTTTATTGGCCACTTAGAAGGCTAAGCATTTTATTTATAAACGTCTGAAATTTGAAAACAAGGTTAAATAATATAGTTTCCCAAAGCTGCATGTGCTCATTTCAGGTTTAGTTTTTGTGCTTGAAATAAAAGACAGCTTTGCAGAACTCCCGGGCAGGAATGCTACAGTTCCGATGATCTGTGGTTTGATGAGCTGATCAGTCTCAGCTGGTGACATCCCTGTTCTCCTTGGTGAAGGTTTAAAAAACTGGAGCCTAACTGCCTTTTTCTAGTCACACCAACACTGTGTTCCAAATGTCCCCTGACACGGGGCTCCCTCTGCACCCTTCTCACTTTTGCACACTTCCGATATCGGTGGGTACACGCCACGTGGTCTGTTCACCAGAAGGAAGAAGGCTGTAAGCGCTTCTGGTGATCCTGGAGAATCCGCGCCTGTGGCCACCATCAGGTGCGAGCGAGGAAGCTGGTGTGTCCAGGCCGGGCGGCCGCCGGGCATGGGGGCTTTGCAGAGTCCCAGCGGTTCCCACTCTGGGGAGGCAACTTCACTTGTGTCGCCTTAAGGGTTTTGTTCCAACACTAAATTTGTTGTTGTTGTTGTTGTTGTTTCAGAAGTGAGCGTGAAATGTGAAACATAAGACATGGTCTAATGTGAAAATCTAACTAATGAAATCTAATTTGTTTGCTATTTTTAAAACGGGGCCAGCTATATTCGAAAGTATAAGAATGTGAGATCGTTGCCCTGACCGCGGCGCTCGGTTGTTCGGGCGTCCTTCGCAAAGCGAAGGTCCCGGTTGATTCCGGGCATCCCTGTCCGGCACACACCTGGATTCCAGCTTGCTAACCCGCACCGCCCCCACCCCCGCCCGTGGGTGCAGAAGAGAGGCAACGGATAGATGTGTCCTCTTCCTCCCTCCCTTTCCCTCTCTCTGAAAATAAATAAATAAAGTATTTTTATAAAAAAGATTGTAAAATTGTTGAAACCGGACTCCAGCACCGGGGGTTGCCAGAGCCTTGCCCCCGCCTCCCGTTCTGCTTCTGGAGCCGCTTTTCCTGTAAATTGGTTTTAAAGACCCCCCTGACCTCTTCCGATAGGAAGCCCGGGATCCACATGTGGACCTAAGCAGCTTTTAATCTGGAAATGGGGCCCAGCGGCCGCTGGCCTGCAGACGTTTGGCCACGTTGCCAGAGGAGACACTCGGGCTAAGGACCCACTAGTGCCACGAGGAGTTCCTGCCACCGGGGGTCCCTGCCACGAAGGGTTACAGCCTACAAGCGCGGCTCCGCAGTAACCCGGTCGTCCCCATACCCGCGCCCCTCCCAGGTCGCAGGCCCACCGGCCGCAGCTGTCCGATTGCGTCCCCCACCCATCCTACCCCTACGGGCTCAGGGAGGCCAGCGCACTGACCAGGGCAGCGGGACAGCCGGGGGCAATCCCGGGCCACGAGGCCACCCTGCCCCGCCCTGAGTTCAAGGAGGGAACCGCCCATCTGGTCTTGCCACGGATTGGCTGGACCAGAGGGAGACCAGCGGTGATTGGTCGCGTCCAATGCCTCTCGGCACGCACGCCGCGGCCGCGCCTTCTTCCGCCGCCAGGCCAGTGGGCGGACACGATTGGTGCAGACGTGTCGCCCCACCCACCCGCCCGGCCGCCCGGCCCGTGACGCCACTACCCGGCGTGCCGCGCGGCGCTTCTCCTCCGCCCGCTAATGTTTTGGCCGACTCAAGATGGCGGTGCAGGAGTCGGCTGCTCAGCTGTCCATGACCCTGAAGGTGCAGGAGTACCCCACCCTTAAGGTGGGTCTGCGGGCGGCGCGACCGCGCCTGGCTGGGGCCGGCGGGCTGCCGGGGGCGGGCTGCAGCCCGGGGCGCCGGGCGGGGTCTGGGGGCCGGGCTCCCCGGGTCCGTGGGGTCTGCGGGTGGGGGTCGGGGCGTGCGGGTCTGTGAGGTCCGGGGCGGGGGGCGGGCTCCCGGGGCCGGGGCCGGAGTCTGGGGCCTGCGAGTTGCCGCGTGTGCGGGGTCCGGCTGCCGGGGACCGTGGGGCCTGCGGGTGTGGGGGTCTGCGGGGCGGGGTCTGCGGGTGTTGGCTCGCGAGGTCCATGACTGTGAGGTCCGGGGGACCGGGCTTCCCGGGACGGCGGGGACGCGGGCCTGGCCCGGCGGGTGTGGCGAGGTGTGGGGAGTGGCCGTGGCTGCCCTGCCCGCCCGGCCTGCGAGGGCTTCGTGGCAGGGCGGGGAGCGCGTCTGCCCGGCGCCGCCCTCGCCCTCCGGGGCCGGAGTGTGGTCCCTGCGACTCCAGCAGCCTGCGTTGCCCCTCTGGCAGACCTGGCGTGGGGCAGGCTGGTAACGGGGCGAGTTGGGGTCGCGGGCGCCCAGCCTGAGGGCCCGACGATGGGTGGCCAGCTGCCCTCCGGAAGCTCCGTGTCAGGTGTGCGCCTCCCAGTCACTAATTAGGGACGTGGTAAGCAAAGGAGAGCCCCGATGGTCTAATGGGAGCCCATTTTGCGGTGTGTCACCAAACCTGAAATACAGCCCTTGCCACTTGGTTACCGGTTGGGTGACCTTGGATGGTCACTTGGCCAAGCCGCATTCCATTAGGGTGAAATTGGTGTTCCCAGTGGGAGGGCCTGCCCTTGCTGCTTACTGGATCGGTGAAGGGTTTGAGGCTGATTGACTAGCATGAAGCACTTGGGAGTAAATACCTTCAAAGGTCAAGGTCATAATATTCCAGGGAGAGCCCTGGCTGGGCAGTAGTGGTCTGGATTCCTTCCCTGGGGGCCCCACGCCCCGCCCACGCTCGCGGTGACCCGTGGTGGTGGGTGCAGTGTGGCCGGGTTGCTGCCAGTCCTGCCCCCGGTCACCACTTGCTGGCAGACCCCCAGCTCCCAGGTGTTTCCTCCTGCCAGGCATGGGCGCTGGGAGCTCGGTGCCACCTGAGGGTGGGAGGGGGACGGAGACCGCATCAGAAGACACGGCTGGAGCCAGGCAGCCCTGCAGCGGTGTTGGCCCAGGGGCGGGCGTCCTGCTCACTGACACAGGACGGGCCCTGGAGCAGGCGCCCATCGCGGGACCTCTTTGGGGCGGTGCTGGTCAATGTGGGGCTCAATGTCCTCCTCCTGGGCGGGGGGGGGTGACTTTCGGAGTCAGGGGCGCCTCCAGAGGGGCCGTGCTGCCCGCCGACACCACTGCCTCCTCGGGCTCCCGCCTTGTCGGGCCCTCGCCATGCGGCACCCCTGCCCGCATGCCTCCCAGAGCACCAGCTGTGCGTGCGGGGCCAATGCCTCCTCCTCCTCCGGAGAGCTGGGCCTGCACGGCCCCCTGTGTCGGATGTATGGCCGCACGGACAGGGCCCTCGGTGGCGTGTGCCTGGGCCTTCCTGGGTAGCGCCGACCGGGTCGAGGGAGGACTGACTCCCGCTCGCTGCTCCTGGTTGTGGTCAAGGCACGGCTCTCAAACAGATGCCGAGTCGGGGAAACCCCAGTGGCCGAGGTGAGGTCGAGGCGAGTGTGTGGGACACCTGGGGTGGCGTCCGTGGGCAGCACTGGAGTTGTGCGTGGGGGAGCCGTGCAGGCCGTGCTGAAGTGTCGCAGACCCCAGCCCTGTCGACGTGACCTGGGGCGTTCCTGAGGCTGGGCCTGCAGGGCTCTGGGCTCGTGACGGGTGCCACGGTGGCAGGGCAGCTGGGGCGGGTGGCTGGCGAGGGAGACGGTGGCCTCGAGCACAGGGGTAGCCAGCACCCGTGAGGGTGTGTGAGCAGGACCACGTGACCGGCGCTGCCCTCGGGTTCCGGGCGAAGCTGCTGGGCCGGGCGAGGGCGCGGTGGGCGGGCAATGCCCGTGGGGCATTTCAGGCGTGACGTACAGTGTAGAGTCTCAGGCCTGGAGCGCACGTCCTGAGAGCTTTCTGAGGAGAGGAGTCGCCCACCATCGGAGCAGCTACGCACGGGGCCCGCGCCGGGAGCGAGCCTTCCATGGCGGCGGGGCCTGCAGAGCGCCGGCTGGCCGGGCCGGTGGTCTTGCCGCCCCTCCTGCTCCCACCCGCCGCCGCCTCGCCTGGCCCCTCACTTGGCTGGGCTTGATCTACCCGCCCCCACAGTCACTTGTGCTCGGGCCTCCCCCCTCCGCGCTGCAGCTCCAGCCCTTGGTGCTCTGCTGCCTCGGTTTCCCCCTCGAGGGGCTCTGGTGGCCCCTCCTGGGCCACAGCCAGTCCTCTCCCTGCCCCCCACCCCGTGTCTGGTCCGTGAGCTGTCCCAGGCACTGGGCGGCAGGCCCAGGGGAGGGCACACGGGCCTCCTTCGCGCTGGTGGCGGCCAGCTCCGAGCTGCGTGCGCGCCGGCTGACTCGGGAGGTGCCACTCCTCCTGCTCTGCCGTCACTGCCCTCTCTCCGGGGGCCGGGGCTGGATGAGGTGTCTGTGGGAGTCCGGAGAGGACAGTGTGGAGGGGCTGGTCCTGACGCCCCCCTTGAAGGCGACCAGAAGCGTGTAATTTCTCAAGGGGCCTATTTAAAATGGGGGGGTCTGACCCACTCCTGCACGAGGGGAGCCTCCCACAGAGTGCGTGCTCCGCCCGGAAAGGCCCACTCGGGGCAGCACGGAGCCCCGCTGCTGGGAGCCGGCCCCAGGCCCACGGCAGTTCCCCGGGGCAGCGCTCGAGGACTCGGAGGCGTGGGCGCCTGCACTTGAGGGGGGCGAGCGGCCCGGGGGGCCCCCCCCCACAGCCCAGAACCGCTGTGGGTGCAGCCTAGCGCCAGGCTGTAAGTGCACTTAGAACATTTGGAGGTTGTTTTTGTTTTTGTTAGTGTTTGCGTGTTTAATGTGTGGCCCAAGACAACTCCTCTTCTTCCAGTGGGGCCCAGAGACCCCACAGGGCTGGATGCCCGTGCTTGATAAGGTGGCTTTGCGATAGGCGTTGAGAAACCTTCGGGCGTTTCTGAGTTGTGAAAGATCCGAGTCCGCGCGCGGTTGGGAAAACCCTTCCTTCCGGTGCTGGCGGAAGTGGCCGAGAACGACGGTGACAAGTGAAAATCCGTCTCTCCGTCAGCACACACCGCCAGGAAACCCACGGCTAGTCCTGGTGACGCGGCAGAGACGCGCTCGCCGAGGCAGGCGGCGGCGTGGGGGGCTGTGTGGGGGCGGGGGGGGCAGCTCCCGCTCAGCTGCGACGACGGGAGGGCGTCTTCGTGAGCCGCCGTAGCGCAGCGCAGCGCAGCGGAGACGGCGTCGGCTCCCTGCGGGAGCAAGCGGGCGTCCTCCTGCGGCTGCAGCGCGCCCCAGCTACCAGGGGAAACCGGGGCAGCCCAAGCCCAGCAGACGCGAGCCTCTGGTGGAGCAGGTAAGGCGGAGCCGGAGTTGAGAAGCCAGGGACAGACTTGAACACTCCCGTGGGCCGGAAGGAGCTGAGTTCGAGCTGACGAGGAAGACCCAAGGCCGCCCCCGTGTGGCGCGTCGGACGCAGGCGCCCGCGAGACGGGAGGGAGGGAGGGAGACGGGTCGGGTCCCGTGGAACCGCTGGGTGGTGTGCGGGTGGAGGGGGTGAGTGAGCAGGCCCGTGGCAGTTACCGGGAGCCCCAGAACCGCACGGAGAAGAGCCCGAGCCCCGTGGCTTCACGGGTGAGTTCTGTTCCGTGCTTGAAGAAGACTTGATAGGGACCCTAGACATGCTCTCCAAAAAAGAAAAAAAATAAGAAAATAAGAAAGTGGCATTTCCCCACTCGTCTGCGAGTCCATGTCCCCTGACACCAGAGCCAGACACGGGGATCTGAGAGCCACCAACCTCGCTCTGCACGAGCGAGTGCGGGTGCTGGGACCCACGCAGCCCGGGAAGCAGGCCCGACAGCACGCCACCGCGTGGTGGAAACTCCCCCCCACACGCGCGCGCGCGCGCTCGTGTGCATGGAGCGGGAGCGTCCTTCCCTGCCCTGGTGGGGGCGTCTGCGGAAGCCCACGGCCGGCGCCAGGCTCCCGCTGAGGCCAGGCGCACTGTGAGGATCTCGTCCCTCACCGCCGTCCAGCGCTGTCCCGAGGGGTCTGACCAGGGCGGTGGGGCAGGAGGGAGATGGAGAGAAGAGGCAGCCCTGCCTGCCCGGGTCGCGGGCCAGGTCCCCGGGGGGGGGGGGGGGCGGGGGGCGTGCGAGAGGCGGTCGGTCAGCGTCTCTCTCTTGCGTCGGCGCTCCTCGGACTCCCGCCCGCCCTCCCGCCCTCTGTCTTCCACGGCGAGTGAGTGAGACCTTTGAGAAAGCGAAGGGGGTGGGGCAGAGTGTCTGTGGACGAAACGCTCTCGCACGTGGGGAATCCCAAGGAGGACAGGCGTCCCGGTGAGAACCGACAAGCGGGAGGTCGGCTCCGCGTGTCAGATGAGTGGAAGTCAAGAAGGGAGTCAAGAAAACGATGTTGTGTGCAGTGGCCCAAGAATGCAAATGTGTGTAGGGGCCGAGACTCGCTGTCGAGACAACAGTGCTTCCCAAACTGACCTCCAGGTCCGGCGCAGTCCGGGCGTAACCTGTAGCTGGCGCTTCCGCGGAGACTGGCCGGCCGCTCCTGGAATTCCCGCGGGAAGCACGGCGCCCAGAACCAAACTGCGATGCGCGTCGGCTCAGGCTGTCGTGAAGGACCAGGGACCGGCCTCGGTCCTGGCGGCCGGCCGCCCCGGGGTCGGGACGCGGGGAGGCCTCTCCCAAGTGCAGGGCTGACCTGGCGGGAGGTGAGAGCCCCCCAGCCCCGGTGAAGGGCCCTGGTCCCGTGCGTGCGAGAGGCTGCTCCCTTGTGACTCGGCCGCCGCCCAGAGGCTCGGTCACATCAGGGTGGGGTGTTGGCAGGAGCTGGGGGGGCGCCTCCTGTGTCTGGCCGACCTCCCCCGTGTTCGCCGGCACGTCCCGCCGCGGCCTGCGTTTCGAGGCTGAGCCACGCCCCCGTGTGCGACCGCTCGTCCTTACCCTTCCGCCTGCAGCTGGACACTGGGGCTGCCCGGTGTGCCAGCCCCTGCGAAGGGTGCTGCGGTGGGCGTGGGGTGCACACGTCTCTCTGAGACCGTCGTCTGTGCTCTGGGGTGCGGCGGCCCCCCAGCGAGGCGGGTCGGAACTTCCTTGTGTCTGTTTCCAGCACACACACACACAGTTGGCCCTTCGTGCCCTTGGGTGTCACACCCACGGTCTGACCAGCCACTGCTCGGAAACAGGCTTCCGCTCTGAGGTTGGGAATCCGCCACGTGGAGGGCAGACCCACGTGCACGCAGGTTTCCAGCTGCGCTGGGGTCGTGCCCTCGCCCCGCCGCCTCTCGAGGGTGCGCCTGCCGTGCCCCCCGGGAGAGGTTGCACCCGCCCACCGGTGAGGCCCCTCCTGTTCCCACTGCGGCTGCTGTCCGCAGTCCCCGCTCAAGGCCCCGACCCCGCGTCCCTCCCGCGCTCGCTCTTGCTGTGGACCGGCCATCCGTCCTCGCAGGTGTGCGCTGGCGCCTCCCCGAGACGGCGGCGCCCGGCACCGCGGTGCATGTCACCAGGGGGCGGCGACGCCGGTCTGAGGCCCATGCCTGCGGCTCCCTCCGGCGCTCGGGCTGGGCCAGCTCCCGGGCGCCCCGCGTGCCGACCGACCGCCCCGCGTGCCGACCGACCGCGGGAGTGCGGTGGAGGCACGCGCTCCTCTGCTCCCGGCCGCCTCACCCCTCTGGGCGGCTCCGGCGCGTCTCGGGGCCTCGAGTTCCGCGTGGTCGTCCTCGTCTGCTGCCGGCTGTGCGGCCCATGCTCCTCGGGGCAGATTTCTGTTTACTTCTCAGAAAAATCCCCCAGTCGGTCACCTTTCTAGTCGCGTCGTCCTTGTTTGTTCAGGCCGAGCCCTGCGTCCCCGTTCCGGCTGACGTCGGCTGACGTCATCGGTCTTCCTCCGCGTCTTCAGCCGCCTCCCTCCCTGCCTTCCTCGCTGTCGGTGGTCGCGTCTCCCGCTCCGCGCGGGCGGGAGCGTCAGGCTCCACCGAGGCCGGTCTCTGGGCCAGTCTTCCTCCCAGGGGTCTGTCCCTGAGCATCCGAGGGATCCAGAGCTCTCCCTGGTTCTCGAGCGGCGGCTTAGTGTGGTTCGGGGTCCTCGGCGTTTCGGGAGTTCCGCCCCTCCCTTTGGCGGCAGCTTCTGGGGAGGAGGAGCCTGGGCAGGAGCCGTGGTAGCAGCACCGCAGCAGGCGGGTGTGGGAGGGGCCGGGAGGCCCACCGGCCTGGTGCCCTGGGGGCGGGAGGCCGGGGGCAGTGGGCACCAGAGGCTGCCCCACGGCTGGGCTCGGCGCGCTCTGTTCACCGGAGCGCGGCACGTGACCTCTAGGAGCCCCTCCGGGGAGTGGGTGTTGGTTGCACCCCACCCATGGACCCTGTCGTCGAGCCCAGGGCATTCATTCCTCAGGTCCTGGGCTCCAGCCAGACCGGTGGGGACTGGGCCTCAGCCCTGGGGAGCAGGCAGAGGGCGTGGGCCCTGGGGGTTGGCGGGGGAGGTCTTGCCTGGGAGGGGTGGAGGCAGGCAGCGCAGGTCCGGGCCACTGGGAGGGAGTTGCGTGGAGGCGCAGGGGGCACTGAGGTGACGGAGTGTGTGCAGCTGTGGGGTGTGGGCGGCGCCGCCACACCCCAGGGCGGGCGCCGGGGACCCTGGCCCCCACGCACACCGAAGTTCCGGTTACCTGCACCCCACGTGTGCACTGGATCTGAACCGGTTTCTTCCATGGAAGGTGGAAAAGCCCTGGCTGGGTGGCTTTTTATCTTTGTTACCAGTCGGCTGGAGAGACGGCCCTAGACCAGAAGGTCTCGGGCTCAGTCCCCAGTCAGGGCACAACCCAGGCAGCAGGATTGCCCCCGCGCTGGGACACGTACCCGCGGCGACTGACGGATGCTTCTCTCTCGTTCTCGGCCCCCCCCACCCCCCCACTTCCTTCTCTCTCTAAGATCAACAAAGATGTCCTCGGGTGAGGATTCAAAAAACATTGAAAAGTTAAACTGTATCTTATAATACAAGTTTTGGGGGCTGGGTACTGGCGATGCCCTGCTGCCGTTTGGAGAAAAGCGGGACTGGACGCCGCGCCCGGCCGAGGCGCTCGCCGGGCATCGGCGCCGTGCGGGGTCCGCCCTGCGGGTCGGGGACAGCGTGCGTTTCCGTGTTGGTCCCGTCACCCGGCAACACGGGTGGCCCAGCACCCGCGCCGGGCTCCGCGGGTCCCAGTCAGGTTTTGGGGGGGACATATGTGTGTTAGAGAACCGGGACCCTGGGCCGTGCCATGTGGGGCCCGCCACCCCCTCCGCCTCGCCTCCCCCCTCCAGGTGCCCTACGAGACGCTGAACAAACGCTTCCGGGCCGCACAGAAGAACATCGACCGAGAGACGAGCCACGTCACGATGGTGGTGGCCGAGCTGGAGAAGACCCTGAGCAGCTGCCCGGCCGTGGACTCCGTGGTCAGCCTGCTGGATGGCGTGGTGGAGAAGCTCAGCGTCCTCAAGAGGAAGGTTGGTGCCGGCCGCCTGGCGGTCCCGAGGGTGGACCGTCATCGCCTGCGGGACCTGAGACCGACTGGGGTCAGGCCGTCCGGGGGGCCGTGGGCAGGGCCGGTGGGGGGCCGTGCCTGACAGCTGTCCCCGTCTGGCTGCTGGCAGCCCCGCCCCGTGTCTCTCCCAGTGGGCCGGGCCCCCACGGGCCTCGGGGTGGTTGCACGTTGGTCTGCTGCTTCTGGGAATGGTAGATGGGGTGTCTGCACCAGTGTGCTCGCTGGAAACAACCCAACATGTGACCTTTTACTTGTTTTTAAGAATCCTTAGCTGGGGACGTGTGTGCTGGTCTTAGAGAGGGGACAGGAGGGCGAGAGAAGGTCAGTCGGACACCTCCCGCATGCACCCCGACTGGGAATGGGACCTGCAGTGTCACGTGGGCTGCACGGGACGGTGCTGCGGTCACCAGAGCCACCGGCCGGGGCAGAGGCACGAGAGTCGGACGTGCCTCCCTGAGCGTTTCAAAGAGCTGCTGAGGAGACAGGAGTCACCGGGAAGGCAGGGGTCACAGAGGAGCCAGAGAGGGTGCGCCGGCCACGCCAGGCTCATGGGGGCCCCTCCAGGGCCCACTGCAGGGACCCCGCAGCACTGCCCCTCAGGTGAGGGCACCCTGCGGACGCCCCGACACAGCACTGCAGCCCTTCAGGCTGTGGGAGTGGGCCCGGCCGGGGGGCCTCCCGGCGCCAGGCAGCGGACGCGGGTCTGTGGCGTGCACCCAGTGACCCGTGCTCGGGGCCCAGGCGCGCAGACCTCAGAGACAGGTTGTCAGAGACCATCGTCCACGCTGTGCTTCGGGGTGAACCCACGTTGGCAAGTGCAGGCAGACAGGAAGCACGGCAGGGACTCCGCGTAGAAAGAACCAGGTGAAACTCAAGGAGTGGAAACCTCAGGTGCTTGCTCATAGCGGACGCTCTGGCACTTCTGCCAGAGACGGCCGCGGTGGGGGTCGGCGAGCTGTCCGGCAGGCCCGAGGGCGTGTGCCGGGGGCAAGCGCCGGACGAGGAGCCGGAAACCCAGGAGGGTCGGAGCCACGCGTGTTTGCCCATGTCTGCTGGGGGGCGGGCGGACAGGTGGGCGCAGGGGCGGTGCAGGGAGCAGGGCCCGTGCATGGCCAGGACGGGGAACAAGAGCAAGCCCGCACGGGCTCTGCACACGGAAGCAGTGGAGTCGGCGTGAGGAAAAGCCACCCTGGAAGAGCGGCAGGCACCCCAGCAGCTGCCCTGGTGCCGGCAGCTGGGAGCCAGAGCCGGGTGCCGTGGCGGAGAGTGGAGAGCGGGCCCACGGGCCCTGCCTCGGTCGGGGGGGGGGGGGGGGGGGCGTCACTGTCTGGCTGTGCTTTTTTCGAAAAAAACTGACTTTAATGAAAAAAGTATCACAACAGATCAGCTTATAACGACGAAAGGTTTAGTGATGCCTGGCCAGGTGGCCCCGTGGTCAGAGCGCCATCCTGTGCACCGGGGTGGGGGTCCGTCCGGCCAGAGTGCCCACCTTGGCTGAGGGGCCGTCCCGCGTGGGTTCCTGGTGCAGGCGCATGAGGGAGGCAGCCCACCCGTGTGTCTCTGTCTCTCCCTCCCTCTCCACCCCCCTCTTCCGATCCTCCTAAAATCAGTCAACGCGTCCTCAGGTGAGGGTTGAAAGAGATTTGAGTAAGAAGCTGTAACCTGAAAAGCAGACCCAGGTGGCCGCAGGGCAGCAGAACACCCGAGCCAGCAGCCACCGCGGAGGGGTGCAGGGCCTGGGGCGGCGGGCGTGGCCGTGGGGAAGGCGTGGCCGTGGGGAAGGCTCGGCCTGAGCGCGCTCTGGGCCCCTGTTCTCAGGCGGTGGAGTCCATCCAGGCCGAGGACGAGAGCGCCAAGCTGTGCAAGCGCCGCATCGAGCACCTCAAGGAGCACAGCAGCGACCAGCCGGCGGCCGCCAGCCTGTGGAAGCGGAAGCGCATGGACCGCATGATGGTGGAGCACCTGCTGCGCTGCGGCTACTACAACACGGCCGTGAAGCTGGCGCGGCAGAGCGGCATCGAGGTGCGCCGGGCGGGCGGGCAGGGGCGTGCTCGCGGGCCGCAGCCCCGCCCTGGAGCTGCTGAGGGCCCCGGGAGCCCCGGCGAGTTCCAGGCAGGAGTGCTGCCTGCCCCGCCCCCACCTGCGGGCTGGGGCTGCTGGGGCGGGCCTGTGGCAGGGAAGGCTGCGCTGATGTTTTCTGCGGCTCCGGCGGAGCCGACACGGGAGCGGCTTGCTCTCGCCCTCGGTCACAGCTGCCCCAAGCGGCGAGCGTCCCTGTCCCCACACTGTCCCTGTCCCGATCCGAGGTGGTGTCTGTGACCCACATCCACAGAAGGAACTTGTTCCGTGAGAGCGGTCCTGCCCTGTGCCGCCCGTGGAGACCCGGCCCGCAGGGAGCCCCCACCCTGACCCCGCCCCTTCTGGGGCTGCACCCGCGTGTGGCTCCCACCTGGGCTGGGCCGGGCCCGGTGCTGAGCCAGTCCCCGTGCAGGACACTGCCCGCACCCAGAGTCCCTGGGGTTCCCCCGAGAGCCGAGGGCCTTTCCTGGTGGGTGTTGTCTGAGCCCAGAGGGAGGAGAGAGGTGCCGCCGAAGCTCCGCCTCCCTCCCGCGGCTCCCGCCTTCCCTGGCGGCGGCGCACTGGTGGTCTCGAGCCGGCGGCGGGGCGCCTCCTTGCCGGCTGGGCGTTCTGGGCGCCCGGCTCTGCTGGGACCCGTAGGCTCAGCAGCCGCGGCCCCACCCACGCACCCTGGTCACCCCACGTCAGACATTTCAAGTATAAATGAGTCCTCAGAGGGACACACTGCGCAGAGCGGGGGAGGGGGTGCTGGCGTGTCCAGGTGTCCGTGTGTGGGGGCAGGGTCCGGTGCGCGCCAACCCAGGTTCTGCTGGGCTGGCCCCTGCAGCCCGGCCTGGCCACGTACAGAGCTCTCTGCGCCCACGGGAGCTGACTGGCCGGGGTGCACGGCCGAGGTCAGAGTGGTCCCTGCGGGCGCTGCGGAGGGGGCTGGGGGGGCAGAGGCTCCGGGGAGCCGGGTCCTGTGCGCTGAGCGCGCACCGCTTCCTTCCGCAGGACTTGGTGAACATCGAGATGTTCCTGACGGCCAAGGAGGTGGAGGAGTCCCTGGAGAGGCGCGAGACGGCCACCTGCCTGGCCTGGTGCCACGACAACAAGTCCCGGCTGCGCAAGATGAAGGTGCGCCGCCCCGGGGGGCGGGGCTCTGCCGCCTGCTGCTGCGGAGGAGGCCTTCCGTGCGGGGCCTCGGCCGGGTTGCTGGGTCTGGGGCGTTTTGGGTGGCGCGCCCCTTTCTGCGCTAGGTCTTGGGCCGATGTTCTAAGCATCACGCTCCGTGGCAGCGAGGCGGTGACCTCATGTAAGCGCTTGAGGGGCTGGGCGCTGGGCCGTCCTGCCTCCGCATCATCACGGGGTGCGGGGAGCCCTGGGCGGAGCCTGGTGCTGGCCTGCCTGGCGCCGAGCGTCGGGCCGGGGTGGTCTCGGGCACGGCTCTCTGAGACCCGCAAGCGGCTTTGGAAGGGGACTCCTCCGCGCAACCGGAGTCCGAACCTGCCCGGGGAGCGGTGTCGGCACTGGGGGCTTACAGGAACATGCAGCGTGCGCTAACCCTCCCGCCTCCGTTAGAAAACTCCGCTGTCTGTTTTCTGAACCGAGCGCCTCTAACCCTCCCTGGTTGCGTTTGTCGTGTGCACATGGTGACCAGCCAAGGGTGACACTCTCTGCCACTCAGGGCCGCCAAAGCGAGCATGACGCGAAGCCGGGACGGAAAAGTAGAGTGGCCAGTGGCTCCCCTAAGGAAAGTGAGGATCTTGGTATGGAAACCCTAAAAGGAAAGCCAGAATTGGTACGTAACTCCCGCCCCGCCCCCCGCCCCAGCCCCCGGCCGGCGTGCTGCTCGCAGAGCGGGAGCGGGTCGGAAGGAAATGGGCTTCCTGTCTCGGCAGGCGTCTCTGCAAGCCCGTTGCCTCCCGGACCCACGGCTGCTTGGCGAGGGCGCGCCCACTCGGGTGCGCTCGGCCGGGGCCCGGCAGCCACGTGCGGGCAGGCGGGCGAGGCTGGACCCGCCGAAGGCCGCTGACCTCGAGAGAATGTAGCCACCGGAGAGTGGGCTTGGAAGATGCCCTAGTGACTCGGCAGTGTGCGTGCCAGATGACAGTGTGTGTGTGTGTGCGCGCGCGTGAGCTGGCGCACAGCCCCGCACGCAGACTGGGAGGGGAAAGGCGCCTGGGAAGGCCACGCCCGGGCCGGCGGGATCTCGCCCGCCGGGACACAGAGAGGAGGGAAGAAACCCGGAGGCGTGGTTTCAGGAGGTCAGAAGGGGCATCTGAAGGGGGCGGTTGTGCCGAGGCTGAGTCCAGGGCGTTGCCTGGGGTCTCCGGGCAGGTGAGGGTGTGCGCGCAGGGACCCGTGACGTGCTGTGTGTCCCTGCAAGTCACAGGCAGTGCAGGGCGTGGTCGGCGTTCCGAGCTTCTCGGTCACCTAACCGCGGTGCTTCCGGGCACAGGCGGTCATCTGTGCGCGGCCTGCAGCCGGTCCTCGACCTCTGCGCCAGCGGGCTCTGACCACCGAGGACGGTGGCGCCGTGTCGGCAGGGTGCCGCCAGGTCGGGGCTCGGACCTGCTGTGTCTGGAGGTGCAGCGGGTGGGGCAGAGGCCACCACAGCGCACAGACACGCCAGCATCGGGGCTGTGACCTGGGCGTCCCCGCAGCGCCCTCCCAGGGGCTCTGCCGCTTTGAGACGGACGCCTGGGAGGCAGGCGGATTGGGCCTGGGGAAGGTCCACCCCGCGTGGAGGTGGGGGGAGGCACAGGCGGGGGCCCGCCTGGCTGTGAGCGCCTGTGGTGTGGACGTGCGGGCGCCAGGTAAGCGCCTGCACCTTTGCCTGCAGCAGGGAGCATGCAGCGGCAGGCGCACCCCCCCTTGTCTGGCTCGGGGGCGGGCACTGCTGGCGGTGGGGCCGCGTGCGGTGGGGGGCCCGGGCGGGAGAAGCAGACGCACGCGTGGTTGGTGGGTGTCGAGTGTGGGCGTGTGGGTGGTCTCCGTCCGCACCCCGTGGGGCTGGGCGCTGTGGTGCTGGAGCCACAGGCCCTGCGTGTGGCCGGCGTGCCGAGTGCCGCCTGAAGCCACTGAGAGGGGTCGCGGCCGGCGGCTGCTTGTGCGGGCAGCGCGGTTCCCGTCTGCGGGCACAGTGCCTGCCTCCTCCCCTGCCCCGGCCACGGCGGTTTAGCCCAAGCAGGCTCCAGGTCACTGCGACCCCCAAGTGAGTGTTCGGGTGCCTGTCCGGAGCACCTGCGGGTGGTGCGCAGAGCGCCTCAACCTCCCGTGCGGCCACCGTGCTGGCCGTCCCCCAGGGCCTTGGGACCGGCCGTCCTCTCTCCCTGCACTGTCCTCCCCGGTGTTCGAGTGCCTCACCTGCTGGCCCCTCTTCCCCCCAGGGGCCAGGCCGCAGCTCGGGGATGGGCCTGCCTCCCCGTGCAGCCCCTGTCCTGGTGGGCCGACGGGAGGTTGGGGCGGGTGGGACTTGGACTCCGTGACTCGGAGGCCGGCGGCGGCGAGGGCCCGGCAAGGTGCAGCCTGGAGAAGGGCTTGGGGCAGGGGGCCCTCGGCCACCTGCTTCCCTTGAGCTGTTGTGCCGCACACACGGGATTGCCTGTTTCTGCCCCAAGGTCACCCCTGTGAGGGTCGCCCAGCCGGCCCCGTGGGTGGCAGTGCTGCTCCGGCCGCGCTTCACCAGGAGGGGCCGGGCCTGCAGACGCGGGAGCCGGCAGGCCACAGCCCGCGGTTCGGGCCGGGGTCAGGGTGCCCCGGTGGCTCTGAGCCTCCTTCGCAGGCCCTGCATGCACGGCGTCCATGGGGTCGTCCGTGGGGTCGGCGGGGTCATGGCTGGGGGGGCCACCATCCGAGCCTGCGTCCCATCTCTGCCCCCAGAGCTGCCTGGAGTTCAGCCTGAGGATCCAGGAGTTCATCGAGCTCGTCCGGCAGAACAAGAGGCTGGACGCCGTGAGGTGCGCGGAGGCGGGTGGGCCTGCTGTTCCGGGGGCCGGGGACGGGCCCCTCAGTCCAGAGTCCCAGGCCACGCTGACCACCCGCCCCAGGGGGAGGGCATGAGGGGGGAGCCAGGGGGCCCTGAGCTCTCTCCTTCCTCGTGGGAGGGGCTGCGGCTCCTCATCTCGGGAGCGCCCCCACACGCCGGGCCCTCCGCTGGGCCCCAGGGCCCCGTAGGCCGGTGGCTGGCCCTCCCCTGAGGGCATGGGAGGGAGTGGTGACGGCACGCAGAGCGTCCAGGGCCTCCTGGGACCGTCCCCGGGGCAGGCCTGGCGGTCCAGGCAGAAGGATGGCGACGGGGGCTGGCTCTCCCGCAGAGGGTTCACCCAGGGCTCCTGTCAGGGCAGGGTTCCCTGGTGACGGGGGCGCCTTTGGGAAGGGGGCGGGCATGCAGGCCCAGGAGCCCGGTGCCCCGTAGCCCAGCGGCTCTGCTGTGTGCCTGGGGTCTCCGGGGGTCGGGTGGGCGGCCACCGCAGACTAGGAGGGCTGCGCTGTCCAGTCCCTGGGGGCCGGGCACATGCCCGGCGCTGGGTGTGGGGTGCCGGGCCTGCCGCAGCCCGGGGTCCTCGCCCCTGTCCTCGGGGGGTGTCGGATTGAGCTCCCCTTCCAAGCGTCCGGGTGGGGGGTCTGGCCCCTGGGAGCCGAGCCCCCGTGCAGGTCGCTGAGTGTGGAACGAACTCAGATCCTTAAGGGGGAAATGCTGACTCAGAGGAACCACAACGCTTTTTCCAGACACGCCCGGAAGCACTTCAGTCAGGCTGAAGGCAGCCAGCTGGACGAGGTCCGCCAGGTCATGGGCATGCTGGCCTTCCCGCCTGACACGCACATCTCCCCCTACAAGGTAACTGGTGGCCACGTGGCCCTCACACACTCAGCCTGGGACCGCCGCGCCCGACGGGCCTTCTCCCGGTGTGGTCCCCCTTTGCTGCTGAGGGCGTGGGCCAGGAGAGCTCTCTGTGTGGGCCTGGCCAGCACGGCCCCTCCCCCGGGCCTCCCAGAGCCCAGCTGTCGCTGGGAGGCCGGCCCCGGGCGCAGGGCTCTTGACGCAGGTGCGCTCAGGCCCTTCCCTTGTGGCCGAGGCCGGCCGGGTGGGGTGGTCGCCTGTGAAACCTGAGGGCAGCCCCCCAACCCAACCCGCTGGTGCCTGCATCGCCCCAGGGCCCTCTCCGCGTGCCCAGGAAGACGTTCTGCCTGACGACCAAGCGGCGGCCTCTGCACCCCCCCCCCCCCCCCCCCCCCCCCCCCCCCCCGGCCGCCCGCCGGGCAGTGCTGGTCCCGCGGGCCCGTCCCCTGGGCGGGGTCGCTGGGCTGCGCCCACCCTCCGAGCGCCCTCCCGCGCCCCGACACTCTGCTTCCTGTCCGGGAGCGGCTCCCTCCCCCAGTCCTTGGTCTGCTGCCGCGCTGGACTGTGAAGGCTGGGGAAGGGGCTGCACCTTCAGCTCCCAGACCCTCCCTCCAGTGCCTGTGGGCGCCACGGGGGCGCCGTCCTGTCGTGACTTGCTGTCCCTCCAGTGTCCAGGAACTGGTCCCTCGTCCTGACTCGGCCACCGCTGGCCTTTCCCATCCGCATTTGCACAGTCCCCTGGAGACCGCGTTCCCCTCCCCTCGAGCCCTCCCCCCTCCAGGCTGCCCCCCGCCCGGCCGCCGCCAGGCGTGTGCCTGTGCCCAGCAGTGCCCTCTGCATGCACGCCCTCTGCTCACTGCGGCTGCTCTCACTGCAGCTGTGAGCGGCAGGGCACGCGTACCGCCCTCCTGGGGGTGGGGCCTGTGGTCGCTGCACGTCAGGGAGATCGGGGAGGCCCCGGGAGCTCTGATCTGGCATGGGGCTGCACCCCCTGGCTGGACTGCCTCCCAAAGGCCCCAGACCCTCCCCCCCCCTGCCCGTGCCCACTGAGCCCCTCGAGGGCAGCGGGTGGCATGTGGTTCCTGAGCTGCTCCAGGGGAGGTTTGTGACCAACATGAGAACGGCTGAACCTCTGGCTCAGGGTGGGGGTGTCGCCCGGGAGCCTTGTGGTGGCCCTTCACAGGCAGGCGCTGCCTCCCCTTCTCCCCCCCGCCCCCCCCAGGGCAGCAGGGCCCGGGAGCCAGCCTGCCCTTTTCCTGGAGCCCTGGCCAGCCGGGTGACGGGTGCAGCCCACGGGTGCCCTCCAGGAGTCTCGGCTCAGAGGGAGCGGGCCCGTGTGCCATCCCAGCCTCCGCCTCCCCTTGTAGGACCTGCTGGACCCGGCGCGGTGGCGGATGCTGATCCAGCAGTTCCGGTACGACAACTACCGGCTGCACCAGCTGGGGAACAACTCCGTGTTCACCCTCACCTTGCAGGCCGGCCTCTCGGCCATAAAGACTCCGTATCCTTCCGGGCTCACCCTGCCGCACGCCTGTGGACCGCAGCCGGAGCGGGGACCGTCCCGAGTGGCCCTCCCGTGGGGCTCCGAGAGCCCTGCGGAGCAGCGGCTGCCCTGGGGCCAGAGAGCTGCCGCTCTGCTCCGGGGCCTCTGGGTCCCCCCCCCAGTGTCCTGTGGGGGTCCCCTCTGGGGCCCCGTCAGGGCTGTGTGCCTCCTGTCACTGGTGGCCTGCAGGCCTGGCCCGTGATGGGACGGGGCAGCCCCCAGCCCGCTCTTGAGAGGAAGAGCCGGCTCGTAGCTCGCGGCCTCCTGGGTGCACCGAGGAGCCCCGGCTCGCAGGGCTCTCGCCTGTGTCGCGGTGGGTGGGCGGGCCGGTGGGCGGGGTTGGCTAGTGTGCTTGCCCTCTGCGCGCTCGTGCTGGGGCGGGGCCTGGCTGGGGGGCTCTGCCCGCCGGTTTCCTGCCAGACACAGGGCCTTCTCTGCCTTGGGAGAGAAACTCGGCTTGTTTTCCGCTTGGGGCTTGCGTGGTGGGGAGGGGTCTCCGTCCCCTGGCCTCGCCCTGGAGCCTGTGACCCCGCGACGCTTCCTTGACCCGAGACACAGGCAGTGCTACAAGGAGGACGGCAGCTCCAAGAGCCCCGACTGCCCCGTGTGCAGCCGCTCCCTGAACAGGCTGGCGCAGCCGCTGCCCATGGCCCACTGCGCCAACTCCCGCCTGGTCTGCAAGATCTCGGGCGACGTGATGAACGAGAACAACCCGCCCATGATGCTGCCCAACGGCTACGTCTACGGCTACAACGTGAGCCCGGGGGCGGGGCCGGGCCTCGGGGGGCGGGGCGGGGCGACGTGCCTGCGGCAGCGGGGGCGGCCCGTTTCCTGGTGGGCGGGCCTGACGCCTCCCGCTCTTGCTTCCCAGTCTCTGCTCTCCATCCGCCAAGACGACAAGGTGGTCTGCCCGAGAACCAAAGAGGTCTTCCACTTCTCGCAAGCCGAGAAGGTATACATCATGTAGGCCCGCGCCCGCGCCCGCCGCGGCGGTGTTCCTGTTTTTGCGACCAAAGATCCGTGGGCGGCGCAGACACTCGGGGCAGAGGATGGCGTGTGGACAGGCTTCTGCTTGGAGGCTGTTTCGACCGTAGGGTTTTGTGATGTGAGCCGGCTAGCTGGCGCTTCAGGAAGGACTTGACACCGAGGGGGACTCGGGAGTGTTTCGGAGACGGCTCCTCCCCGTGACTGGTGGCGGCCCTGGGGGACGGGTGTGTCCTGCCTGGGGGCTGGGGCTGGGAGCGGTGGCAGCCAGGCCGGGTCAGCCGCCTTCCCCCGCCCACCACCTCCCCCCTGCACGGCCTGTGGGGTCCTGTCACTCAGCTGCACACGCCACTGCTGGCCCCAACGAGCAGCACGGCCGCGTGGCCGCCAGGACCCGGGATCCAGGGAGCCGCCGTAGCCGACACCGCCGTCCGTAGAGGTTTGTACTTAGTGCTCAGTTCTGCATGTGGATGTTGCTTAGCGAATAAACTGTACATGTAAAACATGTTAATAAAAGGGTTTTCTATTTCTCCTTGTCGTGTGAGGCGGAAGCTGCTGTGCATTCTGACACCTCGGTGTCTGCTGTCACACCGTTTATGCCCAGTGCAGAGGGCGGGGCCCCTTCCGTGGCTGCTGGGTCCTCGGTGTGTCAGGAGACCTTGTGCCCTGCTGAGCCGTGCATCCATCCAGGTGCTGGGCCACCAGCAGGGCCCTCCCCGCCCTCCAAGAGCACCTGCTGGTCAGGAGCAAAGCGTGGCCCTGCCCCTTCCCGCTGTAGGCAAGGCCTCCTTGGACCCGTGCTCCTATCGAGAGGGTGCTTGGCGGGACCTAGTGTCCGGCCACGCAGCCCCCAGCCTGCCCCAGTCAGCACACACCAGGGACCTGGGGGGCTGCAGAGCGCAGCTGCACGGGGGCTCAGGGGGGGTGCTCCCCTGGTGAAGGGCCCCTGCCCTCTGCATCGGCCCCCAGGAGCCGCCCAGCTTGCTTTGACAAATCCCTTCTGGTTTGTGTGCCTTCCGTTGCCGTGGCCTGAGAGCGGGCGCAGACCCAGCCGGAGACCACGCGCCTGGCTGCTGCAGGACCCTGGGGCTTCGGGAGAGCCAGCCCCGCCCAGCCCCGCTGGCACCAGTGTGGGTCCCTGCTAAAGCTGCGGGTGGTCTCCCCAGGGGCCCCCCCAGCCCCTAGCCTCCCTCCACTGACTGCACCTCCTGCTCCTCGGCTGCTGCCCCCCGCCCCGGCCCACAGGAGGCGCTGGCCGTCCTCGCTGCCCAAACCTTGCCCGGGACCACGTGCCAGGGGCCACAGCCTGTGGGCTGTCGCCACCCTGCCTGGGGGAGCACAGCATGTCAGCAAGGCCGTTGCCGTGTTGAGAATGGACTCGCACACGCAGGCCCCCTGGGGCCGGCCCGTGCCACAGCCTGTTCTGTGTGCCACGCGTGCCCGTGGGGCTGCTGGTCAGGCGGGGGTGGCAGGGCTGCTGGGGGTGGGCCTCTGATGGCCACGTGGAGCTCCTCCCCGGCCTGTCCTTTGCTTACCTTCTTACCAAAGTAAATAGCAGGTGTGCAGGCCTGCAGCCCCCAGACCTGTCCAGCCCAAGGAGCCCAGGGCCTTCCCTGTCGGCGTCCCCACAGGGACCGGCCATTGTCACAATGGTTCAGCCAGTTTTTGCACCTGGTGGACACAGAGTGGCAGAGTGGCTCCTGACAGTGGGCCTGGTGGTCTGAGCCAGTCCTCTCCTGCTGGGCAGTGCCTACGGGGCGAAAGCACAGTGGCCGTCCGCTCTGCCAGTGGTGGGCGTGGCTCACACACTCATCTGCAGGGGCACCGGACACAGCTGGCCAGGG
This sequence comes from Phyllostomus discolor, assembly GCF_004126475.2. Lineage (NCBI taxonomy): Eukaryota > Metazoa > Chordata > Mammalia > Chiroptera > Phyllostomidae > Phyllostomus > Phyllostomus discolor. The sequence goes on from NC_040903.2 coordinate 496,627, forward strand.
CAAGGTTCCGGGCTCCCCACCAGGCGTGGGAGGCTGCCTGCGGCACATGCTCGGTGGCTGGGCACCCTCCTCTCGGCTCACTCGGGGTTCTGACTGCGGTGTGGACACACACACCAACACAGGCCCTAAGCAGCTCGGCAAGTCCTGAGGAGTGTGGTGCCCCCGAGCCCAGCTGCAGCCTTCCCAGACCTCTAAAGCGTCACCGAGACTCCCCCAGACTGGCCACGCGCCACCCCGGCCGGCAATGACCGGTCAGTCCCTGTCCTAGAGCTCTGCTCTGCCGGGCGCCGACAGGTCACCGGGTAAGGCCCAGGGCCGTCCCACGCACCTGGCCACCCACGCCTGGCTTAGTGGTGACCGTCCCGTAACCAACCCCACGCCACTCGTCCAGCCTCTTCGTGACGGACGTCTGGTCTGTGTCCAAGTCCCGCCTGCAGTGGGTGCTGCTGGGCATCTCTGGACAGTGCCCTCCCTTCTCTGGGCTCTCGTCCGGCAGGCCCTCCCCGGCACGGCGTCACTGTGCGTCCACCTGCACGAGGCCCATGTTCCTCCAGAGCGGCAGCCGCCTGGGAGGCCCCCGGGCCGCGCCCTGTCCGCCCACGGTGCTGCCGTGCCCACCTCGGTGTGTGGCCGGCGCGCTGGGGCGGGGGCTGCCGGCTCCTGACCGCTGGCGACTCCTGGCTCTTCCTGGCGAGCTGCTCCGACCACCTGCCTGTCTGCCTGCCGCTCAGCACAGCACGGACTGCCCCTTGTTCTGCAGGACCCTCGAGGTGCTCTGGGCAGGTCTGGCGCCAGGGCCTCTCACACTTCGTGGGCTGTTCCTTCGATGGGCAGAGGCTTTCATCTCAGTCGAGTGCGTCGATTCTCCACTGTCCAGTGCCTTTCTGTGCTCTGAGAAGTGCGTGCCCGCTGCAGGTCAAGGTGCTACTAACCCTCCCGTCTCCCGGGAGGGCTGGGCTTCGCTCTCACGTTTAGGCCTGGGACCCACCGCGGCGCCCTCCTGCGTGGAGCGAAAAGTCGTCATTCACTGGAGTCCTCGTTAACCAGACCCCGGCTGGACCTCCTGGGTCTGTCGCTGGGTGCCCCGTTCCGTGCCAGCGCTGAATGGTGCCACGCCCCTCCCCCCAGCCCCCCAGGATGCTGGCTGTTGCAGCTCTGAGGCCAGTCTTGAACGGGGGGAGGAGTATGTCTTTTTTGTGACACTTCCTACTTTTTCAAAGTTGTTTCGGCTTTTCCACATAAAGGTTAGAATCGGCTTGTAAAAGTCTGTTTTTTAAAAAGTGCTGGGATTCCAACTACGATCTTCCTGAAGCTGCACCTCTGGGTGGGACGGTCAGTCTGTTCAGCCTTCACAACCGAAAGGTCGTTCCTCGGTTCTGGGGCCGGAAGCCCAAGACCGAGGTGCCAGCAGCTGGTTCCTGGCCAGGCCCCTCTCCCTGGGGCGAAGGAGGACACCCACCCTTCTTCTCAGGAGGAGCCCTGAGCAGCAGGCCTGTGGCAGTGGAGCTCTGCCCTTGTGACCTCACTTAACCACAACCACCTCCATATACAGTCATGCAGGGCGGGGCCTCACAACTGGGCCCGTAACGGACTGAGTCTCGAGTGGCCCTGACTGGCGTGGTTCGGGGGCTGGGTGTCGTCCTGCAAGGCGGAAGGTAGCCGGTTGACTCCCGGTCAGGGCACGTGCCGGGGTTGTGGGGTTCAGCTCACAGCTAGGGTGCGCATGAGAGGCATCTGATGGATGGATGTCTCCCTCCCTGTGTTTCCCCCTCCCTAAAAAGACACCCAGCAAAACAACGGAGAACAGAGCACTGACAGCCCCCAGCGCCCCAATCCATGGACACGGGGCCACCCCACGCCGCCACCCACACTCCAGTTTTGGGGCACACAGTTACCCCTAGGCACGTTGTGATTGTTACGGCTGTTGCAAACGTGATTTTTGAGTTTAACCGGACAGCGTGTTCCTGTGTGGTAGGTGACGTGTAACTGACTTTGTATGTTGACCGTGTCCCGTGGCTTCACTAAACTCACGTGTCTGGCTAGTGGCGTCTTGGTAAAATTTAGAGCATCCCGGACTTATAGACAAACTCTGCAGGGCCCCTGCTCCTGTCTACACCCTTTCTGACTCCTGCCACCCGCAGCTGCCCACAGGCCTGGTGTGCGGAGGGGGGACTGCTGAGGTCACCCAGTCGCTGGTGTCTGGCAGACCACGTTTTGGCAGGTTGTGGGACCTGTGCTCCGTCGGGATGAGAACAACCACTCCTCATTCCCTCTTCCCGAGGACGGACGCCAGAACTGTCAGATGTGCTTCCCTGCACCTGCGGAAGTCCCTGTGGTGGTGGCCTGGCTCGCCAGCCCTCGAGTTCTGAGGCGGCTCTGGGTGGCCCTTTGCACGGGGCCATGTGGCCCGTGTCGATGGGCAGAGCTTGGCAGGTGAGCTGTCTGCAGCACACCCCGATGTCCCCCGACCCGGGGCCTCTGCCACTTCTCTTCCTACTGCTCAGTCCAGCCGAGGGCTCATCGATTTTACAGGTCACTTCAAAGAATCGCTTTTGGGGGCCAGGGAGGCCCTGTGCATAGTGTGAAAGGTTTCGTGTTCTCTGGGACGGGAGCCAGGGCAGGGGCGAAAGGGTCCTGGGATCTGACCTTAGGCTTTAGGGGTCACTCTGGAGGCTGAAGAACGGACTGCAAGGGCAAAGGCTGAAATGGGGCCCACTGGGGGTGGTGGCTGCGACCTGGTGGTGGCAATAGTGTGGTGGGAGGGGCTCCCATCGCGAGCATGCTGGGAGTGGGGCTGTCAGGTTTCAGAGTGGACTGGGCGTGGGGCGGGAGGGAGGCCGAGAGGAGGCTGTGCAGGTGTGTGCACAGGAGACGCTGAGCCACACGAAGGCAGGGGCAATGGGGCGGACGCCGGCACAGTGGGGAGACCATGAGGAAAGGGCAGCCGCACAGCTCTCTCCAGGGATTCTGATGCAGAAGAGGAGCCAGAGGCAACAGGTTGGAGAGTGACAACGGACAGGAGGGTTTTATCAGGACGGGAGAACGAAGGTGCTGCTGGAGCAACTGCAGGCCTGGACAGGCGCGGGGCGGCTGGCGCTGGGGGCACCGACCGCTTCTGTTTAATGGCAGCCTTTTCAAGGTGTGACTCACACGCCGCAGAAGCCACCCTTTCCAAACATACACTCTGGGTTTCAGTGCCGTGACCGCCGGGTGGTGCGGCCACCACCTCTCGCTGTGGGTCAGCCCACAAAGGGCCCCCTGCCCAGCGGCGAGGGCTCGCCCCGCCCTCCTGCCCTCACACACCCTCGTCCACATCTGTGCCTGGGGACTTGTCTTTCTGGACGTTTCGTGCAAGTGCAGCCAGGATACCTGGTCTCTTGTCTGGCTTCTCTCATTTGTGGTGATGTTTTTAGGGCGAAGGAGACACAGTGTGTTGTCCACCTGTCGACAGACATTGGGGTGTTCCCACCGTTGGCCACTCAGGACAGTGATGCTGTGGACACACATGCCCACGCCTCCATGTGGCCTCCAACCTCGGTGCTCTCGTCCCGTTCCGCTGCCGCAGGAAACTCCCAGTCTGCTGCTCGAGTACGGGGCAGAAGGCCAGGAGAGGCCCGAGGCCCTGGGCGCAGGCAGGGCTTCCCGTGGGAAAGGCAGAGGCAGAACCTGGAGGGGTGCAGCCGAGGCAGGCGACAAGGTGGCCCAGGACAGAGCGCAAGGGAAGGGCAGAGGGGGGACTCCAGGTCTTGTCCTGAGGACCCCTTGGGCCCTACAGTGATGGGCGCAGGGGCCTGGCTGTGCCCGGTGTGAGGGTGACCCCTCCGAGAGAGCCTCGGAGGGTGCAGCCCTGGAGAGCAGGTAGGTGATGGCCAGGTCGGGCTGCCTGGGAAACACCTGGGTGCACAGGCCCAGTGCAGCTGGACCGCGGGTCTGGGTCTGGGGCTCTATTATCTGGGTGTCCCGGTTCCCAGGCTGCACTGGGAGCAACTCAAAATCAAGGGTGCGCTCTCACACACAGACCCACCCAGCCTCCGAGGACACGGGCGGGAGACTGGGGTGCGCACACCTGGACATGTGCATGGGCGAGGGGCTTCCTGGGGAAAGATGAGCCCAGGGAGGGTCGAGGGCCGGGGAGGGCGGCCCACATGCAGAGGTGGATCCCCGAGGGGACGTGGCCCCGGATGCCCCAGGATGCATGGCCCGGAAGCGGTGCCTGTAATGGTCCCGCGGGCTCACATCTTTGGGGGTCAGGGACCGGGCCATCCCGCCCCTCCCTGCGGGCTGCAGACCTTCCGCCTGCCCGCCCCTTTCCACCTCCACGTCGGGTCCCATGGGACCGCCCGCTCCCCAGGGGCAGCGCCCGTCCCGTCTCAGCCCCTCCAGGCAGCGGGGACAGTGGCTCCGTGCTCGCCAGCAGAAACACGCGCCCGCTCCCAACCGACCCAGCCGTGTGATCGCAGAACAGGGCCCGGGGACCTCGAGCCTCCTGGTGGCCGTGTCGCGCACACCCGGCTGCACTCCCCGGGCCAGAACCTGCCGACGGCCGCGCCCGCGGCTCCTTTAAGAACACGTTGCGCCCTCCGGCTCCCTTTTTCTCGCACGTCCTCCTCCCGGGACGCTGCACCCCGCCCCGCCCCCGCCGGGAGCGCGCCTGCGTGTCCGCGCAGACCTCCGCCTCGCCCGTCTCCAGCGTCCGGGCCAACCATTGGCTGCGAGCTAGAGGGAACTAGTGGGAGGCGGGCCCTCCGCCGGAAGAGGCGGGGATAACGTGAGAGCGGCTTCGTCGGGCGATAGAAGCGGTTAGAGCCTCACTGACCTCGGCGTGCCGCCGGAGCCAGGGCGAGCCAATGACTGCAGCGACCTGGGGCACATGGCAGGGGGCGGGGCGTCGGCCGGAAGGGGCGGGGCGAAGCGAGCGACCTGTTGGCGCGGTAGGTTGTGGGTGGCCGCAGTGTTGGGCGGGGGGTGCGAGTTCCGCCTTGGGGGCCGCAGGGGCGGGGCCGCAGGCCCGTCCTCGGGACGCCCCCTCCACCTCCCCCTCCGCCTCCCCCTCCCCGCGCACACCTGCCCGGCCGGCCCCTCCTTCCAGCTAGTGAGGCCGAGTCCGCAGCCCGCCCCGCCTCGGCTCCGGCGGCCGGCCGCGCCCTGCCAGCCCCGCACCTGGCCCCCAGGGGGCTCCCTAGCGCCAGTCCGGTCCCCTTAGGAGGTCCGCGGCTGGCAGCTCCCTCCCCGGAGGCGGAGCCCCGTGCGTCTGGGCTCAGCGGTGCCGGCGAGGGAGAAGGGGACACAGTCCCGCGGGGGGAAAGCTCACGTGCACGAAGACGCCACGGTCTCTCCTCTAACGCGCGCGTTTGGAAACGCAGCTGCCGCCGCCGCCGCGCCCACTCCGCCGCGATCGGAGAGCGCCGCCGTTAGCGTTCCCCCGGTGCCCTTTTCCCGGTGACCCCCCGGGGCGGCGAGTCCGCCTCGCCCGGACCGTCACCGTGAATGGTTAGAGCTCAGCTTCCAGCAGGCCACCCCACGCGGGCCGGGGCCCAGGGCCCCGTCCTCGGCGCCCCACCTCCAGCTCGGGGCACCGTGGGCAGTAGGACTGGGAACTGGGAAGCGCGAGGTGACCCCTGAGCAGCTCCGCCTCGTGTGTTTTTAGACATGGACCAAAGACTGTCAGAGCTGGTCGAGGACCTCACGACCTCGGGAGAGCCGCAGCTGAACGCGGAGAAGATGAAGGAGCTGAAGAAAATCTGCAAGTACGCCTCAGGGTTCAGCAGTCCACGGCGACAGGCTGGCCCAGCGAGTCTGTGCTGCCTGGGTGGTGTGTGAGGCTTCCCCCAGGCCACGCCTGCGTGCACCTCGCCCTGCCCACCCGCGCCTGCTGGGCGAGAGCCCCCAAAGCACACACCCAGCACCGTACCCCTGGTGCTGGGGTGTCCCGGGGCTGTGGCCCCAGGGTGGGGGGTGGTGTTGGGGGCACACGTGAGGGCTGTGGCTGGTTGTGTCTTTGTCCGCTCCCCTGTGTCAGGGACAGAGCACCCCCTTTGTGTGTGTCAGCGCACACATGTGACTCAGAGATGAGTCCACGTTTCTCTCTCTCCTGTTGGAACTTGTGATGGTGGGAAATGGGACATCCCCGGTGGGTGGGTGGGTGGCCCCTCAGCGCAGCAGGACCTGTCTGCCCACCCCGCCCTTCTCCCGCTGCACACAGGGGGGCTGGGGTCTCTTGAGAGCCCCTCAGACCCCGGGAGCATTGGTCTTAGCCTGGGTTTACAAAGCCGGAGACCGCGTCTCCCTGTAGGCCCAGAAAACCCTTGGCAGCGGTGGCTCCCGGGGCAGGGGCGGCTCGCAGTCTGCGGGGGGCGCCGCCGAGCAGGCCGGGGGGTGAGAGCGGGCGGCAGGGCCGCCTCAGGAGGCTTCTCGGGCACCGGCCCTGAGGCCTCATCTAGTCTTCACGTGGCGTGAAGTATGACCTTTGACGTCTACTATTTTAAAACATAAAAACCACTTTTTAAATTCTCACCTGAGAATAGGTTTATTCACTTTAGAAAGAGAGGAAGGGGAAGGGAAGAGAGAGAAACATGGGTTGCCTCTCATAGGTGCCCGGCCAGGGGTCGAACCCGGGACCTTTGGGTGCACGAGATGATGCTCCAACCCACCGACCCACCTGGCCAGGGCCTGCCCCACCTCCTTGGCTTGTGGGTTTCACAGACGCAGGCAGGGACCGGGCGTGGCCCTCGAAGGGGCGAGTGGGACCTGGCAGAGGGTGCGCGTCCCTGCCCCCATGAATACTGTCCGCACACGGCGTTTAACTGCCGTGTCCCCAAGCGTCGGCACTTGGTGAGGACCGCTGGCCTCTGCAGGTCGTCGGAGGAGCAGCTGAGCCGCGCCTACCACCTGCTGATGGCCCAGCTGAGCCGGGAGCACGCCGAGGTCCGCCTCTCCGCCTTCCAGATCGTGGGCGAGCTCTTCGGCCGGTCGCACCTGTTCAGGGTGCTGGTCGTGTCCAACTTCCAGGAGTTCCTGGAGCTTACCCTGGGCACTGACCACAGGAAGCCCCTGCCGCCGCCCCAGGAGGTGGCCCGGAGGCTGAAGCAGGCCGTCACCCTGGCTGTCCAGGGCTGGAATGAGAAGTTTGGCGCGGCCTATAAGAAGCTCGCCTTGGGCTACCACTTCTTGAAACACAGCCAGCAGGTGGGTGGGCCTTGGCAGGGGTGTCTCTGTGGATGGGCGTACCTGGACACTCCGCTGCTGGGCCAGGGCTGCAGACCAAGCAGGCCTGCGAGTCACCAGCAGGTGGGGCCAGGCTCCGCAGAAGGGGGAAGCTGGAAGCTTGTCCTGGGGGGGAGGTGTGGAGCTGAGCCCTGTGGGCCTGGCTCCTGGGTGGGCCAGTGAGACACAGAGCAGTGGACTCAGCTTCTCAGACACCGCCCTTCTCGGCGGTGACCTCCCGCTCTCTGGGGACCACCCGCAGACTTTGTGGTCACCCGGGCCCCCCACCTGTCTCTGCGCCCAGCCCGGGGGGTGCTGCCACCCCCGCTGCACTCCCAGGGCCTGTGTGTGCTCAGAGGTGTGCTCAGGCCCCGGGGTGCGGCCAGCCCTGCCCTGCCTGCTGGTCGGAGCCAGCACCCTTCTGCTGCAGCAGCTGGGGCCGGGGCTCCCCATCACCCCTTGTCGGGGTGCTGCTGGCCGTGCTGTCCCCAGGGACCCAACCCGCAGGCCAGCGGCTCCCTGGAAGCCAGTGCGTCCGGCACCGAACTGGAGACACCCCCGAGGTCGGGCCGTGTGCGGGGGCTGCCGGGTCTCCTCTTTGGCCGTTTTTTTTCCTTTTGTTTGTTTGTTGAGACTTTATTTGGTCTTAGAGAGGGGGAAGGAAGGGAGAGAGAGAGGGAGAGAAACATCGGCTGGTTGCCTCGCGCACGCCCCCGTCTCGGGGCCTGGCCTGCAGCCCAGGCCCAGGGATCGAGCTGGTGACTTCGGTTGGCAGGCCAGGCTCAGTCCATGGAGCCGTACCAGCCAGGCCATTTTTTAAATTGATTTTTAAAAAACCCTTAAGTGTATTTATTTTTAGAGAGAGGGGAAGGCGGGGGGAGACACGCACACACACACACACACACACCGGCACGAGAGGGAAACACCAACCAGCTGCCTCTCCTGTGCTGCCAGCCGGGGACCAAGCCTGAAGCCCGGGCCTGCGCCCTGGCCTTTGTCTGCCCCGCTCAGGTGGACTTTCAGGACGTGGACGCCCGGACGCCGGCGGAGAGGAAGCGGGAGGAGGAGAGGCAGAGGCGCCTGGACCGCATCTACCGGCAAAGGTCCGAGCAGGCCGTGCGAGAGATGCAGGGTGAGGTGCTGGGGCCTGGCTGGAGGCGCGGGGCCGCAGCGGGACGCGCCGGCTGGGGCGAGGGCCCTCCCTGCCCCAGGAGCCGCTCCTGGTCGGCGCCCTCGCCTCGCCCGCACCCTTGGGGGCTCGGCTGGCCAGGCTGGGGAGGAGAGACACGGGGCCTGGGGCCGCTCTGGTCTGAGCTTCTTCACCCCTGCGTTTCCCTGGCCTTTCTCGCTCTTGCAGCCCCTCCCCCAGACTCCAGCGTTTGCTCTCTGGCGCCGGGGTGTGAGGACCAGGGAGTGGCCAGGCCGTGCAGGGGGCACAGAGTGGGGTGCGGGGCCCCGGGTGGGAGAGGCCCAGTGGGGGGTGGTGCAGGTGCGCTGGGGCTGGAGGACGGGACGTGTGTCCCCCTGGCCCTCGCTGGCCCTGCCCTCCCACGCGTCCTGCCCGTGGCAGCTCGCCCCGAGTGGTGCTCACAGGGGCACTGAGGCGGCCCTGGGGGCACCGGCATGTGGGCGGGCCGGCCCCACAGCTGCAGCGGCCAGGCTGTCCCTCCAGCAGCCACCAAGCCTCCGCTGACCTTCAGGGCCAGGACGTGGGCCCTGCTGGGGGAGGCCTCCCTCGGACACGCTGCCGTGTCCGGGGCCCTCCCGCCTTGGGAGGTGGAGCTGTCCGGGAAGCGCCCAGCAGGCCACTTCGTGGTCTTCGCAGAGATGTCCGAAGAGATCCGGGGCTGCCTGGTGGAGGCAGACAGCTGCTTCCGGCTGCTGCTGCCCTTCGACCTGGGGCCCTGCCCGGGGGCCGCCCCCCCCGCCACGGCCCGCCCCGCTGGCACCGCCGACCCTGGAGACGGGGAGCAGCCGTGCTGCAGCAAGACCCTGCCCGACTGCGCTCGCCCTGCCGGGGCCCCCGGCGGGGAGGGGCCGCGCCTGGCCTGCACCGGGGCCCCCTCGGAGGACGAAGAGGAGGAGGAGGAGGACGAGGACGACAGCGATGACAGCGACCCGGAGGAGTTCCTGCGGCACCACGGGCTGGGCTCCCACAAGTACACGCTGGACCTGGAGCTCCGCCCAGGTGACGCGGCCCCCCACGGCCGCCACTGCACCTGGCCTCCCGGGCCACAGCCCTCGGGACACTCCCCGGGGCCGCGGGTGGGGCGGGGGCTCCTCAGGCTGGGGTGGGGTCCCCAGGCCCCGCCCTGCGCCCCTCGTGGTGACCTGCAGGTGAGGAGGCGGGTGGGGGAGCCCAGTGCCCCGGAGACTCCTGGGGCGGCTGCGGGCACTGCCCAGCCCCCAGGGTCGGGGAGTGGCCCCAGGGCTCGGGCAGCACCCGCTCTGCCCGGGAGCGACGTGGGTTCCTGCCACGTCTGTAGAGACTCGGGGCGCGGCTCTCCGAGCCCCAGGCGGCCCCGGCGGCCCGGCCCAGAGGCTGAGCTCCATGCGCCCCGCCCCCCGGGCGCCGCTTCCTCACGGGCAGCTGCCATCCCCGTTGGGTGTGGGTGTGGGTGGGGTTGCCCCCCCCCACTGTGTGTCCTCAGGCCGGGGGGGTGGGCAGCCAGCTCGTAGCTGCAGGGCATCCTGCCCGTCCCCGCCCCCCTCAGTGCCCAGAGCCCCGCGAGGCTCAGGAACTGCCGGCCTGTGGCTGGGAGCTAGGAGCTGGGAGCAGGGCCGGCCCAGTGCAGGCGGTGGGGCTGCCGGCCCGGGTGGGGGCCAGGGTTAGGGGCCCCCTGAGGGCGGCTTGAGGGACAGGCCGGCCGGTCTGTCCCCGAGGAGCCACGGAGGCCTCGGCCCGGAGCGGCGGGGTGTCGGGGTCAGGCTGGAGCCATCTTCACTGGAGTTGTGGGGCAGTGAGTCTCGTCCTGGGACCTGAGGGTCGGGGCCCCGGGTGCCTGGGGCGGGGCAGGCGGGACTGCGGGTGACCTGCCTGGGCCCTGGGCCCTCTGGTGACCCCGCGCGCCCTGTGCAGACGGCCTGAGGGTGCGGGCGGACGAGGACAACTGCGCTGTCATCCAGTCGGCCCAGGACATGCTGAAGCTCATCCGGAACAAGTTCCTGCCCGCCGTGTGCTCCTGGGTCCAGGTGAGGCGCGTGGGGAGGGCTGGGGGGCCCAGTGGGGTGCTGGGGGCGGGGGCTGGCCCGCCAGGTGATGGACCCTCTTGCCGGCAGCTCTTCACCCGTGCGGGGACGCACCGTGGCCACTTAGAGGCCGCCATCGGCCTGAAGGCAGACCTGGAGGCGGCCCTGCGGAGGTCCCAGGAGCTGGACATCGAGCCTGCGGGGCTGCCCGGCAGGGAGGTGCGTGCCGTGGGCCGAGCTCAGCCTCTAGGTGGGAGCCGTGGGCCCTGAAGCACCCTGTTCCTTCCTCACGAGGGCCTGGCACGGAGGGCGAGGCCCAGCCCAGGGCCTCCCCAGGGGTGAGGGACTGGGACAGGGAGGCCCCGGGTCCCCAGGGCGGCTTCTGAGCGTTGGGTCCCTCCTCGACTCTGCAGGTGCGCAGCCCCTGGGGACCAGCAGGGGGCGACCTTGTCTTTCTCCTTCCAAACCCAAGCCAGTGAGGGACACTCACAGCAGGCTGGCGGGGGCCGGGCTCGTGGCTGGGCTCGTGGCTGGGCCCGGGGCCTGTGCGGTGAGCCGGGCGGGTCTGCCTGTGCGGCCATGGGCTCCCTAGTCCCTCACAGGCCCCGCCGCCCGCATCTTGTCACCTCCGAGCTCCTGTGTGATGGGACCTCTTGCCGGTGGCTGCCTTGCTGCTGCCCCCAGGGCATCTGGGGGGCGACCGGCGGGGCGGGAAGTGGGCGGCATCCAGGCCTGGCCACCCCGAGGGGCCTCTCCGGGCTGGCAGGTTGGCGAGACGCCACCGCCTGCGAGGAGGGCGGGAGGCCCAGCCGGGTGGAGACTGACCTGGGGATGGCGGGTGGACTCAGGCCGGCCCCGTGCGTGCAGTGTGGGGGCTGCGCGGGGCTGCTGGGGCGGGGGGGGGGGGGGGGGGGGGAGCCGGCGGGAAGGCCCGGCTCAGCCTCCCCGGGAGGAAGTGGGTTGGGGGGGGGCTGAGACACTGCTCCAGGAGCTGGTTGAGGTGGTGCTGCTACTGGGCGGGGGGGGGGGGGGGGTCCTCGGAGACCGCGCTCGCTCCAGGTTTTCCCGAGAAAGGCCTGGGGGCTCCGTCCCCGGCCTGGGCTCTCCCCGCCCAGCTGGGGCCCCGCTGCGCAGAGAACCGGCTGAGTCCGTGCTGACTGGGCAGGCGGCACACAGACCTGGGACCGAGACGGGGTACGTGCTCGGGCTCCAGCGACCCCTGGCCCAGGGCCGGTGGGGCCGTGGCCTGTCCCCTGAAGGTCGGCGCCGGGCTGCCTGGGACTGTGCGGCCGGCAGCCCCCACGGGACAGCGGCCGCTTTCTCTTTTGACTTTCCGCCTCTGCTGCTGCTGCGGGTTCCGGCGGACCGTGTGCCGTCCGACGCAGGTGCTCTGTCCTTGGAGAAGTCTAAGCTGCTTCAGCAGGTCTCACTGCGGCTTCCTGCAGGGGCTCGCACATCCACCTGGGGGCCGGCGGGGGTCGGTCTGCCTGGGTCCGTAGGAAGCTGGTGGGGAGACCCCGCGCCCGCCCCGCTGGGGGACGTCCTGTGGGCGCTCCTGGACTGCCTGCTGCTTGGCTGTGCGGCTGAGACCGCCGAGTGTTGTGTGACTGACAGAACAGTCGTCCCTCACCACCCAGTAAGTCAGAGGAAGACAACCTCAAGCATCAGTCCGTTCGTGCTGTCAGCAGCGGGTTCTTTTCCAGTGCGGCTCACCCGTCTGAGCGGCAGAATCACCCACGGGGGGAGCGGGGGGGCTGCCCTTGTCCCCGCCCAGCACCCGTGGGCGCAGCAGCCGCCCGGCCTTCCCAGCAACCTCGCCCCGCCCACCCGCCAACCCCACGCCGGGTTTCCCGCGTCTGCTGGTGGCTGTGGGGCCAGGCCACGCACTCTGTGCCGGCCCTAGGGGCCCGGCGCGCTGCAGGCGGAAAGGACAGAGCGGGAGACACGGGGGATGAAATGTCGGGCGCGTCAGGCTCCCGGGAGGCAGGGAAGCTAAATCAGCGACGCGGGGACCTTGGACGCGGCAGGCCCAGTAAACAACCTGCCTGGCGACGCGGCCCCTCCATCACGCTGAAGGCCGAGCCGGGTTCAGGGGGGCGCCCAGAGCAGAGCGGGGTCTGTAGGCGCTCCCGTGAGGCCTGGGGCGCCTCGGCCGGGCCTCCCCCGCCCGCCCGCCCGCCAGCTCCCTGCCCTGCTGTGACAGGGCCGAGTCCCCTCGCTTTCCCAGGGCGCCGGTGCTCCAGACCCCCCCCCCCACCACCCCGTGTCCTCCCTCGAGTTCCCCAGCTGCTCCCTGGGGCGGCGAGGGGGGGGGGCTGTGCGACAGGTGGGGGCGCGGAGTCAGGGCTGTCGTGCAGGCCTTGTCTTCCTCCCAAGAAGGGGCCACCCCGCAGGCTGCCCCCCACAGCGTCCTGGGGCTGAGCCCTGCCTCCCGGGCGCCTGGAGCAGCCCGGGCCGAGCAGAGGGTGCGTGACCCCTGGCCAGGGCTTCCTCTGCAGGCCCCCCCCCACCCCGTGTTGTCTCCTGGGTCAGGGGCGCACCCTTACCCGCCTGCCCGCTGCCCGCCCAGACCCAGGGGCAGGCTAGACGAAGCTCCCGCCTGCTGCGGTGCCCGGTGCCGTCGGGCCGGGAGGGGGAGGGACAGCCCTCCAGGGGCGGCACCCACGACTCAGACTCGCCTCCAGCGCAGCCCCGGCCGCTCAGGGGCCCGCCGCCGTGGTGGTCCTGGGCCCTCCAGGGGGAAGGCGCGGGGAGATGCCCCGAGATGGGGCTCCGGCCGGCGATTTGCACGGCCTTCAGGGAGGCCATTAGCATATAAATAGCCGCCGGACGCGGCCACCACAGCTGAGCACGTTTAATTTTTAGTCTGAGAGAGAGAAGGGGCGTGGGAGGCGCAGCCGTCAGGCCCGAGACAAACGCAGGTGGGCGCCGCGCCTCTGGCGAGGCCCGGCCTCCCGGTGGAGGGGCGCTCGCAACCCGGGCGGCGGCGGCGGCGGCGGCGGCTCCGGTGAAAAGTAATTGAGACTGCGCGCCGAGTTAATTAGATCGCACGAAATTTATTTAACGGCCGCAGCTGCATCGCGGGTGCATGCTGGCGGGCGGCGCTCCCCGGCCGGCTCAGATAATTAGTGACCCGCTGCCCGACGCCCGTACACGGACGGTGCTGTGTGTTTTAGCCGTTTTACTGCCTGTTTAATTACGGTTGCGGAGGCTCATTTTTCTAAATCCTCTTAGCTCCGGCGAGAATCCGCTCTTCGGCACCCCCTCTCCCGCCCCGGCCCCCCGCCGCCTGCAGCGACTGCGTGTCGGGCGGGCTTCTGTGCGGGGCGGGCCGGCTGCCACAGCTGCACCCGTGGGTGGGGGCGATGGGCGCAGGGCCCGGCGTGGCCTCAAGGCCCCCGGACGAGGCGGCCAGGTCCGCTTGCAGTGCCGCCAGGAGGGGGCCTCCGTGGGCTGTGGCCTCCTTCCTGGGGACCTGGGGTGTCCTTGTCCCCACTCCATGTCCCCAGCGCCTCCCTGCCGCTGGCTCAGTGCCGGCTTCTGACCCCACCCCTGCCCTCTGACCTTGTGGGAGGTTGCCACCACGCTGCCTTGAACCACTGGGCTGGCCCCCAGGAGCTCAGGGCTGGGCCTCAGTGTCCCCGGCTGTGCCGTTTCTGAGGTCCTGGGGACAGTCCCGCCTGGCGGGCGCCTGGTGGGCGGCCCGTGCAGGGGCTGCAGACTTGTCTGGGCAGCGGTGACTGCCGGGGACCCCCTGACACGCAGCCCCTCTGGAGCCCAGCCCCGTCCCCTGACCCTGGGTGGGCGGCAGGAGCCCGTGGGCCTCGAGCCGTGTCTTCGGCAGCCGGCGCCAGGGCGGCCCGTGGACGCGGAGCCAGGTCCCGGTCGGCAGGCAGGGCCTTCCCGGGGGCTGGCCGTGGGGCACGAGGAGGGAAGGTGGTTCCTGCGGGCCCAGTGCCTGTGGAGGGCGCGGCCCCTCCCACACTCAGGTGCTGCCCGCCGGTCCCCGCGCGGACTCGCGGACGGAGGGCCCGGGGTCGGGGGTCAGGGGGGACGCCCACTTCCGGTCGGGGCGCCGGAGGGGGCGTGGTCCCCGCAGTCAACTCGGCTCCGAGCGCGTTTCAGGAAGCGAGAACTGAACGGGCGTCCCCAGGAGGTTCGGCGGTGGGAGCAGCGCGCCCCGGTGTTTGATGGAAACGACCCCGTGTTTAAAGCCCGCGTCCCTGTTCTGCATTGTAGCACCGGCCGGTCCTCGTCCCCCGCTCAGAAAATTAAAACGCATAAATTCTGCCCGGCCCGGGGCGTGCACGCTGCGCAGGCCGGGCCGCGCGGCCGGAAGCCTTGGGCCGCTCTCCACCTTCCATAAATTCCTGGGGAGACTCTGCACAAAAATAATTTTCAGGTCCGCGGCTCATTGTTATTCAAACGTGATTGATCGTCGTCATTTGCTCGGCTCGGGAGTTAAGTGCCCCTGTCGTTTCCAAAGAGCATAATTGGGACGTTTCACAGGTCAGCGACGGAGACAGGCTTCCCTTTTGATCAGTGTTAGACTGATAACAAAAATTACAGTTTCCCGTGATTAATGTCCCCGCGCCTCCAGGCGCAGGGCTGCGGGCTGAACCCAAACAAAGTGCATTTGCATCTGATTAGGCCTCGGGGGCGGCGGCGCCCACCCCGCAGGTGCCCCCACGCCCGGCACGGTTGGCCGGTGAGACGCCCTGGCCGGGGGCAGCCGTGCGGGCGCCCCGCTGCGGTCCTCGAGGCTGTCGGGGGGTGTCAGGGCCCGTGTTGGAGGCCTCGTCTCCGAGTTTGCCTCTGACACCCCGACGCCCCGTTGCGGGCGCTTCTCAGACAGGGCCTCCCCTCCGGGCCCTTCCGTCAGGTGGGCTGCGGTTGGCGGCGGTGAGGTGGGTGTGCCACTCGCCTGGCCTGCGAAGGCCGGAAGCGAGGAACAGCACCGGCTGGCAGGGGCAGGGCCTTCTGGGTGCCCCCTGCTGCGACCCTCTGGGGAAGGACGGGTCCCGGGGTGGGGGGGGTCGCTCCTGAGCGGGGAGGGGCAGGGCGAGGCGGAGGCTGAGCCGGCCCCGGAGGGTTTTCCGAGTGGGGCTGGCCGTGGACGCCCGGTCCTGGGGTCTGTGGCACACTGGTGTGTGTGCGTGGCCGTTGGCCACGTAGTTGGTGACCTCTTCTGGGAGGGCCGCAGACCCCCGAGGGGCGCTGTTGCTCCCACTGAGCCAGTGCTGCCCAGAGAGAGGGTGGGGGGCCTGGGTCTCCCCCGTGCGGAGGGCAGAGGGCACCGCCTCCAGGGCAGCGTTGGCGACCCCCGCACACCGACCCGGGCTGGGGAGGTGACCTTGTCCGAGGGACAGGACGCTCCACAAGGGCTGTGGTCCCGTCAGCACGCCCGAGGCCGGAGTGGGGCGTGGCCCAGGGGCTGAGCTGAGGCGGGGCCTGGAAGGGGGCATGTCAGGGGCCGGGACTTTCCGGCGTGAACCCTGCTCTGTGCGGCTTTGGAGCGGCGCGGGCCCCAGGCAGGGCGAGGCTCGGCGGCTGGGAGGGCGCAGGTCGGGGTCGGGCCCCGGGCGCCGAGGGGGGCACGCGGGGCTGCTGGGGTCAGGGACGCGGGGGTCGGTGGGGGGCAGGCCAGCACGCTCAGCCGGCGACGCTGACGCCCCGGCCTGGAGGACCCGCCCCACTGGGGTGCAGGGACCTCCAGCCTCTGGCGGCTGTGCCCACGCAGGTTCTGGGGTGTCCCCGCAGGCGGCAGCCCCGGGGGACGAGGACGAGGACGAGGACGACTTCGTGGAAGTCCCCGAGAAGGAGGGCTACGAGGCCTGTGTCCCCGAGCACCTGTGGCCCAAGGGCGGTGAGTAGGGGGGGGGCACTGGGGGAGGGTCCCTGGGCTGTGTCCTCAGGGGTGGGACCTACAGCTCCGATCGGGGGTGGGGGGGTGGCCAAGCTCGGCCCGGGAGGCCCTGCAGGTCACGGTGGCCGCTGGTGGTGCGGGCGCTGCTCTCCCTGGCACCTGGCACTCTGAGGTCGTGCCCGGGGCCTGCCGAGGCCGCCCCAGCGGATTCCTGCCGCCAGTTAGTGCGGGGGCCACCGATGGCCACGGAGGACCGCACAGGGCCCCTGCGCTGACCACCCGCTGTGACGCGGGGCCGCCCTACTGGGGAGCCTGAGGTCCCGGCCCTGGGGCGTGAGCGCAGGGCTGGGCTGTGGTCCCTAGGGCAGCGCGGGGGCCTGCTGTGGGCACTGCCTCCCGGGATGGGGAGGCGCCCACAGTCTCCAGGCCCGGGATCCCCGATGGCTGCTTCCCGGGGGTGTCACCAGCAAGGCAGCACCCCCCATACCACTCGAGGGCTCGCAGCCCCGGGGTCTGGCCACAGGGGGCGAGGGCTCCGGGCCTGGCGTGGCCCCCGGTCTCTGCCGTCCAGACGGTTCAGCCTCCGCAGGCCGTCCACGCGCCACGTCAGCACCCGGGCTGGGGCCCTCTGGGGGCGGGGCTCAGGCTCCCCCATCCAGGCCCGTGGCTGCTGGGGGGAGCAGACGTGGCGGGTGCAGGGGGGGCGCAGCTGGAGGGCGAGCCTGTGGGAGGGCTGGGGTGGACGCTCGCGTGTGGAGACGGCGCCCGCCAGGGGCGCCACTCCAGGTCAGCAGGCGGGCCTCCCGCCCCTCCGTGCGTCTGGTCCCTGCCTGCCCTGTGTGACCGTCCCCTCCCCGGGTGGCGGCTGCCCTGGGGGTCCCCACCGCGGCATGCACACACAGGCCCCCGTTTTACCGCCGGGCCACACCTGCTGCCAGTCCCAGCCCGACCTCGGGCCTGAGCCTCACCCCACACCCAACACCCACGAGGCGCCTCGGAGGCAGAGGGCTGAAGCCATACCCTGGCACACTGACTGCCAGCCTGTGCCCCGGCTGGCGCGGTGGGCAGGGGGCGGGACTGCAGGGGACAGCCCACTGGGCCCCTGGCCACACTGCCCAGTCTCTGCAGCACCTGGCCCAGCGGCCCCTCCTCCTGACTGGGCCCCCGCGGAGGGCAGGGGTCCCTCTGTGCTCCCCCGGGGCTGGGCTCTGGCCGGGCCACAGCCTGTGGCCGTCACCCGCCGTCCACGCTCCTGCGGCGGGTGATGCCTGCCTGACTGTTGACGCCTCATGCGGGCAGCAGAGACCCCGCGGCCCTTGGGCAGGCGTCGGCCCTCTGCTCTGGGCAGCTCACGGCGGTCCGTCTGCGCCTGGAGGGGCGGGGGCCGGGGGGCGGGGGCGGTCCGGGCCCCAGGCCGGTCACCAGTGTCCTTTGACAGCTGCGGGCAGGCGGGCCGTGGAGAGCACCGGCAGCCCGGGGTCCAGAGCGGGGTTCCCGGGCCCTGTGCGGAGGTCCTGGTGGGGGTCCTGGTCCAGAGGCACCGCGCCCCGTCCCCCCGCCCTCTGCCCTGGGTTTGCTCTGAGGCCCGGTCACCGAGGGGGGGCCGGGGCCCATCTCCTCTCTTGGGGGGGCCATGGGCCGTGGCCCCAGGCAGTTCTCGCCAAGGGGCCCTGCCCCGCCATGCCGGCGGCCGGGGGCTGGGCCGAGTGCTCTCACCTCTGAGTTTTCAGAGGGGCTCTTGTCCCCCCTGAACCCTGGCGTCTGTCAGGCGCCGTCTCTCTCTCAAATTTACATTTTAATTACAAGGCCGCTCGCTCCGTGCGATCGATGGTGTCAGGCGGGAGGCTAACTCCGGGCCAGCCCCATCCGCTCCATTTCCCGCCATCGATCGCCCCGCCCCACCAGCCCCGTGCTCCCCGCGGCCGCGGCCCCCTGGTCCATGGGAGCAGGAACGGGGGGCTCGGGCCGCGGGAGTCAGTTCGCACCGAGACCTGGGCCTGACCAGACGCCCGGTGGGCCCGCGGGCCCCCGCTCTCCGAGCCAAGTCCTCCCTGAGGGCCGCGTCTGCTCCCCTCAGTCCCCCCCCGGCCTCCCCCCGGCCAGGGTGCCGGTGGGACCGGTCTCCCACCGCAACGTGGGAGCGGAGGCACGTGCTCAGGCCCGAGCGTCCACCCTGCCCTAAGGCGCCCGCTCGCCCGCCTCTCCGGTGTCTGAAACGACAGATCGACGAGGAGTGCGTTTCGTCCTCGTAGCTCGGGGCCCTCGCGTTGATGTCCGGCTCTCGCGTGTCCGTCCGAACACCGGACACCGGCGCGCGCTGGCCAGCCGCTCCCTCCCGGGCGTCCCGGGCGGGCGTGTGCGCGCTCTTGCCGGCGGGGCCTGGGATGCTGTGTTGACGACGGAGCCGGGTGGGGACCCCGGCCTCCTGCCCAGGGCACCCCGGGGCTCACAGCACCCCGGGGCTCGCAGCCATGCCCTCCGGTGGCCAGAGGTGGACCTGGTCACCTCCATGTGGCTCTGCCCTGTGTCCCCTGCTTTCAGCGCGAGACCCCAAGCAGTGGGGGTGGACCCCCGCTCACATGGCAGAGGGCAGGGCTGGGAGGTCTCCTGGGACCAGGCGGGCTGCCGGCTGCCGTGAGAGGCTCGTGGGCCACGTGCGCCCGGTGCTGGCCTTGCGGCAGGCCAGGTGCCCCAAGCCTGTGGGTGTCCCTGCAGGCGGAGCGCTGCTGCAGTCTGCCGTCCCCGCCCGGTCCGTGAGCCTGCCCGGCTGGCCCTGCTGGGGAGCCTCGGCCCGAGGCAGAGGTGACCCTTCTGGCAGCCTGGCCTGGCAGTGTCCTCCCTGCAGCCCCTCCACCCCCTGGGGGCTGGGCCTGGGGGAAGCACCCCTGTGCCTCGGCCCATCAGGCTTCTCCCGGCCAGCGCTGCCGGGACCCTCCGAGGCCGGGGCAGGGCGGGGCTCCAGGGGGGGCTGTGGCGGCCTCCTCGCCCGGCCTCCTCGTCAGCCGTGCTGCTGGGTGGGGGCCCCGGTGGGCTCTGAGGCCAGGATCGCACCCGAGGGCTGGCACCCCCCACCGTCCCCTGGTCCCTCCCTGTGACCAAGCAGGCGCTCACGCTGACGGCAGCTCCGACCTCGGCTCCTCCGGGTCCTGTCTGCAGAGGGAACCTCTCCTTACCCTGCGTCCCCACCCCGCTGGCCCACGGTCCGCGGAGGGCCTCGTGCAGGCCGCAGGGTGCAGGGGCTTTGAGCGTGGGGGGCCCGTCTTGTACCCGGTCTTCGTCCCCCCGGTCACCGGTCCCCAGGTTTCAGGTTGGCCCGCAGGGGGTCAGTGGTTCTCCGTGCTTGTTGATTGGCCGTCTTGTTTTTTACCGGTCTCCGTCCTTTACTTGCTAGATTAGCTTCTCTTCCGCTGGCTTTAAAAAGGGCCATTCAATAGGGTAAGAAAATAAAGACTTTTGCTCAGACGGTGTCCTTGCTGACTGGAGAGGCGCGCTCCCCAGGCCCCCGGCCGCGCCACGCGCTGGGACAAGGCGGCGCTGACTGAGGGAGACGCTCGGACGCCGGAAATGCTGCGCACGGGGCGGCGACACCCCGGTCCCCGTCGGGGGAGGACCTCGCACGGTCCTCCCCGCCGCCGTCAGCCGCCCCGTCGTGTGCGCTCCCCTGAATCTCATCGGCGGTCTGAAGTCTCTGCCCTTCCGAAGGTGATTTCGGTTTTGGGAAAAGCCAGAAGTCCCAGGGCGCCCGCTCGGGGCTGTAGGGGGCCGAGTCCCCTGGGCGATGTGACGGTCCACCCAAGAACTCCACACGGGACTCGAGGCGTGAGCGGACGTGTGCCCGTGACGAAGCTGCCGGTCACCGGCTGCCCAGAGCTGCAGCCGGGGGCGTCACTGTTCACACGCTCGCGCACTCCGGCCCACTGTCCTTGGCGGCCGGGTGACATCGGCGTCACGCAAACTGCTCTCGTCACGTTCACAGTGGCTGGGCTTTTCCAGGCAGGCTCCACGTGTCTGCCCCCACCGTTGATCTCCGTGGTTTGTCACACGTGCACGCTCCCGGCACCAGATGGGGACCTGGCTCCTGGGTACAGGCTGGGCGCCCACCTGGGTGCTGGTGCGGCGCCACCGGCCAGCGGACCAGGAGGCGCCGCCCTTGTGTGCCCGGGACAGGAGGGCGGACCCTGGCCCAAGGGGGGCTCTAGCCGCGTCCTGTGGGGGGTGGGCGCGCTGCTGCCGGCGCGGCGGCTTAGGCTGGCGGGTGGGGGCAGGCCCTTGGCGGACTGCAGCCGTGGGCCGCTGAGGGGAGTGGCTCACAGATGTGAGGGCTGCATCCTCACCCTTTGGTCACCCCCTTCCCTCCCTCTGGGGTTCAGAGCACAGTGCCCCCAGTGTCTGTCTGGGGGGCAGTGCCCAGGAGGAGACAACTGTGTTTCAGGGCCGGAGACGGACCCGGCCTCGCAGGACTTGCAGGCGAGGAAGAGGGCGAGGATGGACGAGGAGGCAAGCGACCCCACCTCTGCGGCCGCCCAGCCTCACTGGCTCCGCGGCCCCGTGAGCCCAGCCCCGTGCCCGAGCCCCAGGTGAGTCCTGGTCCCTCACCTCCGCCCAGGCCACGGCCTGCCTCCCCAGTCTCCCGAGGCTGCGTGGCTCCTTAAGGGCAGCCCCGGAGGTGCCCCCGGGCCGGGCTAACCCTGCCGGCCCCGGTGCCCAGGCAAGGGCGAGCGGGAGCAGGCGGGGGAGGGCCTGAGGCTCTGGGGTGGGAGGGGTGGACGTTGGAGCACCCGGGCCAGTGCCCCGCACCAGTCCCTGGGGGCAGTGGTGCCCGACTGACCACGGGGCCTCGGCGCTGCCCCAGAGCCCGACGGGGGCGGGGGGTCGTCGGTCCCGCACGCTGACCCGGGGTCCCAAACCAGGGTCCCAGAGTCAGCGTGTCCCGCTCTGTCCCCGTGGCCCCTGCAGGGCACCGCTGGGGCCCGAGGAGGCCGGGAAGCTGGCCGCAGAGCGTGCCCGGGCGCCCGTCCTGCCCTTCGGGGTGGACCTGTGCACCTGGGGCCAGGAGCCGCCCACAGCCGTGAAGGTCATCAAGTGAGTGTGGGCACACCCGGTGGGCGTGCATCCAGGGGCGCGAGGCCACCCTGCTCCCCGCCTCCGCCTGGTGGACGCGCAGCTGGGCGGGGGCCCGGCTCTGCCGCTCCCTGGGGAGACGTCCCGGGCCGCCTCCCAGGCAGCCGGCGCCGGGGCACGGGGCGCCCCCCCCTTCGGGCCCATTCAGCCCCCGCCGCCCCTGTCTGTGCCCCGGCTGTCCCCCGTCCCCGGGGCTGGGCCTGGGCTCTGCCAGGAGCTTCTGGAGCACCGCCCCGGCCTGCTGGCCTGTGTTCTCTGTGGCACCGCAGCCCAGGGGGCGCGTGTCCTCCAGGGCCGGGGCGGTGGTGCCCCCTCACCCGTCGCACGAAGCCTGTGACCAGGCGCAGGATGGGTGGCGCCTGCCCCATGGCTGCCGGTCCGGGCCCGCCCCCGGCAGCGCCCGGCGCACCCGGCGCCACCCCTGACGGCCTGGCCCGCCGCAGGGCCGAGTCGCAGCACCGCTTCTGGAGGCCCCGCGAGGTGGACGAGGAGGCGGCCAGCGCCGCGGCCTCCGAGGGGCTGCACAGCCGCCGCATCACCTTTGCGGGGCGGTTCGAGCCCGTGCGGCACCGGTGCCGAGCCCCAAAGCCCAACGGCCAGCTCTGCGAGCGCCAGGACCGGCTGAAGGTGCGGGGCCCCGGGCGGGGGCTGCAGGGCTGGAGGGGCAGCTGCCTTGGCCGCTGGGCAGGGCCCGGTCCCCTGAGGGTGGGCTGGGCTCCAGGCCCCGGGTGTGGGGCGGCGCCACCCTGGGTGTGCCTGTCCTGGCTGCGGCAGCCCTTTGGCTGCTGGGCTGGAGGGCCCCGCCCCAGCCAGGAGCCCTCCAGGCAGGACCCTCCCACGTTCCTCGTTCCTCGTTCCCCCTCTCCCCCCACCACACACACCCTGCCGGCTCTGCGCTGGGCGCTGGGCCGGGGAGGGTGGTCACTTTGGCCAAACAGACTCAGGCACCAGGCCCCCCCCCCCCCCGACTCCGAGAGGGCGACGCCCCAGGGCCCTTCTTCTGGGGGGGGGGGGCAGCACGAGGCAGCAGAGACGCAGACAATGACAGCCACTGGGCTTTGCCACAGTGCCCGTTCCACGGCAAGATCGTCCCCAGAGATGACGCGGGACGGCCCCTCTGCCCGGAGGACAGGGCTCGGGAGCAGAGGCAGCAGCTGCAGAGGCAGGCCCAGCGCCCAGGTAGGCACCGGGGCCAGGGGGGCGGCCCCCAGGGGGCTCCGTGTGTCTGTCTGACTCCCTGCCGCTCCCGCAGGGTCACCCAGGGGCCGCATTGCCCGTGGGGTCTCTTGGGTGCTCCCGGTGGGAGGTGTGGGCACAGCCACCACCGGAACCCCTGTCACGGCTGGTTTGGTGGGATCTGGGTGCTGAGCCGAGTTCTTAAGCAGATGAAGAAATCGAGTCAAGAAGCTCTGGCTGGTGTGGCTCAGTGGATTGAGCACCAGCCTGAGAACCAAAGGGTCGCCGGTTCGGTTCTCGGTCAGGGCACAGGCCTGGGTTGCAGGCCAGGTCCCCATTAGGGAGCGTGTAAGAGACAACCACACATGGATGTTTCTCTCCCTCTGTCTCCTCCTCTTCTCTCAGTAAGTAAATAAATTAAAAAAAGAAATCGAGGCGAGAAAAGCTAATTGGCTGAGTCTTAGAGGAAACTTGTTTCTGCCCGGGCTCTGGCCCTCCCCAAGCCCTGCCCCCTCCCAGGGCCGTGCTGTGTGTGCGTGGTGTGCGCGGGCACGTTCTGTGCACGGGCCTCGAGTGTGTGTGACGCGTGTGGTGCCTGCGTGCCTGGGAGGCAGGCAGGGGCCGCCGACGGCGCTGGGTCTCCAGGGGCTCCGTGGGGCTCCTGTCAGCCAGGGCCCCGTTTCCTGGCCAGCGCCCCATCAGATGGCCGGTGGGCTGCAGCCCCTCCCTGTCGTCCTGCGGGCGGCCGGGGGCTTCACCGCACAGCACCTGTGCCCGGGGGGACTAGCAGCGCCCCCCCCCCACCCTTGGGGGCTCGGATGGTGGGGCCGAGGGGTGCCCTGCAGGAGCGGCGGCACCGGCTGGGCAGCACGTGGGAGCCCTGGGGGCCGGGTCCCCCCTGCAGAGCCCCGAGGCCAGCGGCAGCATGCGGCCAGCACCGGTGGGGCCTTCCTCTCCGTCTTCGGAGGCGAAGGCGAGGCTTCCGCCTGACCCCCGGGTGGGCACCGGGCGGCCCTGCCTGGGGCCGGAGGCTGACCCTCGGGCCGACCCGCAGGCCGCGGCCTCCCCTGCCGCCGCGAGCTCGGGGCAGATTGAGTGCCTGCTCCTCCTGTCAGCCCCGGGAGCGTCTGGGCCCCGCCCGCGGCGACTTGTTAACAACAGGTGCGGCCGCGGCCGCGCTGGCCAGTCAGATGTGAAATAGGATCTCCCCACTAACTGCGTATCGATCGCGCCCCCCTCGCCCGCGGGGCAATTTTCCCTCCCGGCGCTCCCCTCTGCGACAATGCCGCGAGCCCCGGCCGGCGGCAGGGAGGCCGCACGCCCCGGCACCTATTGATTTTCCTCAGAGGCTTTTAAATTGCTCCTTCGTTTTCCTGAGATGCTCATTCCGTCCCGCATCTTCCCGTTGTGTTGAGACAATCACTCCGTTCGCTGGGCCCTAAACTGTGACGCCTTCTTATTACCGGGAGATAAACTGTTCAGACAGTTTTCCTTAATCTTGGATTAATCGTCTCTGTATCTGAGCCGGGCCGCCCGGCTCTCCCTCACTCCAAAAAATCGGCTCGGGGAGGCCACGCCATCTGTCTGTGGGAGGCGCACGGCTCCTCCCCGCCCGGCGTGCCCTGCGCGCGGCCCGTGGGGCTCCGTGTGCACGGCCTGTGGGGCTCCGTGTGCGCACAGCGGGTGTCCCGCACCCTCCCAGAGCCGGGTCTCCAGGGGCCTGGTGGCTTCCCTGGCCAGCCGGGTGGTCCGAGGCTGCGTCTCGGGGACCCCCGGGGCCTTCTGGAGTGCACCAGCCTCCACTGGGGACGCAGAGCAGGGCCTGGCGGGCTGGGGCCTCGGCCTCTGGCCCCCACGCTGCCCCCGCCCTGGGCCAGAGACCCCCTCCGACGGAGTTCTCGTTGGTCCTGCGTGTGAGCACACGGCCTGGCCTGTGGCTGGGGACGTTCTCTCCCCCGAGCCGCCTGCTGCCCCTCGTGGCCTGGCCAGGCGGGACGCACACAGGGGCAGCGGGGCCTTTGGGCGAAGGGCACACTCGTTGCTGGGACCTGGGCCAGGTCACCTCGGGACTCCTACGAACCTAGCCCCGCCCACCCTGACCCCCGGTGGGGCCGCACCCCTGGGCAGCAGGGGGGTCAAGAGGCCACAGCTGGGGGTCTGGTGGGGCCCAGTCCGGCCTGCGTGGGCAGCGCCGGGGCGGCGGCGGTGAGGGCTGGCCAGCAGGCCTCCCCGCCCCCCGCTGCCGTGGTGGGTGGGCCAGGTGGCCCTCGTCAGGACGGGGTGGGGGCCCGGGGGAGGCGCCCTTGTGGGCACCAGGCGTTTTCTGGAGTCTCGGGTCTCTCTGCAGACTGGCGGGACCCTGAGCTGATGAGAGACGTGGAGGCGGCCGTGGGCGTGGACCTCGGCTCGTCCGGGGCCCGCGGGAGAGGCAGAGGCGGGAGGAGGCGGCGCCCCGGCCTCACCAACCTGAAGCAGCAGGCCGACACCGCCCGCGCACGCATCGCCAGGAAGGTCTTCGCCAAGTGAGAGCCCCTTGCGGAGCCCGGGTCTGGGGGTGCGACCAGACCGCCAGCGTCCCACGGCCTGCGGGCGCCCCCTGCTGCACCCTGCCCCGTGACCCCCCGCCCCCAGGGCACGGACAGGTGTCCCGGTTGGTGGAGGGACGGCGGGCCCTCAGGAGCAGGGCCTGGCGCACGGCATCCAGGAAGGAGGGGCCCTGGGGCTCCAGCTGTGCAGGGCCCTCGTGGTCAGGCCCAGGGGTGTCCACATGGCGACTTCAGGGGGGCCAGCTGTCCTCCAGGCCAGCAGGACAGGGGTCACCGCGTGGGTCTCAGCCCAGGGCGCTCTGCCAGTGCCACTGGGACGGCGGGCCCTCCGCGTGCTGCTCTCAGGGCCAGTGGGCGGGCATCTCCTGGCCCAGCTGGACCAGCCCGGTGGGCGGGGCCTGGGCAGGGTCCGAGTAGCCGGGCCAGCAGCCCTGCTGCCCGCCCTGCGGCTGTGGTCAGCCCGAGGCTCCCACCACATTCCAGGTGCTGCCAGGAAGCACCGAGGGCGTTTGTGCCCGGAAGCCGCAGGAGGCCGGATCCCCCAGGACCTCGCAGGCCCATGCGGCGGGCCTCCCCCTGGGCCCCTGCAGGGTGCTCAGCTCGGCGTGCTGGGCAGGGGGGTCCTTCCTGTCTCCTGGCCGGCGCTGCTCTGTGTCGGCCTGAGTGCAGCTGGGCAGGTGGGCAGCTTCTGGTGCCCACGTGGAGCCCCCCGCTGGTCTCTGCCGCCTGGCCTGGCCTTTGGGGTCCAGAGGACGCTGGGCCCCAGCCCCAGGACACCCTGGGCGCCGTGCCTGGGGCGCGGCTTCCCTGTGTTGTCCGAGTGGGGCCCAGGGCCGGCTCCCTAAAGCCGCTGTGTGGCCTGGAGCTCTCCCGGGGGGGTGGGGGGGTGGCTGCCTCCTGGGCACGGCCCCACCAAGTCCAGACGCTGCCGTCAGCGTGGCCGGGCGCCCGCGGGCTCTGCGCCCCTGTTTGTGCTGTGCGCCCCCACGTGTCTCCCCGAGGCCCAGACGCAGGGCACCGAGTGTGGCCCGCAGAGCCGGGCAGAGTCCAAGTGCCGTGCCCTCACGTCACGGCCTGCGCCCACCCCACCCCCACCCCCAGCTGGGCAGGGGTGCCCGTGGACGGTGCAGCTGGCCCCGGCTGGGCCGCCTCGGGCTCGGGCTGCCCCCTGTGGTTCCCGGCTGCCCAGGACCGGCGCCAGGCCGTGGTCCCGGAGCCCGAGACCTGGCCCCCGGTCACGCCCTGCCCTGCTCTGCTCTCCTCTCCCTGCAGGGCGGCCATGCGGCGGGTGAGCACAGCCCTGGACCAGATGGACCGGAGGAAGCACAGGAAGTTCGCAAACCAGTTCAACTACGCTCTGAGCTAGAGGCGGGGCCCCTGCGCCGAGGTGCCCAGGCCCGCCAGCCCCCCTGTGGCCCGCCAGTGCGCCGAGGGGCGCCACGCACGTGGGTTCGGGTGGCCTCCGTGCCCTGTGCGTGATGGAGATTCAGGGTGCGCGTGGCCCCGACCCTTATCCCCCAGCAGCCTTCTGGGCCGACCACTCAGGAAACCGAGGGAAACCCACACCGTTGTGTGAATGCTCTCTCAACGCCGACGCCAGGGGACGCGGACCGCCCGCTGTGCCGGGTCCTGCTTCCTGCTCAGACCGCCCGGGGACGGCTGTGTCCCTCGCCGACTCCCTCCCTCCGCTCAGGAAGCCACCCAAGGGAGCCGTGGCGCACGCAGTGGGCAGCTTGGGGGGCAGGCACGTGTCCGGTGCGGGGGCCCCCCCCCAGCCCGCACGCTGCCCGGCCCTGCCCAGGCCCCCTGAGCCCGTCTGTGTCTGAGCTCCCCGTGCGTGCGGGTCTCGGTGCTGTGTGGAGCCGAACCGGCCTTTGAGTCTGGCTTCTCGACAGTGCCCGGGCCCCGGGGCCCTCCCGAGGGGCAGCGTGGGCCGGGACGCCATCCCCCTCGTTGCCCTGTGCACCCCACCACGCTCCATCGCGTGGCCCGCTCCGTCCCCCCCCCCAGCTGCTCGCGGAGGTCGGCACGTCCCGGCTGTCGGGGGCGACGTGGCCGGAACACCCGTGTGCCCGTTTCTGCGTGGACGTGTTTTCACTTCGCGTGGGCGTGTAACGAGGAGCGGAGTGGCTGGGTCACGTGGCAGCTCTGTCTAACCTCGGGAGCCGCCGCCCTGCTCCCCGCAGTGGCCGTGCCCCGTCCCCCTCCCCACCACGCCCACTCGGCCCCTCTGGGTGCCTGTGAGCGCCCGTCCTCCCACTGCCGCTGCCTGGGTGGCGCGAGGTGCTGTCTCCTCGGGGTTTCAATTTGCACGTCCTGAGGACTACAGGTGCTGAGCATCTCCCTGTGTCTTAACTCCTCCCCCAAGGACACGTTTGTCGATTTAGGGGGAGAGGAAGGGGCAGAGAGAGAGCGCATCGACGTGAGTGAGAAACGTCAGTCGGTCGCCTCTCGTATGCGCCCAGACCGGGACTCGAACTCCCAGACTCCGGGTGCACAGGACGATGCCCCGAGCCCCTGGCCAGGGCGAGTCTTTGGAGAAGTGTCGGCCCCGGCCCCTGGAGGGGGTGGGGGCAGGGGTGCCGGCTGCCCCTGGACGGGCTGCTGGGAAGCACCCAGGGCCGGTCCTCTCCCGTGTGTCCTGCGGGTGTGTCGGCCCCTCGAGGGCAGTGTGGAGGGTCCCTGGCCATTACTTCCCGAAGGGGTCCGCCCACCTCTTCACCCCCCCCCCACGCCCCAGGTGCTGCCGTGGTGGGCGTCAGCGCTGTGGGCGGTGTCCCCTGGTCTCCGAGACCCTCTCCGCTTTCCATGGTCCTCCCCCAGTGCCCCAGACTGGGCCTGGCGGCCCGTCTCCGAGGCCCGGGTTCTTCCTCCCGCCCGCTGCAGGCCCCTCCACCCTCCGGGGAGTCGTCGCCTCGGGTCTTGTGCTTCTCGGTGCGGACCTCCCGCTGGGTTCCCTCCCCCAGCTCGTCCCTCTGCTGGTCCTCCCCACGTGGCGGAACGCCGCTCTCACACTCAAGCTCCCCAGACGCGGTCTCCTGCAGCTCTCCGGAGGCACATCTTCCCAGGGACTGGCCCGAGTCCCCACTGACCAGCCCCGCAGCCGCTGTGGGCCCCTGGTTTCCCGTGGACAGGCCTGCTCCCTCTCTCCTCGTGTGTCTCAGCGTCTGTGGTCCATGGGACTTTTTAAGTACCGGAGGCAGCGGCTCTGGAGGTCGGACCCACCGCTGCCCAGAACTTGCTGCAGCTGCTGTCCGCCTGTGCAGGGTCTGGATGCGCTCTGTGAGGCCTGTGTCCTCTGTCACACGCACCCCGAGGTCCGCTTGGTGGGCCTGGTGGCCGGCTGACACTGGCCGGAGCAGTCCTCGCAGGCTCTGGCCCCCGGAGTCTCGCGGTGCTGTGCCAACAAGCCGTGGGGTGGGGTGGGGCACCTTCAGCCTCAGCCCCGGGGTCACCAGCCCTGCCCCCCGGCCTGCGTGCAGCGTACAGGGCAGCCAGGGCGGAGTGCTCAGCGTCTCCGCGGTGCTGGGAGGTCCCTGTCCAGCCTCTCCTTCGCCCCGGCTGGGACCGCCGCTGGCGGCCGCGTCATCCGTCTTCTACAGACCCGCCCGGAGCCGGCCGCGTGGAGCCAAACGAAGACAAGCCTCGCGAGTGGGGTTTTCCCAGCGGCAGTCAGATGAGCCACGTAGCGGCCGCTCTGACGATGAGGCTTCTGGGGGCGTCCCGCCCCGGCACCCCCCCAGCAGCCGGGAGCTGCTGGCCCTGCGGGCGGACTGAGAGCCCGCGCTGGCTGGGCGCGGCGGCCTTCCCGGGACACACACACCCACTCCCCGGGCTGGGACGCGCCTCGGGTTAACCCCGGAGCTCTGGAGAAGTGGCCGGGGTCGGGTTTGCTGTGCGTTGGGGGGGGGGCGGGTCCCTGAGGTCCGGCCCTCGCAGCTGGAGGAGCCGCTCCTGTGGCTGCACAACGTCCGTCCGCTCTGTGGGTGGGGCCCCGGCGGGGACTCGCCCCGCCCACCGCCGTGCCCAGGCGTCCCGCCGCGGGCGTCTGTGGCCGAGTCCTCTCCCGCAGAGACGTCACCCTGGGGCCAAGGAGCCAGGGGGGCTGTGCGTGTGTGCATCAGGGTGGGGGGGGCAGCTCCAGAGGCGCTCTCCGGAGTGGTGGCGGCCGGCGCTCCCACCAGCTGCCGGCCAGTGTGCTCGCCGCCCCACCCGCAGCGGGTTCACCGCGTTGCACATTCGCTAAGCGATGTGACAAAGTGCAGTCTCATGGTTTAGTGGGTAACCAAAATATCTCTTAAAGTGAAATTTGTTTTTCTTTTCCTGTGTTTATTTTCTGTTGTCTTGTTTATTTCTTATTAAATTGTAGCAGCTCTTTATTATTAAGAAAACTAACCCCGGCTGGTGTGTCTCAGTGGATTGAGTGCCAGCCTGCAAACCAAAGGGTTGCTGGTTCGATTCCCAGTCAGGGCACATGCCTGGGTTCTGAGCCAGGTCCCCAGTAGGGGGCGTGCGAGAGGCAAGCACATGCTGATGTTTCTCTCCCTCTCTTCCCCTCTCTAAAAATAAATAAAATCTTTTTTTTAAAGAAAAAACTGTCTCCACAAGGTGCATTGCAAGTATTTCCTCGTTTTGTCTTCCGATCTCCCTCACGTTGCCGTTTGCTTTGCAGACTCCCTGTGCAGTTACTGTAGTCGGCCTCCCACGCCTCCCGAGGCTCGTGTTTCTCCCCCAAGATTCTATTAAAAATCCTCCCATGTTTTCTTCTGCGCTTTCACAGTTTTCATCCTTATATTTAAATCACTGATCTACATCCCCTTTGTTTTAACATACAATGTTACCTGGGGAATCTAGTTCTTTCCTTCCGATGGTCTGTCCCCACCGTTTGTTCAGGCCCTCACGTTTCAGCAGGTTTGAGCTCCACCTCGACCTCCCGCCAGAGTCCCCCGGGCAGCGCTTATGCTTCTGAGCGCCCCCCCCCCCCCGCTCTGCCTGCTGTGTGTCACTGCGCGGTCTGAGCCGCGGTGGCTGTGGGCCGTGTGTCACCGTGACAGCGACCTCTTCCTTTCTGTGCGTCTGGAGGTGCGGCCGGAGCGCCGGCGAGCGGGGGTGGGGTGTCCCTGCGAAGCCTGACTCAGGGAGGGTTTGTTGCCGGTGCCCTTTGCACCGTGTCTTCCAGTGAGCCTCCGTGGGCGTCTGTTCGAGACCAGCCTGTGGGTCTGGGGGTGTCTGGCCGGCGGGGGGGTGGGGGGGCTTGTGGAGAGCGGGCGTGGGGCTGGCCTGCGTGGCTGGCAGGTGGGTGCAGGGTGTCCGGTGACGGGCGCTGGGGGGCCCCTTCCCTCAGGCCCAGGGGACGTGCCGGAGGCTGCACCCGTGCTGGCGGTGTCCTCGGTGCCCCTTCCCTTCCCTCCCCTTCCCCACCCGTACTTGTCCAGCTGTGCTCTGGGTCCCCGTGAGCCAGGCAGGGGTGAGGCGGCCTGGGGGTCCTGGCCAGTGGACGAGTTTGGTGCGGCCCCACCCCCGGGCCCCAGCCTGTCCTCAGCCCCGGGGGGGTGGGCTGGGGTGCGGGGACATGGCTGCTGCAGAGGGGCTGCCACACGGGACACAAGGGGGGGCAGGACCCGGCACCTGGAGTGCTGCCCGCCTGTGGCGGGGGGGCCCTGGAGTGAGACCCCCAGGACCCCTGTCCTCCCCTCGTGCCGCTCCCCACATCCCGGAGACTGGCCTGCCCAGCCAGCACCCAGCCCCTCACTGCCCTCCGCCCGCCCCACGGTGGGTGCCCCACTGGGAGCAGGCGCCCCCCTACTCGGGGGTCTCTTCTCTCCCCCCAGGGCTGGGGCCTTTCTCTTCACTGTGTGGCCTTTCCTGGTGGCATGTGACTCTCAGGGTTCCCAAGACGGAGACCTGGGGACTCCGCACCGGTCCTGGGTGCCACCCTGGGGTGCTGGGTGTGACCGTTCAGGCCAGCTGCCCAGGAGCAGGGGACACGTGACAAGTGGCCGGGGCAGGTGATGGCAGAGGGACAGCAGGGCACTGCTGCGTGTGGGGAGGACAGCCCGGAGAGCCTCCTGCTGGGGCAGGGCCAGGCCCAGGGCCCGGTGGTGGTGGTGGCCGTGGTCCCCGCTGGGGGACAGCAGCCTGGCCCTCGACTCACCCTGGCCACAGTCAGGGGCCCTTGAGGGGCTGTGACCCCAGGGTCCCCGTGGTTTGGAGGAGGAGAAGTGGGGGGGTGCAGAGGGGCCCCACAAGGGTGTGGGGTGCTGGGTGCGGGGAGAGAAGCCAGCTCAGACAGCAGGGGCCCACCTGAGGGTGCGGCCATGGCTGGATTGGCCCCAGGGCCCCTGCATGCCCGTGGGGGGGGGGGGGGGGGGCAGGGGCAGGACAAGCCCGGTGAAACCGACGCCAGGAGCCCTGCCAGGGCCAAGCGGCAAGGGCTCTTTGCAGGGGTGGCAGGTCCCACGCCCATTCTCCCCTTTTGACTGGGAACAACACTTCAGCAGCTGAAAGACTACGTTTCCCAGCTTCCTCAGGCTGGCAGTGGCCATGTGACCAAAGTGACCAATGACGTGTGAGCAGCTGGCTGTGTCAGGAAAAGGGCAGGTTCCTCTCCCCGTTCTGGGTGCTGCCTGGAAGCTCGATGTGATGGCTGGCGCCAGGCCCTACCCCTGGGTCTCTGAGGATGAGGCCCAGCCCGTGGGGGCGGGGGGGGGGACCCAGCAGGACCCAGCTGGGTCCCCGAGGACTCTGCGAAGGTGTCGCCGTTGTGCAGAGCCACCAGCGACCAGAATGAGCTCACACGAGAGAAAATAAACTCCATCCAACACTTCATGTGGAGTCTCTCTTCCTGCAGCCCCAGACATTGCTAACCAACTCCGGGGCAGGGGGCTGAGGGCTGGCGGTGGGTCCCCAAGGGGCGGGCGCCCCAGGAGGCCTTGTTCAGGCACCGGCCTCACTGGTCAGCTGGAGGCGCCCTCCGCGCTGGGTCTCTGCTGGGGGACCTGCACGAGTAAGACCGGGACGGTGGGGTGGCCACTGGGCCAGGACGAGCCCTGGGAGCTCTGGGAGGCCCCTCCAGACGCCGACACCAAAGTGGGACCATGTAGAGGGCTCAGGGGTCACCTCTGTCTCGGCGCCCAGGGCAGGCCCTGGGGGGCTGTGACCCCGAGTCAGACGCAGGAACCCCTGGGCCCCGGGCTGGTGGGGGTGGGGGTGGCGCCAAGCCCAGTGGGTGCATGAGAGGTGGGGCCAGCCTGGGGCTGGGGAAGTAGCCAGAGCCGCCCCCCATGGGTGCACCGTGGACGCTGGGCGCCCAGCAGGACGGTGAGCTGGAGAGCCAGGGCGGAGCCCGGACGGCACAGGGTGGGGGCCGCTTGCATGGAGCCCCACGGCCTCCCGGACCAGCTCTCCCCGTGCATCGTGCCCGTAGCCACAGCTCGGAACCCGGGGGCCACCGGGGGACTCAGGTGGGCCGATGCGGGCCTGTCCCTGCGAGGGCCAGCAGGAGCCAGCTGGCCCCAGAGCCGCCCCCGGCAGGGCCTTCGGGCCGGAGAGGGGCCTGCTCAGGGTGTGGGGAGGGCGGGGGGGGGGGGCAGGGCACGTGACTGGAGGAGAGGGGCTGGGGGGAGAGCGTTGCAGCCCTGGCTTCGTGGCCTCCAGGCCGCCCTGCACATGTTCCACAGGCAGGGCTGACGCCGGAGGGTCCACAGGTGTGGCTGCTGTGTTCTGGGTGGCCTTGGCAGCTCCCCGGGCTTGGCGGGTGCAGGGGACAGGGAGAAGGCCAGAGCGAGTACCTGTGTCTGAAACCCCCCCTTTCCGGCCTCTGTGGTGGGGAGTGGTGAGGGACCGGGCAGGTGTGGTGGGTGCAGGTGTGGCAGAGGAGGGGGTGGGGCGCTGCTGCTCCGCCGAGACCCGAGACCGCGCAGGGGCTGGGTTGGCACCCTGTGCACGCCCAGCCGGGCTCTGCCAGGGGCGGCTCCGGGGAGCCAGGGCCCCTTGGGAGCAGACTGGCCCCTTCTGGGCGCTGACGGGCACCCCACCCTGGCCTTGCCCTCAGCTCCTGGAGGTGGTGCCGGCTTGCGGCTCTGCGCCCCTCGCGCCCCTCTCAGAGTGCTCAGCACACTGACGGTGTTACACTCGGCCGCGGGCCTTCTGGAGAGTTCTGGAGTTCCCTGGGGCTCCTCGGTCAGCGGCCTACACCCTGGAAGCCCGGTCTCAGTGTGGGTCTGGGGGCGTCCTGCCCTGCCTGCACCCCCTCCTGCCCCCCACCAGTGGGGTGGTGTCGGGTGCTGGGCTCTGGGAAGCTGGGCAAGTCGGGCCTCTGGGCTTTCGGCCCTGTAGCACCCAGCGCGGTGGACCTGGAGGTCAGGGGTGCGGGCGGCTCTGGGAGGGGCTGGGACTGAAGGGGGGGCAGCCTGAGGGGCCAGTGGCCCGGCCGTGCTGGTGGAGGAGCTAGAGCAGGGCGTCTCCTCGCGACCAGGGCTGCCCCTCACTGGCCACCCCCAGGCGAAGGAGGGGTGCAGGCACTCTCTGCCACTCCCCTCAGGGACCCCCCTCCACCCCAGGGTCATCCTGCTTCGGGGCCAGGCCCCCACCCTGGGGAGGACGAGCAGACCCAGCGCGGCGGGGTCCCTCCACCGCGCGACTCGGGCCCCAAGGCCAGGGCAGGCGCACACCCCGCACGCAGTGTCCTCTCCAGCCCGCGCACTGGCTCCCCCTCAGCACCGGCGCCCGCGCCCCAGAAGCCACTCGGATCTTTCAAGGAGAGCGGCCGCCCTGGAGCCCCGGACTGCTGGCCGCGGACTTGGAGTCTGGCTGGGGGTCTGCACCCCTGCGGGCCCCAGTTTCCCTCCACCGGGAGCGTCTGGAGCTCCCGCTTCGGGGCCGGCAGGCGGATGCGCACGGCCGAGCCGCCCTGACCCGGCGGTGCTCAGGCGCCGCGGGGGTGAGGGGTTCGTGCCCGACCCTGCGCGGCTCCGTCTCCCTGGGCGTCCGGACTCGCCCCGAGAGTGCCCTGAGGCTGCGCAGAGCGGGGCAGGGGCCGTCCCCGGGCTCCGGGGCCGTGGGGGAGGGTCCCGGCCAGGAGCCTGAGCACGCACCGCCGGGGAACCTCCGCGCCCGCCGCCCCAAGCGCACGGGTTCCGCCGGGAGACTTTGGCCGCGGGACGCCGACCCGCGGGGAACCTGGGACCCGAGCCCCACTCCCAAGCGAACCCCCCGCGGGCGTCTGGGTCGCACCGAAGTCCCCAAGGAAGGGCAGCCAGGAGGACCGGGCGCGGGCGGCGCCGGAGCCGGAGGGACGCGGGCGCGGCCTCCTGCGGTTTATTGATTGAACAAGTTCGGCAAAGTGCTTCCAAGCGGGGCGGCCCGACGCGGACAGTCGTTTATAAATTTAAAACTCTTCCGTGGCAACCGGCTGTACAGTCAGCGGCCGCACCTCACCAAGCGGCCACCCGGGCCGCGCTCAGAGGTGCGGGGCGTAGAAGGCGGGCGCGCCGTAGGTCTGCGAGCCCAGCACGAAGGGCGACAGCACCGCGGGGCTCGACAGGAAGGGCAGCTGCGCGGCGCACACCAGGCCGCCGGGGCCGTGCGCCGGGTACCCCGCCGGGCCGTGCATGGCGAGCGGCGCGCCCATGGGCGGCGACGGGCTGAGGGGGCTGAGGCCGCCGGGCAGCCCCGCTCCCGGCCCTGCGCCGGGCCCCGGGCCCCCGCCGCCGCCGGTCGGGGCGCTGGTGTCGGCGCCCGGGTTCTGCTTCTTCCACTTGGTGCGGCGGTTCTGGAACCAGATCTTCACCTGCGTCTCGGTGAGGCTGAGCGACAGCGCCAGGTTGAGGCGCTCGCACACCGACAGGTAGCGCGTCGCCTTGAACTTGTTCTCAAGCGCCACGAGCTGCTCGTACGTGAAGGCGGTGCGCGCGCGCCGCGGCTTCCCGGACTTGGAGTCGGAGCCCGTGCGCTTGCGCTTGGGCTTGGTGGACCCGGCCGTGCCCTGCGGGGTCGTCCCCGCGCCCCCCGGCGCCGGTGTCCCCGCTGAGGCCCCCGGCGGGGCCTGGGCTCCGGGTGAGTTTCCCCGGGGGCCGGGCGCCGCGGCCTCGTCGACGGTGCCAGGCGCCTCCTCGGCCTCCACCGCACCTGGGCAGCCCGACCCGCGGGCCGCGAGGCCGCCCCCGCCTCCTCGCGCCTCCTCCGCGCTGCGCGCCGCCCCCGGCTCGGGCGCCTGGTCCTCGTTGTCCGGAGCCTCCTCCCCGCTGTCCGCGCTCGGGCTGCGGCCGCCGCTGCTGTAGCCGTTGGCCTCGGCCTCGTCCGCCTGGTAGGGGTCGCCGGCGTCTGCGGGCGGGGACCGGACAGGACAGTTAGACTCGCGCCCTCCTTCCCTGCTCGCTCCCCCGCCGCTCCCGCCGTCCCCGCGGCCCCCCGCGGTGCTCCCCCTTCCCCTTCCCCGTTTCGTTGCTTCTTTCGTCCATTCGCCTCCCTCCCTGCCCCCTGAGCCTTCGTCCTCCTTCCCCGCGCTCCTGTCCTCCGCCCGCGCTCCCGCCGCGCCCCGGAGCCCCGCGCCTTTGCCGGAGCGGGACCTGCGGACTTTTCGGCGGAGCCGAAGCTCAGATCGAACCGTGGGGCAGATACAAACTTAATTAAACTCATTTTGTGTAATGTACAAACTAGTTAAGGGCCATTTAAT
The DNA here is from genome assembly GCF_004126475.2 of Phyllostomus discolor. Lineage (NCBI taxonomy): Eukaryota > Metazoa > Chordata > Mammalia > Chiroptera > Phyllostomidae > Phyllostomus > Phyllostomus discolor. The sequence goes on from NC_040903.2 coordinate 532,403, forward strand.
TTATTCCAGCCTATATCACCCTCTAATTACGCAGGGCGCGGGGCCAGGCAATTACCTGGCATTTAAGAGCCCCGGGGCCCGCTGCAGGCGTGAGCCAGAGCAGGCCGCAGGGAGGGCAAATCCGGGGACCAAAGCCGCCTGCCCAGGCCCCAGGTCAGCCTCAAGCCTCCGGCCCCAGAACGCAGCTGCCCACCGCTGACACCCTGGCTGGGGCTGGGGTGGGGGTCCTCAGAGGCCCAGGCGGAGCCACAGCGGGGTCCTCCGAGCAGAGGACCCGCGGTGGCTGCGTTTGGAGCCCCGGGCATTTGGGGGAAGGCGTCCGACCTGGGCAGCGCCTGGGAGTGGTCTGGGCAGCCCCCACCCCCACAAGTGGTTCTGCAACCAGGAGAGAAACCAGGGCAGCGGCCCTTTGGGGTGCCCCTCCGCCGGGCACCCAGTCTGCTGCGGGACCGGGTGGGCACCCAGAGGCCAGGGGATAAACCACGAATTAATCCAGCCCTGGTGGGTTCCTGCAGGGCAACCGGAGAAGCTGTGGAGGCAGCAGAGCAGGTGCCCAGCACCCCCCACCCCGCTGGCAGAAGCAGGGCACCCCAAGAGCCCCTGTGCGTCCAGCCCCTGCCCTGTCCCCACGTGGGACGAGGAGGAGGGGTCCCCACCGGCCCCCTCTCCGCACCAGCCAGAGCCTGGCCTTCCGCCTGGGACGGGCACTGCGTCCGAGCGGAGACACTCAGAGCCCCGGCCAGGTGGACGGCAGGACGGAGCCCCTCCAGGAGGACCAGCACCTGGAGGAGCCAGCGCGGGTGCCGCAGGCCCCCCTGCCCCGAGACCCTCCCCGAGCCCTGGTCCCGGGCAGCCGAGGGGCCAGGAAGTCGGGAGGAGGGAGGGCCTGGGGAGGGGGCACAAAAGCAATCAGGAGCTGGTCGAATGCAATTCCCGATCAATAGCGGCCCCTAATAAGTGTAATAGGTTTTAATCGAGTAATTATCCGAATTTTGACCCTATAATTTAGATGTTTGGGGGGAGGCTTCGCAAGGTGCTTGAAAGAGATATGCACGCTGCCGTAATGGGATATCGACCCGGCCGGGGCGCGGGCCGCCCCATTACCAGCCGCTTTCCGCCGCTAAGCACATTTCCCCTTAACTGTAATCGAAGGGATTTAATTGTTTTTCCAGAGATAACCAGCGTTTTGTCACAATTAGTCTGATTTGTTTAAAAAAAAAAAAAAAAGGAGGGAAGGAGGCCTCAGGCGGCTGCGGTGGGGGTAGGGAGGTCACCAGCCAGCGCCAGCGCGCCCTCGATTCCTCCAGCACCACCGAACCCTCCACTGTGAGCACGCGCGGTGGCCAAACCCCGGCCGGCCTTGGAGCCCCGCGGCCCCGGGCCAGCCCCACAGAGCCATCCGGGAGGCTCGGTCGCGTGCGGGCCCCAGAGTCCGGGTCGGACGGAGGCCGAGGGCCGGCTGGGGCGGCCCCGCGCGCTGCGAACTTTACGCTGCGCTTTGGCCCCGGCCCGCCAGGCTTGAGGAGGGCGTCCCGGAACGTAAACGCAGAGCACCGCCCGTCCCCTGCCCCCGCCGCCCGGCGCCGGCCGTGTCCTACTCACGCGCTGGCTCGGCTCCGGTGGCGGTTCCAGCTCCTCCCGCCGCGGCGAGGGCGCGGCGCTCCAGCTCCTCTGCGCGCGGCGGACGCCCCGTGGCGGCGGGGACCGGGGCGCACGGGGCCGGGGCGCACGCGCTGGGCGCCACGGGGCCCAGCAGCACACAGCGGCGTCTTCTGCTGTTGAACTTGTTGGGGTCCAGGATGTCCAGCACCGAGAAAGAGGTGGGGCGCGGCGGTGGGGCAGGGCGGGCCACCCCAGCTCCCTCGGGCGCCGCGGGCGCCGTGTCACCGGCAGCCAGCGGCGGGGCTCCGGCCCGGGGGAAGGCAGGCAGCTCGGCGCGCCCGTCCATGGTGTCCCGGGCGGCGGCGGCGGGTGCGGGCGGTGCGGGCCCCGGGCCGGGTGCCGGCGGCGGTACCGGCGGCAGAGCGGGGCCGTCCCCGGGAGCCGCCGGGCCGCTCGCGCTCATGCCGGCCTCCCGCCAATCCGGCCGCTCGGGACCCGCTGGCTACTGGGCTCCCATCCCTGGCGGCCCGTGCGCGGCCGCACAGTCTCGCGCAGGCCGCCGCTGCTCAGCCTGATCTCCGCGACGCGCCCCGCGCCCCGCGCTCGGCCGGTGCTGGCCAGTGCTGCCCGGCGCTGCCGCCGCCGCCTCAGGCGCCCGCCGCGCCCGGTCCGCGCATTTATGGCGGCCCCGCCGGCGGCGCCTACGCGCCCACACGCCGCACACACGTGCGCTCGCAGGCGGCCGCGGGGCTCCGCCGCCCTCGTTAGCGCGCGCGCCTAATTGGCTGCGAACGGTCCCGGGCAGAGGAGGCGGGCCTCTCGCGGGACACACGGACGGAGTCCCGGCCGGACAGACAGATGCGCAGCCTGGAGCAGGAGTGCGGTCCGCGAGCGGCGGTCGCGGCCAGCGGCGTGTTTCTGCGCCTCCGCTCGTCCGGAAACGGCACTCCCGCCCCCGGGCTCAGGGGGAGGAGACAGCCGGGCTTTTAAATAATTGCGGGATCAATCGGCGGCGGAGGGGCTGCCGAGGCCCCGGGGCGCGCGGTCGGGCGAGCGCTCGGAGTTGCCTGGGACATGCCGGCGCGCGGGGCCCCTGCGCTCCGTGGGCGCCCGAGGCTCCGGCGCCCCTCGGCGGCTGGGGCGAGGAGTGGGGTCCTCGCCGCGTCCTCAGCCCCCGCCCAGCTGTGCCATCAGAGGTCGGTCCCGCCTCTCTCGGTCGCTCTTCTCCTGTCTCGGGGTCTCCCTTGACCAGGGTCTTGCCCCTCCACCTCCTCCCTCTGCCTCCCCCTTCGCGGCGTCAAATTAGGGCCCGGCCTGGCGCCTCCGAGGGGGCGGGGCCGACGGCCCCCAGGGTCCCCCTTTGGGAGCAACGTCGATGATCGGGAAGGCAGGGCGGGCCTCGCGCCCCCGCCCCGCCCCCAAAAAGGGGACCCAAGCGTCGGACGCACAGCGGACGACCTGCTCAGACGTCTGTGCCCTTCAAGTAAGGGGGAGCGTGGCGGCGAACCCCCTTCCCCGGGCGGAGGAAGCAGGACGCCCGCCGCCTGGGCCTTTATTTGTGCACGTTTATCCACAGCCGCCAGGGCCGCGCCGCAGGCTCTGAGCCCTCGGGGGACTGCGGGCACCCGACCCCCCTCCTCCGGCCCCACGAGCACCCCGGCCGCCGGTGGGACCCAGGTGGGAGCCGCGCACGAGTGTCCAGAGCGTGTGCGGCTGTGTGTGACGGCGGGGATGGGCGCGGGCGTGCGCACGAGCGGTGTGCGCGCCGCCTCACACTGCGGTCCCCGGAGCCTGCTCGGCGCACAAGGACGGGTCCTTTGCAATTACCGCGGGCAATGATCCTTTGGAAGCAGAAATTAAAAGTTGGGAGGAATAATGGGGGGCCGATGGGCTGTAATTTGGGCCACGCTCGGACATGCTGAGCCTCAGGGAGGCTGGGACTGGGGGGGAGGCCAGGCGGCCCCTCCCCCAGCCCGGCCCCTCCCCCGCGTGCCGGTCCGTCCGAGATTCTAATCAGACCCACAACACTGTGTCCTTCCTCGCCAGGACTTGATTATTCTTTATCTTTAAATTATAAATCACCTCTGGGGGAAGGAGGGCGGATAATCTCTCATCTCGGGGAGGTAATTATCTCCTTCCCGCCCCCACCTTCCTGGAGGGCTCCCGGGCGCTCTCCGCCCCTCCCCCAGCCAAGTTTGAATAGAGATGTGCTCACCGTTCACACACACTCGCACACGCTCATTCACCAGCACCGCCACACGCAGGCACGCGTTCATTCAGGATCGCCCAGGCGCGCCGTGCGGCGTGCGGCCCAGCGGCACTCGCACCCTGCAGCCGCCGCCCGCTCTGTGCCGCGGGGTCCCGGAGCTGCCGCTCCGCTGCCCCACCAAGGCGGGTGGTCCCAGTGCGCACCCCGGGCCTGGCCCTGGGTGGCCTCCGTGTGGCCCAGCACCCCGTCCCTCACACGTGCCCTCAAACTGCAGGCTGCCTCCACGGCCCCCACGCCAGTCGCCCCTCGCGCCCACGTGCGCGCTGGGTGCCTGCCTGCGCGGGAGGAAGAGAAACGGGCCTGCCTGGCACGACTCTCACCGACCCGGAACGGGACGCACGTTCGGCATCACGCTCAGGCGGTGCCCTGTGTGGCGCGCGTCGCTGAAACGCAGCAGACGGCGCCGGCACACTGAGTCCAATGTGTAGGATGAAGGGACAGGCCCTGGCCCACGGCCACTCGACCCCCCCCCGCCAACCCGGACAAATGCGCGCTGCAGGCAGACTCCGCACCCGGGGAGAGAGGCTGCGGCCTCAGCGCCCAGTGCGGCGCGGAGAAGCGCCGCGTCCGCCCGGCGTCTGGAGGTGCCCAGAGGCCCCTGCTTGGCCTCCCGCCTCTCCTCCCCGCCCTGCGGCGCGGTACCCAAGTCTGCTGTGGGGGCAGGGAGGCGTGGGGCGGGACCCCAGAGCTACAGAAGGGACCTCGGGTCGGTTTCCGGTGGGAAGGGGGCGCCGGGTGTGCAGGGGGCTCAGGGAGATCCCAGCGCACCACCCCCGCCAGCCCCCTAAGGAGCAGCCCGAGTCAGGCAGGGCGCGGCCTCCCTCCTCCCAATCCCCCGAGACCGCCCCTCCCTCCCGCAAACTTCAGCCGGAGCGTCTGGGACCGCGAAGACGTCCTCCGCCCCCAGTCACGACCGACTGCCCCTTAGCCCTCGTCTCGGCCAGCTCTGCCCGTCTGCCACACCGGGTTGTGGCCCGGCCGCCCGCGTCCCCGCAGGGCCCCAGGTGGGCCTGCCAGGTGAGAGCAGTGCGGGGGGGCGGTGCGGCCTCTGCCGGCCGGGGGGCAGCAAGCCCTCTTCACTGCTAAGCCCCGCCCACTGCACGTGCGCCAGGGCGAGCTGAGGTCGCCGGAGGGCTGGGAGGGGAGGGTGGGGGCGGGAACCGGCCCCGGACGAGCCCAGGAATCTGGGGCGGGGACAGGCGGTACCAGGCCTCGGAGCGGAGCCGGGAGGAGAGCGGCTGGGGAAGCTGGGCCGCCTGCGCGCTGGGCCGTGTCCCCTCCCCAGCGTCCGGGCTGCGAGAAGTTCGGGGAGAGGAGATGGGGGGGCACCTCCCCGCCCCGTCCCTGACTCGCCGCGTGCCTACGGCCCCCCTGGGCCTGGCATCTGTCAGCTGGGGGCGGGGTTCCGCGGGACTTCCAAGGCCCTGTGGGCGGGCGTCTCTCTTTTCTCTTAATGCTGCAGGGCGTCCCCGCACAAGCCGCGGGGGCAGCAGAGTTCAGGGGTCTCCGGGGGCACGTGGATAAATGCCCCCAGAGTATTTGTATGCTTTTGCTCCACGCAAGCTGCACCCCACCCAGAGCCCCCGGAGCCCCTCCAACAGCGCTGTGAAAGGCGCAGGGCAGAGGCCTCCGTCGGCACCCGAAAATCAGGGCTCCACCCCGGCCCGGTCTGGGCGGCGCTGCTGACATCGGCCGTCCGTGAATGAGCAGGCGCCCCCGTGGGCAGGACGCAGGCGGAGAAGGGGACCGAAGGCCCCTGTGCCCCCTCCTCCCTCCCCTCCGCCCCGCTGCGCTGCGCACCGTTTGGAAAGTGACCTTTTCTGCTCGGTGGCTTCTTCGTTCACCTTCTGAAAGGCGCGCCCCCCCGGGGGCACCTTACCCCCTGAGAAAGGGTGCCCCGCACTCAGAACCCCAGATAAGAGAGGGAACACGGGCTGCGGACTGCCACAGAGCCCCGCGGCCGCGGGAAAGCGATGCCCGGCCCCGGCGGGCGCCTGCAGGACCGCGGACAGCGCCCGGGACGGCGCCCCGGCAGCACCGCGGACAGCGACCCAACTCTACCCGCCGCCCCCGACCTCTGCGCGCGTCCCCGCTCCCTTCCCCAAACCCCGGGTCGCCGCGGAGGAGAACGAGGCCCAGCGCGCGAGGCGCAGCCCTGGCTCACCGGGGCCGCCCGGGACCGCGGCGGCTCCCGCACGCGGATTTGTACGAGATTTCGCCGCCCGGGTTTTAAAATTCTCCTGTTTGGAAGCGTCGCGGTTCAGAGACGAAAAGCACAGCGCGCGGCGCCCGGCTCAGGGCGAGGCGTCTAAACCCTTTAAACTGAAAACAAAACCCAACAGCCCGCACCGCGGAGCGAGGCCGAGGGCGCCGCGCGCACAGGGCCCCGACCCCCGCCTCGGGGCTGCCCGGGGCGCGCTGGTTCCAGAGGGGTCCCTGACCAGAGGCCAGTGCGCAGCGGAATCAGCGCCTTCGGGGTGGGTAAACTGAAGCGGGGAGGCCGTCCAGCCGGGTGCCGGCCCGCCCACCCCGCGGCCCCACGCCCCGTCCTGGGTGTCACTCAGGAGCCAGCGCGTCCGCCTCAGGGTGCCTCCCTGACAGGGGGCCCGTGCGGGGCGGGTGTGCCCTCAGGGGAAGGGCAGCTACCCGCCCCCAGAGAGAGGGGGGACAGGAACCCTGAGCCAGGCGGGGAGGCAGACGAGGCGAGGGGTGTGGGCGTGTGGGGAGGCGAGAGAGGGCCCGGGCGGCTCGGGAGGAGGTGGGGGTGGGAGGTGGGGAGTAGGGGGCTGCGAGAGTGGAACCCCCGAGGGTGCAGGCGGCCCAGAGCGGGCACACGGTGGTGCTCCGTCGATGAAGCGGTCCTCGCCCGCGCCGCGCAGGCCGCAGTCCCAAGCGCGCCCTCAGGGCCCGCTGGGGGTCGGGAGGGCGCCTGGTGGGGGGCTGGGTCGTGCCGCGTAATGAGCTTAATTGAGGTTAATGCCTCTTCCGCAGCTCCCTGATTATTAAATTATTACTATCACCCGCATGAATCATAATTAGAAGGTTGAGCGGAGCTCGGGGGCGCCTCGCAGGAGCGATTCTGGCGCGCGCGGCTGCCTCGCTGCCCTGACCGCCCCCGGGGGGATCAGGGAAACGTGTGCCCCCGAGGGGTGTCCTGCGTGGGGTGGGGGCAGAGCGGGGAGGGCGGTGGGTGTAGGGCATGTCCCTGGGGTGGCGGACAGCGCGCGCCCATGGCGGTACACGTACGGGGCGGGGGGGGGGGGGGGGGGCGTGTTCGCCGGGCCTTGCTGGGGGGGGGGGGCGGGGCGAAAGCTTAGGGCCGCTGCGCGCTCACGTGAGCTGCGATGCGGGGTGGGGAGACCCGTGGTTTCACACCCCTCCTCTCCGGTCAGAACGGCAACACCCCTACCCCCGCACCTGCCTGAAGCTCCCTCCTGGGGGGGAGTGGTCGCGACCCCCCCCCCCCGCCCGGCACCTAAGTCCCTGGCAGGAGCCCAGACGCTCAGGGGGTGCGCGCTGCCCCTCCGCGCGCAGGCCAGGGCGTGTTGACGCCCGTGCGTGTGACAGCGCGCTGACACGCGGCCAGTGTGGGCTCCTGTGTGTGTCTGTGTCCACGTGTGTTTCCTCGTGTGTCCCAGCGTCCCCTGTTTCAGTCCATGCGTGTGGGTGATGTGTGTCCCTGCGTGTGGGAGCGTGTCTGGGTGTACTAGTGTGTGGGGCCGTGCACCCAGCTGGGGTCCAACCCTGCGTCCGGGCAGCCTGTGCCCCTCAGGCCTCCGGGAGGGTTTCAGGGGACACTGGGGTGCAGCCTGCGAGCGTCCTCTCTGTGTGTGATGCTGAGCCCCGGCCCGTCCCTCAGCCCCTCCCCCCGCACTGCTGTGCCGGGACCCTCCCGGGAAAGGCGGCTTGGGGAGGGGGCGCCCAGCCCAGGGTCCCCGGGGCAAGAGACACATCAGTCAGCCGTCCCCGGGCCCCGAGAGCGAGCGCCCCCCTCGCCCCTTCCCCGCCTCTGTTTACCCCCCTTTCTGCTGGCGGAACATGTTGGAGGGAGAGAAAAGGGAACAGTAAGACCCCCTGTGAGCCACGCGGCGGTTTAACGATTTCAAATGAGCCCCGGCTCGGGTGAGGACCTGACAGCCCCCCGTCAGGATGGCAGATGACGGCTAAAATTACCCGGAATCAATATTCTCACCGGGTGTCCCGGGCTGATAAGCACGGCGAAGACAATGTTGACTATTAAAGTCGACAGCTTGAGATATTACACTATTAGTTATGCTATTTTTAATAATCTATAATATTTGGGCTATAATTAATTAATTATACGGGTCAGATAGTATCTCGGGCTGGAATGAGGTCTGAAGGACCTATTACGGCGGTAATGAGAAAGGAGAAATCTAATCTGGGGACAGGTGCCGAGAGGCCTGGCGAGCAGGCCCGGGACCCGGCTGCCCGCCCGCCCACCAGCATGGGCCCCGGCCCGGCCCTGCGGCGGCCGCCCGGGAGGGAGTGGGGCCTGTGGGTCCAGGCGGGGCCTGCTGTGCAGCTGGGGGCGGCAGGGAGTGTGCCCGTCCCGCTGGGCGCCCGGTGCCCGTTCTGACCCACCCGACCTGCTTCCCCTCCTCTGTCTGAAGTGGGGGTCCCCGCTGCCCAGGCCTCCCAGGCCCCCCCTCATGCCCCTCCAGCGTCCCCCCACGCAGAGGATGAAACCCAAGCCTGTGGCTCGGGTCTGAGAGCCCCCGCCTCCCCCTGGGCTGGCCGCACCCCCGCCAGGCGGCCTGCCCGCCTCTGTGATGTCAGCCCGGCCGGCTCCTGCCCGCGGCCCTCGCCCCGGCCGCCCCTCTGTCCCCGTGTCCTGGGCACATCCCCCCCCCCGCCACAGACGCCCATTGCTCTGCTCCAGCGGCTCCTCCCCGGGGGCCTGTCTCAGCCGGTCCTCTGGGACTGTCCCCTGGGACTATCCCCAGGCACACAGTTGGCTCACTTGCTGGTGGCCGGCCAGAGCGGTCGTCGGCCAGCACACGACGCCAGCGTGGCCTGGGGTGAGGGCCGCCCAGGCGTGGGTGGGCACGCCGACCCTGGCAGCCGCTCCCAGGTCCTGCTGCAGGAGGCAGCACTTGGGGGGCAGCCCCTCCCCCACCACCGGGGACAGAGGGCCGGCAGGTGGGCCTCAGTGCTCAGGGTGGCCTGGAGCTGGCCGGCGGTGGCTGCGAGCTGTCTGCCTGCCTGGTGGTCTTGGGGCCCTCGACACTGGGGGACCTCGGCCTCTCCGGATGTCCTGAGGCCTCTCCAGCCCGGGTGCCCCCCCCCTTCCCTGCAAGCCAGCTCCCAGGCCTTCGCCCACGTGGCCCCCTCTGGTCCCCGTGTCCCCAGGGCCTGGCCCCCTGCCCCGGGGGAAGATGAACACTGATTGCACCAGCTCCTGGCGGGCCCCTCCCTGCGGCCCCGGCGCTGTGGGAGTCAGTGGCAGTGCCCCCTCACGGGGGTGAGCGGGAGGCCCGGGCGCTGGGTCTGCGCCCCAGGCAGCGGCTGTGGTCCAGGGGGTCACGGAGCCGGACGGAAACTTCCGACTCCACCCGGGCCGCTTCTCCCCAGTGAGCACGGGCTGCCCCAGACGCCGCGCCGGACCTGGGCTCTGGGAGGGGCGCCCTGCGCTGTCCCCGACCCCGAGTGGGAGCCACGGACCCTGAGTGAGCCCGGGGGGACTCGGGCCCCCCCCCCCCCGCTGCCCGGGCAGGAGGCCACGCCTCTCCTCCCGGAGACGGTTCCCGTTAAAAATGCATGAACTCGGACCCCAATGGGGCTTGTGGACCCCAGACCACGGCCAGGAGCGGAGTTTTCCTGGTGGTTCGTGCACTTCCCGGCCGCACCCGTGCTGGGGGCTCGGCGGGCGCGCTGGTGGGGCGAGGGGTGCAGGCGGGAGCCCCGGTCTGAAGTGGCCCCGGGGCAGAGAGCGGTTAAACCGCGCTGATGCGGTCGGAGGACACCAGCCGTCGCTCCCGCCTTCCCCGCGGGCGGTGCTGGTTTCCTTCCCCGAGGACAGAACGTGTCCGAGAAGGGAAGTGTCGCCTCTGGCACGGGCCGGCGGAGACGGCCGTGTTCCCGGGGGCTGCTGGACGCCGGGGTGCTGATGCGCTCGTGGGCGTGACGCTCGGGGGCACCTGGTGCCGCCTCGCCAACCAGCCGCCCCCGAGGCCTCCGGGCCCTTCCCAGGTGGGTGTGGGGTCACTGCCCGCCCAGCGGCCGAGACTCAGGGTCTGGGCACAGCTCAGGGTGCCGTGTGCAGGGAAGCCTGGGGGAGCCCGGCGTCGGCGGGGGGGGACCCTGGGCTCCCACCCCCCCTGCCCCATGGCGGCTCACGGGACGGACCCCCATTAGTGCCCCCGGGCCACGTCTTCCTGATGGTGGGGCAGTCCGTGTCGTGCAAAAGTGCAAAGAAGCCAGAACACGCCCGTATCCCACAGCATGGGGTGGGCCGCCCGTCCGCCCGGCCCCTCACCCGGTTTTCTGTGGCACCGCCTCCCCCCCAGCCCCCCCCGTCCCGTCGGAGGCTGTGCCGGGACGAGGCAGACGGCCCCCAGCTGTCACGGCCGCGCACACGGCAGCCTGAGGCCCGGGTCACGGCCACGCGGCTCCGGTGACTCTGGACTGGGCACCTCGAGGGGCTCGTCCGTGCCCGATGCTTCACGCCCCCCCCCCACCCTGTGGGCGGAAGGAGGCACAGGGTCCCCCAGGCGGGGGGGTCGCTGGGGTCCTGTGGGCGTCTGCCTAGGAAAATGCTCCCACGTGAACCCCGGCCACGCGGTTTTTATTTTTTAGGGCCCGCCCGTGGCCCTTGTCCCTTGCCCGGCTCCGGGCTACTCAGCTGTGAGGGAGCGGAAACCCCCTTTCTTAGGAGCGGTTTCCAACCCACACGGACGCGGCCGGGCGAGGTTGGCTCCAGGCCCCGGCGCTGGGAGTCTGCCGTCGCCCGCGGCGACGTGCCCAGCGCCTCGCCTGCCACCTCCCCGCATCCTCCCAGGTCAAGTCCTGCAAGTGTTTGGGGTTAAAGAACAGGCGGGGGGTGGGGGGTAGTGGGGGGGGGAGAGCAGACCCAGAGGAAACAGGTGGGCTGACGCCGTGTGTGGACCAAGTCACTGTCCCCCACGGCTCGGCCCGGGGCTCGGGGCTCAGGATGTCACCTCCTGTTTCTAGTTTGGTTTTTTGGGGGGAGTTTTTGTCACACACGGACGGGCGTTGCATCTGGTCCTCCCCCGAGAGCGGCGGCCGTCCGAGTGCTCCTGCGGGTGGGGCAGCAGCCACGGCGTGGCCATGCTGAGCGCTCGGCAGCCTGAGCGGACCCCGCTCGGTCACGGCGTCCCCGTTCTGCGTGTGAGGGGCTCCACCAGGGCCCGGCTAGCACCGTGCACCCCGTTCTGTCCATCTGCAGCCGGGGAGGAAAAGGAGCTGGGAAGGGTGAGCTCTCCCACCCTCTCGGAGCTGGCGTGGAGTTTGCCCGCGGAACTCCTGGGCTGGAGCTCCCCTTGGGGAGGTCGCTAGTGTGGACGCCGCTGCCTCGGGCTCCAGAGGGGCAGCGGCCGCCAGCTCCTCCCGGGTGGGCTCGGGTGCGCCTCGCAGCCCGGGGGCCGGCCCTCCCCGCGCGGTGGCCGGTCTGTGCCCGGAGCCGCCCTCCCCGGCCCGTGGGCTTCACTGACAGACCCCCCCAAACCCCGTCGCTGGGATTCGCGCCTTCTCTCTCTCTCGCCTTTTTTCTTTGTCAGCTGACCGGAGAGTCACCGTCCCACGGCCTTTTCCGAAGAGCCAGCCCCTGGCGTCGCCGACCTCCTCTGGGGGTTGGGTTTTGGTCTCAACCGGGCCGCGGCTCTGCCGCCCCCCCCCCTCGGGCCCGGTTGCCCCGTCTCCCGAGAGGGAAGCTCAGGTGTTGGCGTGACCTTTCTTCTCTCCCGACCTGCCAGGCAACGCTCTGTGGCCCCCCTCGTGCTGCGTGGCCGCCCCCCCCCACACACGCGCTTTCGGTTGCCGTGGTTCTGGGTTCTGTCTGCTCCGGGTCCAGAGCGTTTCCTGGGTCCCCGAGACCCCCCATGGGACCCGCGGCTCGCCCGGCACCGTGCCGACCCCCGGGCCCCGGGTGTGCGAGAGCCCCCACGGTGCTGGTGCCCCGACCGAACCCTCGTCCGTCCCGAGCCCCTGGGCAGGGCCTGGAGCGTTCTCTTCAGCCCTCGCAGGCGCTGTGAAGAAATGAGCAGGAAAAGAGGGACTCCGCCCAGACGTCTGTGACTGTAAAGCGGATGGGATCCGGCACCCAGGTGCGGCCCTGCGGGGGCTGGGCAGGGGTGAGTCCCGTCCCCTGAGGGGCCCCGACGGGGAGCAGGTCACCCGCAGGCGGGAGGGAAACCCGGGGAACGAGTCTCTCCGTGCACAGGCGACCCCGGGAGGGGGGGGGCGTGGGGGCGAGGGTGCTGGCCTGGCGCAGTGGGGAGCCCAGTGTAGCGGCAGCCACCGGCTGCCCGCGTCCCCACACAGAGCTGCCCCTGAACCACCAGGCGTGACCTGCCCGGGCGCTGGAACCGTGGCCACCTGGACACAGCCCTGGGCCCGGCCCCGCACAGCCGGCCCTGCGCTGTCCAGGCCGCGGGCCTGCTCTGCTGACGGACCCGTTCCGGGTGTGGACGGAGGGAACCCGCAGGTGTGCAGGGCGGGGCCAAGGGACTCGGGGTCCTCCCGGGCCCTCTGTTCAGGGCAAAGGTGTTGTTTTCCGCAGGCCCCCCAAGGACCCCGCGCTGGCTCTCCCAGGGTCTTCGTTTGGGGGGTCTCCCAGAGCCTGCCGCCGGCTCCCAGCCAGACCTTGTCCGTGCTCCCGCCGCACACGGCGTCTGTGCCTCGGAGCCTTGGGGGCTGCAGGACAGGGGAGGGGCCCACGGGGTCCTGAGCCCACAGCGAGGTGGGGGCGCGTGGCTCCGGTTTTGCAACGGTCACAGGAGGGACAGTGACTGACAGAGGTCAGGACGAAGGCCTGACTGATGGGGAGGCCACGTGGAGTCGATGGGGACACGTCAGTCCTGTGCGGCCAGCGGTCTGTGGGTGGTGTGGCCACCCCCTGCAGTGGCAGAGCCTCTGCTGGGCTCCCGGCCAAGGCCTGGGGCCCCGAGCAGCCCCTGGCGACGGGCCAGGCCCGAGTGCACACGCAGCAGACGGGCCAGCACATGCCCAGCCCCTCGCAGGCCCCTGGCTCTGGGTCTGTTCCCTCCAGGGCCCGGCGCAGCCTGGGCAGCCTCCAGCCGGGGTGGCCAGGACCCACGGGGGGATGGGGGGCCCGGGGCGGTAGCCCCAGTGCTCAGGGGTGACCCGGGGTTGGGGTGGGCCCCACTCAGGGACTGCGCTCCAGGAGGGTCTGAGCCTGGGGCCTGGGGCTGTCTTCCTGCCCCCGGGCGCTGCCGGCCCTTTTGTGGCGACTCGGGCTGCGGGTGGGGCGTTCCTCCTCCAACCCCAGCGTCTGGGGCCCCCACTCCTGCCCGTCTCCGCCCTCCTCCACCTGCCGACTTCCCGGGGCCGACCGCTTCCCGGGGCTCCGGGCCCACGCACCCCCATGGCTCACGGATCAGGCCCCCTGGGTGTCCTGCAGCCCAGAGCCTCCTCCCAGCTGCCCACCCAGACAGACTCCCGGGTCCCCTGACAGCCGTCCGCCCCGCCCCCACACGTCACCTCCAGGCCGGACGCCCTGGTCCTGCTCCGAGCTGCAGATGGTGCCCGAGTGTCCCTGGGCGCCCCTGCCGCCCACCCTCCCCCCCCCCCCCCCCCCCCCCGAGTCCCAGCCCAGCCGGCCTCCCCTCCTGCTGGGATGCAGGTGAGTCAGGCCCCTCCCCCCCGCCTCTCTGTGGCCTCACTGTCCCCCCATGTCCCCAGTGGCCACTCGGCTCCTCCCCCTGAGGGACAGCCTGACCTCCTGCTAGACGCTGCCCTTCCCGGAGGCCTGGGCTCCCTCCACCCGTGACAGATGGGGCCCCTTGCACCAGCACCTGCCCGTGGGGCGCGTCGGGCCCAGGTCGGGTGCCCCATCACGGTCGCCGTGCAGAACAAATGGCTCGTTGAGGGGGAGGGACCACCCAGCCCTCCTGTGGGACGGCACCCAGGGGCCTCCCTGCAGCCCGCCGGGCGTGCCCCTGCGTGGTCTGGGCAGACGGCGGCTCCCTGCGGCCCCAGAGAGCCCAGCCGCTCTGGCTGCCGGCACCAGGGACTCCCTGGGGCGCAAGGCCTCTGGGTGTCTGGGGCCCTGGGATTTGGCTCCGCCCACCCAGGGCAGAGGGCAGGGCACGCACCCCCGGGAACCAGCACCCATGGGTGGGCTGCCTGGCTGCCTGTGCGGGATGTCTCTGTCCAGCCGGGGAGACGGGAATGGGAGGCCCCACCCACACGGCATTTTCGTCCCAGGCCCCAGGGTCGGACAAGGCCCCGGGGACAGGGCCGCGGCTCTATGGGGGCTCTGAGTCCCCTTCGAGGCTGCAAGTGACTGTCAGAGTGAGGGGGAAACACGGCCCTCCCGCCACCTCCTGCCCGCTGAGCCGGCCAGCAGCTCCCCAGGCCTCCGGGCCTGCGTCCGGCCTCCCGCCCTCCTGTCAGGCCAGCCCTGGGTCAGTCTGGGCGCCCAAGCAGGGGCCCAGAGAGCTGGGTCCTCCACAGGTGGCGGCCAGGAGGGTGGCCGTGATGCCCCTCCTGATGGCTGTGCTGGGGCTGGGGGCCCCCCCCGGAGGGCCGCCCGGCGAGGGGAGCACCTTGTGCACACATCACCAGGTGGGGGCGGGCGGCGGTCCGGGTCGCGGTGTCCTCCGGAAGCCTGGGAGAGCTGTGTGTGTGTGTGTGTGGGGTGTCCCCTGGAGGGGCCGGGGGCCGGGGGCCCGCTGGCTGCAGGGAGCTGGGTCAGAGCCCCGAGTGGGACTTCGGGCTTTGCCCGGATGGGGTGGGGGTGGGGCTTACCAAAGACCCCGGCCTCCACCAGGGGCCTGCTCCCCGTGAGTGAGCCCAACGCCCACACCGCAGCCTGGATGCGGGAGGCAGGGGCCGGGGGCTCAGGGTGGCCGCCACAGACGCAGGGGGGCACGTGGGGGGGGGGCTCTGCTCGGAGGGCAGGGGCGGCGGGAAGCCCGGCCGGGGGTGTCGTGGCCCCCGAGGTCGGGGGCAGGCCCCGTGCGCTGCTGGCCTCCTGCTCCGAGTCCTGCGCCGGGGGCTGGGCGCACCCGACCTGCCGCACGAGCTCAGAACCGTCACTGCCAGGGTCACGGAGCCGCCTGTGCACACGAGGCCCGCAGTCCGGGGGCAGGGCTGAGCCCGACACCCGGCCCACCCTGGCAGGAGGGAGGGGCACCCAGGGACGCTCAGTTCTAGAAGCTTCCTGGGCCCAGTGGGGTCTCAGAGCTGAGGCCACACCCGTCCCAAACCTGCCTCCTGGGCTGGGGGGTGGAGGGGGCGGGGAGACCAGAGCACCGTGTGGGAGGGGCAGGGACCTAGCACCCGGGAGCCAGCCCCAGCCCCCTGCAGGGGCTCCGGGTGTGTCTGGGGGGGCCCCAGGGGCGGACGAGAGCAACAGGGGCTCCTGCGAGGCGGGGCAGCCCCCCAACCCCCCAGTGTGGGCTGGGCACCGCCCTGAAGAACGAGCGAACGGAAGTGGGTGCTTGGCCCGAGGGGGACCCCGGGTGTGGTAGCCAGGATCTGGCCCCCACCGCAGCCTGCCGCAGTGGCACTGGCCGGCAGGTGGGCCTGCTCCGACGGTGCGATTCACAAGCCGTGTCCTCCCTGACCGCTGCCCATGTTCGGCTCTGGCTGGCTGAGGTGGGGTCGCAGGCCTCCCACAGCTGGAATCGGGGGCCTAATGGCCCCACCCGACTGGTGCAGGTGGGCCGGGACACCGGCCTCCACAGAGGCACCCCTGCAGCTCCCAGGGGCCTCGGGTGGAGGTCTCGGGGCCACTGGAGCCCTGGGTGTTCTCACCAGGGCAACCGCGTCCCCAGTTCCTCTCCAGGCACCAGGGTGGACGGCCCTGCCCACCCTGGACTGTGTGAGTGCGTTTGTCCGACGAAGCCGCCCGCCCTCGGAGCCGGGCCCGCGCCGGCGGGGAGGGACCCAGGCTGAGAGCCCTGTGGAGGGGACCACCCCGCCTGGCCCTCCGCCCTCTGCACCCGCCCACCCAGCCCTCCTGCGTGCCCCCAAGAAACCCGACCACCCTCACCCTCAACACAGCCCGGCCCACTGTGTGGGGAGAGCCCGAGCCCAGGGAGGTGGGGGCGGGGTGCGGCCCCTGTCATTGCACCTCCGGGGGGGCAGGGAGGGGCGGTTCGCGCCACCTCTGTCGGAGGAAGAATCACCGGATGAACAGCGTTTGGGCAGATGACGTCCTCACGCTGCGTGTGAGACTCACACTCCTCACCGCCCCCGCAGCTGCGGGTTTGGCTCTTCGTCTGCGTCCTGCCCGGCGACGGTGCCCCCATCATCACTGTCACCTTCATCACTGTCACCTTCATCATCATCACTGTCATCTTCATCATCACCACCATCATTACCATCACCATCATCACCTTCACCTTCATCATCACCACCATCATCATCACCTTCACCTTCATCACTGTCACCTTCATCATCATCACTGTCACCTTCATCACTGTCACCTTCATCATCATCACTGTCATCTTCATCATCACCACCATCATTACCACCATCATCACCTTCACCTTCATCATCACCACCATCATCATCACCTTCACCACCATCATCATTGTCACCACCATCATCACCACCATCACCTTCATCACTGTCACCTTCATCATCATCACCACCATCGTCATCATCACCTTCACCACCATCACCACTACCACCACCACCTTCACCACCATCGTCCCCTTCGTCACACTCGTCCCCGGGATGGTCCTGTTTGTTCCCCACCGTGACCCGCCCAGCCGGACAGGAGGCGCCGTCCCCGTGGGCAGACACCCTCCCCGCCTCCCTCGGGGAGGGGCAGAGGCTGCGGAAGGTCCCCCGGTCCTTCCCCACGTGCTCGGCGCCTCTCTCCGAGGTTTGGGGTGGGATTCGGTCGGCCCCTCCCGGGCTCAGGGGACCGAGCCTGGGGGCACTCGCTGCCCCCGAAAGGGCGTCGGCGCTTCAGAGCGGCCGTTTCTGGGTGCCCCGTCTTCCGGGGCGTCTGGGGCGATGCCTGCGCGGCCTGGCGACGTCGGATGGTGGCTCTGGCCTCGGCGGCTTCCCCCCGCCCCCCCAGGAGGCGACCTGGTTGTTTCTTTTCCCTTTTTGCCTTAGAAGCCACGGGCCTTCCTTTTCAAGTCCAGTTTCTCGGTGCTGACTGACCGGTGTCAGTTTTTTCTAGGAACCAGGGTGGGCTTTCAAAGGCCGGTTTCTCCAGCAGCAGTTTCTTGGAGCGTAAAAACTCCTTGGAATTTTTGTCTCGCCGTGTGGGTTTGGCTCGGCCCCCGGCGGCGCCCGCTGGGCGTGTGGTGGGTGTCCTCCACTTGTCTCTCCCACCAGCAGCTCTCGCGCTCCCCCCCTGCTCACTCCGTGGGTTTTCTCAGAAGCAGCCCCCACGCCCCGGCCGCGTCTGTGCGTGGCCGGCCCCCTCGCCGCCCCCGACACACCCCTCGCTGCCCGGACCTGTCGGGCAGCAGCTGTGACGCTCCTAGCCTTCTCCCTCCCGTCTTCCCTGAGACCCGACAGCTCCCGTCATTTCTTTCTGGGGTCTCGTTTATTTCTTGAGTTTTTAAAAAAGATTTTATTTATTTTACTTTTAGAGAGAGGGGAAGGGAGGGACAAAGAGAGGGAGAGAAACATCTAGGTTTGGTTGCCTCTCATGTGCCCCCTACTGGGGACCTGGCCCACCACCCGGGCATGTGCCCTGACTGGGAATTGAACTGGCCACCCTTTGGCTCTCAGGCTGGCACTCAGTCCACTGAGCCGCAGCAGCCGGGGCTTATTTCTTGACTTCTGTATTTCCATTTTGAATTCTCCAGTCACCCTCCCAAAGGCCATTTTATCTGCAAATCCATTGCTTATTCTAAAAATTTATTTATTTATTTATTTATATTTTATTTGTTTTTTCCCATCATTTTATTTTCAGTTTCCCTATTGTGTTACATTTATTTTTTAAATACATTTTATTGGTTGTACTATTAAAGTTGTCCCATTTCCCCCCGTTTATTCCCCTCCGCCCTGCATCCTCCTCCCACCCACATTCCCCCCTTCAGTTCATGTCCACGGGTCATACATGTAAGTTCTTTGGCTTCTACATTTCCCACACTATTCTTACCCTCCTCCCGTCTATTTTCTACCTATTATTTGTGCTCCTTATTCCCTGTACCTTCCCCCCTCCCCCTGCCCTACTAATAACCCTCCAGGTGATCTCCATTTCTGTGATTCTGTTCCTGTTCTAGTTGTTTGCTTAGTTCGTTTTGTTTTTGTTTTTGTTTTAGGTTCAGTTGTTGGTAGTTGTGTGTGTTGTCACTTTACTATTCATATTTTTTATCTTCTTTTTCTCAGAGAAGTCTCTTTAACATTTCATGTAATAAGGGCTGGGTGATAATGAACTCCTTGAACTTGACCTTATCTGAGAAGCACTTTATCTGCCCTTCCATTCTAAATGAAGGCTTTGCTGGACAGAGCAATCTTGGATGTAGGTCCTGGCCTTTCATGACCTGGAATACTTCTTTCCAGCCCTTCCTTTCCTGCAAGGTCTCTTTTGAGAAGTCAGCTGACAATCTGATGGGAACTCCTTTGTAGGTAACTGTTCCCTTTTCTCTTGCTGCTTTTAAGATTCTCTCCCTGGCTTTGATCTTGGGTAACTTAATAATGATGTGCCTTGGTGTGTTCCTTCTTGGGTCCAACTTCTTTGGGACTCTCTGAGCTTCCCGGACTTCCTGGAAGTCTATTTCCTTTGCCAGAATGGGGGAATTTCTCCTTCATTATTTGTTCAAATAAGTTTTCAGTTTCTTGCTCTTCCTCTTCTTCCTCTGGCACCCCTATGACTCGGATGTTGGAACGTTTAAAGATGTCCTGGAGGTTCCTAAGCCTCTCCTCCTATTTTTAAATTCTTGTTTCTTCATTCTGCTCTGGTTGAATGTTTATTTCTTCCTTCTGGTCCCACACCGTTGATTTGAGTCCCAGTTTCCTTCCCATCACTGTTGGTTCCCTGTGCATTTTCCTTTATTTCACTTAGCATTGCCTTCACTTTTTCCTCTGTTTGGGGACCATACTCAGCCAGTTCTGTGAGCATCCTGATTACCCGTGTTTTGAACTCTGCATCTGATAGGTTGGCTATCTCTATGTCTTTCTGGAGTTTTGATCTATTCTTTCATTTGGGACTTTTTTTTTTTTTTGTCTCAGCCCACCTGTTATGTAGTAAGGGGCAGAGCCTTAGGTGTTCGCCAGGTGGGGCAACCCACATTTCTGTGTTGTGACGCCGTATGTGGGGGAGGGGTCTGAGAGGGAACAGTGGTGCTTGCTCTGCTCTCGGCCAGTTTCAGCAACTTCCCCTGCTGCCCACAAGCAAATTGGGCCCTCCTGGTGCTGATTCCCAGGTGGGCGGGTTTGTGTACATTCTAGAACCCTGTGGGTCTCTCCAATGAGCTCACCTGTGTGGCTGGGAGTTTCTCCCACCTCCACCCCCACAGGTGTTTTCAGTCAGAGGTTTGAGGCTTCATTTCCTGGTGCTGGAGCCCTGGGTTGTGGGTCTGTCTTGCTCCCCAGTTGTTCCTCCTGGTTTATCTGCGTGTGAGCGTGGGACCGCCAGGTCCACCGGCTGCTGCCTCACCAGGTCCTCCCCCGGGTCCTCCAGCCTCTGCCTCGCTGCACGCCCTCTCCACCCGGCTGCCCTTCCCCACCCCTCCCACTGGTCTGAGTGAATGTTCCTTCTTTAACTCCTTGGTTGTCGGGCTCCCATAGTTGGATTTTCTGTCAGTTCTGGTTGTTTTTTGTTTTTAAATTTGTCGTTGTCCTTCTTTTGGTCGTGCGAGGAGACACAGTGTGTCTACCTACACCTCCAGAAGTCCCTAGAGAGGTATTTATTTATTTTTAGAGAGGAGAAAGGAGGAAGAAAGACAGAGAGAAAAACACCTATGTGTGGTTGCCTCTCGCACGCCCCCTGCTGGGGACCTGGCCTGCAACCCAGGTGTGTGCCCCGACTGGGAATCGAACTGGAGACTCTGGTTCGCAGGCCGGTGCGCAGTCCACTGAGCCACACCTGCCAGGGCGATCCGTTGCTTTTTGTAGAGAACTGTTTGCTCACATGTTTGTCTCTTCTGTGGCAACATTTTCCTGGCCAAGGTCCTTCTGCCTCTGTTTATTCTGTCTCTCAGTCTCCGTCTGTCTGTCTGAGCCTCCGTCTCTGCCTCACGTTGTCAGGGCCGGCTCTGTCCTGGTCTGGCCGCCCCTCGTGTTGCTTCGCCTCGTCTTTGAGGGGGAGCCCCGCACCCTCCGGGGGCCAGCGAGCCCTGGTCGGGGTGTCGTCTCCTCCGGAGCCGGGGCGCCAGGCCTGGCGACTGGAGTGCAGCCCTGCTCGGGCGGAGTGAGCGCCCGTGTGTGTGGGACATGCGGGGCGAGGGGGAGGGAAGCAGAGGGGTGGGGGGGGCGGGGGTGTGGCCAGAGGAGATGTTGCCTCCCGCTGCTTTGCTGCCCCCACCGAGGCCTCAGCCGCCGCAGGCCTGGCCCCGTCCAGTCAAACCAGAGGCTGGTGACCCCCCCACCCCGGTGTCCGCCCTGCAGCCGGACGGGTGGGGACACGGCTCTGCCTGGGGGTTCCTCGTGTTCTGGCTGCTGTCTTCGGACCCGGTCCCTAGTCCAGGGCCGTGGCGCATCCACATGCAGGAAGGAAGTCGGCCTTCTCGGGCTCAGGGACAGGGTGACCTGGCGGAGGTCACAAGGCACAGGTGACAATGCGAGTCTCAGGGTTGGTCCCACCGTCAGGACGGCAACCCCTGGCTGCCCACCACATGCCCTGGCCCAGTGTCAGCCCCAGGGGCCCCATTGACCCTGGTCGGGGTGGGGGGCAGCCCAGCAGCCCTGCCCCCACGGCCATGGGAGTGGCCGAGCCCCCTTCCCGCCCGGTTGCCCAGACGTCCGAGCAGAAGCCTGGGCAGGGCTGGGGCTTCTCCTCGCTCCCCAGGAGCGGGTCCCACAGGACCCCTGCCGCCTGGCCCTCCAGCCAGGAGACCCTCCGACATGCACACTCTGGAGGGGAGGCTCCCTGAGGGGGTGAGCAGGGGCCCTCCTGGCTGTCCCGAGGGCAGTGGACAGAGCCCGATGGGGGGTGGGGGACTGGGTTCCTCCCAGCAGGTTGTGGGCAAGACCTGCAGAGGCGGCGGGAAGGGGCGGAGGCGGGCAGGTGGGGAGGCGGGCGGCGGCCTCCTGCTCCGGGTGGGCGGCTGGCAGGCAGGCCCAGGGCCAGGGCCGCCTGGGCTCCCGCCAGAGGCGGCTGACAGGCCGGGGTCTGGAGTGGGCGGGCGGCGCTCAGGGAGCCCACCCCCCGCACTCGTAACTATTGTTAATTAAGACTGTCTCCATTATAGGGCTAATTAACAATTAGCATAAACATAATTAGCCAGCACTGACATTTAACTCATTACATTGTTTAAATAATTTTCGGAAATTGCCCCAGCGGCATTCTGTCAGCTCGCAATAATGGTGCCACTTTGTCATGTAAATTAAATGACATTTGTGTTGTTGGTCCCGCTCAGCGGGCACCCCGTCCCGTCCTGCTCTGCAGCCTCAGCCCCCCCCCCCCACACTGTGCGGCCGGCTCCGGCCCTCCCTCCGATGCAGGGGGACAGCGGCGGCAGCAGCTCCAGGCCGGACCCCTGACCCTGCCGTGGCCTCCTGGGACCCACACCTGCAGCTGCAATGGCCGCTGAGTTCCCCACACCCTGTGGGCAGCTGGAGGGGGCCCAGGACTGAGGGCCACCCCCTCGGTGTCCTGGGACCGAGGCACCGACTTCTGGGGACTGCAGAGACCTCAGCCGGCTGCTTCCAGCGTGTCCCCCAGGGCCGTCGAAGGCTGGGGCCACCCAGGGCTACAGGGGCAAAGGCTGACATCCCACTGGAAGCCGCTTTCCAGGCCCTTCCGTGCAGGGACCCGGGCCAGCAGGTCCCTGGGGAGCGGCCGAGGCCTCCTGGAGGGGCACCTCCCACAGGCCAGGGCCCTGGCAGCTCGGCCTGGGGGTCCCTCAGCGCCCCTGTGCCCAGACCCCGGTCCAGGGCAGGGCCGGGCCGGCCCGAGGCGCCTGTGTGGAGGAGCAGGGTGCCACCAAGGACTTCCCCCAAACCAGCTCCCGGACTGACCCTCCCCGCCCCCCACCCTGCCCCCCCCCCGAGGGGTCAGAGGTGCCTGAGAACAGGGTGCAGCCCCGAGCCTCCGCCCCACCCCCCGCCCTCACCCTCTGGGTCTGGAGGACACGCCGCTGGCCTCGCGCTGTGACCCTCCCTGGGCCCTCCCCCCCCGCAGGGCGTGCAGCCACTCGGCCTGCCCCACGCTGCTCCCCACCGGCCCCTCCACAGGGCAGGTGCCCGCCCAGGCCCCGGAGCACCGAGCACGGCCCGGCGCTGCCCGCTCCGGCAGGGCATGCGCGTCCGCAGCCCCGAGAGTGACGACAGCACCGACAAATGAGGTCCGTGACCCCAGCGGCGCCCGCCCGTCATCCCGGCTCCCCAGGCAGAACGGAGCCGCCCGCGGCGGTGCCCCGCGGCTAAATCAAGCGCCCCGCGAGTTGTTGGGGGCCGGCTCTGGCGGTTAAGTGCTTGTCAGCGTCCACAGGCCTCTCCCGACTCCATAAAACTCCCAGGAATTACAGGAGCGCCGGGGTCACATAATTCACCGAGCAGCAGATTTAACCTGGCGGCCAGTAATTCATATTTGTGGCGATAATATTGTTTTCCACTTTCCGAGAGTGATCGCCACGTCTCCCTTCCAGGTCACTATGGATATCAAAAATCAATTTGGAGAGATGGATACTGTCAGGGGATAAAGCATGAGGGCGGCCGCCCCCCTCGCCGCGCTGGCCCGACCGGGCGGGGCTCGGCTCCCGGGGGGTAGGGGGGGGCCAGCTCGGGAAACCTCCAGGGCAGCTGGCCGGCAGGGTCAGCTGCCCCCAGACCAGCTGCCCCCGTCCGGCCCATCTGCCCCGGGCCCTGGAGAACACACACGGGGCGGCTGGTCTGGGGCGGCCGGTCTGGGGCGCGCCCAGCGGACACCTTGGCGGCTGCCCCTGGGCCCACCGGGCTTCGTCCGAGACCGTCCTGGAGTTCAAGGATGGGGGAAAAGGACGTCTGCTCCCGGGAGGCCGCACCCAGGCTGGCCCAGCACCTGGGCAGGCACCTGCTGGACAGGCCTGGGCCCCAGCTGGCTCTGGGGGACCCCCCTGGGTGCTCAAGACCTCTGCAGCCCGGGGGAGCCGCCCCGGGGGGGCAGCCCCCTAACTGGTGTCAGGAGGACGGAAAGCTCTGGAGGCTCCAGTCCTGGGAGCGAGGGGACGGGGGTGCTCCCAGCCCTGGGCATGGAGGGAGGGGCTGCGAAGCCCCTGTTGCAGGGCAGCTGGGGGTCAGCAGAGGAGCCACAGAGGCAGGGACAGGTGGCCCCCCCAGGGGCGGCGGTGTGAGAGCAGCCACCCAGCCCAGCACCTGGCACGAGGCCTGTGCCAGGAGAGGGGAGGAGGGTGAGTCCGCCGCGTGGCTAATCCCCGTGCAGGAGGCGTGGCCCTGGCCTGTGCTGGGGGGGCAGGTGACTGTGCCTCAGAGCAGCCTGTGTAGACAGAGGGACATAGCTGGGCCCAGGACCCCCCGGCGTGTGGGCCCCCAGCTTTAGGGAGGGCCATCTGGGTGGTCAGGGGGATGAGCCTCCACGCACGACCCGGCACTGCCCACGTCTCCCGCCCAGGGTGGCCTGTCTGTGCGCGGCCAGCCCGGGCGTCTCCCCACCATCCATGCGCCGGCCGGCATCGGGGGGGTGGGGGCGTGAGTGCGGCTCCTGCACACGACGCAGTGGCAGCGGGCTGAGCGTGAGCGCGAGCAAGTGTGTGCTCCTGTGCGTGCACTCGGGTGTGCATGTGTGTGAGGGCACACGTGTGCTCGTGTGTGTGTGAGCGTTTGTACACTGGCAGCTGTGGTGCCAGGCGGCGGGCGGTCCGTGTGCCGGTGGCCGGTTGTGCTGGTTGTGGGCGGTGCCGGTGGCTGTGTGTCGGGGCCGTGTTCGTGCTGGTTTTCTGGGCCGTGTCTGGCGATCGTGAGCCGTGTTCTCGTCGCTGTCCCACACGTGTCTCTGTCCTTGTTCCAAACACTTGTGTGGGGCCCAAGCCGGCTTGCCGCAGGGAGGCCTGGGAGCCGGCGGGGGGCCGGGCAGTGATTCCCGGGGGTCCCTGCGGGGCCACTGCGTCAGCCCACCCTGTGCTACGGGACCCCGACTTCCACGGGCCGGTGGGTTCAGGCATCGGCCAGGAGATGGGCCCATGGAGCCCTCCCCGGCTGGACCCGCCCCCTCCTCTCCCCGGGGCTCCTCCTGCTCTGGCCGTGCAGACCTCAGCGGCACTCTGGCCTCTGGGCCTTCGGGGCCACAGCTCAGCGTCACCTCTGGCCCCTCCTCCCCCTGCCCGCTGGTCCCGGGCCGCTGTCCGCCTCCACCGGCGCTGTCTCTGCCCGCGGCCCTGCTCCCCAGCGGACTTCCGGCTCCCGGAGGGCAGGGACTGGGCTGCACAGCCTGGGTGAGGGGCTGCCGGAGTGGGCCCGGGGTTCAGGTTGGACGGGCTTTGCAGGAGGAAGTTTCTAGAACCCCAGGGGGTTCTCTGCAGAGAGCGGGCTCCCTCTGTGTCCGGGTCCCTCCCCGCAACAGCAGCTGTGCTTGGTGGACAGATGCCTAAGGGGCCCCCCACAGCGAGCTCACAGGCAGCAAGCGCAAGGGCGGTGCCCTGGAGCCAGCCTGACCTGAAGGCTCCCCTGAGTCAGGGAAACGAGATGGACAGCACAGAGCCAGCTCCCATCCAAGTGGCCAGCAGCCTGTGCACCCCCAACCCTGGGGTGACCCCTACTCTGCATGCCCCCCACCCTGGGGCATCGGCCCACCCCTGCCCGCCCACACGCCCTCCTCAACCTCCAGGACCCGTCGGAGCCTCCGTCCGGAGAGGGGCCGGGGCACCTGGCCTCCGCCACCACTGCCGCCAGCGAGCTCCTCACTCCCGCCCTGTCCGAGTGGCCGAGTTGCCCCCACGCTGGACTGGGCAGTCGCTCCCTCTGATGTGCCAGCTCGGCCCCGGGGAGCCACGGCCACTCCCGCAGCACAGGCGCCCAGAGGCAGCGCCGCTCTCTGCCCAGCGACCAGGCCACTGCCCGGAGCAGGACTGAAGAATGGGGGCAGGGCGAGTCCACAGGCGAATCCATGGGGTGGCTGCCCCTCAGCCTCAAACCACAGACGTGTGCGCGCCTGGGTGGGGGGGAAGCGTGTGCCCGGGCGTGGGCGTGTGGGACGGGCACAGGGTACGTGGGGACTGCCAGGCAGGTGCCAGGAGGGGAACGGAGGCCCTGAGAGCACTCATGGGCCCGTAAAAGGCACGCGGCACGGGGGAGGCAGGTGTCTGGGCCGGAGCGCCGAGCACCCTCCTGAGCCTCCTATCGGCCCCGAGCCCAAGGAAGCCCCCCAGCTGGGGGACCCCTGGTTTCGGGGCCGTGTCATCAACACCGGCCTCGCCACCAGCTCCCGGGGCCCACCTGCTGCCCTGCTGCACAGCTCCCGGCTCCCGGGCTCGCAGGAAGGGCCCCAACCAGGAGGGCTCTCGCTGGACCGCGTGCGTGCGCCTGCCTGACGCCCGGCAGCCGGCCCTGCGCTGGAGCAGCTAAGGAGGTCTGGGAGGAAGACCCTATTGATTTTAATTACCCACAAACAGCCCACAGGGACAAAGGACTTTGGCTGTTTATGGAGCGGCCCTGCTGCCCTATTGTGGAAGGAGAGATCAAATCAGCCGCCCTCATTACTCCTATAATAATACGGCCGAGTCGCTGCTCGGGGCTGAGGGCATTTTTTTAAAGCAATAACCTCCCCGCGCTGCCCCCCCGCCGCCCCTCCGCGGCGGGCTGGAGCAGCAAGGAGCAATTACACGCTGTCGATATTAATTCAATTAAATCCAGGTTATTTATTGGGCATTATGGGACGGGGTCCTCTGGTCTCGCAGGGCACGGCTGAGGGCGTGAGCAGGGGACGGGCGTCCCGAGTGGCGCTGGCCAGGGGTCAGCAAGCCGGGCCCCGGGAGGGCGGCGGGGGGCCGGCCACGGCACGGCTGTGGGGGCGCTCCGCCTGGGACGGGGGCGCCCGGCATGTTGGAGGCCGGGCCGGTTTGAGGCTCCTCCGTCCACGGGGCGGGGGGCTTTGGGCAAGTCGTCTGACGTTGCCAACCTTGGACTCTGCAGCTAGAAACAGATCCTGGATGACGATGGGGACAGTGAAGACGATGAAGAGACAGTTAAGGAGCTGATGGTGAGGATGATGATGGTGGTGATGGTGGTGATGATGGTGAGGGTGATGGTGAGGATGGTGATGGCCATGGTGGTGGTGGTGATGGTGAGGAGGTTGGTGGCAAGGATGGTGGCGATGATGAGGATGGTGATGGTGGTGAGGATGGTGATGATGGTGGTGATGGTGGTGATGATGGTGGTGATGGTGGTGATGATGGTGGTGACGGTAGTGACGGTGGTGACGGCGGTGATGCCCGCCTCGCTGCCCTCACAGGGTTGCCACTCAGCTAAACGGCTGCAGAGCTTTAACAACCTGGTGGTATGATCAGCTGTGAGCCACTCGCTGTCTGGGTGGACACCGAGGCCTGTGGGCCAGGGCAGTGCGTGACCCCCCACGTGGGGCCCAGGGGCAGGGGGACAGCAGCGCACAGGTGCCGGTGGCGCTGTCCACCACAGGCTGAGGCTGCAGGGCCCCGCAGGAGGCCCCGGGGGGGCGGCCACCCCCGGGCCTGGGGAGGGTGTCCGCTGAGTGCCGGCCGGGGCTGGGAGCAGGGGCCGGGCTGAGGGGGCTTCCTCCCGTCTCCTCACTTAATCCTCCCAGCAGCCCCCGTGGGTGGGCATTTCGGGTGGCCAGGTGCCTGGCGGCCAGGGGCAGTTACTGCGCCCTCCTGCCCCGCGCTCACTGGGTGGTGAACTGCAGGCCGCCCACCGCACAGCCGCAGACCCTGAGGCTCGGAGGGGCTGAGGTGTGGCCGGTCTGCGTCTGGCCCTTAGCACTGTGCCCTCAGCACTGTGCCCTCTGCCCCGCGTCCTCTCCAGACAGGGGCAGCTGCTGAGGGGGCAGGTGTGGGGCCCCAGGTCCCTGAGGCGCAGCAGCAGGTAGGAGGGGCTCCAGGGAGCCCCGCTGCCTGGTTCTGCAGAGACCCCCGGCACGGGGGGCCCCTCGGGGCACAGCGTGTGCTCGGTGACATGGCTGGGACCAAGGCTGGGCAGAGGAGGTGGCTGTGCCAGGAGGTGGGGCGCCGGCAGGGGCCCCAGAACAGCAGGGTGTGGGGAGCAGGTGGGCCACGGGAGGAACGGGGGGGGGGCCTGGGAGCGGGAGGTGCAGGACCTGAGCTCCCTGGCCCACGCACCATCTGACTCCCGCGGCCTCCATGACGAGTGCCAGCACCCGGCGGGGTGACGGCAGACGGCTCTCGCAGGGTCTGGACTCAGGCGTCGGCCGGGCCTCGGCCACTCTGGTGGCCCTGGGGACGCCCCGCCTGCCCCTCCCGCTGCCGGGGGGCCAACGGTCGTCCGTGGTGCTCCTTCCGGCCAACACCTTGTCTTCGCACGGCCACCTGCTCCCTGCAGGTGCCTTCTCTCTCCTCACGATGACGCCGTCCCTGGACGGAGGGCCAGGCCGGCTCACGCGCGGCCTCATCCTGACTGACCGCACTCGCAGACTCTCGGCATGTGAGCTGCAACCCCGGGCTCTGGGTGGACGGGGACCCTGGGGGGAGGCCGCTGTGGCTGGATGGCGGAGCGGCTGGGGAGCCACTGGGCAGCCCCAGGGACCCTCCTGGAGGCCCCGGCCCTGAGCCCACGCCCCGCACCCTCAGACCAGGGCAGCTCGGACCCCCGCCCTCTGCGGGGCGGGCGGCCTGGCGGCGGACACCGTGTCTAACCGGCTGAGATTGACCTGCTCAGGCTCCTCACGGCGACTGAGCGATTTGATCCGAGCGCCGGACCGCGGTCGGGCTGGTAATTGGATGTTATGAGATCGAGGGCCACTCTCCGCGGAAGGGGCAGCGCGGTGCCGCGGGCGGGCGGCCGGGAGAGGGGCCTGCAGCCGGCCGGCGGGGGCGGGGCACCACTGTCCACTGGAGATAAGCCCCGATGCCTCAGCCCCCTAATCTCCCAGCCGGGGTCACGGACAGGGCCCAAGGCGAGATGGGATGCACGTGGCCGCTGTCCGGCTGCCCCGAGGGCGCCGTACAATTAGTTTTAAATATCAATTTCATGGCTGCTCGGGGAGGCGGCGGCCGGCGGGCGATGCTGCTGTGCGTCTCGCTGGCCTGAACTCGGTCGGGAAAGGGGGAAGCCGCCCACGACACGCCTGCTGGCCGGATGCCGGCTGCCTCTGGGGGCCTTGCCAGGTCCGCCCGCATCCTGGGTCCCCCCCGGGGCCCCATCCCGGCCTGGCACTGGCACCGCCTCCCCTCGCTAGCCCTACTCAGGGCTCGTGCCTCTGCACCATGCCCAGGCCAGTCCCTCCCAGCCCCCTCCTCCAGGAAGCCCTCAGGGATGGTTCTCTCAGACCCGCGGCCAGACTCCAGGCCAGGGCTTCCGCCTCCTCTGGAGGTGGGGTGCGCCACCTGCCACCTGCCCCCGGGCCTCGCCCTGCACTTGAAGAAGCTCCCACCAGCCCGGCCTTGATGCTGAAGGGGCTGACGCAGCACCTGGAGGGTCTGGCCAAGGCCAAGGCCGCTGTGGGTGGAGGACAGCAGGGGCAACGGGGAAGGGCCACTATGGGTCGGTGGGTGCTGGGCTCCGGGGGCCAAGAGGGGGGCTCCGTGGAGGAGGGGCTCTGACCTGACCTTGAGGTAAGGGCGGGGCCAGCTGGGAGGAGAGGCGGGTCCCCGTGACCAGGGTCAGGCAAAGCCTGGGGGTTTCCCAGCAGGCTGCCCGCCGGGGGCCCTGCCAGGCCCTGGCCCCCTGGGACCAGCACCCGGCTCACCTCACCCAGACGGGAGGCTGCCGAGCTGTGCTGGGGGCCGCAGGGCGGGTGCATGCCTGGGCCTGGGCCTGGGATGCTGAGCCGGCCCCCCCTTCCCAGGGCCTGGACCCAGGGGGAAGAGACCCCTGAGGGGCCCCGGCCCAGAGCCGCCTGCGCTCAGGACAAGTGCTTGGGCCACGCTGCTGGGAGAGGCCACCCGGCGAAGGGGACAGCCACAGCCTCCTTCCCAACTCGGCCACCAGTGTGTCCGGACGCACCGGGGCGCTGAGCCACTGGGGGGGGGGCCGGGGGGCGCCGGCTGGCTGGGCAGGCCCTCTGCCGCCCCGGACCCCCACAGGGTCCCCCCAGGCGCGAGGCCACCAGACCGGCTGGGGGAAGGGGCAGCGAGGGCGGCCTGTGTCCCCTCAGCCCCGGCCATCCATCTCCGTCGGCCCCTCCCACGCCGCGGCTATCAGAACCGGCGGTCACACCGCGCTGAACCGTGGTGGCCTCGGTCTTAAATGCCGCGCGGCAGATTTTAATTTGGGGAAGATTAATGCACTCGCAGGGTCGGCGGGGCCCGTGCCCTTATCGGGTCTGACGGGCGTCAGCGGTCCCCGCATCCCACTGGGCCCCGGCTGGCTGTGCCCTGGGGGGCGGGGCTAGAGGGGGGTAGGGAGGGGCGCAGGATGAGGCCCCAGGCTGCTCTGGGGACCTCGGTGGTGATGGTGAGGGGCGGCCAGCCTGCCCCTGGCCAGAGTCCAAGGCATGACCTGCAGGTGTTGGGGTGCCGGGACGGGTTCTGGGGCCCCTTCTGGAGCTCCAGGCTCCAGCCCCCAAGGCCCGTGGCGCCTCCTGTCCTCAGGGCTCCCCAGTTCGGCCTCCCCCTCCCCCCAGCCCCAGCCCGGGGGCCCTGCCCACCAGGCCCCAGCTGTTGCCAGCAGCGCCTCCTGGCTCCACCCAGGGTCTCTCTGGGGCTGCTCTCTGGTCAGCGGCCTGTTTAACCCCATTTAACCCCGAGTTGCTCTTCGCCCCACACTATTCCCGCACAGAAGCCAGGGGCCTGGTCAGCTTACGCCCTCTCCCGGCCGGCGCCTGCCCTCTCATGCTGCTCCTCCGGCCCAGGCCCTGGCTGCCCAGATGGACTCCCTGCAGATGCCCCAGACCAGGTCTCCAGCCCCCCCCCCATATCCTGGCTCCTCCCCCACTTCATGGGCAGGAGGCCCCCTTGTCCGGAGACCCCCCTGCCCGGAGACCCCCACCCCAGCTCTCTGTCCCCAGCAGCCACTGTGTCTCCCCAGTAGACCGGCCCTGCCCCTCCAGGCCCCCAGCGCCCACAGCAGTGGGGGCTCACGTGAGGTGCTCCGTGTGTGTATCCCCCGGGGGCCCCTGCTCCCGCCCCGGGGCACTGGCCCCACAGAAGGGGCTGCCCCAGAGGTCCTGCGCCAGAGTGGGCCGGTGGGGGGAGGCGGGACCTCAGAGCAGTGAGACAGGGAGTGGGGGACAGGCCTAGCTGGCTCCTGCTGAGACCCCTCTGGCTGCAGAGGGGGGCGGCGGGGCGGTGGGGCTGGGGCGGCAGGAGACCGTGCAGAGGGAGCCCTCCGCCGACCCAGCAAGAGCGCCGGGGCCCCGCCAGGTGTGCGGACTAAAGGCCCCCGAGTTGGCCTTGGAGGCGCAGGGCGGAGGGCGAGGGACAGGCTCAGGGGGCACCCTGCCTTGCAGCCTGAGTGCCAGGGGCATGGAGGGGCTGGAGTGCAGGTCTGGGCTGTGGGGAGAGGGGGCTGGCTGTGGGGGTAGCATGTGTGCAGCTGAGGTGGGCCCTGGGGGGCAGCGCCGGGCCACGGAAGGGGCCACGCTGCCGGGACAGGGACAGAGCCCTGGGGCAGGGCTTCCTGCGGGGGGCGGGGGTGGCCAGGGGTGGGAGTTCCTGCCAGCTGCTCCCTCTCAGAGGCCTGCGCCGCGGGCACTGCTACCCTGCGGAGCTGCCGGGGGGGGCTTCCTGGGGGAGAAGACCCGTAGGTGAGAACTGGGGCAAGGACAGGGGAGGCCGAGGCCGGGACGGAGGAGCGGGGGGCGTCAGGTGGAGGGTGCGGGTTGTGCGGGGGAGGCCAGAGCTGCTGGGGCCCCAAGGGCCTCGTTGAGGGCTGGCCTTGGGCCACGGGAGACCGGAGCCCCGTCACGTGTGGAGCAGGGGGACTGGCCACGTCGTCAGCTAGGACACACCCTGGCAGTCGGCGTGGGGGGCGCGTGGGGGCAGCCGGGGCCTGTCCCACCCGCCAGAGAGGCCAGCCGCCCCGCCCCGCCCCCGGCCTCTGCTCCGGGAGGCTCTCCCAGATCCCGGCACAGCCCCTCCCCCGAGCTGTCCCCCCCAGTGCCACCAGCAGGACCTGCCACCTAACACAGGTCTGTGACCCAACCCCCGCTGTGCTCCCCGAGGATGCAAACAGCCTGGGGGCCTCGGCTGTCCTCCCGGGGCTGCCCCTGGTCTGTGCCCGGGGCTGACTCGGGGCAGGCACTCCCGCCCACAGGGTGGGGGGCGGGGGAGGGGGCGCTGGAGGGAGGGGTGGGGGGATGGGGGATGGTGGGTGGACAGACAGACAGAGGGAGGGAGGGATGGGCAGTGAGAGGGTGGGGGCAGAGAGGCACTCCTTCACGGGACCACCGAGCAGGTGCCGACCGGGTGTTCCCCTTTCCTCCCGGCCCAGGCAGGGTCCATGTGCTCCTCACAGGAGAGGAAGGACAGCAGCTGACCCTCCGGGGACGGAGTGTGGCCTCCGGGAGGGGGACAGCGGGGCAACGACCTCCCGCTCAGTCAGACTGAAGACTCTCGGCTCCGCCCCGGCGGCCCTTCCCAGACAGACATGGGCCTGGGGTCCCGGGAGGGTGCGTCTGAGGGGCTGAGCCTGTGCTGTCAGGGTGCAGCCAGGGCGGGGTCGCCCCCGACGGGCACAGGAGACCCCTGGAGGCTGCTGGGAAGGGGGCCTGCCTGGTGACCCCTGATGCCGAGGTCTGGCACCTGGAGTCCAGAGGGGGCCTCCCTGCCCCGGCTCCAAGGCCTCCGGGACGCCCACGCTGGGGACCGGGTGTCCGGCACGCACCGTGAGAGGCATCTGTGGGCTTCACGTGGCGCAGAAAGCCCACGTGGGTTCCCAAAACTTCCCCTGGAATCCCCACATGCAACTGGGGCCAGCTAGTCACCGGTGGCTCGGTGACTGTTAGGTCCGTAAGCCCCGGGAAGCCCCCGATCTCGGCCGCCCGGCTGGCCGGGCGGAGGGCCGGCAGAGCCCGGCCCCTGCGGTGGGCACTCACCAAGTGTGGCAGGAATGAGCGTGGCACCTTTCAGGGAACAAAGCCATTGAGCTTTCAGAGTAAATTTAGCAGCCTAATAGAAATATGCAGGTGAAGGTACAATTAATTTTAATTACCGGACTATACACTGTTGGCTGCACAACCATGAGTAAAATTAAAATGGCAATCACAATTAGAAAATTGCAACCTCATTGTGCAACAAATTAGTCACAAATTAAAAGTGCGGCGCCAGGCTGCCTCCCGGTGCCACTCGGCAACCCTCCTGCTCCGGCGGCCTCCCCGCCCGGCCACCCCCTGGACCGTCTCCCGGGCCCGTGGGCCCGCTGAGGGGGCACCTGCTATGTCCTCCAGAAATGCCCCGGGGTCCCGGCTGGACGTCGGGCAGGCGAGCCAGGCCAGGAAGCCCCCCACCCCGCTCAGGTCGCGCGCCCCAGAAATCCCAGCTGGGCCCTACCTGACCTGCCTGCTCTGGACATGGCTCCACGGGGCTCGAACCGCCATGGAGATGGGACCACAGCTTCATCAGGGCGGCGGCCAGCCCTGCAGAGGAGGGTGGGGATGTCCAGGGACACCCTCACTGTCCTCCCGGGGCTCGAGGACTGCCACCCATGGGTTCCTGGCTGGCCTGTCCTCTCCCAGTGTTCTCTGGGCCGGCTGGGCCCTGCCACCAGCCGAGGAGACGTCACCCCCGGCCGAGACCCACCGTCCATCTGGGGCCTCCACCTGTGGCCTCCCAGACACCCCAAACGCAAGCCCAGCACTGACTCGGGCCCTCCCCTCCCCCCTTCCTCCTCTGGGGAGCCTGGCCCAGGCTCGGACCTGCCACTGGGGTCCTTCCTGCCTCCCGGGTGTCAGGGTCTCCCCCTGCCCCCACTCCTGGGGCCTACCCTCCCTCGGCCGGGACACAGACTCCTGCCGGAAAGGCGACCTGACCTTGTTCCCCCTCTGGGGCCCCGCCAGCGACTCCTGGTGCCCCCAGGACAGAGCCCTCGGGCAGCCTCACCTCACCGGGTCCAGGGGGTCTGGGCCGGCACCCCTCCATCCACGGCCCCACCCTCACACTCCGCGTTTCGGTGGGAAGGTCACTCCTTGCGGCCAGGGCACACCCACCACGTGGAACCAGGCCGGGACGGGAGGGAGGCCACAGGCGTCGCTGCCGCAGAGCTGGGTACGGTCACGGCTGGGAGGCCCCGCGGCGAAGGCGGCGGAAACGCCGTGATTTCGCTTCCTGTTGCTGGTTTGCCAAGACGCAGCTGAACCTTGCTCCCGAGCGAGGTCCTGCCAGCCTACTGAGCTCCCGCAAGTGTTGCTCTTTCTTCTTTTCACTTTGAGTTCTATTCCCCGCCCCCCACCCCCCGGCTCCTCCGGGCAGCTGGGGCGCTGAGGCAGGGCCTCTGGTTTGTTTTGCTCTGCCGGGGGTGCTGGGCGCCCTATCGCTCCATCCGGCCTTTCTGTCACATTTTTGTCTTCACACAATTAAAGACACGTTACTATTCCCATTTTGATTGGTCCTGTGGCTCAGAGGATATTCAGAAACACGTTTTCTAGTTTCCAAATACTTAGGAATTCTCTAGGCGCCTTTCTGGTTTTGTTCTCAGTTTAGTTCCACGGTGGTCAGGTGACATCCCTTGCATGACCCAAATTCTTTCACATTCACGGAGACGGTTTTACAGCCCAGAACGCGGACTTTCGGGACACAGTCCCGTGCACTGGAAGACGCTGGATTGTGCTACCGGCCACTTCGCCGCTGGCCGCCCAGCCTCCCGCAGCCGGGCTGCCTCCCCTCTGCCTGTCCGGCCGCCGGTGGATCGGCCCGCGCGTGCCCGGGAGGCCGCAGGGCCTGCTCCGTGCGTCCTGCAGCCGTGGAGTCAGGTGCCACACAGGCAGGAGCGCCCCGCCGTGTTCTCCCCGACCGACTTTCATGGCAGGCAACGGCCGCTTCGCCCTGGTGACGCCCGGCTCCGGGAGCCGCTTTGCCAGGCGCTGCCGCGGCCCCTCCCGCTCTCGTGTGGTCTCCTTATCCTTCCCACCCGCGACCCTCCATCTGCGTTGTTCCGTTCACGGCGGGCCCGTGTCGGGAGCGCCGGGACTCGGTGGTTCTGTGGGCCCGGCAGCCTCTGCGTTTCCCGCGCACCGACTGTGACGCAAGGCGGCTGCGCGGGGTCCGTCGCCGCCCCTCCTCTGCTGCCTTCCGCCTGTCCCGGGATACCGCTAGGACTCCGTCGTCCCCTTGTCTTGTTTATTAGCGAGCGTTCCTCGCGGTCTTGCTCCAGCGGGTGCCCTCCAGAGCCCTCTGCACGACCCAAATACTTTCCCAGCCAGCAAGGACCCTGCCCGGCCCCCTGGGCCCGGTGTCTGCGCTGTGCGCAGCCCGTGCCACGCACCCTACGGAGACCTGTCGCAAAAGTCGCTGGCGGGGGCATTTCTGGAGCTTCGCTGGGAGCGGTCACGGGCGCGGCCACAGCCACCGTTTCCGGTGCCCCCGGTTCCTTCGCAGACCCGGCCTCGCCCTCCTTCCGCCCGGGAGGCGCCGTCAATTCGCGGGTCCCATGCGGCTCCCCGGCGGCGGGAGTCGGCCAGCCTCCCCAGCGCGTGGCAGCGCGGATCCGCTCGCTCCGCTCGGGTCCGAGAGCCGTCTGCACCGCGGGGGAGCTCCGGGGAGCTCCGGGGCGGCGTCTCCTCTTCCCCTCGGTGGAGACGTGGCTCCCGCTCTTCCGGCCACTCTTTCCGGGAGGAGCCGCCGCTTCGCGCCTTCGCTCCCAGTGCGTTTTCCCGCTGGCTGAGGCTCGACTTTCCCTCTAGCGCCACTCTTGATGACATGCGCTCGGGGCTGAGCTTTTCGGGCCTGTCGGCTTATAGCTCCCACCAAATCTGGGGACGTTTGGTCCTTATTGCTTGAAATCCTGTTCCTTTCCCCACCCCTCGAGAGCTCTGTGCCCCCTGCCCCGCGCCCCACGCATCTCGGCCGGGAGTCTTCTGGGAGACTTCCTAAGGCGGGCCACCAGACGGTCCCGCCGTCTGTGCTCCGCTCCAACGTCGCTTTATTTATTTGTGTATTTATTTACTTTTAGAGAGTGGGGAAGGGACGGAGACAGGGGGAGAGAAACGTTGATCAGCTGCCTCTCGCGCGCCCCCTACAGGGGACCCAGGCATGTGCCGTGACTGGGAATCAAACCGCCGACCTCTCCGCTCACAGGCCGGTGCTTGATTCACTGAACCACACCAGCTGGGACCCCTATTCCTTTTAAATCCACTCACTCGGGTTTCCTTCCCCCCTGTGCCCCTGAACTCACTCTCCCTAAGTCCCCAGGGGCCTCTGTGTGTTACAACCGAGGTTCCTCCCCCACCCCCAGCACCCCTCCTTCCTTGGGGGACACTCCTCACCCCTCGGCAGCTTCCTCTCACCCTTGGTGGCCACCTGCCTGGTCCAGGCTACTCCACTCTCACCCCCTCAGGCCCCCGGTGAGTTCTCAGTTCACGTGCCTGGACCCCACCTGCACACGGTGACGCCCTCACTTCCTTCCGTCTCTGCCACGGCGGCTCCATCTCTGCCTGGGCGCCCGAGAGAACGTCACCATCGAGGAATCCAGTGGCTGCTGTCCCGCCCCTCCCAGCCACTCGGGTCTCGACCTTGAGCCATCCCAATGCCTCTCTCGTGCTCTGCCCACAGCCCACTCAGGAGCCGACCGTGCCCCCCCTCCCCCCACACACAGCCCATCACCTCTCAGCCGCTCACCAGGGGGACTGTTCTCTGCACCCAGGCTCTGGAAGCCCGCCCCCCACGCTGGTCGCCCCTTCAACACACACAGCAGGCCCTCTTGCCCCCTCAAACCTCCCGGGAGCTTCCTTCCACGGCAGGCAGGCCAGAGCCCTCCCACGGCCTTGGCCCCCTCGCCCCTGTCTGACACTTGGTCTCCTCACGGTCCCAAGCCAAGCACGCGGTGCTGGCCTCAGGGCCTTTGCACTGGCTGCTCCCTCTGCTGGGAGTGCTGCTCCCTCCCTCCCCCCCTTGCAGTCCCCTCCCTGCTGCCTCCCCCAGCCGGCCTCACCTTCTCACTTCAAGGTTCCTCCGTGGCCACGAGCGTCGGTCATCCTGGGCCTGGGACGCCAGCCCCGTGTGGGTGGGCTGGTCACCCCCGCTCCCTGCTGCCCCTTCCGTGCCCGGTGAAGTGCCAGGCGGCACAGTAGGTGCTCAGTGAGGAAGTGGGGTGACTGACAAGGGAGCTGGGGGAGGGGAGAACCCACTCAGCTCTGCCCTGGGCAGCGGGACAAACCAGAAACCGGGTTTGTGACGGAGGCCTGAGCCGGACTGAGCTCTAACAGCCAAATGTGACCAGAAGCTTAATCAACTGGCTCAGGGGTTGTTCAGGGGCAAAGTTCAGGGGTCGTTCAGGGGCAAAGTGGGAAGGTTGGAGGGACGTGACTGGAAACGGGGGCCGCTCAGGCTCCACCCCCAGGGGCTTCTCCCTCTCCTGGGGCTGTGCAGCTGGCTGAGGGGGGTGGTGAGGGCCCTGCACTCCCCCCTCCCTGTGGCCAGAGCCGATGGTCAGCCAGGGCCCTACAGTGAGGGCGACCCAGCAACAGGGGAGGCCGGGCCTCACCCGGGCCATCAGGGCCTCAGCTCTGGACGTCGGGCAGGGTGGTCCTGCCCCTGGGGGGGGGGGGTCCTCAGCTCCAGGGTCTGTGGGTGCTGCATCCTCAGCACCCACGGCTGCCGCTCAGACACTGGCCAGGGCCCCTTCTCTGGACGCCGTGGTGGGCAGGAGGGAGACTCCTCTCGAAGGTTAAACGGGGAGCCGCCTGCTGCCTGACCTTTGCACCGTCCCCGCTTTCCCAGGGTTGCTGCAGGTCCCCGCGGGGAACACGGCAGGGAGTGCCCGCTGCACGAGTGGGAGCCCCTGCAGCCTGCACCCTTCCTCCGGTGGCTTCAGGCGGCCAGCACCCCCCTCCCTGGGCAGGGTGGGCAGGAGGCTGCGCAGGGCAGAGGGGGCTCCCCCAGGACCCCACCCCCGCCCCAGCGGCTGCCCTGGGGGTGTGGCTGCTGTGGGAGGAGGGACTGGGGAAGGCACAGCCCCCGGGGAAACAGCAATAATCTGTTCAGAAAGGGTCTCGGGAATCCCCTTCTGAGGGTTCTCAGCAGGTCTTCCCGCCCCTGCTCCCCAGCCACCTGGGCACTTGCAGGAAGGAGCTGGGTGCTGGGTGCTGGGACTCCCGGGGGGGCCCTGGACCCGTGCTGGGCATGGGTGTAGTCAGTACTCTGGCTCCTGGGGCAAGGAGTGGGCTCCTCACCAGGGACTTCAGGCCAGTGACCTGCTGGCTCCCCAGGACAGGGGGACCAGAGCAGCCCCTGAAAACCCCACGATGTGGACATGGGTGGGGGGACCATCCTGGAGAGATGGGTGTGTGTCTGCCAGCTGCAAGGTGGGGGCGGCTCCCCCGTCAGGGAGGGGTGTGGCCGATCGCAGGTGGGCAGGTGTGAGAGGCCCCCTCTCGTCTCAGGGACCCTGAGCCCCAGGGCCAGGAAGCCTGTGACACCCCCACCCCGGCAGGCTGTGCTCCCAGAGGCCCAAGAGAGGCCCCGACCTGGATGTCAGCACTGACCCACGCAGCTCCGGCCCTGGGACCCGGGTCTGCGAAATGGGCCCGTCCCGGTGGGTGTGGGCGCGCGCCAGGCCGGGAGATGGGGGCTGGGTCCCGACTTTGGAGCCAAAACTGCTCCCCGCGTGCCTGCAGTTCGAGAGGGCAGCCCCCCCCCCCCCTGCCTGCACCCCGGCTGCCCACGCGCGCGGCAGGCGAGGGCCCTTTGTGGGGCGGGGGAGGCGCGGCGGCGGCGGCGGCGGTGGCCCGCAGGCCTCCTCGGGAGACCCCCTCCCACCTCCGGCAGCCCCGGCCCCCGCCCGCGCGCACACACGCAACTATTTAATTTTGCTCTGGCAAGGAATAATAGAGTCCTGTGTATCTATTACAGATGCGGGGAGATTGGGCCGCCGCGGGCCGCGCGCACATTCAGAGCCCGAACAAAGCTGGCTACAATCGCCGGGGCTGCCATTATCCATTCAGCGGCGGTAATGAATGAGCCCGGCGGAGCCTGCCATATACCACCCGGCCCAGATAACAGCTGAAAGGAGAAAATTAAATTTTGCTTTTGTTGAAACATTATGATTTATGTATTTGTAATATAGGCTGCGGTGGGCAATTGGGGGAGAAAAAGATTGCTGAGCTCCCTTCAGGTTACTGATGGCCCCGCCGGCCACTCAGAGAGCCGCGCCCCGCCCACTCCCCTCCGCGGGGCCGATTCCCACTAACCTGTTCCCCTAGCGGGGTGCCGGGGGGCGGGGCGGGGCGGGGCGGTCCCTGGGGGCTGGGCCTGGGGGCGCCCGGGGCTCGGACCCCGGCCGGGCGCGTGGATGGTGCCGTGCCCTATCTGGGCCCACAGGAATAATTAACTTCTCCCGCCCGGTTCCGGGGAGACGGACGCGCGAGCGCACCCGGTGATTCATAATCGCGCAGGCCTGTCCCTCCTGCAGCAAGGCGGGCTTATCGTGTCGCAGAAGGTAATGAACTTGCGCAGGAGTTCCCGAGCGAGGGTCTGGGCTCACGGCTCCCCCTGGGCGGCTGGGAGCTGGCATGGGGGAGCAGACTGGGGGTCTCCCCCGGCCACCAGCGAGCCCAGGGGTCTCCTTCAATGGACAGGTCAGCCTGTGGCTCTGGTCCACGTGGCCACGCAGGGCCCAAGCGAGCTTCGTCCAGCTGCTGGAGGCTGTGTCCTGGCTGTGTGGGGATGCCGAGGGCCTGAGGAGGGTCCGGCTCAGAGTGCCCCCAGCCCAAGTACGGCTGGGTTCTGGGCCACCATGACCCACCCCCACGGCTCACCCGGGACCCCTGCTGGTTCCCAGGAGCTGGTCCATGCCCTCCATCTTACACCCTGACAGGGGTGTGCTCTGCTGAGGGGAAACTGAGGCCCAGTGAGGCTGAGTGGCCTGTGGGCACCAGCAGCAAGCCGCTGCCAGGGACGGGGCCCCATCGTCCACCTGCCACACGACCCCTGACCTCCCAAAGGTTTGGCTCCCGTGACCTTGTGGTCTCAAAGGGCAGCCTCACTCCCTCCTGCTGGCCCCATGCAGCTGGGAGCAGGGAGATTCGGCCCATCAGCAGTGCCACTGCACAACTCAGGCTGGACTTGCCCTCTGCCCAGCCCTCTGTGCCCTGTGGGGCCCATCGCAGGCCCCAGCAACTCAACAACGGGGGTGAAGCCGGGCCTCCCCACTTCAGCCCTCCCTCTGAAAGGCCCCTGGAGGCAGCCCAAAGGGCAGGGGAAACCTGCTATTCACTCATGCCCTTTGAGCTGCTGGATCAAACCGTGCCTGAAGCAGGTATCCTTGGCCCCTTTGGCTACGTAGCGAGCATTCCCCTCGCTGCTTTGTGAGTTGGGGTCCCCGTCACTTGCAGCGTCAGGAGCCTGGGCCACATTCTCTGTCTCTGGGCCTTGCTGGCCTCTCACTGTCCCCCCTGGAAGCAGGCTCCTCTGATCAAGGCCCCGCCCCTTCTTCCAGGATCAGGAGTGTGATTGGCCCAGCCCGTGGGAGTTAGAGGCAGGCTGTAGAGGCGGCACTGGAATTCAGGCAGAGGGGGATGAAGTCAAATGGAGCAACGAGGGAGGGTACCGGCGGAGTGAAGAACTGAACCCACCTCCTCCCTTTCTCCCTGCCTCCCTCTCCAAGGGGGTCCTCCATGCCACAGCAGCCCCGGCTCCGTCACTCACGGCTGGGGGCTGGGATCTGGGGCCCAGCCCCTCTGAGACGCCTGATCTGCCAGGTGCGGGGCCTTGGCCTGTCCTTATCCTGCAGGTCCCCCGCCCCGCCTGTGGCCGCCGGGAGGCTGCGGCAGAACTGGCCTTGGGGCGGGCTCCACACTGTCCCCATTGCCCGTCCGCACTTCCCGAGGGAGCCCTGCAGGGGGCGCCCGCGGGGCCGGGCTCTCCAACGGGCCCTCCCTTGTCTCACTGGCAAGCCGGAGCCGCATTGCACATGCAGAGGGTGTCGGGCTGGGAGAGTAATTTCATTACGAGATTTATTCTGTGTCCCGCGCTGCCTCCCCGTGCGGCTGCGTCGCCTTCCCCGCGGCAGCCGAGCGCAACTGAGCGCGACTGGACTGTAAGGAGGGCCCTGGGCCTGCAGCGGGCTTCTGCCCACCGAGCCCCCTGCCTGGGCTGGCATGCACCCCAGCCCGCCTTCCCCCGAGGGCTCCTGCCCCTCCACGCGGGGGCCTGTCGGGGGTCCCCAAGGAGCCCTGGGGGTGGGACTTCTGCTCAGGTGGGGCAGGGGCACCGAGGCATCACGCCAGGGACCCTGTGGGTGCTGGTTCTCCTGGACTCTGCCCTCCACCCTGCCCTGTTCAAGGTCGGGGGGTGGGTACGGGGGGGGGGGGGCAGGTCCTTTCTCCACCTAAAGGTGGCAGCCTACCCGGAGAGCTCCAGGGGTGGAGGCCAGCTGGTGCCTCGTGGACACAGGGCCTGACTCCCAGGAAGGTCTTCCGGAGCAGGGAGTCCCGCGGGGACGTGGGGGAGGGGCGCACGGTGCACGGAACGGCCACTCTGCCTTCTCCCGGCCCAGGGCCGCCTATGCCCCAGGAGGTCCCTCCTTCCAGGAGGCCTCCCCTGACCCCACCCATGGCCTCAGAAAGCTCCACTCCACAGGCCCCAGCGCCCCCAGCGCTGCCACAAGGCTGCCTCTCGGCTTCTGCCTCTCCTTGCCCCAGGGCGGGGGCGGGCGCAGGGCGGGCGCTGCTGGGTGCTGTTCGGCTGGGACCGGAACCTCCGTTCCTGTTGCCAGGAGACAGGTCTCTCCCGCAGGGGCTGTGGTGGGAGCCAGTGAGGGGCCCTGCAGGGACAGCCACCGCGAGGGGCAGTGGGGGTCAGGGGCTGTCCTGCTTCCGTGTCCGGCAGGGGGACCGTCCCCGAGAACTACCCCCACAGTGGTTCACTCAGAATGGCCTCTCTGGGCGCTGGGGTGCCCTGTGGACCCCCCACGGGGGCACAGCCACATGGGGGGTGCCAGCCCAGGGGACTGCGCTGGCGGCAGGCCCCCCTAGGTGTGGGCGAGGGGAGTGGACAACTGGACGGGGACTGTCGGGACACCAGAGTCGGAAGCCTGGGAGATGGAATGGCGCCACCGACAAAGGGCGGTGCCCCTACGGGAGCGAGGCACCCGCTGTCCCGGATGCAGGGATCCCCAGGTGCAGGGATCCCCGCCTGGGCCGCCCTGAGGCTTTGGCCGACGGCCCGCCTGGGGTTCTCGGTCCCAGGGAGACCTGTCCTTGGAGGGCAGCGCATGGTGTCTCCCAGGCTGGCTGAGGGGGGCTGGGTGTCTCTGGGGCCGGGGCGGGGCCGGGGCCCTGCTGAGCAAGCCCCCGTGTCCACATGCCTCTGACCACCCTCTCCACGGAGCCTGGGCCTGGGGCAGGATGTGGTGGTCAGCGGGTGGCCGTCCCCCCAGGACAGCGGGAGGACTGCCGGAGCCCCCAGCTCTGGGCTCACCTTGTGTGGTGCTCACACCCGGAAGGGGCAGCAGGGGCCACTGAGGGGAGGGTCCGGGCCCACACGGCCACCGTCGCTGGGCCTCCAGGAGGCCTGGAGCTGGGAAGACACCCCGGCGAGCGCGGCCTCGCCCTCTGAACTCCACACGAGTCGGTCAAGCGGGCGCAGAGCTCGGAGCAGACCGGGGAGGGGAGAGCGTGGAGTGCCGGCCCTGGTCACGCATGTGCAGACAGACGCCCCGTGCTGGGGCTGCGCCCGGCCCGCACCTCTACCCCCGGCCGGAGGCAGCCCGGCCTCCCAAGGGCCACTGACTGCCGGACGGTTGGCTGGATGACAAACGGGTGAGTGTGTGGGTGCACGTGAGCCGTGCGTGAGCTGCCGGGGGCTCCAGGCCTGCCCGAGCCTCGCGGCACCGCACCGTCAAGACCGGGCGGCTCTCACCTTGTCTCCCCTTTCTACCGATCATGAGGCGTGCGTGCGTGGGGTGGAGTCTGGTCTGGAACAGGGGAGACCCCAGAGGGGGGTGGGGAGAAGGG
This sequence comes from Phyllostomus discolor, assembly GCF_004126475.2. Lineage (NCBI taxonomy): Eukaryota > Metazoa > Chordata > Mammalia > Chiroptera > Phyllostomidae > Phyllostomus > Phyllostomus discolor. The sequence continues at coordinate 574,822 of NC_040903.2, forward strand.
AGGGGCCCACTCGCTGCCCCGCTCGGGGCCCGCCGGGATGCCGCCTGAGCGAGCGTGCAAGGTGGGGGGGGAGGGGGGCCGGGGGGGCGGGGCTTCGAGCTCCAGCCGCTGCAGGGGGGCAGAGAGGCCGCCGCCCTGCTCACAGGCTTCTCCCGCTCTTCTCCCTGGACTTCCACCCTCTTTGCGGCTGAGAACAGCGTCCCGCTTCTCAGACCATTCCCAAGGAGGGACAGTGGGCGAGGCAGCTGTGACTGGGAGGGAGGGAGGGTGGGTAGGAGGGAGGGTAAGTGGATGGACGGATGGATGGACGTGGGGTGGATGTGAGGATGCACAGGGTTAGGGGAGATGGACAGATGGACGGATTGTGGATGGATGGGTGGAGGGTGGGTGGATGGTGGATGGATGGTGGGTAGATGGTGGATGGACGGATGGATGGTGGGTGGATGGATGGATGGACAGATGGATGGGTGGATGGATGGATGGTGGATGGGTGGATGGATGGTGGATGGGTGGATGGATGGTGGATGGTGGATAGATGGATGGATGGATGGATGGATGGATGGTGGGTGGATGGTGGATGGATGGTGGATGGATGGTGGATGGATGGATGGATGGTGGATGGATGTGGGTGGATGGATGGATGGTGGATGGATGGTGGATGGTGGGTGGTGGGTGGATGGTGGATGGATGGTGGATGGATGGTGGATGGATGTGGGTGGATGGATGGATGGGGGATGGATGGATGGATGGATGATGGATGGATGGGTGGGGGATGGATGGTGGGTGGATGGTGGGTGGATGGTCCATGGTGGGTGGTGGATGGTGGGTGGGGGATGGATGGTGGGTGGATGGTGGGTGGATGGTCCATGGTGGGTGGTGGATGGTGGATGGATGGATGGATGGGGGATGGATGGATGATGGATGGATGGACAGGTGGATGGTGGGTGGGTGGTCCATGGTGGGTGGTGGATGGTGGGTGGGTGGATGATGGTGGGTGGACGATAAACGGGTCAATGTGTGGACACACTCCAGCAGTGAACGCAGCCACACACAAACACACAGCCGGGCCGACCACTTGGATGGACAAACCTGTGACCACAACTTCGAGGGGCTTCTCCGCACGGCCTAGCAAACCTGCTTCCTCTCTCTCTCAGTCAAAACTGTTGCTTCAGGATCACTCCCCTCCCCCCAGCCTCTTCTCTCCCTAACCCGCCTGCACATCCCAGCTGCCGTCCGTACCCATTCACTCACTGAGAAACGGGGCGACCTGCAGCCACCTGCACACCTGCCCCCACGCATGTGTAGGCGACCCAGGGTGGCAGGGGCGCCCAGGGAGGGCCACGCCAGCTCTCAGGCGCCAGGCTGTCACACAGAAGGGCCAGCGGACTGACAGATGAACCAGGTGGGTGGGCAGTTGACACATCAATGGTGGCCGGGGGATGGCCGCTCAGACGTACGGAGATGGATGGGGCGTGGGGGTGGGGGTGCACGGGAGGGAGGGACTCTGAAGGGGTGGGTGGGTACACCCCCTGGAATGGGTGAGTGGAGGGGGGACGAGTGGATGGAAAGCGAGTCCATGGTGCATGAGGGGAGGGCGGGTGACTGTGGGTGGGTTGGGAGAAGGAAGGGTGGGCGACCCCTGTCTGGGCCTGCTGGGTTGCCCCCGTCCCTGTCCCCCAAGCCTGCGACGTGGGTGTTCCATCTCCTGTCAGGGCCTCTCCGCCCCCAGCCGCTGGGCACAGCCCCCTGCCCACGCCCGGCCCTGGGGTGCAGGCATCCGTGTGGCACCCGGGGGCGAGGGCAGGCCGTGAGGGAGGGGACACAGCCTGGCTGTCATGCACATGCCCGTGACGGCCGCTCTCCAGGGTCCCCAGCGCCAAACACGCTCACCTTCCAGCCCCGGTGCCGGCGCCTCTGCCCTCTGGGGTCACCGCCCCTGTGGTGACCCCTCCTGTCACCTCCCCCCCTTGGTTTCTCCAGGGAAGTTTCAGAGGCTCCAGAACCATGTGGGGTGATGGGGAGAACTGACTGGCATGGCGCCCTACTGTGTGCAGGCCGGCCCCACCGCATCCCTGCGGAGAGGGGGTGTCGGCCCCGTGGACCTGCTGCCCCAGAGCTGCTGCACGCAGTCCCCAGGGGCAGGGGAGGGCGTGGAGGGGGAGGGCCTCGCGGCACCTGGGAGTGGAGACGCCGGTCAAGGGTGACCGGGTGGCAGCGGCAATTATGGGATTTCCGAGAGACTCGTTCCGGGCCGGGCGGCCGCCCGAGCTCTGCGGCTGGCGCGGCAGACACCACTGACATTTCCGCGTCTGCGGTGGTAATTGAGGTCCCGGCCCTCGAACCGGAGGCATGTCCCTGCTCGTCACAGCTGGACTCCGAGGCCCCACCCCACAGGGGCTGGTGGGGAAACTGAGGCCCGGCTGAGGAGGGCGGGGCCGGCGAGACTGCCCCCCCCAGCAGCATCAGCCCTGTGCACCCCAGGGGGCCACTCTCGCTCACCCAGGCGCCCGAGGCCCTCCAGCGCCCACACGGCCCCCTCAGCATCCCGACGGGCCGGCGCCTGGTGGTCTGCACCGAGTCCAGCTCTCAGGCCACCTTCCAGCCGCCCTCCCCACCCTCCCCACTCCCAGAGCCACGTCCTTCCCTGTGCCGGTGACATGGACCCTCCTGCAGGGGCCTCACCCCTCCCCCGCCGCCCCTGTCCCCTGAGGAGGGTGGTCTCCACCGGCACCACCCCCTCCCGCCAGCCCCTGCGGCAACCCCTGACCTAGGGGGTCACTGCTCAGCCCTGTCCTGCAAGACCTCCTCTGCCACCCCCACATCCTGCCTCATGGCCTCTGACCCCTGGGACACACCCCCTCCAGCCTGGCCCTCCCTACCCGGAGTGTGCTCCCCTCCTGGCCACCCGCCTCCTCCCACGGGGGCTTCTCGGGGCTCAGTCCCGGGCCCGCAAGTCCCCTCACTGCCTCCCCACCCACTGACGGCGGCCCCCAACCCTGCTCCCCACTGTGTCCGCATGCTTCCCCCCACCCCGGACGGCCCCCTGTCCACCCAGAACTGAGCTACCACATCCGGTTTGTCCCAAAGAGCCAGCGTGACCAGCATGACTGTGCATGCACATGGGTGTGCATGGGCGGGTACATGAGCACAAACACGTGTGAATGCAGGTGAATTTGTACACACGTGTGCTCGCACATGCCCGTGCAAGTGTGCATCGGTGTGTGCTCGCATGCCTGTGCACATGTGTTACTGTGCATGTGTGCACGTGAGGTCCTCCACTCACACATCTGCCCCCCACACTCGTCCCCTCTCCAGGGCAGGCCAGGGTTGGTGGGGTGCCGGCTTTCCTCCTAACCCTGTCCTGCTTCCTCGTGGGTGTGCCGTGCCCCCTCCCCCGCCGCCCCTGGCCCCACCGAGCTGGTCCCCACTCCTGGGGATCCCGTCTCAGGCCGTCCCCCAGGCTTCCTCTGGTGCCCCCGCCTCAGGCAGGTTGTCCTGTGACTTCCTGTCTCCAGCGACGGCCCCAGGACACAGAGTACCCCCTCCCACTGGCCTCTGTGAGGGCGGGGAGCCAGGGTGGGTCCGCAGCAGCCCCAGCTCCCGCCCAGAGCAGTGAGAGCCGATGCAGGCGGGAGTTCCGGAGGCGGCCCTGCCCCCTGGGAGCCGCCGGGGGCGCGCGGGCAGCGGGGGCTCTGCGGTGCGCGGCGAAGGCTATTTAAATGCTCCATTGGAGAGGGATTAAAGTTTACGCAAGGTCACCGAGGATGTGATAATTATAATCACAGGTTTTGGCTCCACAATGACAGCCATTTGTTATTTCCGCTCGGGCGGCTCCCGCAGCCCCGACTGGTGACAGGCGTGGACTGATTTAGTGGCCCGAGCCCGCACCCTGCCCCTCCCACCGCGTCCCCGCAGCCCCCACTGCCGGGGCTGCCACGGGGCTCCACCCCCAGGGGCTCGGGCTTATTATGGGATGGGAGGGGGAGTGCACAGGGCGGCAGAGATGGTGGCAGAGACTGGGGGGTGGGGGTAGCCTGGGACCAGGGACCGGGGCTGTCGCTGTCCTGAGGCCTCGGTCTCTCCACCTGTGTGTTGGGGGGGGGGGGGGGGTGCGGTACTGGCCGCGTCCCAGGCTCCTGGCTCCACCGCTGGCCACCCTGACAGCACCCCCCGTTTACCGGCCGCCGCAGCGAGTCTGCGCCAGCCGAAGGGTTCTGCTCGCCCCGCGGCCTCCCGCTGAAACTCACACCTGGGTGTCCAGGTCTCCCGGGACCCCGCGCGTTTCTCCGGGCGGAAGCGCCCAGGCTCCGACGCAGCTCCGTCACGACGTGCCTACGTTTCCCCACCCCTAACGTGAGGCACGGGTCTCGGGGCTGGCGGCGCTCTGCGCCGAGCTGGTGGCCCCGCTGCACAAAGGTCCCTAAACCCGGACACCCGTATCAGCACGGCCTCAGCAGACAGCCCTGGTCGGCTGGGGCAGGTGTCCAGCGGGGCGCTGCCGGGGGTGTGCACGGGGCGCCGGTCTCTGCGGGGCTCACTGGCTGGCCACACGCCCCTCTGTGCCTCCGTGTCCTCTCTGTACCTGGTTAGGGCACAGAGTCGGGGACAGGCGGCCTGAGGATGGGGCACACCCCCCACGTGCTGGCGCCGCGGCGGCCGTGGGCGGCGAGGCTGCGAGAGGGGAGCCCGCGCCTACCACAGCCGCCTGCCCCGCCTGTTGCTGCCCGTGATGGGCGCAGCTTTTGTGTTTGTTTTCGCAATCAGAGGTGAGTGTGCTTTAATACACATTAAATGGTGATGAATGGGGGTCCGGGCGCCCGGCCTGACGCCGCATTTGTCTTGAAAGGAGCAGGGAGATTGATAACGCGAAGGCGGCACAAAAATCGAGCAGGGCCCGTGGGGGAGGCGGCTGCTGCTCCCCGAGGTGCCTGCGGCTCCACCTGTTCACCCAGGGGGGTCAGACGAGGGCCCCGCTGGGCCTGGTGGGGTTCATGGGACGGTCCCAGGATCACGTTTTAGGACAACCCCTCTTTTTTTCCCCACTTCTCCCATCTGGGCCCTGGGGGGCTGGTAGGACCCCAGGTTCTGCCTCTTCAAGAGGACACGGCCAGGCAGGACCCGCCCTCCACCCTCTCCCTCCAGGTACAGACTGTAAACGCCACGTGCTTCTGGGTCAGTACCGCGCGCCTCCTAGCGCCTCCCCCGAAGTTGTTCTGGGAGGTGATGCACGTGTGCCCTGTGCCCTCTGGGGGGCACTAGTGGCCCCGTCCTGGAGAAATGGATGGACATCCCCCGGGCGCCAGGCCCAGAGGTGCGCAGGCTCCCTCTTCTCTTGGTCCAGTGCAGTGGGTTTTGTTTAAAACATCTGCAGAGCTCGCAGAGCTGGCCGGGGTGCCTCCCCATGCCTGGGGCCACCCTCAGGAGCAGGGCTGGCTCCCAGGGAGGGACAGCTTCCTGCCAAAGGCCCCCTGAGTCCCCATGCAAAGCAGAGGCCCAGTGACCACCCTCCAGGAAACCTGGCTAGGAGGGGCCGCCTTGCCCCCCAGACGCCCCACAGCTGGGGGGCTGGTATCGCCCCAGAACACAGCCCCCTGAGTCTCAGAAGCAGCTTCCGTGGCTGTGTTGTCTCCCACGATGTGGCTGGTCTTTTTCATTTTTAAGAGCTTTTCTCCGTGGACAGTAGCCTTTTATCCCCCCGAGATCCTGTGCCAGGCTGTGTGAGGAGCCGGCGGAAACCGTCACCAGCACCACACCTGCACCGGGTCGGCACCTCCGGCACCCTGCCCTGACAGGTCACCTGCAGCTGTTCCCACCGTCCTATGCCTCGGCCTCACCTGTGGCTGCTGCCTGGGCCCGACGCCCAGGCGCTAGTGAACTTGAGGCTCAGTCTGCCCAGTTTGAGCCACCCCCACCCCCCGCTGGGGAGCCGAAACACTGTCTTGTCGTCCCGCTGGCCCTGGGCCTTCTCTCCCCGCGCCTGCACCCCACGGAGCCCGTCCCTGGGGGCTGTCTCTCCACGCTCCTCCCCGGCCAGCCCGCCTGCCCTCTCACCTCAGCCCCTCGCCACAGCGTGTCATTACTGAGCCGGTTTCCCTTGAGTCTTCCCAGGCCAGAGCCACAGGACCTGTCAAAAGGGTTGCTTGTCACCCTGGCTGGCGAACCAAAGCATCGCAGGTTCGATTCCCAGTCAGGGCACATGCCTGGGTTGCAGGCCATGGCCCCCAGCAACCGCACATTGATGTTTCTCTCTCTCTCTCTTTCTCCCTCCCTTCCCTCTCTAAAGGTAGGTAGATACAATCTTTAAAAAAAATAAAAATAAAATTATTCTTTAAAAAAAGGGTCGCTTGTCTGCTCTTCACTGCGGAGACCCCTCTCAGTCAGCTCGGCCCGGAGCCCAGCCCCACGGCCCGAGGCGGAAACACCAGAACCTGGTCTCTCTGTCCAGGAGGCTGAAGTCCCAGATCGGGGCCCCGTGGGCTTGGCTTCTCCAGGGCCTCCTCCCCCGGACCCCCCGCCCTGGCTGGACGGGCCAGCGTGTCATGCACCCAGGCCTCGAGCGAGGAAAGGGCACACCCCCGGGGCAGTTGGGGGTCAGGGCTGTGGCTAGGCTGGCCTGGGGGGGGGGGCGGGCGAAGGGCCTGGGGGCTTGCTGGGGTCACTTTACCCCATCCCAGGCCCAGCCTGGGCTGGTGGCCCCTGCTCTGCCCACGGGCCCTGCCAGGCTCCAAGCGAGCAGTGTCTCCAGCGGCTGGCGGGCCGGGTGGGGTGGCTGCGGGCCAGGGCCTGCCCGCTGCGGCCCCAGTGAAATGTTCTATATAAATGTAAATTTCCCTCGGAGCTGGCCGCCCGCTCATTCAACAAGCTCCCCGTGTGGCGCTGTCAGTCCGATTCTCCACACTCTGTGTCTCGGTTCTCCATCCGGGCGCACTGGGTGGGCAGCTGGGGGGGGGGCAGCCTGGCGGGCGCAGGCGGGCCCACCCAGCGGGCCCACCCCGGGGCGCTCGCCCAGGTTCCACCTCTGTGCCCCTTCCCGGTGGGTGGGTGCTGGGCAGATGGGGTGGAGGAGGAAGGGGCTCCATTTAGGGCCCCTGCTCAGGGCCTCCGGGTCTCCCTCTCCACCCAACCCGCGTGGGGGCACCGCTGGGGCACCTTGAGGTCCACAGGACTCCGCCCTCTGGTGGCAGCGGCTTTGCCCAGGTTCCAGCTGAGGCTCGGAGCCAGCCCCGCACTGAGTCGCTGGCACTGGAGGAAGGACAGACAGTCAGACCCCACAGCCAGGAGTCCGGTGGGAATGTGATGCCACCAGGGCCGGCCTGCCTGCTCCCGCCTCCCTGCGTCCTCCCACCCTCCTCCGGGGTCTGCTGCCCACACCTTCAGGGTGTGCGGCGCTTCCCTGGGCGCCTGGCAGCTAGTGGTCTGGGGGCTCTGGTGGGAGAAGGCCGGGCCTTCTGCGGAGGCCCAGTGGCCAGCCGTCCAGGGACTCGGGCAGAGATGGCCCCAGGCAGGCTGCAGGCTGGCCCACAACAAACTGCACAGGGTGACCGCATCGGGTCTCATGGGGCCACGCGGCAGGGTCAGCTGTCCGCCCCTGCAGCCCGCCCCGTCCCCGGCCGCCCCAGCCCGAGGGCCACTGCAGGTTACTGCCCTTTCTGGCATTTCACACAAACGCATCTCCCCTCTGACCCTTCCCCTCGGCACCACCACCTTGAGAGCAACCCAGGTGGCGGCTGTGAGGACCAGGTGCGCCTTATTCCCGCCGAGGGCCACCCACGGTGCGCAGGGGACAGGCGGATGGGCGCAATGGCACGGGTGATACGGCGGCGCATGCCTAGTCGTGCACAAGTGTCCGTGCGGACGAGCGCTCCTCTCCTGGGCAAACAGCTCCGAGCGGAGTGGCTGGGTCTGCAGGCGCGTTTTTGCAGGATCAGCCCAGCCGTGAGCCACTGCTGCCAGAGCCCCGGGCGGGGAGAACTGCCCACGCCCTGCGCCTCCGCCTTCTGACGTTCCTCCGCCTTCTGACGTTCCTCCGCCTTCTGACGTTCCTCCGCCTCCCCGGCGTGCGGGCTCCGGCGTGCCCTGGACCTGCGCATCCCCGAGGACCGCGGTGGGCGGGGGGAGCCGGATGGGGGGGCGGGGGGATCTTCTCTTGGGCTCATTTGCCATCCCTGCATCTTCTTTGGTGAAAAAAAAAATGCCCACTCAAATCTTTCGCCCATTTTTAATTGGGTTGTTTGTCTTCTTAGTATTAAGTTGTAGGAGATGTTGTTTTCCCTGTTTTAAAAAAATTGAGATATAATTCATGTAACATAAAACTCGCCGTTTTAAAGCGTGCAGCGCTGAGATTCTTTCGTATATCACAGGTTGTATAACTATCACCACCCCTAGTTGCTGACCCCTGTCCGCAGCCCGGACGGGAACTGTCCCCATGAGCCGTCGCGGCCTTGCTGCCCTGACGTCCTCACGGAGGGAACCAGACCGTGTGGACGGGCCCCAGGGCGCCCAGGCCCCGGCTGGAATGCGTCCTGGGGGGGAGGTCTTCTCCCCACCTACTCCCCACCCCTGCGCCTCCGCTGAGCTCTAGGGGGCGGGGGGGCGGGGGGAGTGGGAGGGAGCTCAGGGAAGGGGCACTGGGAGCTGGAAGGGGGCGCGGGGGAGGGGAGGGGAGGGTCAGGAAGGGAGGGGCGGGTGGCTCTGGACGCCGCTGCTCGGAACCGGCCAGGAACCGACCAGCCCAGGCCGCCCAGGGCAGGGCCAGCGATGGCGGCTTCCCCGGGCACAGCGGCGGGGAGGGCGCGGCATGTCCGCCGGGCACCTGCCACAGCGGGAGCCGCCCCCCAGCCTGATTTATAAGGTGCCTCGCTCCAGGTCGTTTGCTCCTCCAAAGGCTGCGGAAATGTAATTGCTCTTCGAAGGGGAAAAAAAGCCCTAAATAAAGCCGTTAATTGCAAGCAAGCGGCTCCTTTAATGGGCAGTCTTATCGGCCTTGAGGGGCCCACGCGTGTGGGACCCTGAGAGGGGCCGCCCAGGCGGGAGGGCAGTGGGTCAGCGGGCGCGCGGCCGGCGCAGGGGACTGGCATGGAGAAGCCCTCGCCGTGCAGCCCTCTGGCCGGCGGTTAATTGGAATGACGGCGCGGATGCCCGTGGCCGCCTCGGGACGCGCTCTTCATTTGATCTCTCTCCTGGGCGGGTTAATGAAGTGTTATCAGCGAGAGGCCCGGTTAAAGGGCACGAGGTGGGAGTCGCTTTCACGCGGCCATCAGGCCTCCAGGGTCTGGGAGGAGCGGAAATGCCGTGACCTCAGATGGTGCTCCAGGAGACAGCAGGGGGCTAAGGGCGGGGTGGGGCCGCGCTGGGTGGGGGTGCTCAGGGGGGTCACAGCGGCCACAGCTCCTGAGCCACCGGAGCCCGGACCAGGCACTGGAGCCCGGAGACGTGGAGACAGTGACGGGGGCCTTCGCACTGCACCACACACGGTCACTCCGCCACCTGCCCCTCCACGGGGATTAAGTCCAGCTGCACCGTGCCAGGGGGCCGCATACCCCAGGCCTCACCCTGGAGCCTGGAGCATGCTGGCAGCGGGGGGGTGGGGGGGGGGGTCCACCCTGGGGCCCAGCCCCCACTGGCCACCACGGCTGTTTCAGCCCCTGGGAGGAAAACACTCATCTGTCCAGTCTGTCGGCCCGGTCCCGGCTGGGAGTGTGAGGGCTGCCCCACGGGAGCCCGTGCTCCCGGGCCCGGGAGGCCGGGGTGAGGCTGAGCTGACACGGGCGCCCGCTGAGGGAGCCAGGCGCCCCTGGTAGCACCGAGTCCCCAGGCCTGGTGGACCGGCCCCGCACAGGAACGGAGTCCCAGGCCCCTCCCAGGCACAGAGACAAGGCCGGAACGGTCCCTCTCCCTCTTCCTCCCCGAGTTCCTGCCTCGGACCGTACGCCCTGCCAACCTCTCTCCCTGGCCGCGGCGGTGGCACCATCGGCATCACTGGACCCGAACAGTGAGCGTGTTGAAGCCAGGACATCCGGACGAAGAGAGCCCATGGGCGCTGCAGCTGCTCAGGCCCCTGCTCCCAGAGCCGGGCTGCTGCGGTGGAGTCGGGCGGCGGTGCTCTGGAGCTCTGGGGGAGCCTGGGAAGGAAGCCCCCCGCCAAGCCCACCCTCCCCACCTCTCTGCCCTGAGTGGAGCTGCACGGCCCTTCCCTTCACCCCCGAGCCAAAGAGCCCTGTGGGGATGGTGGGCCAGCGGACAGCTATCTTGCAACTGGACTTGGACAGACTTGGCCTCCAGCCCCGGCTTTGCCCTCTGCCGGCTGGGTGGCCCCAGCTGGCTGCTCCAACCGGTGTGAGGCCAACCTGTCCTCGTCCTGTTGGGCTGGGCTGATTCAGACCGCAGCTGTGAGCAGTGCCGTGGGCCAGGAAGAGAAGGTGGTGGTGGTGGTGGTGGTGGTGGTGGTGGTGGTGGTGATGGTGGTGGTGGTGATGGTTGTGGTGGTGAAATCAATGATGTGGTGGTGGTGATGGTGGTGGTGAAGATGGTGGTGGTGGTGACGGTGGTGAAAACAGTGATGATGGTGGTGACGGTGGTGGTGGTGGTGGTGATGATGGTGGTGGTGGTGGTGGTGGTGAAGATGGTGGTGGTGATGGTGGTAATGGGTTCTTGTGTCCGCCTCTCACCACAGGGCCTGCGTGCCCCCAAAGTCTCCGTGAGCTGTGGACAATGACCCCCTCCTCCTTCCACTCCTCCGGAGGCCAGAGGCCCGGCGTTTCTGGGCAGAGGTCTGGCTGGTGGACGGGAACAGGTCAGGCCCCAACAGTCGAGGTGCCATGTGCTGCCCTGGGGCCTACTGACAGCTGGGCCATTCCCTGCCCACAGGGCCGGCCCACACCCTGTCCCCCACCCAAGAGGAGGGTTTGCCAGGGACCCAGAGCCCAGTCACACCCGCCTGGCCCCTGGCCGTGAGGGTCCCCAGCCCCAGAGGAGCCCCCGCACACCTGGCCGGCCCTCCCCCTCCTCTGGGGAAGTTCCCCCTCCCGTCCCCCGCGGCAGCCTGGGTCTCTGAGGAATGAACAAAGCATCCCATAATTTCCCAGGCGCTGCCCGATGGGACAGTTCGTAATAAAATTGCTTCTAAAAACATATTTGCAAGTCGCCGGCCCATTTTTTACGCAGAACAATCTCTCGCGGCGCCTCTCCGTCTCCGTGAGTGAGCGGCTGACGGGCTGGCGCCCTCTGCCCATGCGTCTTCCCAGGCTGCGCAGCCTCCGTCCCGTCAGTGTCCTGGGAACGTGCCATTCCCAGGCTCATCTGGCGAGTCCCCCCGCCCGGAGCCCTGGGGTGAGATGAGGGCCGAGGCAGCCTGCCCAGCAAGGGGCTGGGTGGGGTCCCGGTGTGGGGGTTCCCGTCCCCTGGGGGGCGAGGGCCGGAGGGGGCAGGGCTGCTGTCTTGGGTGAGAACAATGCTCTGGACCTGACCGTGGTGCAGGCCGCACGCCGACCCTCCTGAAAGTCACCGAGGTGTGTGAGCCTTTGAAAGGGTGCGTGAGTCCCACCTCGGCACCGGTGTCTGAATAGAAAAGAACAGAACTGGGGCCCCTGGGGCCTGTAGGGTCCTGGGCTTGGAGCCAGGCCAGCCCCCTCCCCCAGCCCCCTCTCACCCTACCTGGGGCCATGCCTCCAGCTCCCCTGTGTCTGCCACGACCCAGCCTGCTGGCGCCTGCTCGTCTGGATCACTCGTGAAGGCTGCAGGGGTGCAGGCTTGGGGGGCGGGGGGGCGGCCCCTCCGCATGGTGTGCAGGGTCCAGGCAGGGCAGGGGGCAAGCAGGGTGGCCCCAGGGGTCTGCACCCGTGGTGGAGCCCTGACGGCAGAGACCTGGGTCTGCGGGAGGTGGAGCAGGGTGGTCTCGGAACCAGACTCCGCCCCAGGGTCCGTCCGGGGCTCCAGAGCAGTCTCCTGTGTACACCCTTGTCCCCCCCCCACCCTTAGGCGCCCGGAGCAGGAGGCCCCCTGAGGAGCCCCAGAATGAAACTCAGCAGGGGGCAGGGTCACCGGGCCTGTGGGGGCGGCCCCAGCATAGGCTTGAGGTGGGGGGGGCAGAGGGCCAGCCAGGGGCGGGACCTCAGTGCGCGACAGCGGCTCCCTGGAAGTAGCTGTGGTTCCCACCCGCTCTGGCGGCCCCTGCTTGCTGGAGGGGGCCCAGGTGCCCCGCCCCCCCCACCCTACTCGGTCTCCATGAGGCAGCCACATGCGCTCAAGCCCCAGGTCCACCTGGGAGCCAGTTGTGGGGCAGCCCCAGGGGGGACTCCTGAAGAGAGGGGAGGGGAGGCCCGTGCAGGACCCCTCCCCAAACCCAAGATGCAGACCCGGCCCCTGGACAAGGCAGCGGTGGGCCCCGGCCCCCGCCCAGCGGCCCCTCCCCAGCGCCTTGCTCCCTCCCTGGGGTAGAAATGGTAGAGATATATTAATTATATTTCTCCCCCTAATGGGCTGCTTCCTTTATGATGTGGGGACCCCGGAGTAAATTTTAAAATCAATTATACAATTACACATGTAGCAATAACAGCGCACACAGCTAATCTCCGGCGGGTCAGCGCGGCCACCCTCCACTAAAGCGGCTTTCATTAGGGGCAGGGCTGTTAGTGCCAGAGCCACAGAAATAATGGGAGTGGGTGTATGCAGCGCCAAGTAACAAATGAGGGTGCTGGCGAGATAAGGCGCGGAGCCGGCTGCCTGGAGAGCCAGGGAGGCCCCGCACCTCCGTGGGTCACCTGAGCCTGCCAGGGACAGGAATTAATTTTAGACAGTTTCTGGGGCCTGGCAGGCAGGGGGGCTGCTGCCCACCCGGCCACAGCTGGGCCTGGTGGTGGAGAGAGGCCGGGATCAGGGGAGCCTCCCTGGCCCCCTCACCCTTGCCGCTGTGCTCACCCCGGGGGTCCCTGAGGCTGGGAGTCCCCCCACCACCCCCCAGCCTGCAGCCCCAAAAGCCTGGGCGACTGGGAACCTCACGACTCTCGTGGCCGCTTCTCGCCACAGTGACCTTCCCGCATCCGTCCTGGTGTCTGAGGGGCCAGGACGGCAGCATCTGGGGGTGGCCACCCCCCATCCGAAGCACCCACAGCACGGGGTCACGTGGGGGAGGGGCGGTGTTCCTCTAGAGCAGGCGCCTGCGGAGCCGCGGTGACAGACAGCGGCGGTCAGCGTGGCTGAGCTGGGACCCAGGACCCCGACGATCCCCACAGAAGGGAGCCCCAGGCCTGGCCTGGACGCCAGCAGGGCCCCGTGGCCTCCACCGCTGCCCGCTCCTCCTCCCCCCGCCCCGGAGCCTTGCCCACGCCCTCAGAAGCCTGCTGGGACAGGAAGGGCGAGTGGAGGAAGGACACAGCCCGTGACAGGGGTCAGGGTTCAGCTCCACGTGACTGACTGCGGGGTCACCCCGTTGCGAGTCCCACCAAAGGGCTGTTGGTGTTTGGCGCCCCACGCCCCCTGTCTGTGGTCACTCTTCGGGGAGACTGCCCAGCCTGCGTGCAGCCTGGATCCCTCCCTCTCGGGCCTGGGGCCTGGGGGTGGCGGGGTGGCTGGGCAGCCAGAGGACACCTCTGGTGAAATGGTGGCCGAGCCGCTTGCCGCAGCAGACCCCGTGCCTGGGTCCCCTGAGGCGTGACCGCCCGGGTTGGGGGGGACGCCAGGCCAGTCCGAATTTCACACAGTCCCGGAGGTGCCCTCTCCTCCCCCAGCCGCCGGGGCGCACACTTGCTCCTTCCGCCGCCAGGGCCGCAGGGCGGCGGCCTCCAGGCGGCGGCCTCCAGGCGGCGGACGGAGTCGCCGAGTGATGATGGGCACGGACCACCTCACCCGTAAACGAGCTGGGAGACGCCCCGGCGGCCTCTCCTTCCCGCGTGGGCAGAGAGACCGCAGTAAGGGGATCTTGGTGATCACACGGAGCTGCGCCGGCAAGTTCTGACTTTCAGATGCCGCAGCGTCGGGGAAGGGAGGCGCCGGCGCTGAGCACGGGTTCCTCCGGGCAGCGGCTCGGCCCCTGCGCGCCGCGCCCGCCGCACCCGCCCGCGGGCCGGCCGCCGCCTCCTTTGTGAGCGCTATCGCTCCATCACGGCGAGATCATTTCCAAATTAAATTTTATGGTCCATTACTTACCGCCTCGACACCGCTCTAATGGAATCTTAAATGGAACTGACTTGATCTGTGTGGGCTGGCCTCTCAGTTAAGATGTTATTTAGTTCTAATTATCAGATAATGAACTCGGGAAATTTAATTTTTAATATTTGTATGTCGAAAGTCCATTGTGCTTTGCCGGGAGACTCTAAATTAAAAGTTAACGCAGGGCCAGTGCCGGTGCCAGAATGCGCCCCCCGGGGTGGGGGCCACGCAGCCCCTCCAGTGTGCCTCGCCTGTCTGTCCACGGGGAGCCCACCTGACCCCATGGGTGCCCGGCAGGAGGAGGCCCAGGCCCTGGCCCTAGGGGCCACTATGGCAAGGGTGGACACTGCATCAGGAGAGGCGGGAGGGGGTCTGGACCCCAGGACGCAGCCCTGCCCCGAGTGTCCCTGCCCAAGCCAACGGCCACCACTGGGGCCCGGGGCCCGGGGCCCAGAGACACGTTTGGGTCCACCGTCTGCGAAGATACCTCCACCCCCAGCGGCCCCCAAGGCCCTCAGGTCCAGCAGAGAGGGAGAGCGGAGAGAAGCAGGGCCCCCAGACCCTGGTCCTGGGGGAGACCCTGAGCCCACCTGTCCACCGACCTCATGGGCCAGGGGAAGCCTCGGCAAGGGGGCGGGGCTGCAGTTTCCACCAATCAGCAGGGGCAGCTCCTCCTCCCCAGGGAGAACCGCCGGCACCCTGTCCTTCCTCACCTGCGAGCCCTGGCTGAGGGCGGCCCCAGCCCCACATAAGCAAGGCCCTGGTCTCCCCATCGTGGACCATCGTGTCCCGGTCTCCCTGTTCTTCCTTGCACCCTCGGCCTGGGGCACTGCGCCAGCCCCTCCCAAAGCGTTGGGCCCAGGAGTCTCCAGGGCAGCCAGGCTCTGCCCCTCTCCCCGCCGCACGTGGGCCTGGACCAATGCCAGGGCTCACTCTCGCTTCCTGCAAGGAGCTCACGTCTTGGGGGTCCGATTCAACCGTTTCTCTGCACCGGCCAGACTCCTGGGACCTCCTCCCTGTCCCGAGCTCAGTGAGGCTGAGGGAGCAAAGAGCTTCCAGATGGGCTGCCAGAGACCACCTGGTGGGCTCCCTGGAGGAAGGGGCCATGACAGGGAACCTAGAGCGAGGCAGGATTTAGCGACAGAATCACAGAGGACAGGGTAAGGGCCAGGGAGACCATGGTGGGGGCGGGTGCTACATGAGGGGACAGAGGATGGAGGAGGTAACGGGGTTACAGGTCAGGGTCCTGTGGCGGATGGCAGGGAGGAGGCTGGTGTGGGAGACGTGAGAGGCGGCCGCAGAGCTGGACCCAGAGGCAGATGCGCCAGCCCTGTGCCCCCAGGCCTGGCACTGCCCACCTAAACCCATGCTGGCCCAGCCGCAAGGTCACCCGGACTCCCTGTGGAGGGCGGCGCTGGCCAGTGGGCCAGCTACCCAGCGGCGGACAGCTGGCAGCCCTCCCCGTGGGACCCCGTCCAGGCCTCTGCCCCGGTCGGCGAAGGAAGAGGCCGGCAGCCCGTCCCTCGCAGGGGCGTCCTCGCCAGGCCCCGGGCGGGAGCCTTCTCGCTGCTCCTCCTCAGGCCGCGCCCTCTGTCTGCAGCCTGCCGCCCGCCCTGGAGGCCGGCTCCCACGGCTGCACCCGGCCTGCACACAGCAGCCCCCCGGGGCGGGACGTGGGGGTCCCTCAGGGTGTCTCCCTCGGGACCTCTGCAGTTTGGGCTGAAGCCACCCCTTTGTTATCCGCTGGCCCCTCGCCCGCCTCCCAGACCCCGAGGGTGACACCACACCCACGTCTGTGCCGCGCCCGGGGCGCCCGCTTCTCCGTCCTCGTGACACCAACGGTGTCTTGTCCTTCCGATGGCCGCTGTTCTGACCGGCAGGAGGGGGCCCGCCCTGAGGTTTTGACTTGTGTCCCCGATGACCGGGATGCTGAGCATCCTCTGCTGGGCTTGCTGCTCATTCAGAAACCACCTTTGAGGACACGTCTTTTCAGACCCTTGGCCCGTTGTAATCGAGTTGTTTGGGTCTGGGAATTCTCTGTGTGTTCGGGACATTAACCCCTTATCGGATGTGAGGGGGGATCCCCCCAAGACAGAATTTATTCATAAAAAATGGTGCATTTACTCTTATATGTTTAAACTTCAGTCATCTTCAAAGAACTCTCCACTGGGTGCAATGCACCTATCGAGGTGCTTTTCCCGCTGCTCAGAAGGGTTTCGAACTCGTCAATGTTGATGCCTTTTAGTGCTTCTGCCGTTTTGGTTCACCTCATCCACATTGGCAAAACGTTTCCCTTTGAGAACTTTCTTCATCCAGGGAAACAACAACAGAAAAGAGTTGCTTGAGGCGAGATCGGGTGAATAGGGAGGGAGGGGCACTGGGGTTCAGCCCTTTCGGTCAAAAACCGTTGAACACTCAGCACCGTGTGGGCAGGCGCACTTGTAAACCCCCCATCCTGAAACAGGCAAACACACTGAGTCTTCAGAACAATTCACTGAAGCCGAACGCAGCCTCTCACAACAGCACCAGCTGGTACACTGGTGCAGACAGGTTTCTGGAACACTCGCCTGTAGTGCAGGCAGGGGAAGCCTGTGCTACGCTGGCACACCCTCCAAAGATAATTTCAAGGGTGCCCCTTGCAAATATATTCTCCCATTCTGTGCCCTTCGAGGCACAAAAGGTTGAGGTTTTCACGAGGCCCAATTTGCCTGTTTTTCCTTTGGTGCCTGTGTCTTCGGTGGCATATCCAGGAAGTCTCGGCCGGATCCGATGGCGTGAACATTTGCCCCATGTTTTCGTCTAAGGGTCTGATTGATTGGGGTTTCACATGTAGCTCCTCCACCCATGTTGAGGTCATTTTTTTGCATGTGGCACTAGGTAAGGGTCCACCCTCTTCCCCTGCAGAGGAATCCCGGTTCCCAGCACCGTCCCACTGAGTGGCCGCGGCGTCCTTGTTGGAAGTCACGTGACCGCACACAAGTGTTCGCCTCTGGACGGGCTGTTCCCTCCCGGGGTCTCCGCGCCACCCTTACGCCAGGGCCACCCTGGGCTGCGTGGACAGTCTTGAAACCAGGAGGTGAGGCCTCCGGTTTTGCTCTGTTTCAGGATTATTTTGGCTACTCCGGTCCCTCGAGATCTAGGATGCGCTTCCTCATTTCCGTAGGGACACGTGCTGGAGTTTGGGTAGCGTCGCGCGGAATCTGTAAACCACTTTGGGGACTGCTGTCGCCGAACGAGCCTTGCTCTTCCAGGACCTGGACGTGAGGGTCTTTCCGCTGCGTCTTCCTCGGCCGCTCCCAGGCGAGCTTTGCTGTTTTCCATACACGGCGGTCAAGGTCGTCCCCGAGTGTGCGGCTCTGCCTTTGCGGTCGCGAATGGAACTGCCCTCTTCGTTTCCCGCTTGAGTGGTGGGCGTGGGCGTGTTGAAATCTCCGCAACGTGTCGAACACCCGGACTTTCCCCCGGAGCGCACGTGCAGACAGGCGCGTAGAACGTGAACGTGCCACCGAGTCACACGACATGACGCGTGCGTGTGTGCGTGCGTGCGTGTGTGCGTGCGTCCCCCTCCGGGCCCGGCCACAGCACGTCAGCAGCCCGCTGGCCCCGCCTCCGGAGGAGGCCACCCCCCTGACTTCCGAGCGCGCGCCTCGCTCAGCCGCCGGGGACACGCCCACCAAGGGAAACCCAGGGAGGGCCTGCGTCCACCTGCTGCGCTCAGCACCGAGCTCCGGAAGCCGAGCCATGGAGCTGCGTGGGCGAGCGATCGCTCCGCTCATCCGGAGACTCTCTCCTTGGGTGGGATTCCTGGGGCTGGCGGCCCCCGCGGACCTTCTGCTTTGGCGCCACCGCGGGCGGCGCTGCTCCGCTGTCCGAGTGCGTGTCTCCAGTAAACGCCCGCCTGTGCTGCCGTGACGTGCTCCGGGGCGGGACCTGCCGGGAGCGCGCTAGGTTTGGCTCTGTAGTCACCCCAGGTCGTTGTCCAACCTGCTCGGACGATCCACGCGGCACCAGTGGTTTACGGGGTCCCGGCTGCTCCCTGCCGGAGGCAGGAGCCCAGTGCTGGGGCCAGGGAGAGCTCGCTCTACCATCGCTCCCTGTCTGTGTTGATGGCGTCTAGTTGGTGCTCCAGGTCACCTCGGGAAGAGTACCCACACCCTGCACCCACACCCTGGAAGTAGGCCAGCGCTGCACAGCAGGCTTGCCACCGGCCCCTGTAATCGTGAATATCTGACGTTCAGGAAAGGCTGTGCCTTGCAAAGTCAGAAAGCCCTGCTCGGAGGGGTCCCAGTCCCGCAGGTACACACAGGCGACCTCACAGGACACCGCGTCCCACCCGCTTCCGGTTCCGAGCACCTGGCCGTATGCTCAGACGCTCCCCGACCGGCCGCCTGTCCTGCCTGTGGTGCTTTGGGTGGAACTGTGTGTCTTTGCTGCGGACCAGGGAGCGCCATCCCTCTGAGCGCCTGCACACTGCCAGCGCAGGGTGTGGGTGTCCTGCCCTCCCGGGTGTCCGTCCTCCCTGGAGGGACGTCCTCCGAGGCCGCTGCTTTCGGACTCTTGTTTGAGAAGTGACGTGTCCCCTTGAGGCCACAGGGATCCTTCCCTGCCACATTCGCCCCTTTAATTCGCCTGAAAATGACTGTGTGTTTCTCTGTGGCCATAAAACCAATAGAGGTGGCCACTGCCTGCCAGGTGACTCCCTGCTCGATGCCCATGGGCAGGATGAGGGCAGAGGCCACCCCTGAGAGGGCGTGGCCTGGGGTCAAAGTCCTGTCTCTGGGGAAGAAGTTGGAAGTGGACAACGGGGTCACTGGGCCAGCTGTGCCTCGGGCCCAGTCACCTCCCAGCACCTCCAGGTCATGGTGGGTGTGTGTGTCGAGGTTTGGGCGACAGGAAGTGCCCATTTACTGTTCCTGGCCCTACTGGGGAGCTCAGTCAGGGGCCAGATCACGGCACACAAGGTCGGGTGGGGTCCGAGAAGCCCCGGTCAGGGCCTGGGGGTCAAGGGGCTGCCGTGTGTTCCGCCCCCTGCCATGGTCTTGCTGCCACGCTGCCCCCTAGTGCTCAGACACCAGCAGCCACAGACTGGTCCTTCCTAGGGGACAGGGGACTGCAGTGGCCTCGTGACAGGCAGGATGGGCTGTGGGGTCAGCAGGAGCTGACAAGGGCAAAGGCCATGAAAGCCACAGGCTGGAGAGCAGTGGCCGTCAGGCCCCAGGGGCGTCAGGCAGGGGGCTGCCCCCACCTGCAAATCTGGGACAATCCACGGGTGGGCGCTGCCTTCCCAGCCCCGTCTGGGCCACCCCACCCTGCAGTCAGGGGTCACCAGCCACGTGTAGCAGCGGCAGACCTGCCTTGGACACGTGCGGAGACAGCTGCACCTGCCAGGAGGGGTGGTGGAGTGGGGACAGGCCCAGGAATACAGGGATGTGCCAGCCAGAGGCCCGGGACCTGGACCACAGCACTCATCACTGAGGAGCACTCGGGGGCGGTGGGGGCGGGGTGGAGGCACAGCCACAAACGTGGCTCCTGCTGAACAGCTGCTATCACAGCAAGGCCCTTGGACACGCCGGCCCCAGGGACAGGGTCACAGGGTCGGGGCTGGGACACCCAGGAGGACAGAGGGAGATGGGGTGCCAGCCGAGAGGGTCCGAGTGCTGGAGCAGGGGAAGCCCACCACCCCCCGGTCTGTGGGACACACCCAGAGGGAGCTGGGGTCACGGTGTTGCCTCGCAGGCCCCACTGACTGCACCTCGCCGCAGGCTGGCTCTGACCAGCTGGCTCTCGACCAGGCCCCGGTGACAGCGGGGCCCGTGCGCTGCCCCACAGCACCCACCACCTCTGTGCTCCACACGCTCCGAGGCCCCTGGTCGTGTGGACAAGCCCGTGTGTCCCCGGTGAAGCAACCAGGCGCCCCTGCTGGACACCCACTGGGTGGGGACCTGGAGCGGCAGCCCCTGTGCCCTGCAGCAGCCCCACCCCCAGGCCACCCTGCCCACAGTGGACCATGGGGTCTGGGGTGGCTCTCCCTGGGGTGCTCACCAGGGAGACAGGAAGGACAGGGCTCCTGCCAGTCCAGAGACAGGGGCAGGTCGGGGCGAATGCTCCTGCCCCGAACCCCATATCTTCGGGCTCATGTTCGTGCTCTTAATTGCAATCAATACCAGGGAAACAGTTCAATTCCCACCAGCCGGGCGTCCGGCACGGCCAGAAGAACGGCGGGGAGGGTCATGCAGATGTGGCGGCTGGACAGGCTCCTCATGCGGCCGCCCCAGATTATCCATTAGCCGCTCTTCCAATTAACAGGCGGCAGCCGCCTGAGTCCTAAATCACCGCGCGGCCGCCGCGTGGGCGTAAATCACGTCTTATTGCCGCCGCGTCTGGGCGGCGTCTCTTCCGCAGGGACCGTTCCTGCCCCTAAATCCCGAGGCTGCTGACGGACGCCGCCTGCATCGGGCGCGCCGAGGCCGCCATCTGCTCGCAGGAAGCGTAAGCCGGGAACCGGCGCGTCCTGATTGTAACTGGGCTAATTTATTGCTCGCGCGCGGAGGAGCGGAATTTGCGGCAACTTCTCCAGCCACCCGGGAGCCCGAGGCCGGCCTGCGCCTGCGATGGCAGCCCGATAAGGTCGGCGTCGCCGACACCAGCCGCCGCGCCACGCGGCCGCCGGCCCAGAAGCCCGGAGGGAGAGGCGGCGGCGCCTCCCGCGGGGGGATTTATTTCTGAATTAAACACACGCGGCCCCAACGGAAGCCTATTCATTTTCACAATCAGCTTTCTCCCCAGTTGTAAACAGACTCTTTCTAAAACTTGTGCATGATTTTAATTACAGATAAGTTTCTCTTTAAAGGCCGGCATTCATGCCTGGGTTGCTAAGCTGAATTCGATACATCTCCACGTTGCCGGTGTCCAGCGGGCACACAGGCCAGGACGGCCCAGGACCCGGCTGGCCCTGGCAGCTCCGTGGCCTTGTCCTGGTCCAGTGCAGCAGGTGGGGCAGGGCAACAGGCCCGGACCCTCCAGGGCTGCCCTGCCCCCACCCCATTTCTTGGTGCCTGGAATTGAGGAGCAGCCGCACTGTTTCCCGGCCTCGGGGCAAACTGCCCAGTGGGAGCACAGACCAACGCAGGGGGGCGGGCCTGCGGAGCAAGCACTGGGGCCAGCTCTGTGCCACCGCCTCCAGGAAGCCTCCTGAACTGCACCTTCTGCGGCCCCCTCCCACCCCCCCGGCAGCCCCACTGCCGGTGGCTGTGAGCCCAGCAGCCTCTCCCCGTGGCTGTGTCCCCGGGGCCCAGCGCCTAAGCAGAGGCCTGGGGGGCAGGACCCACTGCATCACCCCTGATGGGTGGGGTCTCCACTCCCCAGCAGAGAGCACTCGGGGCCCCGCATGGAGCCCCAGGCTTTTGGAAAGGGGAGGGATTGTTCTCGGTGCTGCTGAGCACGTGGAAGAGTGTTGAGGACCCCAGGACGCCGGGAGGCCCCAAGGTGCCTGCACCAGGGAGCACAGGCCTGGAGGGACCCCAGCCGGCCTCCCCGGCGTGGGTCTGCCGGCTGCCCCAGGTGTGAGCCCCGGCCCAGGTGTGTGCGGCAGGGGCAGGGCGTGCTCAGTCAGACGGGGGATTCGCTGGGTGTCCTCCTCAGGGCGGGAAGGCGGGGCTTGGGCCACGTGCACTTGTGTGTTCGTGTGTGTGCTCTGCGTCTGTGCAAGTGTGGACATGTGTGAACGCACAGGCGCACTGTGCACACACGTGCGTGCGTGGGGCCCGTGCTCACTCCAGGCCCGGCTGGAGGCCCCCGCACTGGTGAGGCAGGCTTCACCGTGTGTTCTGGCCTCCTCTGGTTTGAAGAAATGCCGTTTCCCCCCCCCAGAAAAGATGACAGGGACCAAGCCGCGCATCACTTCTGCTCAGCGCCCCTGGACGGAGGCCTCGGCCCGGCCCGGC
This sequence comes from Phyllostomus discolor, assembly GCF_004126475.2. Classification (NCBI taxonomy): domain Eukaryota; kingdom Metazoa; phylum Chordata; class Mammalia; order Chiroptera; family Phyllostomidae; genus Phyllostomus; species Phyllostomus discolor. The sequence goes on from NC_040903.2 coordinate 596,910, forward strand.
CCGGCCTTTCCTCCGCCACGGCTCGGCAGCGCCTGGGGCGGCGCGGTTTTTCAGCAGTAAATGGACTGCCAGGACCACGCACTCTGCTCCCGGGGCGTCACCGTAATCACTTTAAAGCCCATCACGATCCCTCATTTTACAGCACTCTCGGGCCCCGGGCTCATATATCAAGGAGCCGAGTGCCAGTGACGGTCCGGCTGGGGCGGGGGAAGCAGGGAGAGCGTCTGCCCAGGCCTCTCTGGGGGCTGCTGGCCCCCCTCCCTGAGGATGCGTCGCCAGGAGAACCCAGAAAGGAAGCAAAAGGGAGGGTGATGGGGCAGCCGCCAGGGCCACAGGGCCAAGGCCCAGAGCGTCGCCGGCGTTGAGCCAGGCCAGCGAGCGTCAGGGCCTCTGCTCCACCCCCCATCACCCAGTCCCAGCACCTTAGACGGGTGCTTGGGGTCCTGCCTGCCACCACCGCCCACTGGAGATCGTGCAGAATGTCTCCTGGAACCCCATTCCTCACGCTCCCGCGCCCGGTGGGATTCTGGTGAGGGAGGGGCTGCTGGGACCCCAGGCCTGTGTGCACCCCCAGAGGGACGCACCCGGCCTCCACTCAGTGCAGGCAGCCAGGCCCGCCTCTCATGAGCACCTGCTGGCAGGTGCTGAGGGGCTGTGTCCAGCAGCCCCTGACTCCCCAGGACCCTCCCCAGGCTCAGTTCCCGGAACCTCCTGGGCTCTCGGCGTGGCAAGGTGGACACACTGCGGAAGCGAAGAGACGTGCAGCTCTTGCTGAAAACACTGAGGAAAGAACAGGGAGGCCCTCCTCATTCTGAGACCCGGCCCCGCCCACAGACAGAGACACAGAGGGACGAGGTCCCGGAGCCCCACGTCCCACAGGTGGCCGGCCCCAGCCCCGGGGCCCTCCGAGTGTAAAATCAATCAGCGTGCTTGCCGCGCGCCTCCGATTCCGGAGCATGAAGCCATTCCTCGCCCGGCAGGGAGCTAATGTCCAAGGCGGGAAGGCAGAGAGCGCTGCCAGCCCTGCGGGGACCCAGCCCCCGCTGCAGCCGCTCCGGGTGCCGGCCGTCCGCGAGGGCTGCCGTGAAGAGCACAGGGCACACGAGTGCCACACACGGGCTGGCGTCTGTCCGCCCGCAGCGCACAAGCCCCTGAATGCCTGGCCAGCACGCACAGTGTGCCAGCTGCAGGAGTTTGCAGGCCGGGGGCCAGCTCCCCTCCTTCCTGCCCTGCGAGACCCTGGCCTGCAGCCAGAAGCCTCAGAGGAGCCCCGCGTGGGCATCACAGCCCCCAGGCGTGGCCCGGAGCTGCCCTACAGGGCGGCAGTCAGGTCTCCCCTGGCCCCGCCCTCCCACCCTGGCTCCACCCTCCCACCCTGTTCCTACTTATCCCTCCTGGCCCCGCCCACCCGCCCTGGCTCCACCCTCCCACCCTGGCTCCACCCTCCCACTCGGTTCCCACTTATCCCTCCTGGCCCTGCCCACCGGCTCCTGGCCCCGCCCACCACCAGCTCCGGGCCCCAGGCTCTGGAGGTCTTAGTCCTAGGTCCTGCGCAGGTCTCTGACATCTGGCTCACAGAGCCCCCTGGGGCTCGTTTGTTTGGGGCTCGGGCGAAGACCCGGGGACCCAGGCCCGGAGGCATGTTGTGTGGCCAGTCTCTCGGGAGTGGTGGCTGCCTCCTTTGCCAGACCCCGTGGGCTGTGGAGGGCAGAACCTGACTCCACATGCGGGCACTTGGAGCCGAGGCCGACCAGACCAGGGCTCACCCACCGCCCTGAGCCCCAGGGAGCGCCCAGTGGGCTTCGGGATTGTGAGGAGGGGCCATGCATCTCCCCAGAGGCGGGGAGGGGCAGGAGATGGGCGGGCCAAGGGGCCTGGAGGGTCTCCGGGGAGGCTGGGGCTGGGGCTGGGGCGGAGGGGCGTGGCCTGGACGGGCACATCTAGGCTGGGGGCAGGTAAGGGCCTTGTCGGCTTCGCAGGGTGGGGCGGAGAACTGCCTGCGGGAAGCTGAGGCATCCTTGGCGCCGCCCCCGCCCCCGCCACCCCACAGTCTACCAAGGAGGCTGGGCTGGGCTCAGGTAAGGGGCGGGGCTCCCGGAGGGTGGATACAGGTGGGGCTGCCTGAAGGTGGAAGCTGTGCTAGGGCCCCTGGGAGCGCTGCAGGCCGAGGAGGAGGGCGGGAGGCTGGCCAGCGCCCGGAGCACCGCCCCCGCCCGCGCGCGCGTCTCCAGTGATTTGGAAGTGTAGAAAATGGGATTATCCAGGAACAGATGTGCACGAAAGGGGTGAAATGGAAAGTGTTGCCGTGGCGCCCGCCTGTGATTACCTCTGCCGCCGTGCGCCCTAGCCCCCTCCCCCCCAGCGCCTCCCGGCGCGCGGAGCCCTGCCGCGGCGCCTCATTGAAATTGAATTGATACTTTGTGAACTTCATTTGTGAATAATGTGATCTGACAGGGACAAATGTGACGGGGGATTGTTTTCAAACCGACTCCAAATGAAACTTATTATTGGGTAAATACAGACGCCTTTGTCTGGCCTCTCCCCCCCCCTTCGGCCTGCGGCCTGAATATGTATCAGCCCCAGTAATTGAATTGATGAGCAGGGTGGGGGCACAGGCGGTGGCCTCCCCAGGCCAGGGTGGCGCGGCGGCGAGGCCCGGAGGCCGCCCTGCCCGAGCGCCCGGGGCGGCCCCGCGGCCGTCAGGCCTCAGATGTCCTACATATTAATTTCCCTTCCCCGGCGTTCGCCGCGCGCCGCTCAAACCCAGTTAGCGGGATTGATGAAGGCGGCAAGAGGATACGACGCACGCTGATTCCACCTTTTCAGCTTCGATTAGCTCAGCGCGGGCTCAGTCCCGTCAGAGCTCCATTACGCGGCGGGGGGCACGGGAGGCCAGCCCGGGACCGGCCCAGGAAGGCTTCCGGGCGGCCCATTATCCCTCCTGCCTCCAGGCTTCCGCGCCGGGCGGGCGGGCGGCACAGGGCAGCCACAGGCAGCCCCGGCCCGCGCCCCCTGGCCCATCTCTCCTGGAGCGCCCAGCCTGGAGCCTCCAGCAGAGGCAGCCCTGCTCCCTGCAGAGGTCCCCCGGTTGTCCCTTCTCCCTGGCCTACAGGCAGGGGAGGGTCAACGCCGCTGTGCAGCCAGGAGACCCTGGCGGCCCAGGGGGTGCATCCTGGCCCCGTGTGGCGCCATCTGGCCTCCTGCACACAGACCTGGGGCCCCGGTTCCCCACCTGCTGCCACCGGGGTGAGCGCTGGCTGACAGGGAGCAGCAGCTGGCCCCGCACAGCCTCACCCCTCTCTCCTTTCACCACCAAAACAAATTTGCAAGAGTGGGCCACGCTGGCAATCTGCCTTTTTCACCTGTGGAAACTGAGTCTCGGGCTCCCCGAGCCCCCTCCCCCGCCTGGCCACCAACCCAGGACTCGTGAAGGGGCTGTCCCCAGCCCCGCCGCACCCCGCAACAAAGGATCCCTGTTGTCCCTGGGAGGACAGGGACGAGCTGCAGGGGCACCTCGGTGTGGGGGCAGACCCACCATGCTGGCGGAGGCAGTGCGTGTACAGGACCCCCCCTGTCACCCCACTGCCGCTGTGGGGCTCCCCCTGGGCCTGGATGCCCCACCCGCCCCATGTCCCGGCACGCCCTGCTGGCAGGGCAGCCCCACTCCTCTGCCCTGATGGATTTGGGGGTCCTTCCTGCAGGTTACCCACAAAGGAAGTAGCCTGGGGTCCATCTGAGTTCCCTGATATGCTGAGGGTCCTGCCAGCAGGACACTGGGGGTCTGTGGCTTGCACTGCAAGGGCCACAACCCCTGACTATGGGCCACCGCTGGGGGTCTGTGTCCAGCCTGCCAGACCTGGGTCCAAGGTCACTCGGACCCTGACTGTGTCTCTGTGGGTGTGGCAGCCGCTCAGGCCAGAGGGCCCTGTCAGCTGGGCAGCTGGGCAGGGGTGCTCCCTAAGGGCGGTTGGCTGCACCCAGGCCCCTTAACTCCACAGCCCTCCCCCTCACTGGGGGGAAGATACAGTTAAAGCTCAGCCACCCCGACCCCAGGGGGTACAGGCCACAGGAGGGGCACCCAGAGTCACCTGGGACAGCCGGCCCTGCCCAAGACCAGGACAGAGTGTACACAGCCGTCCTCAGCCCACGCCTCCTGCGGGCCCTTTTTAAAAAAGATTTTATCTATGTATTTTTAGGGGGGGAGGGGAGGGAGAAAGAAAGGGGGAGAAACATCGATGTGTGGTTGCCTCTCTAGCACCCCTACTGGGGACCTGACCCACAACCCAGGCCTGTTCCCTGGCTGGGATTCGAACCTGCGACTCTTTGGTTCGCAGGCCGACACTAAATCCACTGAGCCACAGAAGCCAGGGCCACTTCTTTGCTTTTTAATTCGACCATCGGCGCACCTGAAAACGGACCGCCTCCACCTACGCTCCGCACACTCAGCGCGCCCCGCCCTCTCTGACCCACATCCCTCCGCTCCCGCCAGCAGCCGCCACACGCGCCTCCCTCCCGTGACCCTCCGCCCCGGGGGTTTGCCTGTCCCCGGTTCCCACAGTGTCAGGCCACACCCCGGGTGCTTGGGGTGCCTTTCGCCTGACCAGCCGGAGTGTCTTCCAGGTTCAAGGTTCATCCATCGGCAGCGGGAGTCAGTGCTTCGTTCCCGTCGCGGCTGAGTCCCAGGCCCCTGCGGGGACAGCCACACTTGCAGCCACCGACGGGCCGTGGGCCACCTGTGGTTGCTGGGGGCAGTGCTGCTGCCCAGTTCGAGGGCAGCTTGCGCGGGAGCAACAGCAGGAGAGGGGGCGGGGCTCTGGGCCGCCAAGAGGGCGGGGCCTACAGGCCGGGCCCCTGGCGGGGCGGGGCGCGACAGGAGGGGCGGGGTTAAGTCCCATCCTCCCTCCCCTCCCCACCTGTGGCCAGCCCCACCCTCTCTCCGCTGACTGACTCTGCCCCCTCACCTGTGGGCCCCTCACCTCTCTGCCCGCACTGGGCTCCCTCTGCGAGCCTCTCCCCGCGAGTCTTCTCAGCTCCCCGGAGCAGGAGCCCGCGGCTGCCCCGGCCCCCGCCCTCCGGAGGAGGCTCCGAACCCACCCCACCGAGTCCTGGGCTGCCGGCCACTCGCCCTGCCCCCATCACCGGGTACCTGGCCCCGCCCTCCCGAACGCACCTCAGGCTGGCTCACCTCCGCAGGCCTCTCCCCGGGGCTGCTTTTCTCCTCTTCCTCCCGTTGGCAAAATCCAGCTCTTTAGACCCGGATGACGTCATTTCTTCCCACAGTGCTTCCTGTTTGGGCTTTGTGCAGGACCCTCTTGTGACAAGTGACACAACCAAATGGGGCAAACGCACTTGTGCTTGCTTCAGGCCTGGGATGTGGGCCAGGCCCCCCCACACCCACTCCCACCCCACTGGGCCCCACGCCTGTGTGTTCCAGCTGGACCAGGGGCACCTAGCGGGAGAGGCTGACTCCCCCCAGACCCAGGCGGCAGGAGGGTGGGTGTGTGGTTGGACCGATGGGTAGGCAGGTGAAGGGATTAGTGGGCGCATGGATGAGTGAGTGGATGGGTAGAAGGAAAGATGTGTGGGTGAGTGGATGAGTGGGTGGGTGGGGGGAAGGATGAGAGAATGGGTGGGTGCGTGGGTGGGTACATGGAAGGATGGACGGCCAGTCATTAGGAAATGTTGGACCAGCCCAAATCGTGGGGCACTCTACACAACACTTGACCTTCAAACGACTCAAGGTCACGAAGGATGAGGCAGGTCTGAGGGCCTGCCCCACGCAGGACACCGGCAGGGACCCGAGGGAGGTCCGAGGTTCAGCTGCCTGAACCGCAGCCTCTCTCAGGCGTCCGTCCGCAGGTACTCACACAGGTGTCAGGTGGGGGATGGGGCGAGGGGTGCATGGAATGTCCCCACGCTCTTTAAACCTTCTGTCCAATCAGTTCACAATAAAATGTTTTTAAAAACTTGGAATGGCATCTGTGGTGGGTTGAGGGTTGTACCCCCCAAAGTGCTGACACCCCGATGCCTTACGTGACCTTATTTGGAAACAGGGTCTGGGCCGGTGATCGAGCAAAGATGAGGCCATTAGGGAGAGCCCCCAAGCCAGCACTGTGGTGTCCTCACGGGGAGGGGACACCTGCATGCAGAGGCACAGGGACCAAGGACAGGCGCCTACAAGCCCAGGACGGCCAGGGTGCCGCCACCAGGACCCGGGGGAGAGGCGGGGCCAGACCTCCTCACTACCCTTGGGGGGGGGGGTGGCCCACCCACCCGGCTCCCGCGTCAGCCCCTGGGGTCCGGAGACGAGTTTCCTGGGGTCAAGCCACCCACCCGCCCAGCTGTGGCTCCCCCCAGACCAGCACAGTGAGGGGGTGGCGCCCCCGCCGTCAGGCCAGCCACCTGACCACGGACTAGTCCTCACCCAACTGTGGGGACGGGGTGCAGAGGGCGACGGCCTGGGCAGGTGCCCCCCATGCCCCATGGGGCTGCGTGGCCCCACGATGCCCTCCCACCAGCACCCGCCACGTTCGGTGTGGCCAGTGCTGTGGTCCCCACGCAGGGGCCTGCTCCTGGCCTGCTGGTGACAGTCACCCAGGACCAGACTGGCCTGGTGGCCTCCAGACCCTGTGCCCCAGCCCCAGGATGGTCCCCTGTGGCCACACCTGTGTCCTGGCCCCGGGTGAGTGTTCTGCCTGACCGGGGGGTGGGGGGTCACAGTTTTACCCCCGCCAGTGGCACCCCAGCATGGGTGCAGGGAGGTGGCTGCCCCATTCTGGGGAAGGTCGTCCCCAGGGGCAAACACACTCTGGGCTGTGCGTCCGTGGGCTCCCGTGCGGACGGACATGGGGCCGCTGCAGGCCCCGGGGGCTGCCCAGGGAGCCACCCAGCCCGGGCTGCGAAGGGGACGGGGCCCATCCGCTCCTCTGTCACCCTCCCGGACACCGTGGGGACATTACGGAGCCTCCCTGGCCCACTCCCAGGCTGACAGCCCGTGACCTTCTGCTTCGTAACACAAGCTCCTGCTTCTTCTCCTCAAGAAGCTCGTGTCCTCGAGACGACTTGGAAATTCTCAGAGCGGACCCCTCGCCTCCCCAGGCCTTTTCCTTTTCGACCCCAAACGAGCCGTCCTGCAAACGCTCCCTGCTGCGAACGGCCCGGGTGAGGCGGGGGCGGCTCCGGGGGCTCCGGGACACCGGGACACCGCACCCCTCCACTGGGGCAGCCCCACACGGCCAGCTCTGGGGGGACGCAGCTCACGGCCCCGCGGCTCCCGGTGCCGGGCGGGCGCAGGAAATGGCGGCGTGCCCCGGAAATGGCGGCGTGCCCCGCGACAGACGACTGGGCCGGGTGAGGCTCGGTCTCCCTCCCACGCGGGGCTGCTGTGACGCCCGTGTCTCCCGAGGCTCCCTGCGTGGCCCCAGCCTGGACCCCGCAGGCGCGCCCGGAGGCCCAGCACATCCGAACACGGCCCGGGGGCAGAGGCGCTCGGCCCCCTGGCCCGGCGTGCCCACGGCGCACTGCTGCTGAACTCCCGGCGGCCTCGCCGCGCTCGCGGTCTTGGGGGCTGAGAAGCGGGGGTGGGGCTGGGGGGCGCCTGGCCCTCGCCCCACCCCCGCGGACGCAGCTGGTGGAGGGTGGGCGGCCCCACACACACCTGTGCCGGCTCCTTCCCAGACCCGGAAAGCACTTCCACACTCTGTCCGCGCAGAAACGGAGCCACCCGCCCCGGCACACCTGGCCCGACTGTCAGCCCTGGCGTCCCGGGAACTCGGCGCCCAGGGCAACGGGGTCGGGGGTGGGCGGAGGCCTGGGCCGAGAGCGAGCAGAGCCCCGGCTTCTCGGCTTCTCGGAGCTGCTCTCGAAGGCAGGCGCCGTGGGCCTCCGGCCCGAGGCGCGTGAGGCCATCAATCAGAGCGGACTTTGCGGGGACGCAGCCGCAGCAGGCGCGAGTGGCCAGCGTGTCCCTGTGACGACTTCATCTTCCACGCTAACTTAAACACGAGAAAAACAGGCTTTCCAGCCCGCGGCCCGCCGCCCGCCGCGCAGCCTGAGTGCGCTCGGGATAATCCAGAGTTCTCACTTTCATTTTCCTGCTGCCCCGGAGTGGCGCTCACTGTTGCAATGCACGGTGACCGCCACCAGCGGACCTCTGTCTCTCCACCCCCCGAAGGGAGAGGCCTGGCCTGGCAGGTGGGGGCCCGTGGGGGGCCTCAGGCACCACACCCGCCGGGCCGGCCGAGGGCTGCAGCCACCCCCTGGACGGAGCCACCACGCCCTCCTTTGCCTGGCGTCCAGCCCTGTGGGCACACATGCTGGTTTTGGGGGGGACCCCTCCCGCTCTCCGGATGCTGCCTGGGGTGCACTGCCCCAGCTCAGCGAGCACAGTCAGGGGAGGCCTGGGGCTGGGCGGGGGGCCGGGGGGGGCAGGAGCTGCAGCAGGAGCCTGAATGAGGCCTGAGAAGGGGCAGGGCCCCAACCCCGGTCCCTGTGCCTGTAACCCTTGTCACCAACACCCTCTCCCGGGCCAAGTGTGCCCCGCCAGGACCCTCCCCAGGGAAGCACAAGGCTGGGAACAGGCTCCCAGCGGAACCGGAGGCCTCCCGGAGGGGGCCCTCGGCCTGCACGCTCACAAAGCCAGTCCCAGGAGCGGCGAGCTGACACAGGCCCGGGCTGGGCTGGGCTGACGGTCCCACACGGCAGAGGTGGGGGCACAGGCCGGCCACAGCGGGAGGCAGCGAGGACGCGTGGGCTGCGAGAGGACAAGTCCAGGAAGACCTGGTGGTGGGGGCCCGGCCTGTGGGGCGTCGGGGTGCCCGGCGCTTCCTCCCCACCTGCAGTCCACCTGCCCAGCCGCCATGCCTGTCTGGCCACCCCGGAGCAGTGCCTCTGCCTGTGTGGCCGACCTGTCTGTGCCCTGGCCCACCTGGCCCGCCTCGGGCAGGGTCCCAGCGTGGTCCCGAGGACACATCTGCTGAATGAACCCGTGAACAGACGAGTGAATTCATGAGACCCGCTGCCGAAACACCTCACTCGAAGGACCCAAACCCGGCTCTCCCAGGGCCCTGCCCCGTGCTCACCTGCGGCCTCACCTGCGGCCTCAAGCGGGAGGGCCCAGGGACTTGGGGCCCTCGAGGGGCACGTGGTCCCTGACCAGACCTGCAGTCCAGCCTTCTCGGGGTGCAAGGTGGGGCCCCCACCTGCTGGGCTCGACCCAGGTCGGCTCCCCGAGGGCGTCTGGGGGTGTCTGGGAGGCGCCTGGCCCCACCCCCTCAGGGGCACCCTCAGGCCCCTCAGAGCGGAGTCCCAGCCCACCCCTACCCTGCCCTGTGCTATCTGCTGGCTCAGAGAACCCTCCGGAAGCTGCAGCGAGCTGGGGAGGCGACCGTGGCCGTGCCTGCACGTGCAGAGGGACACGCTGCTTCCCTCCCTGGTCGCCGAGAGCGGTTGCGAGGGACGGAGACGAGCACAGCCCCTCGCCGAGCGCCATCACACTGTCGCCTGCGCAGCTGTGCGGGGAGCAGTGCCAGGTAACGGTCAGGGCCCGGCCATGCGTGCAGCCGGCGACCAGCCGAGGGTGTCCCCGGGAGAGGCCGCTGCCCCGGCCCGGCGGTGACAGAGAACAATGGGTGGACAGACCCAGCCAGAGGCAGGGGCAGGGCATCCCAAGAGGGTCCCTGCAGCAGGGGGCCGGCTCTCTCAGGCCTGGTGCAGCCCTGGGGTCCGCAGCCCCCTGAGGAGGCCCCAGGGTTGGGGGCCCAGCACCCCTCAGCTGACCTGTGGGAAGAAATGGGGGGCATCCCAGCCCTTCCACCGATAGGAAGCTGAGGCTGGGGGTGGGGAGCCGGGGGTGAGGCCCCCGGGGGACTGGACCCACACCCACACGAGGCCACTGCCCTCCCTCAGCCTGCCCCCAACCCAGGAGTCTGGGACTTCAGGGGCACAGCTCCGGTGAGCTTCCGGACACTCGGGGTCCCCAGGAGCCCCTGCCAGGCCCCGCCCAGGTGCTCGGGCCCCAGGTAGGTTACGGGGCAGGTGGGGGTTGGGGTGGACTCTGACCACTGGGCCTCAGAGGGAGGGGCAACGTGGTGGGAAGGGGAAGCCTGTGTGAGCGCAGCGTGTGGGGGCGTGTGCTCATGCCTCTGCATGCGTGTAGTCAGCACATAGGTGTAGCCCCCGGGCCGAGCTGGGCTGCCGGGCCGGGAGGTGGGCAGCGCTGGCCGGTCCCCTGGACAGAGGGCCCTCCAGACTCACCTAGCAGACACCCCAGCACCCGTCTAGGGCTGGTGGCTGAGAAACTCAGGCCTCGGCAGAACGGCAGGACGGCGGTCTAGGGGGGGTCCTGCCCGCAGGCTCGCCGCCCACCTGCCCTGCGGCGCCCCGGCTGGGGGACAGGGGCTGCCCTGCTGGCCGCTTGGTCTTCAGGGTGCTGGCTGAGGAGCGGGCTGCCTTTCTCCTCCCCGGGAGGCCGCGGCAGGGGTGCAGCTGGGGGCCGCACACCAGGGCCACTCCCAGAGGGGTGAGTCCGGGGTCCGGGTGGGCTCAGCGTGGCCTGGAAGAGCCCAGGGAGGCCCCGAGGGGGCACAGAGAACGGCTGGCCCACGCCCTGCAGCCAGCAGCCGGGCTGTGCTGGACAGCCGTGGCCGGAGGCGTCCCCGCTGCCTTGGTCTGGGGGCTGCAGGGAAAGTCACCCCCCACCCCAAGGGGCCGGGCGGAGAGGAGGGTCCTGGCCCAGCCTCGGGTCCGGCCTCCGTTAAACGGGCATGTGGTGGGGGTGGACGGGCGATCGGAAGGTGTGTCCGCCGGCATGCTGATGTCTCGGCGCTCCCGCACAGAAATACAATATTCTCAGGGTCTTTTTCATAAAGGTCTTTATGGGTTTGGAAATTTAAACACCGCGGAGCCCGAGCTGAATCGGGAGCGAAAGTCTCTAAGCTTGTACATCTTAGAGGAGAGAAATTCAATTAAGTGGGATTTTAGCTGTTTCAATAAAATTGGACTCTCCCTGCTGAAGATAAGAGCTCCCCGCGCGGCACCACCTTTATGCACCTCGAGCCCCACTTCTCCCGGCGGCGTAATCCTCGCTCAGGACACAATACCCACAACAGGAAATCAATGTATGGTCGAATCCATTTGGAAATATAAAATAAACTAATATATGAGTGGGAAATTGACTTCCTATGGATTAAAAGCAGCACAAATAGTAGGAAATTCTAGCTTTTTAGCAGAGGGAGTGGTTAGGGGGGCCGGGGGCTCGGAGAGGGCAGGGGGGTGCGCCCGGCGTGGGGGCCCGCGGCGCCCTCACGCTCGGAGCTGGGAGCTGGGAGCAGACACAGGCGCCGCTGTGCGGAGGCCAGGACGGGGGCTTCCACACGGCCGCCACGGGCCCGCACGGGGCTCCCCGGCAGGGTTGGGGGTGGTGCAGGACCCTCAGCCCGTGGATGTCCCACAGGAGGCCCTTCCCTGCACCGCCCGCCCCACCCCCTGCCTCCGGCAGGACCTGGGCCTTGGGGCAGGCCGGCTGTCCGAGGACAGGTGAGGATGGCCAGGTGGCAGCCTGGTGTCAAGGATGTGGCAGCGCAAACAGGATGGTGCGGGTCGGACTGGACGCTGTTCCCCAAGGGAGACCCCCAGGCCCCAGGTTGCCAGCTCCCAGGTGGGTGTGGTCCTGTCCTTTTGCCCGCACTGGGGCGGGGGGGTGGGGGTGGGAGGACAGGGTTCAGGCTCCCACAGCACCCAACCTCCCTGTGCGCAAACTCTCGGCACCCACCCCATCGAAGCCCAGGCACCCACCTCACTCTGTCCCTCAGTCGCCAGCTGAGCTGCTGGCCAGGACCCCAGCCAGGTTGCCGGCTGCCGGACCCGGCGCCCCACGGGCAATCGGAGCCAGGGGTAGGAGATGGTGCCACCTGCCTGCTCCCCGGTGGACCCCACGCTGCCTTGCCCACCCCCATGGCCACACTCTGTCTCGGCTCAGCCTGGGTCTGAGTCTGTTTCCAAGGAAACAACACAGACAGAGAGACGGCTCCTGGTCCCTTTGGCCTCTGTCTCCAGGGAACTGGTCAGAAAAGACCCCACTAGTGGAGGTGCATGCTTGTTCCCACCCACCCAACCGCCCCCCGACTCGACTGTGGGCTGGCCCCTCACCTTACCCACTTGGAGGCCACTGACCTACCCCTCTCATCAGCCGTCCACAGCCCACCTGCTCCCCCTCCTGCCCACTGAACCCCAAACCCACCACCCACCACTCACCCGTTTGTCCAGCCCCCAGGCCATCAGACCACCCACCACACACACCAGCTCTCCCTTCCCCAGACCCCCCTCCTGCCTGCCCACCCCCTGCCAAGCCCATGACCAGCCACCCCGCTGCCCCAGCGGCTCCCACCCACCGCCCAGGCATCTACTGAGCCCCGCTGACTCCAGGGTCGCCCCGGGGCCTGGCAGCTGCGCAGTAACGGGCTCGGCCAATGGTGACGCCAACCCTGGGATCCCACACTGCCCCACGGCTGCCGTGCAGCAGTCTGGGGGCCCTGCGTGGCCATCACCCCACCCCTCGCCCTTGGCACTCCTCCCCCTCCACCCCCCCTCTCCTTGCTCCCCCACCACCCCCTCTCTGGGCCCTGGAGGCCCCTGCTCGGGTGGCCCGGGCTCGGTCTCTCCCCTCGGCAGAGTGCCTGCCCCCACCACTCCCCTCCCCTCCCCAGACCCCCAGCAGGGCCCGGTGGGCGCCCCTGCTGTGCCCTCAGGATGTACCCACAGGCTGGTGGGTGCGGCTGGCCCTCAGGCCTCGCCGGGGAAAAGGCTCGATTTGCAAACACTTGGTCAATATGGATTAACACTAGGAGGATGGATTTGGGAATAAATGCGGCAACCACGTTGGCTGCGCCCAAGGCCAGGCAACAATAGGTGAATTAGGTCATCATTAAATTATCGCACAGGAAAAACGCATCTTCGACCGCAGGGCTGGCAGAAAGATTAGGGTTATTTACAAAAAACGTGCTGTTTGCAAATCTGCGCAAAATTATTCGTTCCTGACGGACTTTTATGGAGCTATCTGCACATTATCTCCGCCTGAGATTCCCGGCCCTGCGTATTAACGAATGCCTGTGCTTTAATTGGAAATGGAACGGGCCAAATTGTAAATCGCTTTTCAGTCATCTGTCCTGTGTCCACGCCGGCGCGCGGGAGGGGAAGCCTTGCAGTGAGCCCCGCCCCCAGGCCCGCGCGGCCCACCCGCTGCTGGCTCTGGCCCCGCCCCCCCCCCCCCCCCCCCGAGCCCGCAAGGCGCCGGGAAGCGGGCGTTGCCGACACACCCACCCGCTGCCGGGCGGGAGTTTGCTGACCCCCGCGTCGCAGGGGGTCAGGGCTGAGTCTGCAACGGAGCACGCGCCCCGGGTTCCGCCGCCATGGAAGCCGGGAGGGCGTCAGATGAGGACCGGCGGGCGCTCCCCGCGGAGAGGAGCAGAGGGCGGCCCCAGCCCCGGCTCTCAGCCTCACCCCCTGGGGGCGGGCGCGGGGCTGGCTCTTGCCCCGGGGCCTCTGGTCTAGGGCGGCCGGAGTGCGGCCTCCCCAGGGGCCCTGCGGGCCTGGAGGTGCCAGGGCACGGAGTGGCCGTGGGGTGCGGGTGGGGGCGGCGCCAGCCAGAGGGTTCCCGGGAGTCGGGCGGGGCTGAGCCTGCGGTCTGCACAGGCTTCCCAGTCGTGACTTCGGTCACCAGGACGCGGGCTTGCGCGGCTGGGTGGGTTCGCTGACGCGCCTCTCCGGGCCTGAGGACCCCCGGGGCGGTGGCCGATGCCGGTGGTGTGGGGCCTCTAACCGGGCAGCGCTGCTTTCCTGGACTGGTTTGTGAGTTCACCGCGGCCGTGTTTCTACGAACAAATAAAGAGCAAACACACGAGAGCAGAGAGGCTCGGCGTGAAAAGCTCAGGACGCGGTGTGACCGCCAGGGGCTCCTACTGGGTCTAGAATGTTCTTTCTGCTTGTGGCCCCTGGATGGGCGTGCTGAGCGTCAGACCCAGAGTGGCTCGCAGTCCCAGGACGCGGCGCATGGGAACTTTCGATATGGGTGGGGCAGAGACCCCGGAGGGTGGTGTCCTAAGGCTGGAGGGGACCCAGGGTGGACTCCCACGGACCTGGAGACTTTGCTGCAACCCCCAGGGCCCCAGGAGCTGCTCCGTGCTGGCGCCCCCATGCCCCCCTCCTGGCTCCTGGCTGCCCCGCCCACTGGAACAGGAGCCCGCCGCACTCAGCTCTCTGAGAGCAGCCCCAGCCAGGGGACCAGGCAGGCCAGCGAGGGGGAGAGGAGGTGTGGGCGCGGGTCCTAAGGGGTCACACACAGGGAACAGGGCATGGGCCAGGCAGTCACAGCAGCCGGGACGTCTGGGTTGGATCTTCCCTCTGGAGCAGCTGGGAGTGGCACGGGGGTCTGAGTGGATCCCGTGGTGGCTGATGTGCCATTACATCCCAGGGTGAGTAGAGGGGTGTCCACCCCTGGGTGCTGCCCGAGGGCGAGACGAACAACTGAGGAGAGAGAGCAGCCCGGGACCGGCGGCCTGCGGTCTGCACGGCCCCGCCCCCCCCCCCCCCCCAGGCACGCTGGTCTCTGAGGACCCGGCGGGTAGTTCGGGCCACAGAACATTCAGGTGGTGTCCCAGCCCCAGAGGAACTTGCTGGCAGAGCTGGGCGTCTCCTGCCCACAGGGAGCTGGGTGCCCACTGGCCTCAGCTGTGAGGTCACGGCCAGCTGAGCAGCGTCCCGAGGTCTGGTCACCGGAAGTCAGCGCGGGAAGCAGTGCTGTCACTTGCCAGCTCATCGTCACCTCCGGCCACGTGTCCCCACATGCGCCCCAGGCTCCTCAGCCACTGGTCTCCTGGATGCTGGCACCGAGAGGCCAGTGTGGCCTGCGGGACAGAGCGTCGTCCTCTGGGGGGGGTTCCCGCCGGGCAGCCCGGGGCTGGCCGTCCTCCCCCCCGACCCGATCCGGCGGCTTCCTCCTGTCGGACCCCTCTGTTCCCCCGACACCTGCACGCCCACCTCTGTGAATCACACTCTCTCTCTCTGAACACGTCAATGATGCTTTTCTCCAGTTCTCCACTGTCAGCGTCACGGATCACCGTCCCACTCACCACGCCAAAACCTCCCGCCCCTTCTTGGCCCGTCGCCGGTCCCGCAGTGCCACAGACGAGGCCACCGCCGCCTCGCTCTGTCACCGCAGGCGGGGTTTCCCGACCCGCGTGTGGACGCAGGACCCGAGACACCCTGACCCTCCTGGAGCCTTCTGGGGCCGGGCACAGACAGGGCGCCCCGAGGGCTCTGCTCCCCGCAGGGTGCTCCCTGACACCGGGTGCCCTCCCGGAGGCCCTGGCGAGTCCCTGGAGGCTCGCCGCTCTGCAGGGCCCCGTGGCAACTGGCTGATTTGGCCGGGCTGGACGCCAGACCGGGCTGGGGAGGGGCCGGGGGATGGCGCTGGAGGAAGCGGCAGGTGGGATGGGGCAGGCAGAGGCCCAGGGGTGAGCTGGCGCTCCGAGCCTGGCAAGGCACAGATGAAGGACTGGGGGGAAGGCCACAGGTGTGGGGGCTGTGGGGAGACCAGCCCCAGCCCGAGCCCAGCCCCAGCCCCAGCATGCCCAGAAAGGCAGGAGGGGCGGTCCCATGCGAGCTCCTGTCCGAGTGTCGACCACATGTCCAGGTGTGTGTTTGCAGGTGCCTCTGGGGCACGCCTTGTGTTTTCACGTCCATCGCTCTGAGTGTGTGTCCTTGCGTGTGCCCATCTGTGCACCCACGCGTGTATTCACGTGGGACTCCACGTGACGTGTGGTGCTGCCCAGCCTGTGAGTCTGCAGGTGTCCGTGTGTTCACAGGTGACTGTGTCCACATGTCCGCCTCCATTTGGACGCACTGGGTCTGAGGACAGCGGGTGGAGGCTGGGGTCAGGGTCCCAAGGGCCACCCTGGCAGAGCCACCAGAACCCTGAGGGTCTGGACCAGAGGGTGGGTCAAGGCAGCTTAGGGCGACCTGGGCGGCCCCGTGGTGCTCTGGGCCAGGGGGTCAGAGGCAGGAAGGCTCACAGGACGCCCCGCCCCGGGGCCCGCAGGCAGCTCCCAAAGCCAGCCCCGCCCCAGCCCCGCCCCCAGCCGGGGCCCAGGTCCCGGATGCAGCAGCTCTAGGCCACTGTGGGGCCCCGTCCGCCCCGGGGCAGGGGCTCTGGCTGGGCAGCGCTGGGGGCCTGGGCTGGCCAAAGCACCTGCCCAGGCTCCCCTCCTGGCAAGCTGGGCGGCCTCGGTGTCAACTCTGTGTGACTACCTCATTGATCGCGCGGCTGGGTTAATTAATTAATTAGGGGCGGCGCGGAGGACGTGGGCCGGCCGAGGAGCACCCGGGAGCCGCATTAGTACATAAAACGAGTGTTTAAAACGCACGCGGCCCGACCGCGCTGCCGGGGCTTTTCATTAAACAAACCTATAAAATTACTTGCCTCATTATGTATTTTCGCGACTTCCCCTGCCGTCCGCTCCCGCCCCACCTGCCTCCCGCAGCCGCTCTAAGTGCCTATTTGAAATCAATTTCTCTAATAATGGACTTAATGAGCTCATCAATTAGGGCTGCCATAACCCAGTGTAGCCGAGCTCTGCGCTTATCAGTTAAACTCTGGAACTAATTTCCATGCTTCATCTATCACGGGGCCCCCGCGACGTGGGGCTGCTGCTCCGGCCCGATAGGGAGACCCCGGCCCTTCCCTGGGCCGAGGGGGCGGCCCCGGAAGACAATGAGGACGGGCTGCCCGCGGGGCCGAGAGGCCCGGGCGCGAGGCTGGGCGGGCGGCGTAATTAGCAGGGACGGAGGATGCGCCTCGGCACCGAGACCAGATCGCTCCGCGCGGAAAATCCCGGGACCCCTTTCCGCCCGGCCCCGCCCCCTCTAAAGAGCGCCCACGGGCCGCTGCTCCGAGGCTTGCGTCTTCCCAGACCCCGTGGGGCTCCGGCTGCCAGGCTGAGGCTGGGGTCTGGCTCAGCCCGGGGAGTCGGGAAGCAACACGACTTCCAGAAGGTTCTGGAAGCTGCCCCAAGGGCTGCTGAGAGGGAGAGTGTTGGTGGCAGAGCTGTCGCTGGACACATCGAGGTGTGTCCTCCGTGCAGAGGGAGGCATCAGGTGACAGCTGGGCAGGCGAGAGGGACAGCAGCCCAGGAGACTCCCCCCGGGGGCAGATGGGTGAGGCGGCTGCCTTCCCCAGAAGCTGGACGTCCAGGGCGGCCCAGACAGAGCTGGACGGAGAGGGGGGCGGACAGGCAGAGGGACACAGGACCGGCAGCCTCCCTGCCCCAGCCGGCAGGTTCACAGGAAAAGCCACCCCCAGGGCCCAGGGGGGGGGGCGGCCAAGCTGGGGCCCCCGGCACCCTGGGACACACCTCAGCTGCTGCGTGACCCCCGGCCCCCACCCCCCCTCCAAGCTGAGGACAGGCTGCCCGAGAGGCACACGGACACTGGGTCCCAGACCCAGAAGGGTCGGAGCGCCTCCCCAGCCAGACGCCCTCTGGGGGAGGTGAGGAGACGGGCCTTTCATCTCGGGATGCCCTGGAGAAACCGAGGCACAGGGCGTGGGCCACCCTCCGCACGTGGGGCCTCCTTCCAGCTTACCTGGGACCCCAGCCCCACCAGGGCCGGCGCCCAGACCACGGCCCTGCTGTCGCCCCACCAGGGACGGGCCCCAGGCGGCCCCCCACTCTGCCTCCTGCCCTGCACCCCCAGCCTCAGGTGGAGCTGGGGTTCCCGTCAGCTCCTTCTGTCCCCAGAAGCCAGAAAAGTCCGGGAAGGCCCTGGGCCCAGCTTGAGCAGCAGGTGGGTCACCCCAGTGTGCCTGCACCCCATCCAGGGACGGAGCCAGGCCACACCCAGGGGAAGTGTGGGTGCAGTGCGCAGCAGGAAGGGTGCACTGGGAGAGGAGGGGTGTGGGGGAGGGGGCAGGGGCGGGCCCCGAGGCCCAGAGCTGTGGCAGCAGCCCCCGGCCCCGCCCGGCTGTGGGTGTCCCAGGGATCTGCCGTAACCAGCCCTGCTCCCCTCACCGGGGGAACAGCCCTTCATGGGCTTTATCCGCAGCTCCGAATCCCTGACCCGCCCGTCCCCCTGGTCTCCGCCTCCTCCTGGCTGCTCCCCAGGCTGCCCCACGTCTCCCCCTGCAGGCAGGCCGGTGCCACCACACGGTGTGGCCGGCCTGCTGCAGACCCACAAGCCTTGGCCGCTGGGCCCCAGCCCTGCCCTGACCTGCCCTGGGGTGAGTTGGGTTGGAGGCCCTGGAGACAGCTCCAGATATGGCTGAGCTGTCCTGGGAGCGACAGTCCCCATGACCCTGAGCCACGTGGAGGCCCCCCAGATCCCAGGACATGACCTCGAGGGCTCTGCTAGGGGCTGGGCCCCGCCCCAGCCGGGGGCAGCGTGCAGCCTGGCTGGTGGGGAAGCCCAGACGCAGCACCTGTGGGAGGTGACGGGGACTGCGTGGGCGCGAGGCCGGGACAGGGCACGGCGCAGCCACATGCAGGGCGGTCCCTGCCCCGCTCAGGGGTGCATGGGGCCGGTGGGGTTCTGAGCAGAGGAGGGGCACGATCCAGGACAGACATGACGTGGCCTCGGGCTCAGTGACAGTGGGAGGTGACACAGCGGAGCCCCCAGGTGTGTGGGGACGAGGCCTGGGCCCCGGGCTGGGGCACTAGGAGGTGACGAGGGAGTGGAGGAAGGGGAGGGTGGGAGTGTGGAGAGGCAGGGCTTCTGCAGGAGGAGGGAGAGGTTAGTGGGCCAGGCGACCCCAAAATGACCCCATGGGAAGGTGTAACTTTGGGCCGGGTCCCGTGGTATGTGGTGACAGGGAAGCCCATGGTGACCAGACACGCTGGGGAAGGCTGGGGCAAATGGAGGGGTCGGGGTCGGGGTGTGGAGAGGCAGGAAGGACAAGGCAAGCCTGAACTTGGAGGAGCACTGGCCATCTGTGCGGGGGTGGGGAGGGCAGCCGGCAGAAGGAGGGGGAGCCTGTGGGTCAGGGGTGGGCAGGACACGGGGGCCTGTGGAGCCCTCGACCACCCACCCCTTGACCAACCCCTCAGCCCTGAGCCTTCTGGCCAGCATAGACAGGACCCTCCCCACCGCAGCCCAGCACCCCTGCAGCCCCTGTCCCTCCCCAGGACCCTGGGGCCAAGCCCTGCCCAGGCCCCCCGGTCCCTACGTGGGGCCACCCTTGGCTGCTCTCTGGGTCCCACATCTGCCCTCAGCTGGGAGCACCTGGGCCTCAGCCACTGCTGGCTCCCTCTGGCACCCAAACCCCAGGGAAGAGGCGCCCACTGAACACCGAGTGAGTGAGAGGGAGGGAGAGAGCCAGGGAGGGAGGGGAGCCCGAGGCCTGGCCCTGCCCCAAGGCCACGCCCACCCCCTTCTCCTGCCGCCACCCCCCAGCCTGCAGACAAGGGGCTTGGGAGCCCTGGGCTTTGTCCTCTGGCCCAGAAGCCCTGAGGCCACTCTGTCCCCGTTTGCAAGCCTGATGGCTCGCCCAAGAGACTGAGGGTGCTGGGGTGGGGGGCTCCTGGGCCCGAATCCAGCTGGACTCCACAGCGGGGAAGCCGGCACCCCCTTACTCCCTGGCTGTGTGGGCCTGGGTGGGGGAGGGGGGGCCGCTCAGGGACCAGAGCCCCTCCAAGTCCCTGCCCCTCTGGGAGCCCTCTGCTCGTTGCTAGTGGCTCAGAAAGGGCTGTGTTGACGCCAGGTGGGGACACACCCATGGGTGGGGATGCACCCACAGGTGAAGCCGGTTGCTTCAGGAAGGGGAGCAGCCGCCTCCATGCAAGTGGGTGGGGCCCCAGCCCTGACCGGGGCTCCGGGTGTGGTCACTGAAGAACGGCCGGCCACACAGCCTGCTGGCCACAGACCCACACCCTGCAACCTCACTGGCTATGGCTCCCCAAGGACCCCTTGGCCAGACAGTCATGGAGGGGCCACACCCCGGTGTGCCTGGAGGTGGCAGAGACCAGCTTCAGGGCGTCCACAGGCCGGTGCAGGGCTGGAGCGGGGTCTCAGAGGCGCCCCCCTCCGTGGGGAGGGCCGGTGGGGAAGGCCGAGCGGGGCCCTCGAAGGCACAGGGGAGGCACCTGGCCCCAGGGCTGCACCCCCGCGCCCGTCTGCTGGTCGCTGGTGAGTGCGGTGGGGGGGCACGCTGGGGTCCCCCAGAGCTGGACAGGACTGCAAATCCAGAAAAACGACCCCCTGTCCCCAGGGTGGGGGCGGGAGGGGGCTCACCTGCAGAGAGGGGGGCGAGGGTGGGTCTAGGCCAGTGTCCTGGGCGGCGGCACCTGCATTTCTCCCAGGAATGGGGGTGGCCCCTCTGAGCCGGTAGCCCTGGCCGCTCTGCCCCCACTTCCCAGGCAAGGGGCAGGGGCAGGGGCAGAGGCCCGGTCACTGCAGGCTCTCCGCTCTGCCCACACACGGGGAGCGGCTGCAGCCGCGCTGCCCACGTCCAGGCCCCGGTTCACCGGGCAGCGCCTCGCTGGGCCCCGGGAGCAGGAGGCCGCCCGCCGGCAGGGACAGAGTTAAGAGTGAGCGCGGCCTCCCTCCCGTCCCTTGAAATGGCTCCCTGGTTCCAGAATGACTCTGCTTCCCCTCTTAATCTGTATTTTACGAGTGAGAAGCTTTGCATTATGCAAATCGCTAGATAGGAACAGGTGACATTTCAGCAGAGAACACGAGCTGGTGCCGGCCGGCCGGGCGGGCTGCTGATTTAGACATTAGTATTTGTCACCAGGGCGGTGGGGGCGGGGCGGGGCTCCGCGGCACGCACCTTAAGGTGGAAGTCCGCCGAGGCCGCCCCTCCGCCAAGGGGGCCATGAGGGGCGGCTGCCCTCCCCCACGCAGGCTGGCCCCGGCGCCGGGCTCTGTTTGGTGGCCCGAGGACAGGACAGCGCGGCCCCACGCAGAGATGAGGAAACCGAGGCACAGAGAGGCCGTGGGAGGGGCTGGGGTCTCTGGCTGGACGGGGCGGGGGGGCGGGGGGTCCCAGGTCCAAGGACCCCTCTGCAGCGGCCTGAGGGCACCGCGCCTGGGCTGGCCTTTAGGTCCTGCTGCTCAGTGTCACCCACGGGGGTGTGGACACCCAGGCCCCTGAGTCACCCCGCTCCTCCTCCGTCCATGGACCCCAGATGCCACCCCCAATTTCAGCTCCCCCAGCCCCTCGCACGCCGGGCTGCTGGGCGCCGCCGGGCTGCCATCCGTCATCCCGCTGTCAGGATCAGCCACCGTCCATTGCCCAGGAAGTTGCTTTGGAGGAAACGGACGGGAGAGGGGCGCGAGGGGCCACCGCACTTCACAGGGGGGACCCGCCACGTCCTCCTACTTCCTCTGCCTGGGGGCGCCCACCCACCCACCCTCCTGGAGCCCCAGCGCCTGAGGGACTCGGACCCTGAATGCAGTCCCGGCCGGCGGCCACAGCGTGCCTACGGGACTCATGCCCAGCCCAGCCCTGCGGAGGGCCGTCCGGAGGTAGTGCTATTCACGCTCCTAGCCGCATCTGTGGCTGCCACACTGTGGGGCCTACAAGGCCAGCAGGGGCAGGGCCAGCTGCCACGGGGCCCTGCAGAGCCGGCGATCCCCCAGGAAATTGGAAAACCACCCCACTGCTGAGTCCGGACCACTGGGCGTTTCCTGGGGGTTGCTGAGGCTCCAGCTCTGAGAAACCTTTGAACCCATGGCCTCAGTGACCCACTGACCTTGCAGCTCACCCAGCCCTGACAGGGACCTGGCTGATGCGGGGGGCTGGGCCCCTGTTGGGACAGCAGCTCCGCCCCGTTCTGCGTGACCCCAGTGGCACCGTCCCTCGTCTGCCTTAGGAGGGCCGGGCACACCCGACGGGGACCGTTGAGCTCCCCACCACGCAGCGGGGTCCCCTCTGGGCCCTGGGAGGGCGACAGGTGGGCTGAGGTGGAGGAAAGTCAGCTGGGGACTCGGGGGTGGGGGTGACCTCCTGCTGCCCTTGGGCTCCGAACCCCCCACAGAGCTTGAGGAGGCCCCAGTGGGTCTGGGCATGGGGGGGAGCAGTGCCATTGGCAGCCCAGGGGCCGTCCCCCCTGCTTGGCTCGCCCCGGAACAGTCCGGCACACGGGCGGCGCTCAGTGAGTGTGGGATGAAGGCAGGCACGGCCCGGGCACTGGTTTGACTTAACAGCGCTCAGTGCTGGCCGGCCCGTCGGGGGGACGGCGGCCCTGCCCCACGCCAGGGCTGTGGGGCCTGGTGCTCTGACCCCTGGACTCGGAGGAGCTGGGACCCCACTGCGCCAGGACCCCCGACCCCGCCCAGCACCCCCCACCCCCCAGCACTGCAGCTTGTCCCGTGAGGCACCTCTGCAGGAGCGCCCACCCCGGTGACATTTACCGCCGTTCACCGCGGAGAGAAGGGTTTGAAATTAGCACTGGAAGAGGCAGCCCCCCATCGTCCAGACGTGGTCCTTCCCTGCAGAGGCCGGGGCTGGGGCCCCAAGTGCTGTTGATGCGTCTCTGCCGGGCGGGAGGGGCTGGGGGTCGCAGGAGGGAGGGGGCGGGGGCCTGTCACCCTGGCCACCTCCCGGGGGGGGGGGACAGCCGGGGGAGAAGTCAGTGTGGGGCGACCCCAGCAGCAGAGCAGGCGCCCACCCCCTCCCACGCCCTCCTGGGGGGGGCAGCAGGTGCCAGGGGCGGAGGCCACAGCTCCTCACAGGCGTGGGAACGCACAACACACACGCGTGACCACACGTAACTCACATGCACATGACACACTCACAGTCACGCACAGCTCACACCCACACATTCAACGCAGTGCACACAAGCATGCACACGGTGCACACGCACCACCACGCTCACACACAGACGGCACCGCCTCCGGCTCACTGCCTCCCCCCACCCCTCCCCCGACTCCCCGCGGCCCCTCCACACTGGCACCGGAGGGATTTTGTGAAAACCTGCCGTTTTGGACAATTTCACCCCGGGAAGTTGCAGACAGCACAGCCCCCCATGCCCTGCGGCGCCCCCTTCGTCTTGGGCACCCTCGCCACAGCCGAGAGCCCAGCACCCACCCAGCGTCTCAGCTGCCCCCAGGCCCCAGCCGATGCTCCGCGTCCCCACGGAGGTCCTCCCGCCGACCCGGGGCCCCCAGATGCCACGCTGCCTCTCAGGCCCGACCTCGGGGCGTGTGCGGGGGCCGTGCCCTGCAGCCCCTCCCGCCGGCCCTGCCGAGGGTCTGCCTCACAGCCTGACAGCTGAGAGGACCCGGAGGGGCCGTGCCCCCTCGCTGCTCGCCCGGGGACGTGGCCGCTCTCCCCTGCAGGCAGTGCCAGGCAGTCACCAGAGCCGCCCCACCCGGGGCAGCTGGCCCACACCGAGGGCCCTCCCAGCCCCCACACCCTTCCTCCAGAGCACCCCAGGGCTCTGCTGGCACCCCCCCTCTCTGAGTCCCGCCCTCCATCCTGGCTCCCTGCTGCTGGTGGACGTCACCTCCCTGGGGAGGCAGCCTGGGCCCTCCCCGTCGTCGCTGGCCCCGCACCGGCTCCGGCCAGAGCGGGCAACAGTGGCAAGGGCGTTCCTGTTACTCAGCCCCTGGTCCTCTGCAGCCCCAGCCCCTGACCACCGCGCAGCACTGTGGGAAGTGTGGGGGAGGCCAGCTGGCGAGTGGGGAGCAGGAGAGGGGCAGGGCAGGCCCCAGGGGTCAGCAGGTCACAGAGCCTCAGGGCGGCTGGGCAGCAGAGCCAGCCTCCTGTGGGTGGGGGTGCAGGGTGGGGGTGCAGGGTGGGGAGACACAGGGCAGGGGGCACCCGGTGTGGGGGAGGCAGAGGAGGCCGCAGGCACAGGCTGGCTGGGCGTCCTGGCCACAGTGAGGTCACCCCCCGCCCCCACAGTCCTGACAGTCCAGATCCGAGGGGTCAAAGTGCAGGGTGGGACCAGTGACAGGCCAGCTTCTCAGGGAGTGTCCTGGAGACCCTGAGACTCGGCTCTTCTGGGTGAGAGCGTCACCCCCGCCTGGTAGAGGGGCCCGTCCACCCAGCAGGAGGAACAGGGCCAGAGCCCCCCAGGCAGCCTGGGCCCCCTCCAAGTGCCTGGGGGTGGTAGGGGCTGAGGCCCCAGCTGCCCTGAGGAAGCGAGAGGATGGCGGGCCTGGACAACTTCCTGTCCCCACCCAGGAAGCCGCTCCGTGCCCTCCAGCCCTCAGTGGGCCAGGGGGACACTGGCGGGAGCCGCAGCCTGCTCCTGGACTGGGGGAGGCAAGCTGCCTGCTGCAGTGGGTGGGGTGCAGCCGCTCACCCTGACGCGGCACCCAGAAGGGACCCCGCCCACACGCAGCTGCCCCGAGGGGTGGGGTGGCCTGCGGCGGTGGGGAGGCGTCCGGGGAGGGCCAGCCCCTCCCGGCCCCGCGGCCCCGCGGCCCTGCAGCCTGCGCTCCACCTTAAGCGGCTGTGATCGGCCCGCGCACGGGCGAGCTCTCGCTAATATCGGCTCCAATAAAGAGCAAATCAAGACCGCAGTCGGCCGGTCTTATCGCGCGGGGAGAACTGATGGCTGCAGAAGTCATAAAGATCCTATTTAATCTCACGCCTATCTATCACCGGGGACGTCTGCGCCCTCCTCCTGCTCATTACGGAAGCCAAGCGGCCCTGGCAGGAGCGGCGCGGAGGCAGTGCTCGCTGGGATGTGGCGGCCGCTCCGCGGGGGCGGCGCCGCCCGCAGTCGGAGGCCGAATTATTCCATAACCGTGATTTGAGGGGACAGCCCGCAGCACCCCGCGGCTGCCTGCGGGCGGCGGCGCGTCCCGATAAAACATCCTTCCCAATTTGCGGCTGCGCTTGACCAGGCCGCCGCCGCCCTCGAGCTGTCTAATCACGCCATCAGCGCGCGCGAAGGGGCTCGATGGGGACTCAAATGGAAGGAGATTGGAAAACTACCCTCAATTGAAATTACATTTGTAAATGAGGCAGAGTTCTCTGTTCGGAGTGGGGACGCCGCCATGGTAGCTCTGCCCGGGGAAGTCCTCCGCGGAGGAGGGTGCGCGCATGGGCCGGCGCCGCAGGGGCGGCTGGGACCAGGGGCCACGGGGGTGGGGCCGCCTGGGGGAGGGACCCGGGCCTGGCTACCCGGGAGGCACCACTCCAGAGAGAGAGAGAGTCTGCCCACGGTGGGCCCTTGGCCGCGTCCC
This sequence comes from Phyllostomus discolor, assembly GCF_004126475.2. NCBI lineage: Eukaryota > Metazoa > Chordata > Mammalia > Chiroptera > Phyllostomidae > Phyllostomus > Phyllostomus discolor. Next base: position 622,095 of record NC_040903.2, read on the forward strand.
CGAATCCCAGTGCCATCTCCAAAATGGGGCACAGGGGGGCTCTCACGGGAGGGGGTGCAGAAGTGGGGGACAGAGGTGTCAGAGCCGGAGCCCCTCCCCCTGCCTCCCAGCGCAGGGCCGCAGGCTCGTGCCTGCCTTCCTCTCTGCCCTGCACACGCGGCCTCGGGCCCCTCCCTGCAGCCCTCCGTGGAGGGTCTGTCTGCGTGTCCCCTGAGGGCAGGACGGGACAGGGCGGGGGCGCGTCCTACCCAGGGGCTGCGTCTGCAGCTGCCCCCAGGGGAAGCAGTGTGAAGAGGTGACCACAGCCCAGCTCAGCGGCTGAGGGCCTGAGTCCCAGCCCAGGCTGCCTGGCCCTGTGCCCATGACCACGGCAGGTGCCCAGTCCAGGCACACTCACGGGGGGAGCAAGGATGGCCACGCACGCACAGGGCAGGCGGCGTGGAGGGGCAAGGCGGGCTGGCCCAGGAGGGTCACTGCGCCCCCAGGGAAACAGCGCGGCCCTGGCCCCTGAGCTCCTCGCTGCCCAGCCCCCGGATGGTGGCAGGGCCGGTGCAGTGGCAGGAGCGGACGCGGGCAGCAGCGGGCGGAGCTGGCGGCAGCGCTTGGCCCCGCCCACCCGGGGCAGCCTGGGCAGCGCCTCCTCGCAGGCAGGCCTGTATGTAAATCAAGGCCTAATTAGCCCATCCAGCGTTTGTGTAGAATATCATTTTTTTAATTACCGGCGCTGGGCAGGTCTGGCCGCCGCTGGTTGTGGGGCCAATTACCATAAATCCCGAAGTAACAATTAGCGACGCGGGCGCCCGCGCACGTGTCTCCACTGTTATAATTATGCCGGGGCGCTTGTTAATTGGCCTATCTGACTCTTTACTTTTTATGCTGCTCATCTGCTCATTACCGCGGCCATTTAATTCAATTAGCACCTTAATTAGAGGAACAGTCTTGTCCAATGTCGGGCCTTGTCAGGGAGCCGGCTTGACGAGCAGACAAACAGGCGGTGGGGGCCTGCGCGGCGGGGGCGGGGGGCCGGGCCGCCTCCTGGCAGCCAGGCTGTCCAGGGACCCCTGTGCCCTCGGAGGCACCCAGCGGAGCGACTCCTGCCCCCCACCCGGTCCCGCAGGAGCCCCCCCACCGCAACCTCCCTGTCCCTGCGGGTCGGCCCCTCGCGCCCACAGCCCAGGACGCCCCCGCGGCTGGACTTGCCGGCTGGGTTTTGTTGTGTGCCACTCTATTGAAATCGCTATTCCCTGCCTATTAATTCTCCTAATTAGAATTAAATGAAGCATGCTAAATTGCTAGATTAACCAATAATTAAGCAGGCACCGCACTAAAACTGAATACCCTGTGCACCCGGCTGCCCCCCTGCCTCCACCCGGGGTGGGGGGTGGCTGCACCACACCGGTGCGGCAGGGGGAGGGCCCAGGAACGCTGCCCAGACCCTGGGGCAGCCGGACCCACCACGGGAACCCCAGCCAGCCCTGTCCGGGTCGTGGCACCGCTGCAGCCGGCGACCTTGCGGGCTGAGCCGAGGCCTGCAGGGTCCCAGGGGTGTGTGAGGGCGGGGGAGAGCCTGTGAGCGTGGCGGTGCACGTGCTCCTGGGCGTGTGAGGGTGAGGGTGCTGCCGCGTGTCAGGGGTGCCGGCATGCGAGTGTGGCTGCAGGTGTGTGGGCGTGTGAGTGTGCACCGGTGGGTGAGGGAGGAGGGCACAGCCGGGAAGACCTCCGGGAGCCTGTTAGGGGTGAGCCCCTGCGGCTGGGCTGGAGGACGCAGCAGCTGCAGTGAGAAGCCAGGGGCGGGGGGGGGGGGGGGCAGGGGGGCCCTGGGAAGACCCCAGGGGCCACAGTGGCTGTTATATGGTGTGTGTGGGGGGGGCCATTGCCTGAATTACTGGGGCTGTGATTTGGCACAAGAACAACCACAACCCAGGACCCCCAGGAGCCTGAGCCCCACCTGAGAGCTCCCTGCCCCATGGGTGCCCCCGGTGTTTGGGACCCCCACCTGAACCCCGCCTTAGATGAGGGGAGAGCAGGTCACAGGTGAGGAGGGAGTGCCAAAGCCAGAGGTCCCCTCCCTGCCCCACTGCCCAGCCCCCACGGGCACGGGAGGGGCCATCCGTCCTGAGCATCCCCACCCTCCCAGCTGAGCTCCTGCTCAGGGTGCCCCTGTGGACCCCACACCCGGGAGGAGCTACTCCAAAAAGGCCACCTGGGGCCCCCAACCTTGAGCCCCCAGGTTCCCCTGCGGCACTCACAGCACCCCATGTGCTCCACCCCCATGTGTAGAGGGCCCCCTGGTGGCCACACTGGGCCCTGCAGTGGACCACCAAGTCTGTGCTGCTCAGCCGCCCTCTGGCTCGCCAGCCCCTCAGGGTCCCCCAGGCCCCTCCAGCCCCAGCCCTGCCCCCCTCAGGTGCCCTGTGCTCACCCTCCGCACCCCTACACTCTGAACCCAAACCCCAGGTCAGAGGTGAGTCTGGGCTCGAGGCCGCATGGACTTACCAGCGGTGTGACCCAGGCAGGATCCTACTTCCGGTGCCTCAGTCTCCCCGTCCGTGCAAGGGGAGGAGTTACAACCCAGGGTCGCTGAGAGGAGCGAGTGGGGTGATATTCAGACAGCTCAGGCTGTGCTCGCCCCCCGGGCTGTGTCCCCGGGGTGGGGGGCTGGCTCCGTGCAGCCCTGCCCGGGCCAGCGGGGAGCCAGGGGACCCCAGGGCCAGCCTTGGGGGCCGGCCTCGAGCAGGGCCGCTCCCCTTGCCACCCCGGACACCCTCCCTCCAGGCGGCGGCTCCGAATCAGGGCCGGCCGTAAACTTGCCCATAACAGCCGCTCCTGCAGCCGGAAGATATTGACTCGGGGAGAAACAATGGCACGAATAAAATAAAAATAAAAAAGTTAATTATCCTTTGTGTTTGTAATTTAATTAAAGATGCAGTAAAGTTTTACTGTTTTTCCAGGTGATGATGTTTAGGGCCCCGAAAAGCTATTTGTGCTGCTGAGATTAAAGTGCATTTTAAAATGTTCCCCCAGCACTTTCACATTTGTTGATAGATTTTTAAATTAAACTTTAAATTGTAATCTAAATTACCTCCAACAATTCATGGTCCCTGTAATGAACTCCCACCGTTCCCGCTGTCACCCGTCGATGATGGAGAGCGCACAGCGCGCACAGCGCGCCCGCGGCCGCCAGCGCCCGCAGCGGCCCGGCCAGGCCCAGCCCGAGTCAAGGGGGGCGAAGCGGGGCCAGGTGGGCAGCCGGCCGCTGGGACACCCGGCCAGGTCCGCGTCGGGACCGCGCGGCTCCCCATGTCCGTGAAGGGCCGCCGTCCCCACCCCGTGCCCCCGGGGTCGCCCATGGCAACCCCACCCCCTGCATCGCCTTCCGCCGCATCCAGTGCCCTGCAGGGGGCGGGGCCCTGGCTGCAGCGCTGGGACTGGACAGGATTTCACCCTCGCGCCCCCGCCCCTCGAGAAGTGACAGCGGAGACAGACCTGGCTCTGCGCTGTGGCGTGCGCCTGCGCCTGTGTGCACGCTCGCCGCACAGGCACTGGCCGGGCTCCCAGCCCTGCAGGGAAGCGAGCGCCCACCCCTCTGAGGCGGGAGCCGCGCGGGCCATGCGTGAGAGCACGCCCCCTGTGGTGTGCGACACGCGGGGTGCGCCTGCGTTCGTGTGTGTTTGGGCATGTTCGTGTGCATGCTCGTGGGTGCGCACATGTGCTCATGTGCATAGATGTGTGTGTGTCTGTGTACATGTATGTGTGTGCACATGTGTGTACTGTGTACACACACAGTCGTGTGCCAGTGCACCTGTGTGCGCACGTATGTGGTGTGCCTATAGAGAGAGGGGTTGTGCGATTCTAAAGAATCAGCTCAACATGGGGCCTACACGCCTGTGGGTGGGCCAGCCGGATGGAGGCGGGGAGGCCGGGGGGAGCCCGAGTCTGGGGCTTCCAGAGACAGAGCCCCTCCCAGGAGGTCCCACTGTTCCAAGCCCCTCCGCCTGCGGTGGGGGGGGGCCGCCAGTGGCCTGGGGGGGCCCATTGACCTAAATGCCAGTCTCGTCTCAGAAGCCTCTCCCGGCGGCACATGCCCGGTGCAACCAAACAGCTGGGCACCGTGGTGGCGTGGCCACGTGCACATGAGATGAACCGCCACCTGTCCTGTGTCAGCTGCAGCCGCCAGGCCGCACCCCGGAGGCAGCTGGTCACCCCGGCTTCCTGGGCTCCCTGAGACCCGGGCGACATCACACGTGTGAGGGGTGTGCCTGGGGCTCGAGCACTCGAGTTGTAAGAACCACACTCAGCCCTGGCCGGGGTGGCTCGGTGGATTGAGCGCAGGTCTGTGAGCCAAAGGGTCATAGGTTCGATTCCCAGTCAGGGCACAGGCCTGGGCTGTGGGCCAGATCCCCACTAGGGGGCGCATGAGAGGCAACCAACCACACATTGACACTTCTTTCTCTTTCTCTTTCTCCCTCCCTCCCCCTCCCTCTGGAAACAAATAAACAAAACCACACCCACTGTCACCCTCCTTCCTTTGCCAAAGCAAGCCTTGGGCCTGGAGCTCCCGGCAGGCTCCGCCCTCCCCCACTCTCATTGTGGCCTCAGGGGCAGCTGCAGCTGCTGTTGGCCCCACTTTGCTCTGACTGCTGCGTGGCTTTCCCGCTGCCACTCCCCACGGAGTCCCTGCAGGGGGACACGCTGGCCCTGTGCCTGATGCTGACCCACAGACAAGGCCAGGCCACCCCTGGACACCGCACCAGAGAGTCCAGACTGAGCACAGCTGGGCGGGGCGGGTCCCTGTGCCAGGAGGGCTTCCTGAAGGAGGTGGCAGGAGCCCGCAGGGACAGAGGGCTCCGGGACCGCAGGAGGCGCAGGTGCACGGCCCGGAGTCAGGGCTCACCGAGGGCCCGGTGTGCGGAGGCGCAGCTCTGAGCTCCGGGGATGGGGCCCCGTGCTTGGGGGGCGGGGTCTGTGGGGAGAGAAGTGACCAGATCCCCGGTCCCTTCGGGACTCACTGCCCGAGAAGAGGCACAAAGGGGGACTGGGGCTGGCCGAGCCAGCGCCAGGGCCAGACCCCTGCAGCGCCCGGGGAAAAGGCACCGTCCCGTGGCGACGCCCGTGAGGGCACACCACGCGTGGTGCCCCGGCTGGCTCCCCGCCGAGGGCACGTCCCCGCTGCCTGCACGGGCGGTCCGCTCTGCAGGCTGACCTCGGCCACCGCGGTCACCTCCCACCCCAGGCCGCCACACCCAGTGACCAGCTGATGACTGACACAGGGGCCCCCTGTCCATGCGGGGGCGGCTCTGCGGGGCCACCAGGCCCAGGGCGCCTTGCAGGACGGGCAGCTGCAGCCCTGGACGAGGCCCCCGGCCCCTCAGCTCCCCCTCAGCCACCCGCCTCCTTCCCTTCCTCCCTGAACTCCGCACACTCATGCCCGTCTCACGCCCACTGCTGGGCCCACAGCAGGTTCGGGCCGACCGCAGGAGGTACCAAGACAGAGCCCGGCTCCTGGGGAGCAGCCGGCGAAGCTGGGGAGAAAGGCAGGGATGGGGCCCTCCTCTGGAGACTGGAGCAAGGCCGGTGGCCCCCATGGAGGCCTGCGTGACGGGGGTCCCCTGTGGCATCCGCCCGGATGCCGGCGGGCAACAGTGGTCGGTCAGAGACCTCTGCACCAGGGCCCCAGGTGCTGCGGGCGGCGGAGCCAGTGGGCCCGGCTCCAGTAAGGGCAGGAAAGACCACGTCCCAGCCCAGCAGCTGGGCAGTGCCGTCCCCTCGGAGGAGACCCTGCCCCCACCCCCCACCCCCCACGAGGGCCCTCTGCTCCACTCAGATGTTGGTTCCACCCACAGACGCCTCCGGCCTCCTGCAACCCATGTGGTCTGAACGCAGGCTGGGCGCCCGCGGCCCAGCCAGGCTGATGGGGGAATTAACCGTCCTCACGACCAGACAGACCCTGTGTTCTTCGCGTCTGCTGGGACCACCACGGGGCTGTCCCCAGGGTCCCCCCCGCCAGGAGGTGAATCCAGTCGACCGATGTCGGGTGTTGAGCCGGCTTTGCATTCCTGGGACACCCCCGTGCGACCGGGGCTGATACTTTATTTATTATGACTTTTTCACTGAAAGGGTTTCCGTCCTTTCTGATTCCGCACTAGGGTGTAACCAGCTCATAAAACGAGCTGGGGCTTTTCCTCGTTTTCTGTTCTCTGAGGAGTTTGGGTAGGAAATAGAAGGCCTTTCGGGCAGGTGTTTGGTGAGAATGCACTGGTTTCCCTCTCAGGTTCTTTCGCGGATGGGGGTCTGTCTAGGGTTTGTGCCTGTTCAGGCGTCAGTTCCGGCATTTTCTATTCTTCCAGAAAGGTGTCCGCTTCATCCAGGTCTCTCGGAGCATGTCGGTGTGGAGTCATTCATAATTTTGCTTTATGGTTTTTCATTCATTTTCCCCTTTTCAGCCTGTGTTCCCGTGTTCGCCCCCCTGTCTCGCCAGGCACCCACCCCTGTCACCGCGCGAGGGCCGGTTTGGCGTCCTGGGCACTCTCTGGCTCTCGGAAGATGCCCCCACTTTGGTGGTCTCTGCTCTTGCCCTCTTGCATTCCCCCTTCGCTTTGTAGTCCCTTTTATAGCTTCTAGAGCTGGACACGCCGCTCACCACTGTTCAGTGTTTGTCTTCGGACGAGTGACGCCTCAAATCGGCAGTTTCCCTCTGCAGGAGCCGGTGGGGAGCTGCGCGGGGAGCCCGGTCCTTCTCACACGCCTGCGGGCGGGGCGGTCTCCGGGTCGGAGCCACGCCTGCAGGGACCGGCTCGGAGGACCGCGCCCGGCCTGTCGCCGAGAGCCGGGGACTGCGAGACGGCCGGGTCCGTGCTCTTCAGGGGGTGTGCCCAGCGAGCGAGAGGTGACAGAGGAACATTCGCTGGCAGTCGGCAGGTGTGAACGCCCACACTCCTGGGGCATCGCTCGCCCCTGGGCGACAGCGGCGTGTGGAGCTGCCACCATGTGGTCCTGCGTTTCTCCCAGCATTCCTGCCGCGGAGGTCTCCCCCGCCCTGAGGCTGCGCCCCCTGACCCTGTGTCTGTGGGCCTCACACCTCCCGCCGGCCTGTGCGTCCTTCCCACTGGCGTGTGACAGTCTTCTTCCTCCGTCCCTCATGACGGTGACCTGATTCTGTTTTTTCCGACGCTGGAGTCACTGCTCCCGACCCTCCCGGCTGCCGCTCGCCTGGCGCATCCCTCCCCTCCCCCGGGTTCCCACGCCCCCGAGCCCCGCGACTGAGACTGCCTCCCCGAGGAGCCGTGCACCGCAGCCCCCCCCCCCCGGCCCCCATGCGACCCCGGGGCCCGCTGCAGACCACCCCCCGCCCCCTCCCCCCCACCTGGCTGGCTCGCCAAGGCGCGGGGCCTGCCGCCCCGCTCCGCGGGCTCCACGCCGTCCTGGGGCGCCAGCCTCTCTTCTGGTGTGTCCTCTTTTCTTCGCTCCTTTTCTATGTCCTCAGGGCGGCAAAGGCCCCGCCCCCGCCCCCTACGGCCGTCTCCCCCCACACTGGGCCCTCCACACACACACACTGTGGCCTCTGCCCCTGGGGCCTTCCATCACCAAGGAAAGCCCCCACCCCCTGCCCTTCCGGCAGGGGGAGCCGAGCAGGGTGTGGCGGGAACGGGGGGGGGGGGGGGGGGCATCGGCCTTGCTGCCCCCCTCCCCCCCCACCCCGTGTGTGGGCAGCACAGCGCCGCCCGCAGGCCCGAGACCGCGGTCCGCACTGGTGAGAGAGCACAAATGGGTCCTCCCTCCGGTTGGACACGCGGCCGGGCCGGACACCCCACCTGGCCTGGGCCTCCCTCCTGGTGTGGGTTCAAGGCCCACTCAGGGGCTGGGACCCCCAGGAGCCAGGAGCGTGGGTCCCTCCAGAGGTGGTCGGGGGCGGGGGGGGTGGTGCTCAGCAGCGGGAGGACCCTGAGTCCCCGGGCCGGGGCAGCAGGAGGGGCGCCCCTCTGTTCGTGAGTGGGGGCGCTGGCCCAGAGCTCCGGCCCCATGGCCGCCCCGCCCGGCGGCAGCGTCGGTCGGTGTCCAGGGCCTCCCTCCGGGCACACGGCCGAGGCGGCGGGAGAGACAGCGGGGCGGGGGAGACGCTGAAGCCCGAAGCCGGGGCGCCCCAGACCCCGGGCCGGCCGCGTGACGGATGGAGCTATTTTTAGAGAGAGGCGCTGCCGGGTTGGTTCCTATTTGTTCTCCCGCGGCTCCCGGGCTGCCGCGCGGACGTGCTCCCGCGGCGCGCGGAGGAAGACGGGCGGGGGAGCGGGGCCCTGAACCCCGATACCATCGGGCACCGCGGCGAGGAGGTGCCACGTCACGATCTCTCGGAGGTTTTCTAAATTAAGACCGAGCCGGCGGCCGCGGGGTGCCGCGGCGTCAGCCCCGTCTGACAGCGCCCCATCCATCTTCGAGGACACGAGCGGAGGCCGAGGGGCCCCCCGTGGCCAGGGGCGTGGCCAGCGGGGAAGGGGGCGCCTGGCTCCTGTCAGGGCGCCACACGGATCACCCCGGATTGCTGGCCGGGAGGGGCCGTGCTGCAGCGCTCCCCGGCCTCGCGGAGCTGGCCTGCCCAGGCGGGGACCCGCCGTGCTCGCCCGGGCTCACAAGTGGGTCCTCGCAGGGTGTGGAGGCCACTCAGGAGCAGCCAGTGGCCGTGACCGACCCCCACCACAGCATCCGCACCCCCTGCCCCGCAGGGCACCCTGCTGCCCCTGCCCCCCTAGGGCCCCCCCAGGCTCCCTCCCCAGACCAGGCCGGGCGGCAGGACCCAAAGACCCGGGAAACCAGGAGGTGGGGGGCTGGTGGGCACCAGCCACAAGGCATGGGAGGTGCCCGAGGGAGGAGAGAGCTGCTGTGGACACTCCTGAGGCTGGGAGCCTGGGGCGGCGCCCACCTGCCCTGGCCAACGGAGGTCAGGGTGCCTGCCTCTGGGGTGCTGGCCACAGCGGTCTGCCAGCACCTGGCTGTGTGGACAGGGCCTGGTTAGAGCCCCGCCCTGCCTGGGGTCCGCGGGAAGGCTGAGAGCGGTGCCTCTGGGCGCTGCTGGGGTCCTGGGGGCCGGTGCCCCGGGTGCCCAGGAGCGGACTCAGCCCCGGCCTCCCTCGCGGCCCTGGCCTTGAGACGCCCCAGCAGCACCCCCATCTCTCGGGCACCGGGGCTGTGGGCCCGGCAGCCAGGGTGAGGATCACGACTCCTTTGCTCGCATCCCAGAGCCTGCAGCTGCCCCCGACCCCCCCGCCCTGGGCATGACCCTCACCCACCCCCCCCAAGGGCTGCCTCAGGCCCCTGTCCTCCCACCTCCGGTCCAGCCCCCGGCACCTGGGGCTGCCCGGCTTCCTGCACTCCCTCAGGCGGCTCCAATGGTCCCTGGGTCCAGACCCCGGAGGCCGAAGGTGCCTGCATCCAGGAACAGGGGGGCAGTGAGCGGGGGGCAGGCACCGGGTGGGGAGGCCAGGGGCCTCGGTCAGCCCCTGCAGCCCCGGAGCAGGCCCTGTGGTGTCCAGGGGGCGGACGGCCACGCCACAGCCTGCAAGGCTTAGGGGTCAGCGGGCCCACCCCTCCTGCCTCCCAGCCAGCGCCCCCTCCTCGCCCGCCTGGGTTCCCACGCCGGGCCCGGGGGTCTCGGGGGAGCCCGTGGCCCCCGCCAGCTCCCCACAGGGCCCCCCAGCCCCGCCCCACGCCCTGGCCTGACGCCCCCCGGGAGATCAATAGCTTTGGAAATCTGAAAAGAGCCCAAACAAAGAAGTGGGCTTGTAAGTACCCGGCTTGTATCAGCTGATAAATGGGCCCCTCTTTAAGGGACTTATCTCCTTAGGGCCCGCGGGATGAGGGATGGCGTCATTTGTCCTGCCGGCTCGTCCGGGCCGGCCGCGCCGGATCTATTTAAAAGATAGCGCGATACCGTCGACAGCAATAGACAGGGTAATTGCGGAGCGACGGCCAGGGTATAAATTACACGGCTCTAAGTGGCGGAGTGGCCGCGGGAGAGGGGAGCACTCCTGACAATTTACTTGTCCCCGCGCCCTGCCGCCCGCTTATCACGGGCCAGCAGGAGAAACGCGCTCCGGGTGAAAAAATTAAGTATTGATCAAATTAACAGTTTTTACTGATCTTTTTAAGGGAGAAAAGGAGTGGAACAATTAAATTTAGAGCACAAAGGATGGGCAGGATAACTCCTGACCCCAGCGTGGCAAAGTCTGTGAACCGACAAGCAGGAGACGCAGCCCCGGCAGCCCTGCCGTCCCCGGGAAGCCACAGCGTGGACGGAGAGCGCCCGCCACCGGCAGCCAGGTGGGGCAGCGCCCTGGCTGCTGGGGGGGCGCTCCGGGGGGGCCCCCAGTGTCCTCACGGCCCCATGGGGAGCAGCCCCCACACTGTCCCCAAGTCCCTTCTGGCCGGATTCCCTCGGTCCCGCAGGCCCTGGCTAAAGAGCTGGGTGGCCGGGGACCCAGGGGTGGCCCCGCCTCCAGGGGTTCCCACCACAAGGCTCCAGAGGGGGGATGGGCAGCACAGGCGCTTACCACTCCCGGCGCAGCCTGGAGGGCTCCCTGGAGGTGGCAGTAAGGGCCAGGCTGGGGGCGAGAGGAGGAAGGAGAGGGACCCACGCGTGTCCAGGCCTGAATGCAGCCCTTGGAGCTGAGGAGACCCGGCGCAGGGCCGGCCGGGGTCACGGGAGAGGGCAGCAGCAGCTTGGCTGCCGGGGGGACACCAGGCAGGGCCTGGGGGCTGTCGGCTCCGTGATGACCGTCGGTTTGGGTCTTTTATCTTCCTGGTCCTCAGACTTCCAGGGACTCGGGTCTCGGACATGATAGTTCTGAAAGGTGTTTAAGGTCTAGAAGGTTCCTGTCTCCTTCACAGCCATGCACCACAGTGCAGGCGGGGCCGCTGGGCCGGAGAGCCTCCCTCCCTCTGGGAGGCTGGGCCACAGAGCCCAGCACCCGTGTGGGGTCAGAGGGCAGGGCAGGACACGCAGGGACCCTCGGGCTCATGGGGAGGGGAGGTGCCGGCCTTAGAGGCGACAGAAACGGGGTCTTTGTGTTGGAGGCTGAGGGAGGGGCCCACAGCCCACACCACCTGTCCTGGGCCAGGTGTCCAGATGGCCTCGCCACTGCCCCCGCCCCCGGGCCACCACCTGTGCTTTGGCATGTCGGGCATTTCACGTGGTGGCTGGTGCGGGGCTGGTGTGGGAGGGGGGGGCGGGGGGCTTTGGGAGCGGCCCGCTGGGGCGAACTGGGGGCGTCGGACAGCTGGCAGGCAGATGGCACCCAAGCAGACGCCGCCGGGCCCTGGCCCCTCCTGAGCCCACAGGCAGCGAGACGGGGGGGGGGGGGGCACGGGGGGCTGATCTGCACGCCCAGAGCCAGCCCGGCCTGACGGGGTGGGAGCCGAGAGCCAGGTGGGGCCTGTCTGTGGTCCACTCGGGTCCTCCGTCTCCTCCTCCTCTGACCTGCTCGAGGAAAACACCGTCCGGAGGCCCGGCGGGGCCCTGGGCTGCACAGGGCTGGTCCCAGCACCTGGGTTGGTGTCCAGCCAGGAGGCCAGGCAAGGGTGGGCGCCTTGCCCCTCCCTCCCCATCCTGCAGAGGAGGCACATGGGCCCCTGATCCAGGCCAAGCTCAAGGCGCACACAGTGACGGGGGGCAGAGAACGCCGGTGGCTCAGGGACACCCCGGCGCCCCCCCAGAGGCACACCCCAGGGGTCCCTGCCCCCACTGGCCCAGCCGAGCCGTGGCCAGGCCCTGCGTGCTCCACGCAGAAGCTGTGGCTCCTCACTTCCACCACGTCCCCTGCTCGGGGGGGGTTTGGGGGGGCGCAGCCTGGGGGTGCACAGGCCGACCATGCTCGCCCTCCGCACGGCGATGAGCTCTCAGCGCACTGAGCGCCTGGTGGGCGTGACCACCACCCGGCGAGGCCCCAGGCCCCCTGCCGCCGCTGGGACGGGCCCAGGGCCCCGCTCACGTGAGGGTCAGACACGGAGGTGACCCCGGAACTCTTCTTGTTTCTATCACAGGAACTTGCTTTCAGTGAAACTTAGTTTTGAGAAAATTGCAGGTTCTCATGAAGCCAGACACAGGAATCCAACACGCCCTCTGCCCACTTTCCCCCAGGACGAGCGGGTCACGCCAGGGCCCCGTGGGGACCCAGCCAGGACTCCGAACCCCACGGCCCCCACGCGCCCCGCTGCCAGGCCCGCCGCCCCTCTGTCCCCACAGCTCGGCCCTGCCCGTGAGGCTGGGGACGGGGACCCGGGGGGCACGTGCCCTGGGGACCAGCCCTGCCGTGTGAGCGCCCGGAGAGCCGCCAGCTCCCGTGTGCCGGCCCCCGCCCTGGTGCGGGCCCTTTCCCCGCTGAAGGACCCCTGCGCTGTGTCCAGCTGCTCTGCCGGCTGCTTCGGACATGGTGCCTCTCTATAAGGAGAGGCCGAGAGACGGGGACGGAGGCCGAAAGGGACACCCCACGATCCTCAGAGGCCGTGCAGGGGCACGCCCGGCAGCGCGGGGTCCCCTCCCCGGGCCGGCCCAGGCCGTCGGCGTGGGTGGCGCCCACCCTGAGGAGGCCGACGGCCCTCTGCCAGCGCCCAGCCCGGGGCACAGCGGGCGCCTGGGGCCGGCGGCATCTGGACAGCCCTGCGGCAGGCTGGGCTCCCGTGGTGGTGTGTGCGGCCATGGGGTGGTCCGGCCAGCTGGCTCCCACAGGGGCGGCCCTGGGCCCCCTTCCACGTGACCCTCCGCAGGCCGAGGGTGGGGGCCTCCTCACCCTGCGCCCAGCCTGGCTCCCAGCAGCGGGGCCGACACAGGCCCCCGCAGCGACTAAGCCCAGGGCCAGAGTCCTCCTCTCACCCCACCCCCAGGGCACTGCTGCAGACCTGTCTGCCCTGGCTCCCCACCCCACCACAGACACCGGCCGATGAGACCCCTCTCCCCGAGGCCAGGCAGGTGCCCCACATGGAGGGAGTGACCAGTCCGACCACAAGGCCCCACACGGCTTCTGGCCCCGGGACTGACCGACCAGGAACCTCTGCTCCTCTGCCGCTCGGCGGGTTCAGGGGGAGGGGCCGGAATGGCACAGCCGGGGCCCCTGCATGCACCTCCGGCCAGTCGGCCGGGAAGCCACACACCTGGGGCACGGCCGCTCGTCCCTGACAAATTCGGGATCTTGTACAACTTAAGACAGACTCTCCCCAGGGCAAGGGAGGGAGCCACAGCACGGGGCCCTCGAGCCCTGCCTGAGACTGTTCCCATGGAAACTTCCAGAAGGTGTCCTTGGAGGAGCCACGCCACCCCCTCCGTGCTCCTGTTGGGGCCTCAGGGTCCCACGGGAGGCAAGCAGCTGCTACTTCAGCTCGGAGGGAGGCCAAGGGGGAGCAGCGCCCCCCAACGTCAGCACCAGGACGGCCATTCTGCACCCACAGACCTCGGCGGGTTCCAGACACTCCCGCCTGCCCTGCCGCAGGGGAGCGGCGGGAGTGGGCACCCCACCCTGGTGCCTGCCGCCCGGGTCCAGGCCTTGGACCTGAGGCTGATGGGGGCGGTGCGGCCCCAGCCCCCGCGGGTGAAAAAGGGAGAAGCACAGAGAGCAGAGAGAGAGAGAGGGAGAGAGAGACGCCATGCTGAGCCCGCGCGGGCAGGCCGCACGTCCTGGGAGACGATTTTTAAGCGTGAAGAATGGCTGTCTCTGGATCCTTCTGGAAGCCCCCCACCCCCCGGCCCCACGTCTGATGCCTTTTCTCTGCATAGTAATGTGTCTTTAAAAAAAAAAAAGGAGCCACTGATATATGTTACAAGAAGTGTATCTCTTTCACCGAGACAGAACATTTTAATTCCCCGACACCTTTTAGTGATTGCTTCAATTTCCGAAGATTTTGATAAAATCATGCGGTTTAAGAGTCGCAGGCTGAGCTCCTGGCGCGGGCTGAGCGTAATGAAACACTCCGGCTCCGCAGCCTTCATGTGACACAGCCCGGCTCCGGGGGCTAATAAACGCCGCGTGATAAATGCCGGAGCCACGGCTGTAAAAATATACTTGTAATTGGGTTAATATGCCTTAAAATACTACCCATCAGTTATCTTTCTTTCCCCTCTCTGCGGCGTGCACAGGGTGCTGCAGGCGGGCGCCGCCTCTCCCCGCCCCGTCTGCTCCCCCGCCCCCCACCCCCCGCCTGGCAGACCCTCCATCACCACGACAAGATGTTCTGCAGGTGCAGGGACACAGACAGCCGCCCCACACCCCGCCTGGCACCCCACCTGGCTGGGCTGACAGAAAGCAGAACCTGTGGGGGGACTGGGGCACTCTGACCACCCCCAGGACAGGTAACAAGTGCCCCACTCCCTGGGGGAATGGGCTGGCCCTGCTGGTGCCCTGTGGGGTCGGGGGCCGGGCCCGGGGGGTAGGCTGCCCCGTGGACATCTGTTCCAAGGGTGGGCCCAGGGCTGAGAGAGCTGAAAGTCGCTGGTGAGGTGGGGCAGGAGGGAAACTCGGGTCGTGGGCAGGGTGAATAGGTGGGTGGATGGTGGATAGGTAGATGGTGGGTGGGTGGATGGATGGATGATGGATGGGTGGATGGTGGGTGGATGGATGGTGGATGGGTAGATGGATGGATGGATGGTGGATGGGTGGTGGATGGATGGATGGATGGTGGATGGATGGATGGTGGATGGTGGATGGGTGGATGGGTGGATGGATGGATGGTGGATGGATGATGGATGGTGGATGGGTGGATGGTGGATGGGTGGATGGATGGTGGATGGATGGTGGATGGATGATGGATGGATGGGTGGTGGATGATGGATGGATGATGGATGGTGGATGGGTGGATGGTGGATGGGTGGATGGGTGGATGGATGGATGGTGGATGGATGGATGGATGGTGGATGGATGGTGGATGGATGGATGGATGGTGGATGGATGGATGGTGGATGGATGATGGATGGATGGGTGGTGGATGATGGATGGATGATGGATGGTGGATGGGTGGATGGTGGATGGGTGGTGGGTGGATGGATGGATGGTGGATGGATGGATGGATGGTGGATGGATGGTGGATGGATGGATGGATGGTGGATGGATGGATGGTGGATGGATGATGGATGGATGGGTGGTGGATGATGGATGGATGATGGATGGTGGATGGGTGGATGGTGGATGGGTGGATGGATGGATGGTGGATGGTGGATGGATGGATGGTGGATGGATGATGGATGGTGGATGGGTGGATGGTGGATGGGTGGATGGATGGATGGATGGTGGATGGGTGGATGGTGGATGGGTGGATGGGTGGATGGATGGATGGTGGATGGATGATGGATGGTGGATGGGTGGATGGTGGATGGGTGGATGGATGGATGGATGGTGGATGGGTGGATGGTGGATGGATGGTGGATGGATGGATGGTGGATGGATGGATGGTGGATGGATGGTGGATGGATGGATGGTGGATGGATGGATGGTAGGTGGATGGTGGATGGATGGATGGGTGGATGGTGGATGGTGGATGGATGGTGGATGGATGGATGGTGGATGGATGGATGGTGGATGGATGGATGGTAGGTGGATGGTGGATGGATGGATGGGTGGATGGTGGATGGTGGATGGATGGATGGGTGGATGGTGGATGGTGGATGGATGGATGGATGGTGGATGGTGGATGGATGGATGGTGGATGGATGATGGATGACGGGTAGACAGGTGGTGGGTGGGTGGACCTGAAGAGGGTGGAGGTGGGAGGGCAGGATTGCTGCCCGTCACACAGGCTGCAGACACCTAAACCAGCCTGGAGCAGTGGGCTGGGCTGGAAGCTCACGCGTGGAGGTGGGAATATTCTGGGCAAGTTCTGGGAAGCCCTTGAATCAGACCAGGAGGGGCTCCCCCTCCCCTCATGGCAGAGGCCTTCTGCCCATGAGGTCACAGGTGCATCTCCCTCTGGGTCCCGGTTTGCCCGGCACCCACCCTCGCGGGCACAGTGGCACTCTGCGTCCATCACTGGCGGCCCACTCCCTCCCTGCGCCCTCCCTGGGCTCATTTCAGTGGGCTGTCAGTGCCCAGTCCTTGAGGAGGTGGATAGGCCAACTCCGGGATGGGGTGGTGCTGGCAGGGTCAACTGGGGCACCCAAGGGTGGCCCAGGGTTCAGGGCCCACTGGTGGGGCAGGTGGAGAGGGTGGCAACTGGACCACACAGCAGAGATGGGGGGTAGTGGGAGTGAGGGTGGGGGTGGTCAGCAGACTGTGCCTGGGCGGTCTCAGCATGAAATCTCCTGGAAGCCCCACCCCACCGGGGATAGGCCAGCTTGTCCAGAGCCAACTGACCAGGCCTTCCCCTGGGCTGGCCCGGAGGGACACCGGTGAGAACACGAGTCCTGAGTGACACCACCTATTTCACAGGCGAGGAGATGAGGAGGCAGAAAGGCCAGCTGAGTGACCCCAGCAGCAGGGACAGAGCCGGTGGGAGGCGCCAGGGCCCAGGCCCAGACCCGGTCGGCAGGGGCGGCGGCCGCAGCCAGCACCCAGTCTGTTCCGGATGGAAATCGCCACACACACTGGGGGCTGTCTTCCAAAAAGGACTCCTCTGGCCTCCCCACAACCCCTCCCCCTGCCACGGCCCCTCCCCTCCCCCTGCCACGGCCCCTCCCCTCCCCCTGCCACGGCCCCTCCCCTCCTCCTGCCGCAGCCCCGCCCCTCCTGCTCCGCAGGCATCAGACTTCCGCTGCCCAGGCGGGCGGCTCCCCCGGCTTCGTGGTGCCCTGGTGGGAAGACACCCTGGAGGATGCCCGAGACGGGGCAGCCCTGTGGTGGGTGCTGGGTGGTCCCTGTGGGCCTGCGAGGACCCCGTCAGGGGCAGCCGCGCAAGGACGAGGCCAAGGGCTCCAGGTGCAGCCGCCACCAAGGTCGCCTAAAAAGGATGCATAGAGCCGAAGTCTGGGGTCAGCTCCTTCCTCTGCCGAGGGTCTGGGGGGCAGAACCCAGGGACAGCCCTCACCACCACCTTTCTGGGGCCGGAGCTGGGGGGCTGAGGGCTGAGGCAGGGGCCGGGCAGGGGGTGCCACAGGCCGGGCGGCCGGGTAATTGGATAATTCCAACCTAAGAGAGGACGGGGGCAGGGCCGGCCGGCTCCTGAAATTGCCTCTAAATGAAAGTCGGCTGGGGGCGGGCTGGGGGGGCCCACCACCGCGGTGGGGGGGCGGGTAGGGGGCGGCCGCGGTCGTTTCCCAGGCCGGGAGCCGACGCAGGCTGGGCTCCGGCCCGAAGGCTGCGCCCGCCCGCCAGCCAGCCGCCGTCTGCCGGCTCCGGTGCAGGGTGATGGAACTTTAAGTGAATCGCTGACCTTTCCGGGATGGCAGGTGACCCGCGCCGCATCGCAGGGGGGTGTCGAAATTGCTGCTGCCGCCCGAAAATAAACAATAAGAGAGGAGCGTGGTGTGGAAAGATTGACTGGCTCCCACCCCAGAGGAGAGAGAATTATGTCGGGGCGTCGCTCAGAGCCCCCTGCTCCGCCCTCCCCTCCAGGGGCGGCGAGGCCCCGAGACCCATGGGGGGCACCGGCCTCGGGGACCCCCGGCTCTCAGGGATGAAGGGGTCGGGGGAGGGGGAGCTGTCCAGCCCCCAGCCCTCGAGGTGGTGTCCGTCCCCCAGGACTGCTTGCAGCCCCCTCACCTCGCCCACCTCAGCTGCGGCCGGCCAGGCTGCTGCCCCCCCACCTTCCCAGGACCAGCTCCCGGTCCCAGGCTGCGGCTCCAAGGGCAGCGGCCAGCGAGAGCCCCACTGCCACCAGCTGCCGAGGTGCACGCAGCCCAGCGCTGGGCCCTGGGCGGGGAGGGGGGACCAGGGCCGGCGGGGGCCCTCCCCGTCCCCGGTTTCCTTGAGGAGGACACAGCCACAGAGGAGGGGCTGCCGAGCAGCACCCTCGCTCCCTCGCCTGCGCCTGCGTCTGCGTCTTGAGCCCGGGCTCACGGCGGCCGCGGCCCAGAGGGGAGGCCGCCCCTGTTCGGGTGAGCTGGGGCTCCCGGGGCCCCCGGAGGGCAGGAAGTGGGCCGGGCGGGTGAAGTCTGCCATCCCAGGCTCTGCCACCTGCCTGGGACCCTGGCCACACGGGCTGGTCCCGCCCAGCAAGCAGGACCGGAAGTCCCCGTGGGCAGGCACGTGCCCGTGGCCGCTCAGTGAGGGGCGGGGCCCAGGCCTGGGCCCAGCAGGAGGTCCCCACCCCCGAACCGTGGGTCCCCGGGGGGCTTCCTCCTCCCCTGCACCCCCCAGAACAGGCCCGGCTCCCTGGGCCGGCCCCAAACCCGGCCCCATGGGGGTGCAGCCCGGCTCCGTCTGACACGGGCAGCGCCCCCCCCCCCCCGCCCCTTCACTGGGGCACAGCTGCGGTGACCGGAGCCCCACCCTCCTGCAGCCCCTCACTGGCAGGTGACCTTCGGCATTGCCCTGAGCCCCCAACTCCCCCCGAGGCCGCCCCCATCCCGCACTGGACTTTCCGCCCCTGCTCCCCCCCTCCATGAACTCCTTCCGCTCCCACCCTGTGAGCTGCCCTGACCTGTCCACCCCCCTCGCAAGCGTGATGGCCCCACCCAGAGGACCCCGACGCCCCACCCAGGCCTGAAAGCAGGGCTGGATGTGGGGGGAGGTCCCACAGGGCCCAGGGCGGAAGGCAGCCCCCACAGCCCTCCCGCCCGAGCTGCTGGGCATGGAGACAGGCTGACCCCGTGGGGGCCCACCATGTCCCTGGGCCTGGCGGGCCCTCTGCGCCCCCCACCCCGGGCTCCACCCGGCCCTTCTCTGACTACGCACCCTGGGGTGCCCCACCGCCTGTTGTGGAGGAGCAGCCTCGGCCTCCGGTGCGCGGTCAGGCGTGTGGACGGGCGCGCCCTCTGCGCCTGCTGGCCTGACCTCCCGGGAGCCCCTGGGGGCGCGGGGCGGCAGCGCGGTTTCGGGGAAAAGGCACACAGCTGCCGGGTGCCCTCGCGGCCGTCTCCACGTGCCCAGCTCAGCTGCCTCGCGCGCGTTCCCACTGCGCGCAGCCGCCGCCGTCCCCTCCGGAACTCCCGTCTTCCCACTCGGGCCTCTGTCCCCATTGAACCCTCACTGCCTCCCGCAAGCCCTGGGCCGCCACCCGTCTGCCTGCACGCGTGGCCACTGTGGGGACACCCGGGCGGTGGGGCCACGCGGTGTCTGTCCGTCCTGACGGCTGGTTGCACCGAGCACTGCGCCCTGGCTGTGGTCCGTCCACGCGGACGCCCGGGGCGGAGCTCCTCCCCCTTTACGGCGGAGCCCCGCCCCCTGGGCGGGCGGTCCTCACAGCCCAGCCGCTGTGCGCGCAGGCGTGTGGGCGCCTCCTCCAGTCCCTGCTCTCCGTGTGGGGGGCACACGCCCGGAAGTGGAGCCGCCGGGTCCTGTGCTCGTTGTACTCTTGACTTTCTGGGGACTCTCCATCCTGTTCCCAGAGGGGCTGCACAGTTTACACGCCCGCCCACAGCACATGGGGTCCTAGAGCCTTGTCACCGGCCTGGCGTCCGGGGTTTGGGGAGCAGCCGCCCCACTCGGGGGTCGACGTGGCCATGCATGGGCACTGTCGCGGGAGTGTGCCCGCGCATCTTGCTGCCGCCCTGGCGCGCCCGCCGACAGGCACCCCGTCAGGAGCCCGGTGCCTGCACCCCCCCCACCCCCACCCCGCACTGCACACCAGAGCCTCGTCCCCCAGCCTGTGCTCCAGAGAGACGTGCTGGACGACTCAGACACCACCACCCACGTCCTGACAGCGCTGAGCACCCGGCCGGATGGGCCCATGGGTCCCCGTGAGCGAGGCCCACACGGCGGCGACCCTCCTTGGTGGGCCTCCCCACCTGGGTGTCACAGGGAGACCGGGTCGCCCAGGCCCCTGACCCCCACCCCCAGCCCCCCGGGAATGAAGTCTCACCAGTGTGAGGGCCCCCCACACCCTGACCCGTGCAGCCCCACTGCCCACCCCTCGTCCAGGCGGCCCCCTCGCCTGCTCCCTGCTCTGCCCACTGGTCTGGGGGTCTCTGTGAGCAGCAGGTAGGTACGCCCTCAGGAGGAGGGCCCTGCCGGCAGGCCAGACAGTGCGAGGTGGACAGGCCAACCCCCCAGAGGCCCTGCCTCAGGGCGAGGCCCAGAGCAGCCACCTCCCACGTGGCCTTGGCTGGCTCCAGGCCTCTGGCACCACGGCCAGGGCACAGCCAGTCTGCCAGGGGCCTGTCGGCAAGAGCTGGGAGGTCAGGGTGGGCCCCAGAGGGCGGGCGGCGGACAGAGGCCTGGCCGCGGGGGACATGGCGGGAGACGAGGCCAGCAGGGTGAGGAGGAGAGGCAGCCCGGCACTGGCTCCTGAGCAGCGGGACCCCGCCCCGCCCCAGGCTCCCCTCCCGGGTGCCCAGGAGACGCCGAAGCCCCTGGCTGGTCCTGCTCTCAGGGCCCCGCGCCCACACGGGGACACCGGAGCCCCCACGGCGCCCGGCCCGGGGAGGCTGGGCGTCCATCACCCGCCGTCCTTCAGCCGCCTCGCGCCTCGCCCGCGGGGGAGCCATTCGGACCTGCCCAAGCTGAACAGTGCAATATCCCCGCGGAGCCGCGGAGCTGATTAATAATTTGGAAATGAAATCAATACGGCTCTGCTTTCCGCTCCCGGACGGCCCCCCGTGCACCCAGGCACCGGGGCAGAGGGGCGCAGGGACTGAGGGGCCGGGGCCCGGGTGGGTGTGCCGACCCCGCCCAGACTCGCCTCGAATTCACCGCTGGGCTGCAGACCCTGGTCCCGACCTCTGACCTTCAGCCCGTGACCCCCGAGCACGCCCTCTGCGCCTCAGTGAAGGGCGGCAGTCCGGCCCTCCTGGAGCCTGGGACAGGCAGCCTTCGCCTTGGGGCGTGGGGGGGTGGGGGCACAGTGCGGGGACTGTCCGTCCCCTGCCTGGCGTCCCCCCAGTGAGGGGAACAGAGCCTGGCCGGGTTCTGGGGCTCCCACGCCAGCAGCCCCAGGGGTCAGGCCCACGTCCTGTCAAAGCCCTCGCAGGCGGACCAGGCTGCCTACTCACCCCCTCGAAGCCTGCCCCCCCTGCCCACCCTGCAGGGCCCGGCTGGTCCCCCCACTTTGCTCCCCCCGTTGGACGGGCCCAGAGCCGGGGGGACACGCGGGAAGCCTGCCATAGGAGTCCACGCCCCCTCCTGGCTCAGGGGTTGCAGCCCTGCTCCACGGCCCTGGTTCACCTGGGCCGGGGGGGGCTCCAGGGCCCGGGGTCCCAGAGACCCTC
The DNA here is from genome assembly GCF_004126475.2 of Phyllostomus discolor. Lineage (NCBI taxonomy): Eukaryota > Metazoa > Chordata > Mammalia > Chiroptera > Phyllostomidae > Phyllostomus > Phyllostomus discolor. Next base: position 643,366 of record NC_040903.2, read on the forward strand.
TCGCTAGCCTCACCCCAGTCGGGGCCTCCCCAGTCTGGCTCCCGGATGTCGGCTGTGTCATCTATGCCCCGCCCCCACGCCGTCTGTCCCCAAGACCAGACATCAGTCACGAAGGGTGGCTCGGGCCTGGCCCGGGACACCCTTCTCCACTCTCGGGGCGCCTGCTGGCCTCGGTGGCCGCAGCTGGTGGGCCCCCAGGGCCTCCGAGGACAGGGCACAACACTGGCCCGGCCGTCTCCGGGTCCCTGGCCGACGGACACCAAGGCCCGAGCGGGCGGGCAGGCACTACCGGGTGTCCGTGGCACGGTGGGGCCACCGTGGAGGCTGGGCTCCCAGGTCCCACGTCTCGTTGGCCTGGTGGACACCAGGCCAGTGTGGGGCAGGGAGGGCCGCCCACCCCAGAGGGCCCGGCTCCCGGCACAGACGGGGTGGGGACACGCGGGCACCGCCGAGGCGAGGACTCCGGCCCAGCGGCTTCCGGAGCCGAAGTTCCCTGACCCGCGGCGGGCGGGGGAGGCGGCTCCACGGGGCCATTGACCAGCGCGGCATTGATCCCCGAGAATGTATCGCACAAATCATTTTGCACTAAACTGCGGGATCGATGGAGAAATCTCCCGGAAAATTTATATTAAAGTCTCTGTTTGCCTAAATGAGTTCCCGGTGCCCCATATTGAATATTTGGCTGATGAATTGAATGGGTTTAAATTTGAACATTGCAGGCCCATTAAAGAATGAATTCTTAAATCAAAGCCTGCCGTTTATGATTGAAATGAGATTTCTCCCGTGATGGGCCAGCCGCTGTATAAATCAGCTGTGCGCTTTATACCGAACCATAAACAAGATATAATTCTTTTAAATACACAACAGGTGCCCTAAATCTTCCGATGCATCTCGTGTTCACCTGACGTGCCGGCGCGGCCCTCGCTCTGGGCCCCGGAGGCCCTGACGGCATGGCCTGGGGTGGGGGGTCCCCCCCCGCAGCGCACCGCTCCGGGGGTCCCCGAAGGGCCACAGGCGGTCAAGGCCAGGCACCAGCAGAGCCCCCCCGTGTGTGCTCAGCGCCCCGACACGTGTGTGCAAGTGCACACCCACACAGTCACACACACGCACCCCCTCACTGCCCCCATGTGCGTGCACACACACGCAAACACACAGGAGCCGCAGGCCCGAACCGCGAAGAGTGCACAGAAAGCGGGCCGGCGCGGCCCACGCCGCACCCGTGAGCTCCGTGCACGCGTCCGCTCGCCACACGGCCGTCACACTCTGTGGGGCCACCGCCGATGCGGGCTGCCAGGGACACGCGGGCTGGGCCGGGGCCCTGGGTCCAGCGCTCCCGCCGTGGCCCCCACAGAACCTGGTGTCGGACTCGGGGGTCCAAAGGCAGTTCCTTATCTTCCTCTTTCGTGAAACTCAACACCCGCGTCCGACACCAGAGCGCGTGAGTTTTGCCGTGAGACGTTCTCACATCACTGTTTTCTGACCCGCCCCTAAGGGCGGAGCCTCGGTCTCCCCCGCGAGGCCAGGGCTGTCGGCTGTCATCCGAGGGACAGGCGGCGTCTCCCCCAGCGGTGAGGGTGCGGGGGGGCTGCTGCGGCTGCTGGCACGGACCCGGTGTGGCCACTCCGCGGCCAGTGGCCGAGGAGCTCACCTCGATGCGCTGCCGGGACCAGCGGGTAAATCCTCGCGGTGACCGAAGGCTCCTCCGCGGCTTCCAGGAGGGTCCGTCTTCTCCTCCCGAGCGCCAGGCTGGACACGTGCGGGGTGGGGGGGGGAGGGGAGGCATGTCCGCAGCGTGTCATCCCGACGCCGCCGCAGGCGCGAACCTCACGCCCCTGAGCCGGCGGGGACTCCGCCGCAGAGACGCCGGGCGCTGTCCCCTCTGCGGGCGGAGGAGTTTCCCTCTCAAACGAGTGCTGCCCCTGGTCTCCGCGTGGCCGGTCTCACCGCTCACCGGCACGAACGCGCTCCTTCTCCCCTTGCGCGCGGCCGGCCCGGAGCCGCCTGAGGCCCGTGGACACTCCTCGGCGCCCACCGACTCTCCGTCCGTCCGGGTCTCGGGACCTCACCCCGTCCTGAGTGGGGGCGGGGCGGGGTGACCGGCTCCGACAGAGGGCAGGGGCGTGAGGAGCCTCCAGGCCCCTGGCGAAGGGGACAGCACGCGGCTGAGGTGTCGGGGGGCCGCCGACCGCGTGGTGACCCTGAGCACAGCCCCCAGCTCTGCGCCCCCAAACCCCTGCCCCACGGAAACCGTGTGAACGCATCCACGGCCAACCCCCTGGTGGTTGGGGGGGCCAGGGCCACCCACCAAGGGGCACTGATCCCGCCACGGCTGCTCCGCTGCTCCGCAGTCCCCGGGGAGCCCCCCGCCCCACGCCCCCACGCCCTCACCCCGCCTGGGAGTGAGTGCGGCCCCAGCAGGAGGCAGCCGCAGCCGCGGGAGCCTGGTGACGAGACAGGGGCAGAGGAAGGTCCCAGACCCGCGGGCCAGCCGGGCCGCGCCCTGAGCGACGCCCCTGACCCTTCACGCCGCTCACCCTGCGCCCCGACTTCCCTGCACCCCGACCTCCCTGCACCCCGACCTCCCTGCGCTGTCTCCGGCCCCACAGGGGTGCCTCCTTGTGGTTGTCACGAGCAAGTGATTCTAACAGTAAACGGGCAGCCCGTGCTTTTACACTTATGCGCTGGTTATATATGCAACCGAACCACGAACCTGAACTCAGTTCCTACTGGGACTCAGCTCTCAGGAGACCGTTGCCGCGTGGCTGTTGGGTGGGCAGCGGCTGCGGGGGGGGGGGGGGGGGGGGCATGGCGGCTTCCTCTGAGCCGGTCCTAGCTAGCAGGCTCCTCTGCAGGGAGCGACCACGCGGAGGCCTGGTTCCCGCTCTCCCCGCCTCTCCACCGGTGACCTCACCGCCGGTGCAGAAACCCCACTCGGGCGCCTGCCCTGGGGGGAGCATCGCCCCAGCCGCCCCCTCAATCCCCCCAGCCCCCCACCGTGTGGCCGAACAGGACGGGGACGTGCTGTGGTTTCTGGGCCTCGGCTGGGCCAGGCTGCGGCCCCCGCCCTGTGCTGGGCCTCCTCTCCCCCCTGTCCCTCTCGCCAAGACCCCTCAAACAGGGGGACAGTGTCCTTGTTGGGGCAGCCCAGGGCCCAGCCTGGGGCCCCTCTGGAGGCCGATCCCCAGCCCCCCGCAGCCCTGCGAGCCACACTCGGTCACGGGCCCTCGGCGGCAGGAGACGGCACTGCCGGCTGCTCTGGGCGCATGGCTCTGGGGGAGTCGCCACAGAACACGGGCGCGTGACCTGAGGGTTCCACCACACCTGGAGCTCCCACGCGGGTCCACGCACGGAGCACAGACACGGGCTCGACACACACAATCCCGTCCTGGCGCCGCGAGCTCCAGGCGAGCGCTCAGAACCGAAACCGAAACTCGCGGGATGCACGCGCCGCACCACGGCGAGGCCTCCACCGGAGACAGAGACGGGTCGGCGCGGCGCGGCCCCCGTCCGGGAGCTGAGGGCTCTGTCCGGGCGCCGTGGGGTCCCGCCCCAGCGGACGGGGGCGTGGACTTAACACCATCCCAACCCAGACACTGGCCGCCTCCGTGAAACACCCCCGAGCCCTGCGGGCGCGCGGGAAGTCTGAAACGGCCGCGCAGTCGGGACGGAGAGGCGGAGACTGGACCGCCCCGAGGGGGCGCTGTGGCCCCGCTGGACCTCCGGCCCCGCTCTGGCCGCGCACCAGCAGGGGGCGCAGCCGGCCGAAGGCGGGCAGCTGCGCCGGAGCAGCGGAGCCCCACGCCGGCCGAGCTCACTCCGGACGAGGCCCCGGTGCTTGTGGGCGGGGACGGGAGGGTCACCCCGCCACGGTGCAGGGCAGTCGGGCCGGCGCCTGGGGCAGGGGCGGCCGCGTCTTCCTCCGCGGGACCCGCCACAGATTAGCTCAGGGAGCTGCACCGAGGACCCCATACCGTGGGCCTCCCAGGGGAAAGAAGCCACGGGAGAAACATCTCCACGGCTTGGGGACCACCTGGGAGTTTCCCCGATGCCCGTGAGGTGGGGTTCTGTCTAGACCCAGCCCCCCCAGCCCGTGTGCTGGCGTCCACACTGACCGGCCGGCGGGGGAGGGTCCGAGCCGCACGCACGAGGACCGTCCTTCACCTCCCGCCTGGCGCCCAGCACGGCTGCTGGGGGACGTGAGGCCCGTGGGCACGGCAGCCGAGGACCAGCCCCAGGGCCAGTGGGCGGGGGCAGAGGTGGGACGGGAGGGCCGGTGGAGGCCAGGGCAGAGGGCAGGCAGGAGTGTCTCCAGGGACAGAGCCGGGGCGAGGGCACATGGGGGGGAGGGGGCGCAGCACAGATGCAGGCGTGGCTGGGCGGCAAGGCCGGCCGAGACTGTCTGAGCCTCGAACACCTGGGGTCAGAGTGCTGGCCCCAGAAACTCCTATTTGGGACGGCCGGTGACCGACCGCCCGTCTGGATGCCGGCAGCGCAGAGACCCTGGGGACCATGGGAGGGTGAGCAGTGGGGGTCTCTGCAGGGAGCTGTTTCCACCTCAGGTGGACTCCCCCTGGCTTCCGGGGAAAATCACACTGGCCACAAACACCACCAGAAGCCCCAACGCCACACAGCAGCACCCACAGGAGTGTGCTGGAGCCAGGCCCCTCCCTCTCTCAGGAGACGGGGGTGGGCGGTGGGCACAGCAGGGCCGGCCTGGGTCACCTCGTCTTCAGAGACCCGAGCGTCTGTCTTCCTGCTCCAGCTCCCTGCACGTGGCTTCCTGCCTCAAGGTCGCCTCTTGGTTCAAATGGCTGCCAGAGCGCCAGCCATCACCCCTCTGTTCAGGGAGCAGGAAAGAAGAAACATGAGGGATGCAGGAAGTGTCCCCCAGAGGGGTCAGCGACAGGCATGGAGCCTCCCAAAGCTCTGCCCATCTGCACACGCCTCATCGGCCAGAGTGGTCACCTGGCCTCACCCAGCTGCAAGGAAGGTTGGGAAGGGGCGGACATCCGACTTAGCCCGGACGAGTGAGGACTCCGCAGCTGGGGGTGGGGGGCTCTGTGGTGCGAGTCGCCCCCCCAGCAGAAGGCGAGGACAGAGGCGGGAAAGCACCCCCACAGGTCCCGGTGGGGGGCAGGGGCCGGCACCAGCCCCTCCCTGCCAGCCTGACGGAGCCCAGCACTCCGTCCCCGGCTGCCCACAGCCCCGCGCACTCTGGCCTGGAGATGCGCCCGGGTCTGCAGGATGCAGGGCGGGGCCGGCGAGAGCTCATCCGGCCCCCGTCAGGTCCCTGTGGTTGTCAGGGGCCCAGCCTCCGGGCGAAGCTCCGGCTTCGACTCCTGGGCGGACGGTGAAACCGGAGGGAGCACCCCCTCCAGCAGGGGACTTTTCCGGCCCCTCGGGCCCCCGGCTGGGCCCCCGGCCCCCCATGCCCCTGCCCTCTGAGCCCACAGGATGCCACACGGGCCCTGTCCGTGGCCCTCCACCTCGCCCCCACCTGGCTCAGCTGCCAGCCCTCAGGGGCTCCACTGGCAGGCACCCCATTTCCAAGCACCCAGGGGTGCCCTGCACCCCTGGACAAGGCCCAAGGGCAGCACGAGCTGGAAGGAGAGGCCCCCGTCGGAGCCCAGACCCCATACCCCAAACCAAAGAGGAGAAACCAGGCCACCCCAGGGTGCAGACAGGGAGAGCAGCCCAGGCAGGGCGGCCGAAGTGACCTGTCACAGCCACGCGGAAGGTGTCCGGTCCCCATGCCGAGGTGCCCGGGGTGAGGCCCGTCCTGCTCTCAAAACCGGCACTGACCAGGCCCTGCGGGCCCCTCCCGGGGACGGCAGCCGAGGGCAGGTCCTGCCTCCGCCCGCCCCCGGCTCCCGGGCCGGCCAAGGCTGCCCTGGACCTGAGGCGTCTGCTCCGGCTGGTCAGCCCTTCCCTGGAGACGGTCCCGCCCAGCCACTTCCACGGAGGGGTTTCCAGGTCCCCTCCAGGCATAGCGCCATGGGGCTCAGCCACGGCCTCGGTGACGCAGGCCCGGGGCTCGCCCTGGCCTGACCGGAGACGGCCCGTCCCGCTGGCCAGTGGACGGGCAGTTTTCGGGAGCCCACCGGGTCTCCTGCCTGCCCCAGCGCCCGAGGCCCGGCCCGCCCCTCCCACGGCGGGCGCGGCTGCGCCCGTGACCTTGTGATAACCCAAGTGCCATCCGTCAGCGGCCGGCCGCCAGGCTCCGGAACACTGCGGCAGCTCATCTGAATTCAAATTACCCTGCGCGCCGCGCCGCGGTGCCAGCCATAACTCAGCGTGGCGAGGAGGAGCGGGGCCCGCCCGCGGGTCGGACATTACCATACATTCCTGGGGCGTCGGACAGGGCTGCTAATGAAAATATCAATCAAAAACTCGGCTGACTTAATGGTCAATTTAAATTAATTAATTGGGGAGGAGAAAAAAGTCGAGGGGGCGGCAATGACGGGCTCCATCTCCGGCGGGCAGCGGGAAGCTCAGTGCCCGGCCGGGCGCAGCCCCCACCCGGGAGACGGGGCGTCCCCTACTCGGGGATCCCCAGCTGCCCCAGAGCCCGGTCTGGCACCTGCCTGGGGAGGGGAGTGAGGGCCAGCCTTCCAGCCCCGGCAGCTCCTGGCGGCTGCAGGGGGGCCCATCTGAGCGCCCGGCTCTGCCCTCCGGCCTGGTCTCCACCGGTCAGGCCCCCTCCCAGCGTTGAGGCGGCCCGGGGGTGCTGGCACGCAGTTGGGTCTCCTCCTGGACTCCCGCCACCTCCCCTCCTCCTCCTCCAGGAAAGGGGACGGCGGGTCCACCTCTGGCCACGGCAGGGCGAGCTCACGCCGTGCGGTCGGGGTCAGGCACCCAGAGGCCCCTGGGGAGGGTCAGTAAGCTGACTTCCAAATGCAGAGAGCGGGCAGTGCCCGGAGCCCTGGAGGGGGCGGGCGTCCGCTGCCCCTCTCAGCCACATGGTTCGGGGAAGAGCTGCCAAGGCCCCGGTGGCAGGACAGCAGGGCTCGCCAGAGACACGGACAGGAGCCCGCGGCTCAGCGACGCTCGCCCCAGGGGCGAGGCCCCTGAGGCGCCGGGCAGACCACCAGCTGCCACAGCGCGGGGCCAGGTTGAAGTGGACTCCTGGGAGTTCCCGAGGAGACGCTCTCTGTCCTGAGAAGTGGTGACAGGACCCTGCAGGCCGACCCCGGAGAGGGCGGTGGCTGGCCGCCCCGAGCCTGATCCACCCGCGTCCCCCCCCCCCGGTCCCGCGTGGCCCCCCCACAGAGCCCGGCTGCCTGGGCTCTTGGCTGGTGGGGACGCAGGGCCCTCTAGGACGCGCAGCAGCTCACGCGGGGCCCCGATGGAGGCGAGCACAGACGCCCCCCTGAGCGGCCTTCCCCCGCAGGGGCCCAGGACAGAGTCCAGGCACCTGCCCAAGGGGAGGGCCAGGCTCCGGGGCAGACGGGCCTTGCGGGGCACGGAGCGGCCTGGGAGAGGACGGGGCGGGGCGGGGCGGGCGGCCCCCAGGGCGGGGCGGGGCGGGGCCCGACCCCAAACACTCGTCACCGGTCAGACCCATGGGAGACCCGCCCCAAAGTGAACAGGCCCTCGGCCCTCAGGGCGGGAGAGGCTGGGGTGAGCGCAGGGGGGACCTGGGCGCCGCCCCCCAGTGGCAGCGAGGAGAGCGCGTGGGGTCAGAAGGGGTCGGCGAAGGCCACGCAGAGACTCTGGGGTCCAGCGCCGGGTTGGGGGCACAGCTGCCTGTGGGCTGTCAGGCCCCAGGCTCTGAGGGCCCCACCAGGCCGGCAGGGGCCCTGGCCTCCTGGCTCAGTGCCCCCTGGAAGCCCCCACAGCCTCCCAGACACCCAGGTCCCTACCGGCCCCACGCTTGGGCCACGGGAGGAATCAGCCATGAAGTGACCCAGGGCCCACCTCCCCGGACCCCCATGCCAGGGTCCCTTCTCCAATAACCGGGGGGTCCATGTACAGGGGCCTCTGATGGCGGGGCCCTGAGGGTCCTGCCCAGTCCCCCCCAAGCCCACCCTAGGGCGCCCCACCCACTGTGGAGTGACCCCTGGGAAGTCCCAGCCCCGCTGTGAGCTGGGTGGCCTCAGGCAAGTCCCCAGACCTCTCTGGGCTGAGGGTCCCATCTGGGAATTGCAGCTTCCAGCCACGGAGGTGGAGGATGCTGGACGCCCTAGGGCCACACCCACAGCCACCTGGGGCGAAGAGGGCCCCCCATACAGACACACCACCCACCGGCACTCTGCCCAGGGCCGTGGGGCAGCCCCCTCTGTGGGCCCCCTCCCCCACCCCGGGGTGCGGCTGCGCTGGCCCCACCCTGCTCCCCCCACCCTGAGCTCATGACAAGCCCCCTGGGCAGCTGGGCCTCCCTGTCCACACCTCCCGAGGATGCCCTGGCTGGGGAGTGGAAGGGGGCACCCGAGGGCCCTGGGGTGGGTGAGACCAACAGGGGGACTCCGTCAGCACCACAGCGGAGGCGCTGGCCAGGCTTGGGGACCCACCCCCCACCCCACAGTCCCCACACACCCCACAGGCTCAGCAGATGCCTCCCTCACCCCAGGGGCGATCTTTGCTGCCACCCAGTGGCCGCTAGGGGAAGCGCAGGCAGAGTTGTCCCCATTGAAGGCCATTTCCGTGAAATGTCCAAAATGGGCAAATCCTTAGAAACGGGGCAAACTGGTGGACGCAGGGGCTCCGGGAGCGGCGGGGGGTGGGGGATGGACAAGGGGGGTAGCTGGCAGGGCGACGGGGCGAGACCAGGCGGAGCCAGGCGAAGGGAGGGGCGGCCACACCACAGTGTACGTGTGTGTTTAATTGTTTTATGAATCTCAGCCCAAAACTATTTTTAAAAGACGGATAGTTCGGATGCACAGCGACATGTAACAGTAACACCCAACCGAGAAATCTCGTGCACTCCAACATCGGAAAGGACGTTCCCAGTCAGTTATTTTAACACTGAAACACAGTCACCGAGACGGGGCCTCTGTCCCAGCGCCCGATGCACCCAGGCCCAGCCCCTCCCACCGCTCACCCGTGCCCCCTCCGGGGAGCACCTGGCTGCCCAGGTGCCGGCGATGCGACCCCACGTCCCCTCCCCGCCGTGCCCCAGGCCCTCAGCGCACTCGAGTGTCTCTGTCCACCGCTCACACGGCAGCGGTGACACACTGCCGCCCCCTGCAGGTCCGGGCCGGCGTCACGGGGTCTCCCTTCCAGCCGGCCTCGTGGCTTCCTGCTCCCAGCTAGAGGGGGGGCGGCAGGGCGGGGCCTCGTGCTCCCGGCGTCGGAGGCGGCCTCTGCGATGTCAGGACCCCGGCCCACCCCGGCTGCGCCTGTGGCTCGCTCCTAGGCAACAGAGTGGCAGAGGGGCCGGGTCACCTCTGAGGCCAGGTTCCCCAGCGGTGGCTTCTGACTGCGGTGCCCATGCCGTCCTGCCGGTGGGGACCGAGCAGCCACGTGCGAGCCCCTTGCGGCGAGGCCGGCCGGCACCGAGCCGAGGGCGCCCCGGGAGGCAGCGTCGCGATGCGGAGCGCCAGGAAGAGCCACCCCAGTGTGACGACACGTCTGGGGACCCAAGGCCACTGACCGCACGCGGCTCGTGGGGCTGAGAAAGGAAAACTGCCCGACTTGCAGGAGAAGTGGCCGCAACGCAAGTGACCCAGGGCCGCGGAGTCTCTCCGCGGGAGGGGAGAGTCCTAGGGCGCCACCTGCGGGACGGAGACGGAATCTCAGGGGACACACAGGAGAGGAGGGGGGCGGGCCTGGTGACAGGGAGAGCCCAGCCCAAGGTCACCCCCGGGGCTCGGAGGGAAAGCGGGAGGCGGGCTCAGAGAGGCCCCGGCTCCGCCCCCAGCGCGACCACAGAGCCTTCCGTGACGACAGGCAAACCCTGTGCCTGGCGACGGCGCAGAAGACCTCCAAGCCCCTGGCCCCTGGGGTCCCACCCAAAGCCCTGCTCTGCTGTGTGGTTTTCCCCGGGAAATGAAAGACGCCGTTCGTTTTCACCAATCACCGTACTGATGTCGGCATTCTGAGTACGTGGGCTCCCTCCCCCGGGGCATAATGTTGATTCTTCTGATGTCTCAATTCGATCGCTGTCAACCTCAGCTGGTCTGCTGGACGGTGGAGCATCTTCGTCCAGCGGGAATCTCTGGCACGAAACTTCACAAACCACTTTTTAAAAATATTTTATTTATTTATTTTTAGACAGAGGGGGGAGAGAGGAAGAGAGGGAGAGAAACAGCAACATGTGGTTGCCTCTCACACGCCCCAAATTGGGGTTCTGGCCCACAGCCCAGGCATGTGCCCTGACTGGGAATTGAACCTGCAACCGGTTCGTTCACAGGCTGGCGCTCAATCCACGGAGCCGCACCAGCCAGGTGGGCACAAACCATTTTTGACACATTCGATCAGTCACAGCCCCTTCTCCATACACAGCACAAATCTTTTTGTGTGTTTCAGTTGCATTTCTTTTTCTTTTTCTTTTTTTTTTAGAAATCATGGTTTTTTAAAACTGATTTGGCCTTTTTATTTTATTTTTATTTATTTATTTTTAGAGAGGGAAGGGAGAGCGAGAGAGAGAGAGAGAGAAACATCAATGTGCGGTTGCTGGGGGTCATGGCCTGCAACCCAGGCATGTGCCCTGGCTGGGAATCGAACCTGGGACACTTTAGTTCCCAGCCCGCGCTCAATCCACTGAGCTATGCCAGCCAGGGTTTCAGTTGCATTTCTACCTTTCTTAAAATAATAGAGCACAATACGCCGAAAACATTGCACGTTTTCCTCCATCCTCAATAATAAAATGGATGCACAAAAAATCACCCATTGTGATGTTTTTTTAAACGCATGGCGGCTGTCACAGGACAATCTAACAAAACTGTCGAGTGAAGTTACAGACGAGCAAGCAGAACGAGGAGCGCCCTGGTCCGGACAACGCCCCAGGACGCGCCGGCCGACGCAGTGCATGGTGGGAGCGGGGGGAGGGCTGCGTGTCCGCGGGACCGAGTCCCAGTGGGGGAGGTGGAGGGTCCTGGAGATTGGGGACAGGGGGCAGGGGGCGGGGGGCAGTGCGCAGCGGCAGGAGGCCCTGACGCCGCCGGGCTGGGCGCCTAGACACGGCCGGGCCGGGGCGTCCCACGTGGGTGTTTCGCCGCCGTACGAAACGAAGCGGGGTGTTTGTCTAAAGAGGCAGTTAAGGTACAACGGCCCCCGGGATGCCCTGGTCAGTCAGACCGCAGTCTTTGTAGGAGGACGCGGCTGGGACAGGGGGCGACCACGTGAGGACCCGGGGCGGGGACGGCCGTCCACACGCAAGGGGCGTGGCCTCCGGGGAACCACCCGCCGCGCCTCGGCCTCGAAGCACCGCCCTGGGCGGGGGGCGGGAGGGTCAACGCCGGTGTTTCCGCCCCGGCCCGCGGCGCTCGCTAGGGCGCCCTGGAAGATGGGTGTGCGGCTCACAGGGGAGACCTCACACAACCACCCGACAGAGGGACCAGCACCGCAGTCCCGCGTCCACTCGTGACCTCTTGGCCGACGAGGCAAAACACTGAACCTGCTGTTTGACAGCTCCAGGGTCCGCCCAGCTCCACTTCCGGCCTTCCAGGTAGGGGGAGGACCTAGCCCCCGAGACCCACCCCTCCGCTGCTCCCCCCGACACCCTGGGTCCCCAGCGAGCCCCTCCCGGGCCACCCCCCATGGGTTCAGAGTCCTCTGAGCCTGTAGACCCGCAGTCTGGGGCCCACAGACCTCAAAGAGGGGCGAGAGCCCCGGGGCCCCGCCCACACAGAGGGGCGGGCCTGCCTGTCATCCCCCCACACACACACGCGCTGAGACCCCGGGTCCGCGGACCAGACCGCAGTGAGGACGAGGGCCCGACTGGGCAGCACTCACCGGAACAGTGTACATGCTCGTGTGTACACATATGTGGGTGCTCATGCAAACGTGTGGGCACAGCTGCACATGTATCACAGATGTGCACACGTGTGTGGGTGTGCGGGGGTGTGTGTGCACATTTGTATGCACACGTGCACCTCGCCATGTCACCAGAGGTAGAACACTCCCCCCACACACACACACAGTGTGCTCTCTAAGCTGGCCGCAGCACACACTCAGAGGTCCTGTCATTCACAGCCCCACAAGGGGCCCGGAGACGAACAGGAGGGTCTAAAGGGGGGGGCCAGCGGTTTGGGGGCACAAAGCCCCTCCCCCGAACGAGTCCCTGGCCGGAGGGGCCGTGACGGGCGACCCGGCAGCCACACAGAGAGAGCGGCTCACGGTGTAGAATTCACGGCCTGAGATGTTCTTACTGCTGAGCCAGAGGCTGAAAACAAAGGCACCGCACCCTGGACGCAGAGAGGGAGCGGGGACAGCAGGCAGGCAGGCCCAGGAGGCGGGGGTGGAGATGGGGGTGAGCTACTGGATTGGAAACCAGAGAACGGGAGTGTGTGTGTCCAGGGACCACAGGGCTGGCGCCTCGGAAGGAGTGCGCGCCCCACCTGCCCGGGCACACGGGTGCCGACCCAGGCCCAGTGTCGTCCGGGCCGCGGAGCCAGGACGTGGCTGGCCAGCACGCTGCGCACTCCCGGTGAAACGGACGGTCCCCTGAGACGGTGTAAAGGACCAAATAACAGGAAGAGCCTTGAGAACGCTCTGCCCACTCTGCAGAGAAGTGGCGGTGGTGACCGCCATCGGGGATGGGGATGCCCTTCCTGCCTGCAGGACACCAGGGCAGAGCCCAGCGGTGGGAGGTCATCCCAGCTCAGGAGGGGGCCAGGTCAGTGGCCAGGGAGAGGAAGGGGAGAGGCCGTGCCCCCTGCTCGCTGCCTGAGGGCTAAGGGTGGGTGGAGGGAGGAGGCCACTTGCCCGAGACCCTCTTCGTGCAAACAGAACCCCGGTGTGGGGTCAGAGTGAGAGGCGGGAGGGGGGGGGGGCCACAGTGAGGAAGGGATCACCCAGGGGCAGCTGCCCGGCCAGGCCCGCTGAGCCCCGCCCCTGCCCCTGGCGGTCCCCTCAGCCCCCGCAGAGGGAGGGATAGGAGGCAGGGACTTGGCGGAGCCTTCTAAGCTGTCCCTCCGTCACCCTGACCACCTTGGTGACGTCCCGGGCTCCGCCCTGTTTGCTGGAGCGGCTGCGGGCTCCCTCTCGCAGCCCAGGGGTCAGGGCGAGACGCCCTTTTGCTCGTTCTTTGCCTGCCCCGTCTTCTCCTTGGGCTGGTCCCTTCTTCCTTCCCCCGGGTCGGGACTCAGCGCCTCCACCTCCCCAGGGGCCCGGTGGAGGCTCTGGAGGAGCAGGCGACACTGTCGGGGGCTGCCACAACCCCCAAGGCCCCTGTCCCATCAGGACCTGCTGCTTCCCACGTCACAGTGAAACCGAGTCACGGCATCACCATGTCAGGACAAGGGCCTGCTGAGGACAGGAGGCAGCTCCCTGCCCGGGGCGCCCCGGACCTCACTTCCCACCTGCGGTCCTTCCACGAGGCCCCGGTGCCCCCCAGCAGCCCAGGACAGGCCCAGGCGGCAGCAACTCCAAACTCCCCGTGGCCGAGAGCAGCCCCAGGACAGGGACCTGCAGGCTTCGCCCCCCCCCCCCCCAGCCCCCCAGAAACCCCCAAGGAGCGGCAAGGCACCGCCGTGCACCCCTGCCCACCCCCCTCAGCGCCCCCGATTCTCTGATATGGACGGGAAACCACAGAGGCCACTTCCGCTCCGCAGTGGACGGCCCGACCGGGCGCTGCGGGATTTTACCCTCCAGCTCAGGCCTGGCCTCCAGGGCCACCGGGACGGTGCGAGTGGAGGGCCCCACGGGGCCGGACCAGGGCCGAGGGGCGCAGGGGCTGGGCCTCAGGAAGGCCGGTCTGGAAGCCACCACGGCCCTCGTTGCCTGCCTCTGACCTGCAGCCCCACCCTGTTAACGCCGGGACCACCGGGGGTGACCGCCCCCTCGTCTCAGGCAAGGAGAGAAAATCCGGAAAATCCCTCCACAGATTCCAAACGCTTCCTTCTCAACCACAAACTCTTCCTGGTCCCCAAGTTCCCGGGTCAGCATCTTCAGTGCAGACTCGGGGGGAGCCACGGCCGCGCCCCCGCTGCACCCCGGCCCACGTCCCACCTGGAGGTGACACCCAGGCCACGGTCACGCGTGTGAAGCAGAGTTTTTATTGAAGTTGTACCAGGGGCTGCCAGGACCACCGCTGTCCTCGGCCACAGAGCACGCGGCCGCTCCACACCGCAGGGCCCAGGCCCAGGGCAGAGCTGGGGGTCCACACACTCAAGACAAAGACGTCCTGGGGGGGGGGGGGACGGGGTCTCGCAGCCGAGCACCGCACGGCACCGTGCGCCCGCCACCGCAGGCCTTTCAGAAGGAGCCAGCGCACCCCGGGGTCTCCCGGGCAACAGGGTGCCCTGGGAGAGTTCGCTTCCAACCAGAGACGCTTTCCCCAGAACGGTAGAAACCACGGAGATACAAAACACCTTCAGGAAACAGTCAAAACACCACGTAGCCGGGTCCAGTCCGCACCCCGAATGGAGCAGACGGCGGTGGCCCCGCCCCCGCGGGTCAGTTGTTCTCGATCTGCTCCAGGTCCAGCGCCCCGGGGTCCAGCGGCAGGACGCCCTCCTCCCCGGCGCTGCCCCAGGCGCTCGGGTCCCCGCCACCCCTGCCCTCGCTGGCCACCGGCTCCCGAGGGCCACAGGGGCTGGGGCCTGGGGTGGCGAGGCCGTGTGGCTCCTGTGGCTCCCGTGGGCATGACACGGCCGTCTCCGCTCTGGGGCCGTCGTCATCCTCCCCGTCGCCATCGAGGGAGCCAAGGCTTCTGGAGTTCTTCAGTGTCTGCAACGGGAAAGACAGGCGCCTGAGGTCCCCCCAGGAGGGAGGCCCCACCGGCCCAACAGAGGCCCCCAGCCACACCGAGCGCCCCTGCTCCCCTGGGCCTCAGACCCAGGCCCCGCCTCGGGCGGCCACCTCCAGCGCTGCGTCCACGGCCCCGGCCCTCACCGGGCCACTGGCGAGGCGCCCGGGGGAGACCGGGTCTGGCCCCACCCAGGATGACGCCCCAGACTGTGGGCCCCTCAAGCAGCAGGGACGCCCAGGGACTCGGGTGTGGAGCTGTGGCCACAGGGTGCTCACACGCAGGAGGGGCCCGGCGCAGCCCCCACCCACAGGCACACGAACACGGAATATCTGTTGCAAAATCAAAGGTCAAGACTTTGGGTTCTGAACTGCAGAAGGTGTGTCCAGTGCTGTGACAGAGGTCAGTCCGTGGAGACGCAGGTGAGAGCACCACCCAGCCTGCACCCCGAGGCCAAGGTGACCGGGAGACTCCCAGCGAAACCAAGAAAGCTCCGAGGAGCCACCTGGGTGCGTGCCCTCGACGCCCAGGGGCTGGCAGGCCACGGCGCCTGCCCACCTGCCCAGGTATCTGGCTTCCTCCTGCCCGAGGCCCACCCAGCAGGGTCCTGGCCCTAGCACCGGTGCTGGACAGAGTGGACCGGCCAGGCGGCAGCGATCTCCAAGGCCAGGGCTGAGCGGGAGCCCAGTGGGGCCTCCAGCTGCCCGCAAGCGCCTGCCCCGCCCTGTGCACGTGTGGGCGGGGCCTTGGGGGGCAGAGTCTCGGGGGGCACAGACGCGGGTGAACACTGGCGAAGAGCAGCTTCCCGGGGTGGCCTGGCGAGCAGACAGCCCCCCTCGGCCAGTGGACACGAGCAGGCTGGCCGAGGCGCAGATGGGGCCCGGGGAGGCCACACCGGCATGGCTGACCTGGCCCCGGGGCCAGACCCACGCAGGGCTGCGGTCGCCCGCCTGCTGCGCCGAGGCCGCTCCACACACGGGCTGGGCCCGCGCGCCCATCGGCCTGGACGGTCCGTCCCCAGCCCCGTGGGGGCCTGTCCTCTCCAAGTCCCTCCCTCCGGGCGTGCAAATGCCGCTCTCAGGGGCCTCAGCAAAAGCGAAACCACCTCAGAGAGCGTTTGCTGCTCTCCTGTCACAGACCGGCCCCCCGTGTCACCTCCCCACGGGGAGCCCCCAGTCCCAGTGGGGTGCCGAGTCCCTGGGGGGACGGGACACTGGGGTCCACGAGTGCCCAGACACACCCTGCACGGCCTCTCTGCCCCCACCCTCCGCGGTCCCCGGGCCTGTGAGCCGGACTCTGCGGGAACGGGCAGCGCTGGGCCCGAGCACCCGAGCGTCCCAGCTGGTCTGCAGCCCAGGGTCCCCGACACCTGCCCTCCCCGAGGGGCCCGAGGAGCAAGGGGCGGAGAACGCGGTGCGGGGCCGCGGGGAAGCGTGGGGTCGGAGCGGAGCAGGTGCAGCCCCAACACCCTGGCCCAGCTCCCCGCCCCCAGACTCTCCCACCCGAAGGAGGCCCATCCAGGTCCCCACTCCTGGGGTGGGGGGGGGCCTGGGTGGTGCTGAGGCTGCGGTCCGACCGCGCCCCCAGGCTGCCC